>NC_092524.1:4973500-5594500 GCF_037038585.1 Patagioenas fasciata | reverse complement strand
GGCAAAGACAGATCTCCAAAATTTGGCAAACTGTGAACTGTGCCTACAAAAGAAAAGCAAGTGCTTCCTTTTTCAGAAAATCCGTTATTAGTACTTTGCTATGTCTTCCAATATACACTGAAAAGTAAGGCAGTATTCAAAAGAATTCTTTTCCTCTGTAACCAGACTGTTATTCTTTACTGTTATCTCCTGGCATCCTGATTTTGTGCACTTTCTAAATGTCATCTATTATTGATAATGTTCTCTGAACAGCTGCATTGATGCACGAGCTGCAAAAAGTAATTTGACTCAACGTACTGGAGACGTTTACTGTATTTAAATGTCAAAAAAGTACTCTATAATTCTTGATTAACTTCATATTTTGTTCCACATTGTTACTGCAACAAAAAAAGCTTCAGAATGCTTCATACCAAAACTTCCACTAAATGTATTTTCATAAGTTAGGTCACAATCCATTCAGTTCAAGTTACTATTGGCATTATATGTCAGAACCTCAGCCATGAGTCCAGCTATTTTGCAATGCTTAACATGCTAATATCTCTAAGCCAGCATCTTGCCTTTACTTGCCATACTTTCATGTTCCCACAACACTGAAGAAATGGCAGAACATATTTCATTCTGACCTATATTAACTGTGCTTTGATAAACTTGACTGGTCTCGATTAGACTAAAACATTAAATTTTTAGGGAAACTTTCAAAATAAAAATACAGTGTTTCAGCCAGTCTACTACAGTAACTTTACATTGGTGACAGGTCAAGTGTAAATGCATACATTGCATTTTGTAAACAGTAATGTATGCAGTTACACTACACAAGGCATCATAAAGAAAAACGATGAACTAGAAAGAACAAGCTCATGGTATCAGTGATAAACTGTATGTGTTCAACTCCATACACACACAAAGGAGACACTAGATGGGAAAAGCTCAGCCTATCTTAACCTCACAGACCATGTACTAATCGTCTGACAGATGTAAAGATCTGTACAGTCTAAATTCATCAAGACAGAATGTGTGTTTAAATAGAAAGCAAACATAGCCATGAATAATCTGAAGTTGGATCTGCAATCTTGCAATTACACGGTTATGCTGTACAGATCACATAAATCACATATTGTCGCCAAGCTATAATTTCAACAATGGAAGACTCAGACATTTCTGATGAGAGCCACCACTTAGTCAAACAGACTGCTGAACATTCCCAGATACTTTATCTGCCCACGCTACATTCATGGCCACCATAAGCAGCTGTAAAGGAGATTTTCCCTTGATGCTACTGTTTTTTTTCCCCCTTCCTTCAGAAATCCAAGTAAAAGCCATTTAGAGAGCAAGGCAACACCTAATAACAGAGGACAGAACATGCACATCAATGGAAGTTCTAGGATTTACTGAGTGTTCACCTCCCGACAACAGCCAGTATCTGTGATGTCGATCTAAGGAATTATTCCTTTTATGTCAGTTAGTAATGAAAAGACCTTGCTTTCAAGGCCTGACTTTGAAAGATGTGTTAGCAAAGTATTTAAAGTCTCTGAATAAGGTGGAAATGAACTGCATGATTTTACATCTGTTCTTGCATGGCATCACAGTTTAAAATATTTAGCACACAAAGCATACTTGGATAAATAATACAGCCAGAAAAACGATGTTATGCTCTTACCTCCTGGACTAGAGACTGCTCTGGCTTTTAAGCACATGAGAGTGGTTTGCAGATGGAAACTTTCTCTAAGTCTATTTTTCCTTATTTTAATCATTGCAGAAAAATCAGTATCAGCTGTCAATACTTTATCATTCAAAAGTCTTTTTAACTCCATAGTTTGATAAATGATATTTACAAAAGATATTTGGCTTTGTTTTCTGTAGCTTAAGTGTGCTCTACGTACATTGGCAAGACATTTTTAGGACTGGAAACAGAGACTCGTCATTTTCTAGATTTATGAGCTTTATTATTTTGCTGGGTAGAATATAGGCATATTAATCATAACAGCAATTAATACTGAGTCAACTAAACGTTCTCAGGATCTTTCATGCCAAAAATAGAACAAAAAAAAATTGTGGAGTAAGAAAAAGAGAGCCTTTCACTTCCTCCATCTCAACATCAAAGCCACTAAAATATTCAGCGCATTATGAATGTGCATAAGGAATGTTTATACTCCTGCTTGAGATTATCATGATGCAAAATACTTTGCTGGATGTGGTAACTGATGCACAGAATTGTATCAGAATTAATGCTTAGTTGCACTTATTCCTTCTGGATTCAGAACTAAGATGGGAAAACTCTACATGCTGATGGATTGGAAAAACTGAAGAAAGTTCATGCATCTGGAGAACTATCACGAATGCTATAAAAACCTCATCTGGTTGGGACTAAAATGTTGCACATTCCAAAATAGAAAGAAGACAACAAATCTATTCCAAGAATGCCCAGAAAAACCGGAAGAGACTCAACCAGATATTCGGTCCTTTGTGGACTGACTGCATCAGTCTGTGCAATGTCCATCATGAGCTGAATGTCCCCACAGCCCCAGACATCAGTCGGCAGTGCTGGGTAACCACATCACTGTAAGTGATGACAAAGCCACTTATAAAACAAAATCAAACTGTAAGAGCAAAAGGATGGAGGGGAAGTAATTTGTACCTGGTCATTTAGGACGACTATGCACAAAGTCCACAAATCCTGTGTAGAGCCTTGAATTAAAAAACACTGAAATTTTCATGCAGCTGCATGAAATTTATGACTCATCCCAAGATTTTGATGCTGGGAGACCTGGCAAATGCAGCTATAACCATGGAGAACATTGTTGTAGATTCCCCCAGCATCTAAGGCTTCACAATCCTGAAGGGGTTCTGCTGTCTGAATAAGGTACCGGGAAACGCAGAAAAACAAAATAAATGACAAATACACTTTATTTATCCCTACAATACATTAAAAAGGTCTACATCCAGACACACAAGTAAAAGATATAAATGATACCTCCTCTACAAAGGCAGGGAGGGGTAAATGATGTAGAACAGCGCAATACTATTTACTGCTCCCATAAGAATAAAAAGCTTAGACAGCAAGCAAAAGGCCAAGCATGTCAACTATGTGCTCATTAGGTGCAGAACCTGGAGTGACATGAAAACTGTGACATAAGCTAATAAGAGTAGAGGAAAAAATAACAAGCACAAAAACAATGCAAGAGATTCGTATTTTCTTCAATATGGATCCAAATAGCTGCTGTTAAGTCAGGTAGCTTCACTGAAATCACTGAACTGAATTATACTGATTTAATGCTAAGCAGGTGTCAGACAACAGGTCTTATTAGTGCTTGTGTTTTTCAACATTGTATAAAATCCAAGTTGCACACGTCACACACAAAGAGCTGCAACTGCACAGGTAAATCCTTAAGATACATAAATGAGAGACTCTGTCTCTGCTCTCTAGTCCTTCAATCCACACTATTAAAACCTCAGGTGACTAACATGGTGTTTCTGGGCAGGTCTCAGCATCTCACCTTTACCTCATAGACTCACAAACCCAAAGCCAACCTGTTGCATCTTACTGAAGTTGGGGAAGATCTAAGACTGGCTCCTTTCTTAATGAGGGCAGATCCAATGCTACCTGTCCTTTCCTAGGGGCGCTGTAATCCCAGAACTGTTGACATTGTAAAGTCATGGAAGAAAAAATATAAGAATTTTAATCCCCTCTATAAACATTTTTCCACTTTGAAGTAAATATATAAACATTCGGGGCACTTATTCTTAAGAGAGTACCCACAAAAATCTGTGCAGGATTATTATTATTTTTAATTCAACCCATCATTGATATTTCAATACCTGTTACATTTTTCCTTTGTATTTTAGTTGAAACTAAGTGTTAATAGGTTTGGACAAGAAAGAAAATTTGACAGTCCGCAGATCTCACATTAATACTTGTCTTGGAAAAGAAAGGATGTAAAAATGTAATTTACTCAATCCCATGATATTAAATAGAATATTGGTCTGTCAGTCACAGGCAGGCAATCTAAGTAATGCATCTACCCACAAAATTTAATAACTTCTATGCTCATATACTTTTCAGAAATATCTGAGAGATCTGGCTCTAGGTCACAGAAGGTGCACTGCAAAGTTACAACCGACTACACACACTATTTAAAAGTAGTACGTTTTTATCTGTAAAATATATTTCAATATTTCTGAATGCAGCTGGATTTTCAGAGGAACACTTTTAATGAACTTACACTCAACAGCTGCATGTCTTGAATCCGTAATTATTTCTCAAAATCCAAATCCCACATTGGTGATAAAGCTGTGTCTTTCCAAATGCGCAGAAGTTCAGGATTTAAATTAATACATTTGTAGACTCATATTTCTGGTAAATATGAGTAACTATGCTTTGAAATACTAACAGTGCCAAGGTATGACATAAACGTGACGTAGACTTATAATCCACCGAGTCAAACAGGTATGTGGTCCTATTCCCAATTATTATCTTTAACACAACTGGTACTTTTTTACTTTAAGAAGCAGTCCAAATGATTGTTCCTAGGACTAATTGATTAACCCAAGAAATAATGCTATTTGGCGAGTAAGGAAGGAGGAAAATAAGGCACAGAACAAACAAAATCCTGATTAGGGGCTGGTGAAGAACAGTCAACCGAGCCATGGCCACCCACACTGCAGCAAAGGCATCCAGCTTTGGGGTGATGCTGATGCTGATACCAGGACTTAACCAGATGGGAGAATCAAAATAGACTCATGTGCTCATGTGTTTAGCAAAGCTCAACAGATGAAACTGAATCGCTCTAATTGTCCAAATGCTTCACAAACTTCTGTTGGGACTTTGAGACAGCTGAATCACTGAATTACCTCTGCTGAGGCTTGAAAGTAAAAGAGTTATACATCTGTTCATTTGATTAGTGGTTTGTTACAAAGCCCAGTTCCAGAGATTGTGGAAAAAAAAACTAAACTTTTACTTTAAGAATCACAAAATAAATGCACTAATGTGGTTAAAAAAATTTCCTTAAGAATTCTCCAAGTCTCTATAAAAGACACGCATTTCTCACTCTAAACCACCTACCAAACAGCAATATTCTCTTTCTTTTAAACAAATGGTCTTGAATTCTCTCTATGAACATATAGTTCTGCTAAGAAGCTTACAAACAGTATTCTCATTACAGTGTTGAGTGTCCTGTCTGGCTCCTCCACTCACCTTTGCAAGTAAGAGTTACAGTGTGAAAAAAACGTAGAACACTATTTTAAAGTCAACCTTAATAGAATGACTATGTAAAGAATGTTTTTAATTTAAATGTACATGCAAATATATAAAAATATACAGACACACACAAAACCAGGACGTGGTTAAGGATTAAATTTATAGTTTGAAATATTTCTGAATACCTACTTTATGTTTGAAAGCAAGTCATCACAATATGTTAATCACAATACACTAAAGGACAGCACAGCTTGTGGATGAACCACAAGATTCTCACATTTTTACTGTTGTTTTTTTTTTTAATTCATGCAGACCTTTCCTGAGTTAATGTAGCTATTTAATACAATACTACTCAAAAATCCTTGTTCGAGAAAGAAAATTAAGATACAACAACACCTTCCAGAATACTTCAAGCAGCACCTGCTTGATTAATCACTTATAATTTCACTTAAGAAACATTTCCACACCTGTTAAACTCTGCATGTATTAAATTATTTACAAGACAGAGAAAATGTTTAAAAGGGAGTAATTCAAGTATTATTGTGGTTGTCATTTTTAAACATTTTTGGTTATAAAAATTGTGAAATGGAGTTCTGAAGAAGATTCATTCCATGGAAAGGCTTGACAAATGGGTAGATATGGCAAAGCTACTTCGAGGTAGTCTGATGAAAACCGTGTTTTTAAATTATAGTATAGCTATAAAACCTGCTTTCTTAAGATCAATACAGTACTTAAATGGCAACTAAATATAATCAATCCTAACATTAGCAACAAGTTGACTGATCTGTTTAATATTTCCTTCTCCAATAACATCTGCAGCCCCAAATATGGTTGAACAGTGTTCAAAAGGGAATGTGGGAGAGAAGATTCCACAACTAAGCCTCTTAAAATGTTTCTGGATAACAGAAAATTGGAATTTTTGGCCTAGAATAGCACCATTTCTACATTTAAGACTCGGTATGAGGTTGACTGGACACTGAGGGTGAACTATTTCCTATCAATCCCTAGAGTAATATAAAGTGAATTGCTGCAGTGATTTCCTAGGAAGAGGACAGTCACATTTGAGAGTGTTTTGTTCCCACTGCACAATGTTTTCACGTTTTTAAGTCAAACAATTCACTATCAAGGCTGAGATATTCATTAGGAAATGTGATGCAAAAGCTGAACAAATCTGAATATCCCTCCTAAGTTGCGGAATTTTTTTGCAGGGACAAAAATTTCTGCATTTGAAAATATTTCAGGGTTTTGCGCTGAAATAGATCTGAAGAAGGTGAGAAACAATTATTTTTGCTGTCAAGAAAAAAAGGTTTCACGTGCTTCTACTTCTTTTAGAAGAACATGGTGGGGTCACACTATGGCTGAAGAGCTTATACAGACACCTTAGCTCAGGTAGTAACATGACTGACAATTTAGGAATTTTACATGAGACTTTTTTCCTGAATAATTTTAACATGAATTTCAATTAAGTATTTTATTTTTGTTATTTTTTAATCTTCTTTGAATATACAGGCATTATTGAAATTATAATTCCAAATAGTGTATTCAGTTTGATCAAATTATGACTAGAGGATAATGAGTCGTGGGAAAGGACGATAATCCTCATAAAGTCAAAGGCTATTAACCCTCAGTTGAAAAATACTTTACTGTATGAAGGTGACATTTTCCAGCTACACCTCATCTTGTTTAAGATTAAAAACTAGAAAACAACAGCAGTCAAGTTTAATTAAACCTCTACATAGCAAAAAAAGCAGTTTGAAAATCACTTTCTGCTCCTGATGATGAAGTGAACAAATACATTTCTTTGTATTCAACAGTATGATCCTCAAGAAAATGCAAACACTCCAAGCCTTCTCCCTTGAAATCAATGGAAGTTTTGTATGGTGTACCATAATACGATCAATTCGGGGTTCACCAGTCTTTTTTCTCTAAATTCCTATTGACTTCCATGAAAACCTAGTTAGAACTACGAGAGCCATGTCCCTGCCAACTAATCTAGTAGTCTGAGCTTCCTAGTCTCTGGAGAGCTCTCAGCCCAGTACAGGAGCATTCCAAGTGCAAAATAACTTTATTAAGCAACTTTTTAAATTAATAAGCCAAGTGCACTTTCATGTCACAAATACCTTTAGAAATTCTTATGCCATTAAGTTCTGTGTGTTGTTTTCAGAGGCAAAGAATACTCTGATATTAAATCTGTATGACTCATCAAGAATGATCCCTCTTTTTTTTGATCCTAAGTGATAAATATCAGTAACTGACAGCATTATTTGTAACATAGAAATCAGCAGCTCGCCTTCTCTTTCCTTATGAACCATGGAAATTTGATTATTAAATGTTCTTTTATTATTTCATCTAAGGATAAAAATCAATAGTGTCTACTCAAGATTTTGAAGTATCGATTCACATTATCTTTTTTAACCGCAGATACCATTGTTACTTCCTCTTAAGTGTTCTTTCCACTTGGTAATTTAAACATCTTTGTACTAAACACAAACTTTTCCACTTGTCTGCATAACATGAATAAATAAGATCAGTGCTTTTCTTCTCCTGTTTGGCAAAACTTACACTAGCTTCAGACAAAGTTTTACATTAATTGCAAAATATCATCTGTGCTTAAAGTTCTTTGGAGCTTGGCTCTGAGCCACCTCGCCCTTGAGATCTGTAATGCTTGAAAACACTGATTGGGATAACACGAAGATTCACAAAACTGTCTGCACAAGTTCAGAGATCAAAGATTTTAATTAGGTTTTATGCTGCCCCTGTTCCCTGGCAGAGCTGCAACAGATATTATTAGGAGTCAGGTCTGCAAAGGACAGAGTACAGCTCTTTTAAACTTCGCTATTGAAGGTAATCTCTTATACTTCACGTTTTGCCGCCTTTTTGAAATAAGATGTAGTGAAGGATCTACTAGGACTTCCTATTCTTAACCCTTAGTTTCAAATGTACTGGCTATACTTCCATAAAAATGAGACAAAATGGATCAGAGAATACTTGCACCTCCCTTATCCCAACAGCCTAATCAATCTGATCTTTGAAATGCTTGTAGAAGTTTACCTTATACACTACCGCATTACGTAGCATCAGTATCCAGGAACACTAATTAGCAGTAGCAATTTCCTATGAAAGGAAATGAAGGCACAGATTGGAAATTGCTCCTTCTTTTCTCCACAGATGCTATTTTTCTACAAGTGACAACTGAAAAAGACTAAGCTTCAAGGATAAAAAAGCCTGTTACAGAGGTTTGAGACTAGATGAGTAAGAAAAATGTAGAATTCAGACCAGTTTTGGAACTTTGGATTAATGAAGGAGGATGTCAGAAATAAGAATTTAACACAGTGTCCTGGGCAGTATGGGAAAATTAAGTAGAGACATCAGAATAACTTCAGGAGGATTACAAAAGAAAAATGCTAAGATTTTCAACATTGTGGTTAACTGAAAAGATGACAGACAAAGAACATTAGGCAAAATCCAAGTAGACAGTTTTCTAAACATCATGGCTGAATACAGGTTGAAAAGAACCCCAATAGGTATGTATTTTTTAACTTCTCATTCAGTAAGGATGCATTTTACCTAAATGTTCTTATTTGAACATCTCCTCCACTTTCTAGTAGTTGTGAATCAGATTCATGAAATGCTGGCTCTAGTTTTAAAGAATGAATGAAGAATCCGAAGATATGGTGGTCCCTAGGAGAGAGGGATTCAGACATAGCAGATCCATCATACTCCTTTAATTGATGCTCTGATTCTGATTATCGCTCAATAGTAACTGAGAAAATGTGTCCTACACTCCTAAGTTACATGCTCAGGAAAACAAAACTCTTGTGTCGCTGTAAATATAGCTCACTGACAATCTTGATGCAGTAGGATTTCGTTTATGTATGATCTTGTATACTGTCCCCTAAGCTGTAATCAATCAAGAAACACTGAGTTCAAAGTCCTTTAGCAGAACCATGTCTACCCCTGTACTCTTTCTGCTCATTCACCTTTCCCTGGGCAGTGCCCCTGCTTATGACACTTGTGGATGTTTTCTTCTGAATTGTAGAACCAATGCCGTGCCCAAAGAGGAAACTTTACTCTCTATGCTCTGCAGATAAAACTTTTTGTCTGTCCTCCTGAGAAGAAAATTGGGTAAAAAACTACAATATCCTCCTTTATAGAATAGTATCAACATACGGTCTTAAAGTCCTAAAATTTAATTTCTGCTTCACTAAGGGAGGTTTCTAGGTTTGTTGGCTTGTTTTTTTTTCCCCCACCATAATTCAATGCAACTTGATTGAATTCACCCTACAGGGCATGAAATTCTCAATAGATCAGGTGAGACTCTAAACTGCTGTGACTTTACCTTGTATTAGTGCAGCTAAGCACAAAGAGATTGGAGAAAATTCTGCTTTAGGATGATTTACTCGACACTAAAGCCATAACCACAATTTTTACATGAATAGAGCAAAAATATTGTTTACAAGGTAGTTATTTAAAACTGTGCTTCTTAGCAAAAAGAATACATATTATTGAGAGCTACAGTAAAATTCATTTTCCACTCCTGTTTTATTTTGTATTGCCTGGACTACTATATATATTTTATGTAATTCATGTTTAGCAAAGTTCTGCCACAGCCTAAACAGTAAAGAAATATATTGCCTGATATAAACCACTGGATCAACTTTATAAATATATGGGATTGTTTTAAATCTGTAAAAATATTAACATATAATACCTCTGTGTAGATATACACAGAGTTATTGTAAAACACTTTGGTCAAATATGTGATAAAGTAAACAGTTATCTCTTATCTAATCAAATGTAATTAAATGGTTTAAATATGAGTAAACTTTACACACACGCGTAAGTCTAATGTGAGGTAACTATAGCATTCATGTGACAATGCTGAATAACATTTCACTACCTTTCAGTAGAGAATATACACCTTTTATTAACTTTTAGGAAAAATTCCTGACTCATTTATCTGAAGAAAATTGCATATAAGCGTACATCAGCTAGGGCACTGTAACTGAAGATGGCTTTTGTACCAGTAGGATATGAATGGCAAACTAGCAAAATGCACAACACACAATGTAGAAAAGACATTAATTAATCCATCATGTACGTGCATATTCAGAGCTGTGCCAAAAACAGGCAGCTGTGAATGCCAAATAGCAATTGTTAAGGTCCATGATTTTTTTCTTATGTAAACAAGGGTTAACACAGCATCCTGCTTTAGCTTAATTTTTAGAGCAGTTTTGGCATAATTCTTCAGAAGTGATGTATGACTGACACGGCAGAAGGGAGCTGCACGTTCTGTAATAGGCCATTTCCAAAAGTGAACATTTTCAAAGTATTTTAAATGTATTCTATTTTAGTCTGCATTTTTGCCAAGTTTCTTAGCTCCACCAGTGCTTCTGAATTTCTAAGCCCCTTGGTTTCTTCGTCAGTAGTAGATACTTCTCAAAATAAGACCCTATCTGTTTACATGTCAATCCTTTATTAGACTACATTAGCTCAATCCACATGATGTTACAGCTGGAAGTCTAACAGATTTTTTCTGGTATTGCAGGAAGCACTCAGAAACCTTTAAAAAAAGAGACTTTTTAGACACATAATCCCCATGCGCTGTATCTGGCACATTTTTTCCTCTACCCCACGGACTATTTTTGTTGTCAACTGGTGGGTTTTTTTTTGTAAAGCCATGAATAGCCTGAAAATTGCCTTTCTGTACAATGTCCTCTTCTCATATACTCCATCACAGCTGCCGCATTCAGTTGGAAGGGTGTCATTGTCTATTCCTATCCCTGAATTGCAGAGTTGAATGGCAGCAGGGCATGCGCTGAAAGAACAGAACTAAATGTGGAATTATTTTTACAGTCATGGAAGAACCATTTCAAAATTCACAATTTGCCAATATAAACTGAGGGTGAAAGGACAAAAGTAGTTATGAAAGGAAGTCCATTTTCATTATCTGTCTCTATGTATCTGTATGCGGACAGCACTTGTAAAAAATAAATATAAAATGCTATCAATTATTTAAACATATAGCATATCCAATCTCACAAACAGGATTTTTTTAAAGCATACTGTGTATTCAGTGATTGGAGGCAGAACCTAGGTAACACAATGTTTTCTCCAAATCATATCATTTAATTTCAATCAAATCTTTGTCAAAATAAGATGAGCTTATTTAGGCGCACAAAAACAATTACTGAAATTCCAGAAAAACTTTTATTAGTGGACTGACTTATAGGAAATTGGCAAACATAGTGTAGAAGTTGAACAAAAAGCCATTAGGTAGGTATAGCTATCAGGTCCTTGTCCACGCAGTAGTTGATGCACAGAAGAACTAAGTAATTCTCTCAAACCAAATTTTTCTCAAGACAAGTCTAGTTGACTGAGCCAAGAACAGTACGCTGGAGCTTCTCATGTCAAGGGCATGCTAGGACACTATTATTTCGTTAATCACAAGTACCATCCTGTGTTTCCACCTGAAACGTGCAAAATAAAGAGTGCCCACAGGCTTTTTCCACAGCTCTTGCAGCATCTTGCAAGATGTCAACACAAAAAATTGAAATGTTTCAGATAATTTCATTAAATGAGAAACAAGAGAAGTTTGCAGTATTTATTTAAGTGAATGTGTTTGGATAGGGTGGCAACAAAAGAATGGCAGATCCATCGTCTGAATGGAAACCTTGGGGGGGAAGCTCTGCAGGGTGGTTTGTGAGGAGAGGCAGTCAATTCTCATCTAATTTTGAAAACCCAGAAGATCAAATCTTTATTGCATTTTTTTTTCTACATCTCATTTACTCTTTGCTTCATGAGAGATTAAGTCTCTTTCCCTTAGTCATGTCTTTGTTATTATACTCATTCTGCAAGATTCAATCCTTTTATTCCCACACCAAATTTGAAACATTTGTATTAAGTACTGGAAGGTTCCGTAGTTCCGTTTAGAGCATCTAGACATTAATTCACTATTTCCCTGGAGATTAATGTGGCCTTTTTCTTCTCTTCAGTAAAACTTTTTTCCTCTTTTTAATTCTATGATCTAAAAGAGATGAGCAATACAAATCAGACGGATCTTCTTGAAAAATTCCAGTTGAATGGTAATTAAATCCTATGTAATTTGGACATGTGGAGAAGGAGGAGGAGGAGGTAAGCCAGAGTAAAAAACACATCACTGAAGGCTTCAGGAAACTGAAAAATTATTTTATTCAACTGGTATTTTTTCCTTCTCATCTAGACCATTATCTCTAATCACTGCACTCCCTCAAAGGTTAGCTACCATTTTTCAATACGCTACTTCTTTTTGCTTTCTGAGAAGTCCCAATCATAGATGCCCCAAATAACACTTATACAGAATAGAAACTGTTCACTCAGTGACTCATAAAATCCCTATCCACCTTCTCTGCTGCCTTCTAGTCAAAATACTGCCCTAACAACTCAAAGACACAAGGTAGAGATATGAAAAATACTTCTTAAATATTTATGATCCTATAAATGTCAACCACTCAGTTTACATATAAATTTTTTCCCCGTGTGTTTATCTATTGTCCAAGAATTTGCCAAGATACTAAAGAGAAATCATTTTTAATCATTCTACATGTAGTTCAGAGACCCCAACCAGACTGAAACTTCATTTAGCCCCAGACATATGCAATGTGACTGAAAGAAGCTACACAGTAAACAACCCAGTAAATGACTGAAGCGAGCCCTGCAGCCTCCAAGACAAGACACTATTCTGGTTTATTTCCAAGAGTTTCCTTGGGGGGTGTCGAAGAGGAACTAATAGCAGAGTGTTTGCAACTGCTAACGAAGGGCAATAAGGGGCATTAGTGTAGCAGGACAGCAAAACACATGTAGATCCAGTATGTAGACACAGACATAGAATCTCATGAAAGACTGACACATAACTGGAATAATAAAATTGTAGGTATTCATATTAGATATAAGATCGGCCCGCTGATATGCCTAAAATGCTTGCAACTTCGGTACATCAAATTTACCCGGTCAGTTCTTGCAATTTCAGACGGGAGGTTATCAGGAAATAAAGTGTTGCTGAATCATTCCATCTTTAAACTGAGACACATTTTCAGTGCCAAAACCAGAGATTGCTTTCATAGTAGACTTCCAAAATGTGCTATACATACACTAAATATTACAGATATCTACTGACCTACCTAAGAAAATCATTAAGAGTCAGACGGTTTGAATGTTGACTAATGAAGTATATCTGAAGTGTGCAATAAGAGACAGGATTTTTTTATGGCTGGTCAATAGGATTGTGCTGATACGATTTATTAGAATTAACAGGCTCAATTGAAAAGCATCCAGTGATCACAGGTGGGAAAAGAAAGCACAGTGGTTGACACCATAGATGAAGGTAACTGAGAACGTGGCTTAAATAACGTGAGCAACTGAAAGAGATAATATTTCCTTTGTGAGCTAAAGAAGTAACGTGCATTTTTTTCAGACTGACCAAAGACAGATCACTGTTTAAATAAGTGCTTTAAAGAGATTAAGTTTTCATAAACATCAAACTCAGAATATTTTAGAAAAGAAAAGCGTAAGAAGTGAACAGAAGAGATACAGACAGGAAGCCTAATTGGTAAGAGAACGAGAGATCATCTGAATAAAATGTTTTCCAGTGCAAAGTCCTTTGCAAAATGAAGCAATGGGAAGGAAAACTATATCCTGATTTAAACAAATTGTTTGGGAAAAAAAGATGAGGAAAAAAATGTGATACTGCTCAAATGTTTTTAAGTTTTGATTCCAAGACCAAATTTCAAAATCAGTTTAATACTAAAACAAAACAAACAAAAAAACCCAACAAACAAATCAACAACAACAACAAAAAAAAAAAAACACACAACAACCAACCAAACAAAACAAAAATCACCCCAAAACATGTTTTATTTGGGATTTTGGGATCAGTTTGGGATTACTATTCATGACAGATAAGGCATAAGAAAACATTTTAGGAGCATGGGGGTTTTAAAATTTTATTAAGAATCTCAATTCTGAGACTGCATTTCCTTTCTCCCCTTCTTGCTGTTTACTTGTTAAGCAGGTGATAACACTGTGGATAAAGTTTCACTGTGTATCAAAATAATCTACAGAACTGAATTAAGTATTCCTTACTGAAAAAGCACAACTCATAAGTACAGTAAAAGTTACAGAGATGTACTATGGACCTATGCACCAGCAGCAAAGAATCAACAGTTGTGTTCAATAAAATACTCTTTCTAAATGCACAGCATCATTCTTGTTTGCTTTTGTGTTTAGAGTATTTCACTTGACTTTTATCTTCCCACTACAACATTATCTCAAACAAGAAGCCAAACCATAACCTCTCTCAGTGTAAACTCTGAAAGGTGATGACAACCAAATGTTCCTCTTACCTCATTTTGGAGGTCACGGATCATTTTGCTCTTCCTTTCCATTTCAGTCTTCAAGAAGTTAATCTAGAAGTTTGAAGAAACATTGAATGAGAGTTGTTGAAATGCACCTCAGCATCAGTTCAACCATTAATTGTTGTTTTACTCTACTAACAGCTTTGAAAAATCAAAACAAAACAAAAACAGACACACAAAACAACACACCACCACCCTGCATGTGTTTCTAGCAACAAGTTATCTTAGATGATTTCTGCTTACATACCGAATTGGTATAGGCCACAGTTGGTTATTTTGCTAGATATACAAACATTTAGCATGGTATTCACTAGAAAACTTAAGCAACGGAAGAAAAATCGCTGTACATCAATAGGTTTACTTTACTTTTGCACCAGTAGATACAGTTTTTATGCATTGCAATGAAGTCCCACATGATTTTCAGAGAACTAAGGATTTTTACAGCAAAAGTAACTAATTTTATGATCTAAAAACTTTTTCACTCTCTTAGAACATAACACCTACCATAGTAGGTTTCTTACAGAGTTATTTGATTTGATTTCCACAGTACTGGTCCTAATGAGATAAACCCCTTGATTCTGACCAGACCCATCCGTGGAATAAACTGTATTATATGTGAAAGCATTCAAATTTGGTCTTTAGTTCCTATTTAATTCAATGACTTGCTTCGGAAAGTAGAAATTGCAATTTTAGTTTTAAGACTGATTTAAATCAAACACAATTTAAAGGATCATTTTTGCAAATCAGTCTGAGTTTCTTTCAGTAACTGAGCTTTCCTCCTGGCTTACGGAACATAATAGGAGAAAGAAGGATTTAATTAACACTACTAGGATTAAAAGAACACATTCTTTTCACTTTGAAGGAAGATGCTCTTGGATACCTTAATTAGCAAAATACTCATCTCTATATACCTAATGCCCCATGCCGCGTTCTCTCCCCCATTGACACAAAATTCTACCCACGTTCCACACTAAACTACATTTGTTCTGACATTGCAGCAGACTTCCTAAGGAAAACAAAACCTCTATAAGAAAAGAGATTGAGATTATAGAGACGTTGACCTAAAGATTAATGGTTTGGTTGTCATGCAAATAAAAAATGACAGTGAATCTGCCTGATGTGACAGCTGTTCTTAGAATCATGTCCACACTCAAGGAGACAGATGTCAGTAATTTAAAAACCATCACCGGACTTGACATCACTTTTATCTGTATCAAAGGAGAAGCCAGGGAACGCTATCTTCACTTAAGACAGAAAAGTAGGTAGAGGGTCCATGAAACCAGTGCCACCTGACACGTATAAATGGAACTTCTTTTGGAAACTCTTGCGAAATTTTGTCTAAGTGGTTTAGTTGTGGAAATACTAACTGTGCATTCAGTTATCACTGAGGGTGTTGTTTTAATAGAAGATGAATATATTCAACACTTGCTAGCAATCATGTCAACAAATACTGAAATTTCGCCCGCGTACTCTGTACAATACATATGAAGATTTTGCACAACAAAAAATAAAGGTCACAATCAAAATATGATATGGGGGGAAAAAAAGATAAAATAACTATTCACATGGTGTATTGTGTTTGTTCAGCTGCTCAAAAGATTTACCAGCTACCATTAAATACTGAGAAACATAATACAATGACCTCTGTTAAAGAGCATTCAATTTTTTGGTCCTAACTCTCAAAGAATATTTATATGCCTTCAAAACACTTCACTTCCAAAACCAAAGCTATATGAAATAATTAAGAGATATGATATCTAAAATTATTACCTGTGTGCTCTCTATACATTGCTTGTAAATATCAGCTGGGATCTTCTAGGGGAGAGATGTTTAAGACACTACAGAACTGCTGTTTTAACCTGCAACCTGTGCTAGTTAAAGCAGTAAGTTTTGTTAATTACCTTTCACATACACATGCATTTGATATCACTGATATGGACATGTTACATAGTGCAGACTTACTGCTTTAACTTATCTAAATAATTAAAATATTTTTTTCATCTCTTTCTTTTTTAAAGCAATATCAATATTAATGAAGTCATTCATTTTTTGCTTTCATATTGTAACAGCATTTTTAAAGCTCTTCTACTAAATCTCTAACAACTGAAGAACCACTTAGTTATGAAGTACAGCCGTACAGAGCTACATAGGAGGGATTTATACGGCTTGTCTACTGGAGCTAATGTAGAGATGACCCCATCTATCCATTTAAATGCATCTATGCCTGTAAATTCATGCTTTAAGGCAGATCAGTCTGTATCAGACCCTTTGCATGATGCTTTTAGTCAGTCTCAAGGACAAGGCATAATATAATTTTCCAAGAGATATAAAAATTCTACTTTCAGTCACCAAATCCTGCTAGCATAATAAACAAAAATGGATATGTATACGCCCAGCTCTAAATTAAAAGGCAGAGAAATTGAAAAATTGAAGCAAAGAAACTTTCTACATCTCTTCCTCCTTTCTCCTCACTCTTTGTTCTTGTTTGACATTCATGTCTTTCCACATGTTGGTCCCCTCCAATTACTATCTAGCTGTAATTATGAAAATACATAATGAAAATATATTGTTCTAAGGCTGAACTTTGCAATATTAAGCAAGGACACTGCTTCTGTCTCATGGAGACAGACATCCAAGCTACTCCGAGCTCTGTGTGTTTCAGAGCTCATTACATTTATTAAAGGCAGCAGCTTCCATCCAGTGGCCTCTACTCACAGCAGTTTGTGACCTTGAAATGTTCAAATTAAATTTTCCCCCATTGTAACACAGAATGCCTTAGCAGATGGCAGTGATCTAATTTTAAGAGTCAGACAATAGTTAGTTATTCACTACAGATGAAGGACAGAAGAATCCCAATCTAACATCATTACCACGCAGTGAAAGCTCAGCTGTACGTGTATTTGCTTACCTCCAGACTTCTTGTGTCTTGCTCAGGACTGAGCCATGAGCAATTAAGATGGGATTGGAACATACCCATTAACACCTAACTATTTGGGCAATATCTGGAAAGCCTAGCATACTCAGTATTAATTTTCATGGTCTCATTTTCAAGTTATGGTATAGCAGTTGACCCCAAAAGCCAGAGAAAACTGACTATTACCTAAAACATAAGAAATAGTCTGTCCTTTGGGAAAAAGTATTCTACAAAGTGTTAAATACTCTCAAAAGCAAAGCTAAACATATTTCTACCTACTAGGATTTCTTAGATGAACACAACTTTTAAGTTGTAAGTTATATTTTAATTCATAAAACCAATCTTTGTCAAAGAGACATTCAGGACTTTGGTAATAGCCCTTATGACAGGTCCTAAACAAAATAAACATTTTTGAAGTGAAATGAACATTTTTTTTTTAAACTATTGCAGGCATCAGTTTGTGATGTTTTTTGAGATTCTTATTTGGTGGTGGATATCTCTGAATAAATTCTCCATATCTATTAGTCTTTTATTACTAAGAAAAACCCTACTGATTTCAAAATAACCATATTGTTTATTTTTACAAGTCATACATAATGTGTTACTTAATTCTCAATTTTCATAATGAACACTGAGCAACTGGGAAAAAGGTATTTACAGAGACATATTTCCTCCTTTATTTTGACAGACTACTATAATTTTCTTGTCAAACAATTCTATCACCATGTCTTTTTAAACATTGTCAGCATGATACGAAACACAAACAGGAACAAAAAGTAAAAGGCAGAGTAAGCTTACTCAGTAAAACTACTTTTGAGCATTCCTCTGTTTAATGCTTTATTCTCTCTCTCATCCAGAGCTATCCAGCTCTTTTTATAAACTTTTACTGCAGTTACTGCGAGACAACTTTGCAAACCTCAAGGTCACTTCCTCAAAAAACAACTATTTCTTAAGATACAAGCAGTTAGCATCAAGTACAGTCAAGTGAAAAGCCCTTCTCCAAAAAGGTCTAAGAGCCTGTTAACCTAATGCAGAGATACAGAATCACTCTTGATGCTATTTATTCAAATTCACTAGAAATAAAAACCACTTTCAAGTTACGTGTGCCAGTTGCCCTCTGCCTTTTTGCTAATGAAAGTGAAAATTAGTCCACAGTCCCTAATTCTGTTTCTGGAAGAAGTAGTTCCACTCCACATTTAGAGATCTAGCTCGACATTATTAATATTTTTTTCACCATGTAACAACCTATTATAAATTGCTTAGGTATTTGATATTAAATGCAGAAGAAAAAGCTCTGTCAACCTAGATCAACTGTTAAACAGCACAACAGGTTATTTGGAATTATACCTTACACATTTTATATATGTGTAGTCTAATTAAACCCAGTGTGGTGCTCCTGTCTAACAAGCTTTATCTACTAAGAAGTGCTTTCTGATACACAGAGTCCACAGTTCTAGTGTGAGATGGTTTGTAGAGAAGCTCCCTCATAACCCAAGGCTTTCTGGAAGACTATATCTGACCTTGAACTTTGCAACATAGAGCTAGTCTAAAATGTAATCCTTCCTTACAATAACTAGTCTTCCTCTGTGGATTTTAGTAACCCAGATAGAGCAACTGAAACAAGAGGCATAAATTTGTTCAAGGTCTGCCATATATTTTCAAGACAAGACCTCTCCAAGGCGGACTGCTGCTGTTCTTCATATGTCGGTTGGACTCTATGATCTTGAGGGTCTCTTCCAACCAAAATGATTCTCTGATTCTATGTTAGTGGTACAGATGCAGAAGACAACCCACAAAGGGAGTGCTCACTTCTGCTAAGGGCCCGTGGGTCAGTCCTCAGTATGATTAGTACTGTACAGCACAGGAATGTCTTCACATCTTTTTTCTGTTTGTTTCCTCAAGGCTGAGTTGCTGCTTCTACTCTCAGAAATGTGTTACTACCTGTAGTAGCTCCACTGGCTGCTCTCGGAGAGACTATACCCGCCAACACTTGAGCAGATCCTCAGATCAGCAAGTTTTAACTGCCTACCATTCTTGGCTTCTCTCTTCAAGGGCCAAAAAATGGATAAGCATACACAATAAGGTTCATAACATTGTTTCTGATGAATCATTTGTGCAGCTGATGGTGAAGAGTCTTGCCGTACATTGCCCAAGATGTGGATGCAAAGTGTAATGAATTGCTGTGGTGTTTCCTTTGTTCTTTTGGTTTGGTCAGAGTCCTTGAACACATCCCATTTTATTTTTCATGTAATTTGACTTAATTCTTATAAATTCTTACTCATACTTTTGCATTACCTAATAAAAAACACCTTCAGGCAGGTGTTCCCTGTTGAATATATCCAGCCAATTAACATACAGTAAGCATTGCACTGTGCCTCCTTCGCAAGTGCATAAAAGACACATATATTTCCAACCCCCTTCCAGTGTTATATTCATTTGGCTTTCAGAAATGTAATTCTCTTCTTATTTACTCTGATGAAAATCAAGATTTACTTCACCAAATCTTGTAGAATAAAATGTGCTTAAATTGGATTAGAAACAAGACGCACAATTCATTAAATTAGAATTAAATTTAAGCTCCCATCACCTAGCTAGGCTTGCCTCAAAGTACCTAGACTTTCTTTCATAGCATTCATATTGTTTTCAGAAAAAAACATGAAACACGTGGAGAAACCAAGTGTTAAGTAACCCTGTGTGACAGTAATAATATTTATTTCCATTTCTATTGCAGCTTTTATCTGAGGATCCCGAAGGACTTTTTGAATATTCATTCAGTCTCACCGTACTCGTGAGCTTCATTATGTACATTGTACCCTCAGGTATAAAGAAATAAATGCCACAAGCCAAGGACATAGTTCTGCTTTCCTTAAAAATCAGTGGCAGACTTAATATCCTATTATTAGTAAGTTTTAGGACACAGCTCGAGAATTCAGCTTCTCTAACCAGCTGACACCACTCCAAGTCAAGTTCTGTTATAAACTCAGAAGGGTTTTTCTTGGTTTCTGCACAAGGTAATATATTTGCTTACAGTTAACTGTAGATTTTGTTTGACTTGTGTAGAACAAATATTGTGCTTTTCCTCAGTGCTAGGGTCTGGACTGAGTTTACATAAAGCAGTGCTGCTCAAGTTAAAATAGTGCCATAACTCAAGGAACAACAAGGAGCAAATAATCCAGTCACTACATCTGAGATGTATTTGATCCACAGCTGAATTACTCTTGAATATAAAAATCTAATGCAGAGATTAAATAAGAAATATGTTTTCCACCTTTAATTTGTAGGATTAGAATTTGTTGTGCCAATAAAGCTGGTGGGAATGTCTCCGTGCACCTGAAAAATGACAACCTTTGGCCAGCGTGTTCTGAGTACTTGGCAGAGATAACTACGTTCTCATTTTTTCTTATTTCAAGACTGTATATCTCACCTCAGTACAAAACCATCTTAAAACAAGGGTAGATGTTTTTTTCTTTTTCTGGATATATATGCTGCCTTGGCTATTGAGAAAGACTTCAAAAACATGTTATTCTTTTCAAGTTCAACACAGCATTCAGTTTGTTTCTTTTCTCCCCTCAAGAACAAAAGAGGTTTTTTGTTCTCTAGACAAAATACAAGTAACAAAAATCCACTAAGTATATGTAGTGAGGGACACAAGAATAGGTAAAACAGCCTCTTTACCCTTCAGACATCTGAGCAACTGCCTGAAAGACAGTAAAACATTACTAAATAAACCAGTAGTTATTCAGTATGAAACTAAAAATAGATCTATAAGCCCTTCTAGCAGCTTGTTTTCAAGACAAGCCTTAGAATCACAGAACACTTGAGGTTTGAAGGGACCTCTTAGAGGCTAGTCATTTTATGATCACTGATGTTCATGTTATGGGAATACTACTAACCAACACAGAAAAAATTTCCTTTTTGCACCTTTGAATTAAAAAGAAAACATGATTTTACCTTTTTTTTTTTCTGCAATAGCAAAATGTGGTTATTTATGTCTCACAGCATCACAGTGCTACACAAAAATCCAACCCATTGCACAGTTTATCCAGAAACGGAATTTCATTAAAGCATGAAATCTTAATGGGACTTAAT
Organism: Patagioenas fasciata; assembly: GCF_037038585.1. Lineage (NCBI taxonomy): Eukaryota > Metazoa > Chordata > Aves > Columbiformes > Columbidae > Patagioenas > Patagioenas fasciata. The sequence goes on along the minus strand of NC_092524.1, from coordinate 5,572,911 downwards.
GCCTTCCTACAGTGATAATTAGATCTACTACGGTCAAAATCAGACACTCTGCTATGTTTCTATTCTTCTGTTTTGTTGCTGAAAAATCAGTAGTGACTCCAAAACACTCAGTGGCTGTACAACCATGCACATTGGTATAGATGAGACGTGAGGGCCCATAAAGATTATCTAATCAGGGAAATGACTTAGGTCCAAGTCTCCAGGCCCAAATCTCCAAAAGTGGACACACACATCTAAATCCCACAGAAATTGGGGATCTTAGCATTTTTGAACATGTACAATTTTTTCAGGTTCTTTCTTCTGAAGCTTATAGACTACAAACACAGACTTGAAATCCAAGCTTTTTACATGCAAAGTTAGTTGAGATAATGACAAATTCTCAAGGCAGAAAGATTAAAAAGAAGAAACAAACAAAAATAATGAAAGAGGGACAGGGAATCACTCACGGTCGCCTGCTGCTTTTCTGCTTTCTCAGCTGCCTCATTAAGCTGCTTTTGAAAGGCTTCCTGGAGAGATTTCATTTCTTCCCTAGTTCGTTAAAAACACAGAACACAAACTTCATCACAAGTGTCCATTAAGAAATAGTTCTTCAGAATCAAGAAAAGGCACATTTAATTATTCAGATTAACAGACAGATGTACTGTGTCTATATGTCTTGCCAGTAAAATCATAATGCCCCTGTGAACTATAGTGCCAACGCAAGACAAAAATTATCTACGATGGAAACTGGCCACCTTTTACATCAACTGAGTAGCCTGCTGTGCAAAACATCTGCCAGCGTATAATTTCTAATTTCTAGCAAAAAGGATTGGCACCAAAAAAGCAAGGAAAGTGGGCTACTGAAAATGCACCGAAATGGAGTCACACTATCAGCAATAAGAACCAGTTTATACCTATTTTAAAATAAATAAATAGATAAGTAAATAAATAAATAAATGGCGCTCTGATAAAATTTAACCTTCTCCTGGCTCTTTCTGGAGACGAGCAACATAAAATCCAGTCAAAGATTCTGGCATGCAACTGGGTAAGAAAAAACAAACAAACAAAGAGGATAATTGTTTGGATTGGGTTTTATTTGAATCAAAATAGCCTTCACATTACTGATGCTGTCAGAGAACTTCTCCAGTTGAGAGAATTGCAGGGGGCTGAGACCCTCCATGGGCCACCTCTTTCTACCCACAGCATGAGACACACTTTGGAGTTCTGGCAAAGCAGAACAGTGACATATTTCAAAACAGCTGCAGAGCTTTTTCAAGGCTGTTGCTCGCACAGATAAACCTTCTCAGAAGACCAACATAGAACTGGGTTTACACACAGATAATGATTTAGCCTATTGAAAATTCAGCTGGAATGGAAACCATCTAGTTCATACAGGAACAGAACTTGTGAGCTGCTACATCATCTAGCTCGTTAGCCTATAACTCTACTTTTTTAATCAGTTTTGGCAACACTAGTAGAAAATAGATTTAATTGAAATAGCGATTGAGCAGCATGAAACCAAGGCACCATCAGCACAATACAGCTTCCCTTATCAAATAAACAGATGTGATCATTTCAAAGCGCTGATGGTGCATAGAACAAAACTTGAGGCATCATAGTAAGTGACCAAGTTTTACTTGCAACTTGGGAAGTACTGAAGAATTCACACAGAAGGGATTAAAAAAATAAATCTAATTTAAAGTCAGTAGAACTACACCTACTTACACAAGCTGAGATTGCAGCACCCTAAACTTTACTGTGCCAATCATCACGGCAGAGAATAATCAAAGTCGTACTCACAGACAGGTCACATTTGTCCAAAGAAAGTAGATCATAAGATTAATATCAGGATATATTTTGAATTTGGGTTCAAACACAACAGATTTAAGCTTAACAGTATGTTTCCTGTTCTTTGCTTGCTCCAGATGAAGTACAGCCTGAGGCTTTAAGCAAATAAGCTTTGACCCTTACTTAGGGAAATTCTTTGAGGAGGATTCCCTGGCACATTTTCAACACCTGCATCCTACACTCAACTTATACACCTCTCTGGAAGTAAAATCCAGTAAGCCTGTAAACAGCTGCCAAGTACCTGCAGCAACTCCAGGGCATTTTCTCAGAGTATATTGTAAAAACCTTTTCTCTTCCGAAGGAGGGTGAGGGCTGCTCAGCAGCACAGTGCATACTGCACCCACCCAGCATCCAACTCTGGGAAGTGCTGTGGTGTGGTACACTCCATAGCCAAAACTCTCAGAAGATCTATATACTACACTCCATTAATACCTTCAATCAATCTTTTTATTTCCTACAAGCTGCTCAACAATCAAACCACTATTAAAATACATTCACACAGCTATGATGCTGCAATGTACATCTTCAGTTGCACCCAAGTCATATAAAAATAAGTATTTAAATAGGATATTAGCTGAAGTCTTGTTTGCATCATTTAATAGATTTGTCTGGAATACCTGAAAGACTCTCGAGTATCTGGTCCTTCCCTATCAAAGTCAAACTTAGAACTTCTATAGGTATTCTATTATGGATCTTATTTGCTGTGTATTGAAGAATTGAAGGGGTTTTTTTCAGTCTGGAAATGGAAAGAGAAGGAAGTGAGGTCTTACCTTTGCTTTTGGCCCATTTCCAGAAGTTTCTGCACATCACTTTTGGCTGATGCTTCATCATTTTTCAAAGACTGATAGCAAAGGAAGAAATCTATTATCAAAGAGATCTTTAATGTTATTCATCTGTGAAATGATTTATTTGGTCCTCGTTCATGAAATACTTCTGGTGGACTACAAATATTACCACTTGTGAGAAACAGAGAAATAGCCTGACTTTTACCATAACTAACTGTACGTAGCTGTTTTTCAAGTATTAAATGAGGGCTGATCAAATAAAACGAGTAGATTTAGAAACAAACAAATGAGTAAAAACATTAGGATTGTATGACAAAGATAAATGTGTATATACAGAAGACAACACTATGGCTCTTTGCTTATATCTGGATCTCTACAGTGTTGATTCTAAAATACCCGATAGTATATTTTTGCTCAGTACTACTTTCAACTGTGCTGCACAAGAAACATCACTCTCAAATAACTTGGTTGCAAGGAGAAGTACATTTCCCTAAAAAGAAAACACCTACAGTAATAAAGAATGCTAAAAAAAGCAGGGGAGAAAGGTTCAATAGGCCACAGTTCACATTAATTAGAACTAGAGAAGTCTGAAATGCAAGACAATATAATAATGCAATATATCGCACACTCTTGAGACACAGTACCAGAATTCTCCTTTGAACAGACATAGGGATGCTACTCCTTATATTTTTCTCATCTAGCTTACGTCAACATGAAAATATATACACAATGTCAGGAAAATGTCATCTGTTAAAATAACATGACATAGAGAGACAAATCTCAAGCGATAATGAGTCTGTGTGTTTTTACCAGACCAACAGACCATCTCTGGGAAAGACAGATGTGCTCTAAAGTGATTTCAGGATCTCCAACCCAGAGCACTGGATTTTTAATCTCTTTTTTGCTCTGAGGAGCTAATTTGATTTTAGAGTTAATTGACTATTGCCCTTTCAGCTTACCCATAATACCTAAAAGTTAAATGCAGGTGTCTCGGCTCTAGCTGCCGGCACATCTAGCACAATTTGTCAGCTAAACTTGTAAAGTAGTGCCCTGTAGTAAATCCAGTCAGTCCGTGTAGATGGCATGTCAGGCAGGTCAAGTGAGCAGCTAAACTAGGCTGAGTTATCTGTAACTCATCAGCAAAGATGCAACCTGCAGCAGCAAAGGAAATCCATTTACAGTAGCTCCCATGACAAATGTGTGGTAGCTCCACTAAGACAGCTTATTTTTTTCCTTCCCTTCCTTTTTTGTTCCACTATGTTCTATTTTCAGATTTTCTTTATGATTTTTGATAAGTGAGCAAAAGGTCTAACTCATGAGAATTACATTTTTCATTAAAACAACAGGTTTATACTAACTACATGATCAACAAAATATTATCCACATATTTAAAAAACATATTTTTGTAATAAATAGATATGAATATTCAAAAAAAAAAGTAATTAATCCTACAGAAATCAAGACATAGCCTAACCTGGAGGTTTACTTTAATTCCCTCAAGTTCTTTAGAAGTCTTCGACAGTTGACGAAGAATATTGCTCCTTTCCTTAAAGACTTCTTTCAGCTGCCTTTCCAGTTCTTCGTAGCCCTGTCTAACACAGAAAATAAGAGAATGAGATCCTCTCAAAACATTACTCAATGTGTTAGAAAATAGTCTTAGTTAATCCAAATTGAATTCATTCCAACACTATTTATAGATCGCAAATTGGAGTATGGGAAGGTCCCCTGTTCACCTATATAATAACTTGGTTCTCCTAATGTAGATAAACAGATGTTTTATATGTCAAAAGGATGTTCTGCATCTGAGTATAAAAATTATAAGACTAAACCACAGCAAATGGTGTATTGTCTGTGATGTAAAGGAAACACGATTTATTTAACATGAGTGATGGTACATAGTGTGAGATTTTCCTTATTTCAAAGATATTCCATGCAAGAAAACAAGTAAAAGTTTGGAAGTATGAAGTTTTGTGACACCCAGTAATCTGAGGGATGATTCAGGTCTATTTTAACATTGTAAAATTTATTTCATTCCACATTTCCCCCTTACTTAAACCTTCTTACAATATAAACTAGAACTAATAAATATGCTGGCAGAAATCAAACCTAATTATGAATTAGTGGGTAAGTCAAAATATTCCATCCCTTTCAAAATGTTAATTTGTACTTGGAATGTAACTATACATTTCAAAGTTTCCGTAAAATCCACAATTAAATAAATCCAACACAGATTGTTTTAGGTTGAATGAAATACGGTCCAACTCTCACGGTTCAAACAAAAAGCAAACTGTTCAGTTAATTCTAAACCAGCATACTTTTTAATTTAACGTTGTCATTTTGAGTATGACTCATCAGTGAATTGAAACACTCATTAAGTTTCATTTAATTTTTTTTTCTATCTTGCTATACCTCTGGTTCTAAGAAGGAGAATAAAGAACCCCAACCCTGCAACACATTAGTTCTACTTTATCAGATCTAAGACCCTGAAGTTAAACAGGAATCTTAATGCTCCTTTGAAGCATTTTGAATATACATTTTTGCAAAGAAACTCAGTAAAGCAAATTAAATATGCTATCTAATATCAAATAGACAGCTCACAAAATATGACGGATTTATGAAAGAAAATCATTCTATATCAAATGATACTTTGGATATGTAGAAGAAATGAAAGTGAATAAAATGCCTCTTTCATCAACAGAACACTTCAGGTGAAGAATCTTAACATTATATTGAAGTTTCAGCAATAATCATATGCAGAATTTTGCAAAATAAAAATCGTAGAGGTCTTCGAGTTTGTATCTCTAGTGAAACATGAAAACATCTCCAACTTCAGCTTGCAAAAAAATATCTTTTCCCACGATGGAAAAATAATCAGTACAATCTTTCTAATAAGTTCCATAGCTGGTAGACAAAAAGCTTCAGCTGTCAGTAAAATATTTTATTGTCTTTGTAACTTTTGCTTTTTCATTCAATTCGTAAGCGAACTTTATTTCAAGAAACTGTGGTTTCAGACCATTTTGATTATGTCCATCTACCAACGGAAAGGAAAAACTGCAGATCTAGTGGAGGAACAAGAAGTATCACTGAGAACCATGGCAGGAGACATAGGGCAAAGTCAATGTAAAGAGATAATGCCAGGACTCAGCTATTGTACCTACTCATAACTGCACAGCACTCACATGTAATCCGGTTATCCTTGATACAGATAACTAGTGTTATCAAAACTTAGCTCAAATAGAGATCACAGAGGCAAACTCATCATGGGTTTCCAGGAAAATCCATATGCTAAGATTAAAAACCTTCAAGAATTTGGCATTATTTTGACTGAGGTTTTGGTTCAAATTTTTCTATCAAATTAAATGAAAGAACTTATGTGAATTAAATCTGGCCAGTGCTAGAATACTTCATGAATATTAGCATTTTGCTTGTTACATGCAATATAAAGAAAATCTCCTACATCAAGTATAACACAGAAACACCTATAGTTTTTTATTACCACCTCAGCTATGCGTGATTTTAATCAAGGTATATATACATCACTGTAAATAGCTGGCTCACCTCCGCGGCACTAACAGCATTATGTGTAATCAGCCTGACAAGCTTCAGAGAATATTCCCATTTTAATTTGCTGGTGAGCAGAGGTCAAGGAGGAATTTCCTCCCACTAAAGTAATCAGGTAGTTTAAGAAAGGTCATCGCTTCCATTTCTCTTTTAGCATCACAAAGAGAGTGTTAGACTTGATGGTCTCTTTTGCCATTGAAATGTCGTGGTTTTGTTTAAAGTTAAACTGCATTTAAAAACGATTACCTGCCAGCAGTAACACTGTCTTAACGATCACTTTACCACCACCGCCCCTAATTCCAGTTTAGCTGGAGCATTTAAAGGCCACCTGTCCTCATCAGTCAATTACTCTGGCCCACGGGCATTCACTTGGCATTGGCTTCACTCTGCCATGTAAATGTTGGTGTCTATCAGTTTGCATAAAACAGGGCATTTATTGAATTTTTAAATTTAATTTAATACAAACTGTGCACGCAATTATATTTTCTTTCGTATTATATTTCGTAACACGCTGGGCAGGGAGGAGACCAAAAGGCAACAACAAATTTACCACAGAGATTCACAAAACAAACTAAACCCTCAGAACTGTTGGAACAGTATTTTAAAAAATGAAAGAAGACTGAAGATACAAAATATAGCTATGAGATTTATTAGCTATTAGGTCCTCAAAGGTTTTTAATCCTGGACAATATTATCTCTGGTATCAAGGTTTGACTCTTAGCATTGTGTCCAAGAACAGTGCTGATGTTTTGAAGACAGTAAAATCCAACTCTGCACCCGTGTGATAGCCAACAAATCCTTGGATCAGCCCATCTGTCTTGGTGATCTCAATTTCTACATTGCAAACTTGTCTTTTAGACCAACAAAGTCCAATTCAAGAGAAAAAAAAAAGGTAAATTGGTAAATACAGTGGTCTAATCACAAATCAGATTACTTAATAATTCCTATATTCTTCTACAAAACTGAATATACCTTCACCTTTATACTTCCTTAATATTAACAAAATTCTCTGGATTGGGCTTAAGGAAAGATCTATCATCAATTGGTTTTCTTATTCTTCACTTCTTGAATTCTAAATAACCAAATCTTAATGTCTCACATATTTGATAAGCACTCCTTGGAAGGTTTCGCACACATATACGCAATATAACTGCAGGTATGGATAGGCAGGCCATTCTAGAAGAAGTCACTTCTCCACATCAGCACACCCATACTCTCCAGCTGTGCTATCATATGAAAAGCATAGTGGGTTTTTTTTAAATAAAAATATATTTCCACCATGGCATAGTAACATTTCTTTCATATTTGAAAACACATAAATTACAAAATATATAATCACAAATACAGAATTTCGTCCTGATGAATATCAGCAAACTCCTCTGAATTTGATTAACAACATTATTTGTCTAATTAAGAAAAAACTGCAAGAGGTAGAGCAATTGGACCTGATATCAACAAGACTTAATCAGCATAATTTCTCTGAATTCTAAGACTTAAACTGGAAGAACACCTAATCTATATCTAAGCACCTGAATGAAACACAGCTCTTTAGGAAGGACGGCATCATCATCCGTTACCACGTGTGAGAAAGTAAAAGAAGAAACTTCAGTAGGAAACCAGTAAAATGTTAAACTCGATGACAAATTATGCAGGTGTGGAGAGAGAGCAGAGTCTTGCAGCCAGAACAGTTTGCTTCTGCTGAACTTGGACACCAGTCTGATCCCCAAAAAGTGTCAGGGTTCTCTGTTCATCTTGCAGTATAATTATATGTGGCCACAACAAGTTAAACGCATTCCTAGGAAACTCCACTATGTAATGATACGCAGATTAAATCTGTTTTCTGAATATCACATTATGTCAGTTACACCATCCTGCAAAGTAAAGTGTCATTATCATTATTTCCACCTAGGATTAAAATGAATATTTACCATTTTAGCACATGGGTGTGCTTTTACAAATGTTCACTATCAAACAGAACAATTTAGCAATATACTGTTGAGGTCATCTGTAGTACTTTCATTGCAAGTTGTTCTGCTTTTACCATCAGCCTATTGATGTAGTGTCAGTATAAATTCTGTATCATTTGTTTTCAGGGAATTATGTTCACTTATAGTTTTAAGCTCAGTCAGCTGTTTTGACTCTTCTATTATTCTTACTGGCATGATTTAATAGATTATAGTAAACATTTCAGCAGATTCTAATTTTCAGTATGCAATAGAGACAAATGCCTAGTAACCCAAAAGACTTAACACGCCAGAGATCACTCCACCTCTGACTGTCTTTCTGAAATATTGAAGTTAAGCTTTTAGGCTTCAAAATAAGGACTGAGTTTATTTCTCACTGAATAAAATGTACTATGTCAGGACAAAGCAAAATTTATTTTGTTTTAACAGTAAGTTTGCAAAGCCTGTCTTGGAAATAAAACATTTTTATAAAGATTTCAATTATTGATAGTACATGAATGTCCCTGACTGAAAGAAAAATTAAAAGAAGAAAAAAAAAAACATTTAAAAGAAAAGAGAAAATTGAAATACAGTCTGCAGTCTAAGGCAAACTTAGATAGATGTCTCTTTCAGCAAGTCTGTTATCAGTTATGGTTTTTTAAGCCACTCTTTTTCACAAACTTTTCTGCTCTAATTGTTTAGGGCCTTCTGCCATAAATTCCAAGAAAATTAGGTGAGATTATAAGAAGGTCACAGCCTCAGGGGTTTGGCAATTTTTTTTAAAGCAGTCATAGTTAAGAGTATCCTGTATCCCTTTTCATGCATCATAAACAGTAAATGCTGCTTACAGAGTACACTTGCGAAATGCGTGATTGCAGATGTGTAAACATCAATGTGGTTGATACTCAAGTGACAAACAGATTCGTCACAATTCTAAATCAACACATCTGGAAGTTGAAGATAAGGATCTTTATATAACAAAGTAAGTAAATTAATGTAGATATATAAAGGGTGAGTGTCAGGAGGATGGAGCCAGGCTCTTCTTGGTGACAACCAATGACAGGACAAAGGGTAATGGGTTCAAACTGGAACACAAGAGGCTCCACTTAAATTTGAGAAAGAACTTCTTCTCAGTAAGGGTGAAAGACACTGGACCAGGCTGCCCAGGGAGGTTGTGGAATCTCCTGCTCTGCAGACATTGAAAACCCACATGAGCGTGTACCTGTGTAACCTCATCTGGGTGTTCCTGCTCTGGTGGGGGGATTGGACTGGATGAGCTTTCGAGGTCCCTTCCAATTCCTGACATTCTGTGATTCTGTGATGACCGCTTAACTAGACTTACATTGCTAAACTATTTTAAACTAATGGCCCACAAAATGGTAGCAGTGCTGATGCATTTTATCTGGTTTCTACACAGCTAGAGAATCAGGCCTTTTGCATCTATTTCCTTGTACTTTTTAATGCACTCATTGTAAATAGGCCAAAACCATCTGGCATCTTTTTGGCAGACTCTTGGTTGTGTAGAATCAATGACTCATCAGGGAAAAGATGCAACTGTCAGTTCCCATCAATGAGTAAAGGAGCAAAAGGAGATTTCTGAAAACTCGCAGCTGGCTTCGATACCTGGCCCCAGGAAATGAAACAGCAAGTTGAATCACCATGTGTAACGTGACACTGAAAATAATGAGCCAAAGAAAAATAACAACTTGTATTCATCCACTGAAAAGTGCACAAGCCATGAAAGTAAAGAATTACCATCATGAGGAAGGATTGTACAGAACCCCTTGACTGACCCCGCAGAAAAATCACTGCTTCTCCCAAACATTCAGTAGTCACTCTACCTAGGGCAATGAATCCTTACTGGATTTATACAGTTGTATATGGAACAGACATCTTTCAAAAAGGAAACTATTAAACACTTTACAATTATTCAAATATAGGCTGCATAAATATGGACTTGTCCTCTGTACGTAGAGTTGACTTTTCACATTAGTTCTATGGGATTTAGTCTTTAATGGGAAACCCATTCACATCAAAACCATTCTTTTTCAGATAGCTAACATTATCCTTTTCAGTTCTGATATTCTTCATCGTTTATGTCCATAATACTGCCTTTGGTCTGATTTTCTACTACACATCTAAAACTTCTGACGATGACTTCAGTGTTATTACCTTTACAATACAGCACTGCTACACTAGTCTCCTCAGATAACCGGCAACGCTTTTTTCCAGCACCTCTTACAATACAGCCAGGGTAACATTTAAATTACAGAGGTAGCTGAGACAGAATCTTGTAGCTGTTTTGGAATTTTACATTTAATTCTGCTGTTTAATAAAATTAATTTAAAAAAATGCAAAATAAAGGGACATAAAAGCAGAACTGCTTCTCTAACACAAAAATATTGCAAATTTGTATAACAGAGATACAATCTTGTCAAATTTAACCATAGAAAGTTATCCAGAAACATCTGTATACAGAAAACATTGCAATGTATCATAATATCTATCAGCTTTGTGGCTCTTCCAACAGATGATATACAGAGATAAGTATATTATTTCAATACTACTTTATCCTGTGAAATGCTTCTGTTTGCCTCAAAAATGTACTGAAACTTCAGTTCAAAAACAAAACAAAACAAAAAAAAGTGATACATACAAAGTTAAGTAACAGCTGCTATTCCCATTGGACCAATAACTAAAACCATACTGATTTTTCTCTTTATAAAGCTGGTATGAAGTTAGTCTTCATACAATTAAGCTTGATAAAAATGTAATTGTCCAATCAAAACTGTGATATTTATAGCTTGACGATTCATCAGTAATATATCTGAAAAAAAACAGAATAATGCGTGAACAGATTACTCTAATGGATAACACGATAGAACAGGATAGCAAATGATACTGTGGACATAGTTTTCAGCAGTTTCAGGCATTATTTTGCCACTACTACTTGATCTCCAGACAATACCAAGGCGCATCACCCTTGGTGCCTGTTTGCATTGTCCTGTTTGCCAGGGCTCACTACTCAAGTCTTGATCAAGTGAAGGTCATGATGCTCCTGTGACAAGGAGAAAGGGAAAACTAAAGATAAACTACAGGGGAATGCCAATGCTTTCAAGTGGATGCTGATTCCATAGCAGCTTCATCTTTAAATGACTTGAACAATGAGAAAATATCACTAACTTTACAACTTTTCCCTTTGCTTCTTAGAGACTCTGTGGGAACTAAAGATATCTAAGAAGTTTTTCAAATGTCACAGCAGAGTTTATAATAGAAAGTATTATCGAGTGCAAATATAAATGTTTCTATTCTTTCCCAGTATAATCTTTTTACTTCATTGAAAATACTTATTTTCTGAATACATCGTAATAAGAATTACATGGGGAGGGAAAAAACAGCTAAATTTACCACATACAGAATGCAAATGAAGCACTAAAGAACAATATTCTTATCAAGCTTCATGCAAATTTGTGTTTGCTGTTAAGAAAATCCTTCTGGATTGCTGAAATTAAGCTATGTTAATAAGCAGATATAAAAAGTAAATGCTGAAAACAAATGCCCGTGTCACTTAGTATCCGAGAGAAGGAAAGTCTGTACAAAGTCTTCCCTCAGCATATGCTTCTGTCAGCACCCAGCACCTGCTATGTCTTCCTGATGGAACAAAAAGTACCTCTTCAGTCCAAAGTTTTTATTTTTAGCAGTTTCCCAGTGATATTAACACCTCTTCAGCTGCATCAAGAACTACATGAACCAAACCTGCTCGGAGAATATTGAATTGGCATAGAACAGCTGTGTCTGTACATGCGTTTTTCCCTCTCATTTCATATCTGCTTTAAATGACATTTCCATTTTAGATTCAATGCTATATAGCGAACTTCGTCAATACACTCCATGAGATCAAAAGTTTCTTTCCAAGAACGGTACATGAACCTGCCTGGAATTTGCAATATATGCAAATCAAGGAGGATGGTTCAATAGATTTGGTATAAATTCTCAAAAAAAAAAAAAAAAAAAAAAAAAAAAAAAAAAAAAAAAAACAAACCTCTGTATTCAGCCCATTTTTACTAGATCAGAAGTGAGCCAGACATAACTTCATGAAATTGTCTATACTTGTAATTTTTCTTTGCATGACTATCACGCATTTTTCTAAATTTTGCATTGTCTTTTGTGATTCTCACTCAAGTCATCTCCAAAACAATCGTATCAAAATTGGAAAGAATGGGCTGGAGCACTACTATAACTCACTGTGATTATGTAAATTCATACCTCTCCTGCTCCAGAGATTTCCCAAGTTATCAGCATTCTAATATATATGTGCTGTCCAACTTCCAGTCTACAAATATTACCTCAGAATTTAAATTTTCCTACATGTCCAAGGTATCAGATTCCATCAGTTCATTTAGATTATTATTCCTTTTCACATATTAAATTAATATAATGAAAAGTAAAGAGTTCAGTTCAAAAACTGTTTAGAAATTAAAATCTAAAGAACTCTAGGCACAACTTAAAAATAATCCTAATTCCTTACCCAAGGAAAATAAAGATAATGGAAATATCTAAGACAGCTAGTTTACACGTATCCTCATCTCTCCGAACACTGTGCTCCTGTGCAGTAGCTGTACAAGGATTTACTTATATTATGAAAAAAGGTGAAAGTCAAACTGCACTTGGGTATCTCTTGTCAGTTAAGCAACTTAAACAATGTCAGTTAGTTTAAACCCATACTCAGCTTCTCTCTGATAATGGCTAGCTATTGAGGGAGCTCAAAATGTTAATTGTTTCTCTGGAAACACTGATAACTTGAAGCAACTGAGCTTTTTTGCTGGTCCTGGACCTCAGATAATGCAGACAAAGTCTTGGGGAAGATCCTACCCCCCAGTATAATTACTTGATTTGAAAAAATCTTCCTATTGCACTTGGAAGTATGGCCAAAGAGTAGTTTGACTGTGAGAAACAATCCAAACTTTAGCAGAGATTAGTTACGAATTCCCACAATCCAAGTGAACAGTAGTCAGTCTTTCAGAAGGCCATAAAGGTGACACTTCTATTTACCACTACACGTTGCAAGAAGGTTAGAAAATGAGTATGACCTATATAACCCAACAGCAATTTAAAGGGTTTATTGATTTAGCTTGTACCTGAACTGTAGAATGGTTTTCTCAAGGGGAATTACAATATGAGATCACTTATCAAGGACAAGTCCGCTCTTTTGCAGAGTGATGTATTTTGCCTTGTAGTATTTAGACCCAGATGTTTAACTAAAGCAAATATGCATGAAGGGTTTTAATTATACTGAATTATGGTGTTACTAGATATGAGAAAGGATTAGTTGCTTACAGGGTAAGAGTTGTATTTAACATATCCATTTTATGATTTATGCTGACTACAGAATCTGTGGCATCGACTTGCTGATAATTCTATCATCATTCGCTCCCACCCTCAGTGAAGGGTTTACTATTCTGAAAAATAATACAAAAAATTAGAAAGTGACAGCTGCATTTTCAGAGCAATTTCTCCTTCTGCCTGATGTACTTTCTTACATGAAACCAAGAAAGCAATTGTACATGGGAGAAAAAGCCTTTACACATACAAGTGTACCTACTCATATCTAAATACGTATTTAGCCAAAATACAAGGTATTTTCCTCTATAGTTTTTTTCTTGAGGACCAAAGTAAAAACTCTTGTGATTTTACAAAAAACATGTTTTTCTAGTTATATGTACTATTCACAATCATGAGAAGACTACTGGACTTATTTCAGTAACTTTGGAAAAGCAAAGGTGATGTAGACCCTTGATGATATATTTACACATTCCCAGTTGGGAGAATTTAGAAAAAAATGCTTGCATGTACAAATTTTCACATTCCTATATGGCTCTGAAATCAAAACTGGTATTTGTGATAAAAGACTTCAGATAGTCACACTACAAACTCCCAAGCTTCACACATCCATTTATGTTACAACACAATTGTGCCCTCACATATGTGCAGAAATGCCAGAGTTAGGAGGCATCACCTCAAAAGCATCATTAAGATGAAAACCTGAAGAATTCAATACTTACAGGCTTTCTTAAAGCCCAACAGGCCTTTCACCTGTATTTGTTATTTCCTGTTCTTTTTGCAAGACTTGGTCTATACCCACAACATGTTTCAGGAAGAAATCATCAGGCTTGTCTGTAAGAGTTTATTTACGGCATGCAGTGCAATTACCAATACTGGTGTTAAGATCAAATAACTAAAGCAAAACAGTAGCAAAAAGAGGTGACAGACCATCTCAGGGCACCAGGACTATTCTCTGGACAGATGAAAATTATATTTATTTGTATACAGTACATCCTTACCCATATGACACGTTCTCAAAAACTACGCAAACGTTAGAACAGATAAAGGCGATGCAGCCCATTAATTGTAGTGACGAGGCCAACTTAACCATTACATCAACAGAGTAGTTGACATTGACCTCAGTAGAAGCTGCATTAGGAGCTATATAATGATCTATGTCTTTCTGTTTGGATGAATACTTACGTGTCAATAATTTGTGTTCACTTAATATTAAAAGTGGTTATCTATTAACATCAAAAGTCAGGCTATAATGTCAAAGGTGGCTGGGCATTACACCCTCATAATAAATATTCTGGGCCAATCATTGCAATGGAAACTCTTTGATATGAGTCGAGAGCTTCTACTCTAATAGGAAGAATCCCAGATAATTCAACATATTAGGAGAAACAGGATTCTAAATATCTTAATGGAGCTCTACAGAAGTTACACTATGTATAAAACCCCACATTTTTCCAGTATCAAAATTAGACAAACTGAATTTTAGGTACACATCTTGTAGACATGAAAGGACAGCAGTCCCTTTTGAAATCTACTTCAGTGAAACAGATGGAAATGTTTGGTAGTATAAGATTTAGTGTTTACAGTATAAACCTAGTAGCAAACTCACTAAGATTTACATGGTCATTACACACCCCTGTGATTGCTGTTTCTCTTACTATCTTTTGTATATTCTATAAACAAAAATTTGCAATTCTTATGTTTAAGCTTCTTTTGTGAAGAATTTTATGAAGGAGAGAAAACAGTAACAATTTTAAGATTCATTCACAAGATGAAATGGTGGTTAGAAGTGCACCTTCCTCTATCAGCTACACAGGTTTGACTATGAACACAAAGTATTGTGGCAATGTACTTGCTTTTCTTACACAGCCCATTAAATTAAAGCATGTAAGACTAAATGGCGGTCTTATCTTAAACAGGGAACTACAAATTTCTAATTATTTATATCTGAAGTAGTCTTATTGTTACTAAAGCCATTCTCACTATTATTAGGGCTGCATGTGCATACACAAATCAGGGACTGACATTTTGTCGTGTTGGATCACTAGAATTTTTCCAAAGAGAACAACATGCTGCCCTCAGTAGATCATGTTCTGAAGCTATCTGGATTTTTACTTCAAGCAGGGAAAAATATGAGAGGACAGAGAGTACAATACTAAATGATGCAGTTTTAATAATTTCAAAAATATTTTCATTTAATCTGATTTACAAAGCAGCTCTTGCTGGAAGGAAAAAGTAGCAATGAATCTACAGAAGTAAAGAGAGAAGAGGTACAAGCCTCAATTTCAACAGTCCAATTATTAGTACGTAGGAGAGTTTGCTTCATATTTTCAACTACTTTAGCTCTTATCTCTGACTCTATGTAAAGCAAGTAGGTTTTAAAGCACTTGGAGGTGATGCAGCAGCTCTTGCTTGCCTCGCTGATGTTGTTCACACATCACAGAGGATTCAGCATTCATCATGGCAGAAGTACAACAATCCCATCCCTCATGTTAATGATTCTTTCAAGAAGAAAAAAAAAAAGAGAACCGTTGTCAATGTATTAGCCTATTTTGTACAAAGTCTAAAAGCTATAAATAAATGGGATTGATAGGTACTTCACCTTCTCACCTTTCCAAGTAACTGATTAGCTTCATATTTCATATATTAAACTTGAAAGGTACTACAAACTCACAGCTTGTATAACACAGAGAACATTTCAAGGATTTTGTAACACTGGAGAGGGGGAGGATAGGAAAAAATAAATATAATTTATGTGAACGTTCTTGTTGTTTGACTCATGAATCAAAAATAATTATTCTGCCTCACTACTTTTAACACATATTGAAAAGCTTATGTTTAAAAATATGAGATGTTTAATACAGCTTACTAGTTGTAAAAAAACCCTAACCCTAGAAAGGAGTCCTTTCTGGCTCTCAAGACTGTGTTGACACATTTGTTTCATTGCAAGTGGTAACAACCAAGAATCCAATGTACCTTCAGGGCAAGAACAATGAATGTCACTATTTGGCTGATAAATAATTGGGCTCAATCACCATCCTCTCTTTAGGCAAGTAAGACTGGAAAAAAGCTTCAAGAAGCCAACTCAGTAGATCCTGCACAACATCTCTGAGGAAATGAGAAAGAATCTTGGCTCCCTAAAACCACATTTGTTAAAAAGGCAGTCGGTAGCGATACGTGGGACACTGCTAATGTCTCTTTGAGAAACAAGTGTAGTAGTAATGCTAATTCCTCCTCAGGACACTCACTAGACAAACTGCTGGAAAATGATCATTTTGGCATTTTGTGCCAGTGTTTTACATTGGCCCTAAGGCAAGACCCCCCCACTAACATAAGACAGCATAGCTCTGTTGAAGGCAACGCTTTTGACAAAAAGTTCTTCATTTAAGATAAGTCATTTTTAATGTTCTTTTCAAATTAGTTCACCCTTGCTGCTTAGCTATAGAAGACTAAGTAGGAGAAAGGACAGGTGGACTGGGAGCAGTCAATTATTTTGTGTTTGCAGAGTAATGTCTATTTATGCTTGCAAGCCTGAAGCGAGAATTCTTTCTCAACTGCAGCTCATTTCTTAGTACACACTGCTTTTACAGGGTCTCTTGCAGCTGTCATTACTATGACAAACATTTGAAAAACAATCAAATAATGATAACAAATGCAAAAGAAAATTTAATGTTATAAAGTTTTTTTCTGTTCCTCTTCAACATTTTTAGGATTATTATTTTATTCCCAAATTTTGGAGGTATCAAAGATGTTCCAGGCATGCATCTACCCTGACAGACAAGGGGATTCTGAGAATGAACCAAGTGCCAACCAGCATTCTTTATGTCTGGATTTCAATTGTAGGACAATCTGCTAAGCTTCCCAGTGAAATACAGTTCTCTCCTACATCAGCAAATTAAGTGTTTAAGCTCAGAAGACACTATCCTATACCTAGATCTACAAATTAAAAAGAAAATTGCTCTTTTTTTCATTAATTAACAGCTACAGGAGAGCAATATTTGAGGCTGATGTCCGTCATAAAATCAGCAAACTGGATCTTGGTACAGTTCAGAATTGGTCATAAAATTGTAACCTTCACCTTCTGTAAAAGACACTGAATGAGTCCCTCACATGTGTTTTCTTAGATAGCTTCTCCAACGTAATTTATACAGCATATAGATTTCTTTGGGGAATGAAGGCCTGATATTGATTGCCATAAGCACTCTGTTCCCAGCAATATGCTAGCATTTTTAAGTGCTGTACAAAAGGGATTCACTATTATCAAATTTTCATAACTTAACACTTTCAGGGTACCTTTGGCTAGTATCACACATCCATAAATTAGAGAAGGGGTGCAGAAGAGTGTTTTAAGAGGAGGACAGATGTAAGGAGTTAATCTCTATTTTAACTTCCCGGGTATTTTATCCAAGTCTTACAACCTTTTCTTTAGTGCTGCATTCAGAAAGCTTATATACTTCCCTGAGAGATCTTTGAATAGTTCCCTACTGCCAGTTTCCAAGGATATATTAAATCCTTATCCATTACCATTCATATTAGATTGAGTTTTTAAAGTCCAGTATTAAGTTCATATAGCCTGGTTTAATGTAGCCAGACTGAAGAAGTTATGATCACTGGACCCTAGGTGTTCAAAAACTGATGCCTAATTCATTATTCATGGTTCATTTTCTACTGCATAGGTTGAAATAACTTGTGAAGCTCAGGTTCTTCAGCAAACATGATTCAGAGGAAGAAAGAAAAAGAAAAAACAGTACTGGTACAGCTCTTTTTTTTGGTGGGGGAGGCAGGGAGCTGTGTTTTGTTTCTAGCAAAACCCATTCCAATTGTCTGGTTAACTGAAACTCTCCCTGATAATTGCTGTGTTCTCCTTTACACGTTTAAGCTTTGTCCTGTAAAACCTGTTTACAATTTATGCTTAAGCTATCTTTGGCAAAGCTGTCTATTTACCTTATGGAGTAGTAGGTTTTTAATTAGAACAGCATGAAAAATATTTACATTAAACAGACAAAACTGAGTGGAAAAAAATTAAAAAAAAGCATCTGAATCTGATGGCTTTAATGGTGGAATCTTAACATAGAATATCTTAACACAGAAATTTCTTAACATAGAAATTGCTTTTGTTTAATTAAATAAAGTCAAAGAACAAGCTTCCTTTGCTCTGTCATAGATAAATATCAAATGCAAGACGGAACTTATCCCTGGTCCTATAATTTTTTGTTAAACTTACTATACATATATATATATATATTGTTTCTTTGGTTTTTGTTGGTTTTTTTTTTGTTTGTTTGTTTTTGTTTTCCCCTACATTTGACCTACAGAACCTCCACAGTCATCCAAATCCAGTGAGGCAGCCTGTGCCAAGTCAGTCCACCCATCGTGCTTTCCTATCCTCTTTTCAAATGCTTTCTCTGAAAGTTGAAAAGTGCCAAAGGGTGGGAAAAGCATCATATTTACTGTACATGGAAGGATGATACCTACAGAAAGCAGAACCGTAATGCCTGGGGCCTTTTTTGCAGCTACTCTCTTTACACACCAGTGGAGCAGAACAGTGACTACCAAGGCAAATCCCCAAAGTCAACACCATGGAAGACACAGAAAAATGAACCCTCGTTTAACAAACAAGGCAATGTCTGGCTCTTTTTAGCAAACACGGTCCATTTTACTTTCATAATCCCCAGGGTGCAATGCTGTTGTCAATCCCAAAAATATATTTAGAGATTGATAGATGATCTAGTATTAGGCGAAGCAGGTTTTCCCCACTTTCTTTTTGATGTACTCAGTTCACACATGTGCTCTGCTGTCCACAGCCCACTCAGGAAGGTACATAACACCACCAAGGAACATATATGGAAATCAACTGAACTCAGGATTTCGGCAGCCAAACAGAAAATAAAAATGCACTCTACCCAGGAGCTAGGAACTTATTATCAGTAGCTTTTGATGCCGTAAACTGTAATTTAATGATCCAGACCCTGTTTGTCGAATATTTTTTACATGAACCTAATCCAGACGTTCTCAGCCTGCAGGTTTCTGTAGTCAAGCAGCTTGTCTCCTAAGGTACAAGCAGACCGTTTTTATTGCCATTGTAATTAGTATTCCAAGTACACTGGGCAAACATAGATCGACATTTGATATGAATTGTATGAGTAATTTAAACCTCAAGGAACTTATTTTTATGTTCTGTACAGCAATTAGCCTGAAAACAGACTACGTTGTCATTTCCATGGTAATGAATCATACTTTCAGAGAACTACCAAGCATAATCAAGGAGACTAATATGATACAATATGCAAATTATGAATCTATAAGCCTACTTTAAGATGAAGCGATTATGGTGAGGACAAAGGTATGAAATATAAATACGTGTAATTTTCAATTTTTTTTTTTTAACTTTGAAAACTGTAGATTGGCAGCAGGGAGAAACGTATAAAGTATTATTTCAGTCTCTAAAAACGGTACAACCAGTTTATTTCCAAATAAAAGTGAAGGAAGATCCAACAGAGAATAGCAAGCACTACTAAAATGACAGTCAAACTTGGTACTTTGATCTAGGAGAACACAAATTTTACTGAACTATAGCAGATTTCTGAGGTGCACCTAAACTCTGAACTAAGGAGTAGATTTGTCAGTTATGCTGTTACAGATCTGTAACCTATAACAAAAACCATCTCCATCCCAATATTGACCTATAAGCATTTATTTAAATTACCATCTATCTTCCAATTTAATCTTTATTTTCTACTCCATACTGAATACACATAGTACTTATTAACTGGAAAGAGGAGCATCATCTGTCAGGTAATCAATTAAAAGAAAGCAAACTAAAAGAAGGCAGAAGCAGGAGCAGAATAACAGGTTAAACACCTAGTTAAAAGGAAAAGTGTTTCATCTCCCCTCAAATACGTTCTAATTTATTGCAGTGACTCCAAACTGAAAATTTTGAGTACAAATATCCCCCTTATTTATAGTACTCTCATCCTTGTCTTTGAGCAAGAGACAGAGGAAACTATCATTTATTGAAATACCTAAGGAGACCATAGGTAGTGCTTCAGTCAAGGGCACCCGTCAACCCGTAATGACATAATAAAGTTCACATGTGGAAGGAAGGAAAATCTAAAATAGATAAACACTAGACTGAACGAAAAAAACCCCAACACCTAAACTCACAATGTGGAGTACACTGAGGTTTGATTACTTAGCTCAAGAAGTTCATTAGAATTAGATGAAGCAATCCAGTTTGTCAATCTTTCTCAAAGCCTTGTCAGGTACCACAGTAAGGAGCTGCCTTTACAAACACAAGATTTTATCAATTTCTTTCAAATACAACCTACCTGTCCTATCCCTAATGAGTAAATCTGATTATCAATGATATGATAAACCTCAAAGAGAATCAGATGAAGTGTATCAAGTTTGACATCCACCATTATCCTCTTTCCCAGAACTCCAAACCCTCAGGGACTGGGTTAGAATCATGAGAACAAATGAACAGATTTTTATCAGCTTCTTAATTCAGTTGGTCCAGAAATTATACAGGACATATATAAAGCTTCATTTAATGAATTCTGGCTGAAATCCTATTAATTTCACCCTCCCACTGTCATATTTTTCTCCTTTCACCTATTGAAAATGTTTTTATTCAAAAATTCTCCCCAAAACACTAATCGTAACATTTACTACACTAAGATAAATTGAATGCTTATAATATCCATGTGATGTCACATATTCCTGATTTCTGTCAATTAAACAGTGAAGGGAAACAGCTGCCTTTGAGAAAACTGAGAACCGAGTTGCAAGGTAAATAAGCGTTTGTTTCTTTTACACATTTTTGGTCAGGTAATTTATTTTTCTTTTAAGTGCAGAAGAACTGACATGCACTGGAAATGACAACATGTTGGTATCACATTCCTATAGCATGCTGTAAAGGAGAAAGTCTGTCCTGATTCTGCTCTGCTCTGTGCTAGAATGGAATGACTACTAAGTCAGGGAATGTGCACCAGAATTAAACTGATATATAAGATAATCAGGACTAAACCATATAAAAGACTGATAGTTGAATACTTTTTGTAAGTATGGTCATCAAGCCCACCAAGTCACCACAGGGAAGTTTAATCTACGAAGCTATGCAAACCAGTACATATTTGCTCTGACAGATAAAATTGATAGTCCTTTTAAATAGAAAAAAAGAAGTCATCATGCTAAGACTCAGTATATAAGAACCAGTCTTGTAACACTTTCCACTGCCTTTGTACATAAATTTAAGAACAAAAGATACACCAGTAATGTTTCACCATCATCAAATTATCATATCCCATTCCTCTATTCCCCTGGTATGAGTAATATCGATGTTAGATGTATATGAACAGTAACTCCTATATAACCATCCTTCCAGATTTCTGCAACCATAAAATGAGATTAAGGGGCTAAATTGAAGTTCAACAGCAATATCTTTTCTGAAAATCGCTGTAAAGTTAAGAGCTATCAAACTGACCTCAATCTATTGTACAGATTAAAGAATCTGGTAGGGTTTTTTTTTGCGCAGTACTTGGCCCCTGAAAATCGAAATATCTTTGGATGACTCAAGAACACACTGAAGCAGAGACACTCTCAAATTCAATAATGAAAACATTTGCAGAAGTACTTAAGTTCACCTATGTTGATTCTCACTTACGAATAAAACATTTGGATACGCATAAAAAGTTTACAGTTTTTCTGTTATTCAAATCAACAGGATACTCATGTATATTCTGGCTTTCCACAGAGAATCTTGTTTGTTTTGAAGTATTTTTGAAGTGTCATCCTTACTATCACATACTTCCCATCCAACTGTCTTAAATGTTTTTATTGTTTCTGCACTGATTTGTAGAAGATCAGATACTGCTAATGTTTTTTTTTTTTCTATAACCATACTATTCCTGTATGTCTGTTTCCAGTTTAAAAAACTATAGCGACAAACTACCACATTGGCAGTTCCAGGCAAGCAACCGTTAAGCATTTGCTTACATTAACCAGTCATTTCTACACATATATTTATCTTTTCATACCCCCTCATGCACAAGAAAATGCTCTCACGAGCCCTGATGTCTCACTCCTTCCTTGAAATCACAATCTGTAAAATGATGCTTATTTAAGAAATTTCTAGGAAGGGTGGACACAAACAGTGAACCTGATTTTCAACTCACATTACCCATTTAAGTGAAATCTGTTTCTTAACATTTGCCTTAGAAGTTGTGGTAAACATCTAACAAGGATTTAGAAAGAATATAGACAATAGAATTTTACTTACAAAAATAAGTATTTTGAGAGATTGGAATCTGACTGGCTTTCCTATTAGCTACAATACATTTTTCAGCTGTTCTCTTTGCAATTATGAAATAAGTCTTACAAACAACCTCTCTTTCAGTAGGATAACATTTGAAAAAAACCACCACAACAGTGTTTGTATTGATCCACCATTATTGAAAGGTCACATTATAATGCAAGAATAAAAATGCACACACAATAGAAAAGTATTACATATAATGAATGGAAAAAATTGAATTACACAATTTTTTTTTTGGTACTTTTCAGCATCAATTCACACATTTGTGTTTCATCACAGAAATTGAGAACTTCCAGAAAGGTGACTTGACTCAAAAAAACATGGATTTCAAGGGCATTAACCATTTATATCATTTAGCTTGACTGGGATCTTGGATTCGAACTCAGAATTTTCCTTTTAAACCAGGTTTCATTATATAACAGTATTTTGACAGCTGCCCTTTATATAGAATGTTTTTGTACAAGTATGAATGTATCACCTCTTTCAAGAATCGCATTAGAAGTCAAATGTTTTACATCTCATGAGTTTTCTTCAGGTTAAGTAAATAAATTGAAACAGAAATTGAACTGAAAGCTTGACCTTGAAGTTGGCTTTTCATTTCCACAGCTCTCAACGGTACCAAAGTATCAATAATTTTCTTGCTTAGATATAAGTCAGGAATAGCTGCATGCTCATTCAGTAAAGAATCTGGGAACTCCACTTTTGAAGTAACTGAATCAAAGAGCTGCTGCTTCTTTTACCAGGGGTTTTCATGAACAAAACTCTCTCAGCTTGGAAAATTTTTACATAATTTATTGATAGTCAACACCAACTTCTAATCACTGATTTGGGTATTGGGAAAAGAAGGGAACAACCACTTGAATAAATATTCTTCTTTCTTTTTCCCCCATGCTTATCCTACACCAAACATCATCTTCCCCCACATCTCCTCTCAACTTTTCTTATGACAGGTTATTCTTGAGGCATCCCAGGAGACTGGGGCAGCATAGAGCAGTTTTCTTCTGCTGCTCTTTACTTCTTGGTGCTTTTCCTCTGCTCCCACATCAGTCCTCCATGGGTTTCAGTCAATCAGAGGTGTCCCTGCCCTGGCACATGTGGCCCACACCGCCTGCTGTCCCTTCAGGGTGTCCCTGCCCTGGTGTGGGTGACACACGGCCCCAGCCCCTTCAGAAGTGCCCTCCCTTTGGCACTGAAAACCCCCTTCCAAGAGCACATTTCCAGCCATCTTCACAACAGCACACCTTCCATGATGAACTTGCAAAACCATCTCCTCCACATCTTCAACAGCATCTTCCTGACCCTCTTTCTGAAATACCCTTGCACAGGGACACCCTGACAGGCTGCAGTGTTGGCACCCAATGGGGTGTTTACATCAGTCTTGGAGATAACTGGAACCAGCAAAAGCAGCACACAGGAGTTCGTGGCCTCCTCCCATGCAGGGGACTCCTGCAGAGCCCTTTCACCAGAACCCTGCCAAATACGCCCAGAGAACCTGGGAAGAGTTTAATAAACGTTCACTAAAAATTGGTTTGCAATTTGTTTAAACATATGCACACATAACATCCCTCTGAAGCACACTTATAATGCAACACATAACATGCATTTTGCTAGTTTGGTTTATGGAGGTTCAATAGAAGTTACAGACAGTGGCTGCAAACTGAAGCTGTGTCCCCTGCAGCCAGTTAAACCAGTAAGACGCACTGGGTAGAGCTTGCTCAAGTCCTTCATGTTGCCTAGTAGGCAAGGCAACATGCCAGCTTCAATTAAGCAATTAACGGTTAAGCCTAGAATATATTATTTTGAACTTTCAATATCCCCCATCTCCTTTTTTTTTCCTCCCCCTTCTTTTCACAGGGGTATGGAAAGGGGCAGAAGTTCCCTGAAAGACAAAACCCTTCTAGATTTTGAAGAAAAAGAAGAATCTTCTTGATTCCCCACACACACCCATTTATTCCACCAGCATATATCAGCAAGATCATCCCTGACACATTCATTTACAATAGTTACAGTATGTAAATGACTGATTATTCTACATATTTCACCTGCCTTCAAAATCAAACTAGAGAAAAATATAGCATTTTCTAGACTGGATCAGCATGTTTTAAGAAAAAAAGGCGTAAGGTTTTACAGAGTGGAGAAGTGTTGTTCTACTTAGAATTGTGCAAGCCTCTATTTTCATCATATTCCCTCTCTCTCACATTTTATGCTGCTCCTAAAAGTCCAGTGAAAGGCAAAAATACAGGAAAAAAAATAAATTGATTAGAATATCTGAATTCAACGTAAAGCGATGATTATAATTATTTTATTCTACATATCTGTACAGATACTTCTTCCTCTGAAATAGCCACCACCGAGAACACAGGACTAAATGCATCTCAGCATCTTTACAGAATGGCGATTTCTACCTTCTCATGTTAATAAGAGTTCAGAAACATCTGGGACTTCAGCCCAGAATTTTAGAAGACACTGCAAGGTGACACTTGAGCAGATGCTCAGATCTGTAACTGTCCTATATCTCCTATATGTAAAAACACTTAATGATGATCAGCTGTAGATTGAGGGTATAATTATTCCACTGATTAAAGATTAAAACAACAATTAAAAATTAGCAGTTAACATTTCTCAGTATGTCAAGACATTAGATGCATTATCAGTGTCACTGCAGTCATAACCCAGCAATAGCTGCAGCAAGTACATAAGATGTCAAGAACTTAAACATGCATAGCAGTTTATTCCAAGAACAACTGATTTACTGCCATCCGATTTAATTGCTTGTTTATATTCAGTTAAGAACTGGAGTGCACTTCTTCATACTTGCATTCCCTATAGAAAGTTCCATAAGTTATCGAAGTATGCAAATGTAAATAAGATATCTGGATAATAATATTTTTTTTTAATATGTAATCTTAAATACAAATATACTGTTGATATTCAGAAAAAGAGGTGGTTAGAAATGCCAGAACAAACTTTGGATGGGATTATCTTTGATTCTCTAAAAAGAGAGCTGAAAATAGGAGATATTATCACAAGGCCCAGTAAAGCACACATGCTGGGGCCAGGCCTTAAAGTTCAAAGGCGAATACTTCAGGATTCACAGCTACAAGTTCAGTGCCTCACAGGACCCTCTTGAGTAGGTCGTCATAAGTGACAGTCACCAGATGCTGTATTATAAGGTGCATCCCTGACGAGTGCAGTATACCAGCGATGTTTATTAATGCTGACTAAAATGAGATGTAGTGTTATTTCAGCCCTCTGAAGCAATCATTTTTTACTTAATAGGAAGAACACAGGTCAGCAACTAAATGGCAACTACAGGAAGAAAATGGATAAAAAATAATTATTTTGAAGAAAGATTTTAGAAAACATTTGACATTTTTCTAGACATTTCATATAAAACAAGAATAAACCAGACTTATTGTAAGTAAAAATTATCGAGAAATTCAGCCATCATGCTTAACATTGGAAATAACATAAGAAAATTTCAACTGCCTTTCACAATTCCTAACTCCTTGTAAGACCTGTCGATAAATTTAATGTTTGCAGTGTCCCTCATCATAAGAAGGACACTGAAATAATAGAGAGAGTGCAGAAGAGGGGATGAAGCTTGTGAGGGGCTGGAGCACAAGTCTGATGAGGAGCACTTGGGGGAACTGGGGCTGCTCAGCCTGGAGAACAGGAGGCTGAAGGGAGACCTTATCGCTGTCTACAACTACCTGAAAGGAGGTTGGAGCATGGAGGGTGTTGGTCTCTTCTCCCAAGTAGTAAATGATAGGACAAGAGGAAATGGCTTCAAGTTGCACCAGGGGAGGTTCAGACTGGATACAAGGAAAAAATTCTTCACGAGAGGGGTTGCCGCACATTGGAACAGGCTGCTCAGGGCAGTGGTGGAGTCACCATCCCTGGTGGGGTTTAAACAGTGTTTAGATGAGGTTCTTAGGGCCATGGTTTAGTGCCAGAGTTAGGTTATGGTTGGACTCTATGACCCTGAAAGTCTCTTCCAACCAAAATGATTCTATGATTCTATGTTTTCCTGAATAGGTTGATTTGCAGAACTGGTAGTTAGGGTTAACTCAAGGCAAATGTCATCAGTTCTCTTCACACAGAGGGAACATCAAAATTCAGGATTTCCTGTCTTTTATGAAGAAGGTTGAAAAGTAGCCAGCTGGAAAGCAGCTTTGCAGAACAAGACCTGGGAGTCCTGATGGACACCAAATCTTGATAACAAGCCAGAAACATGCCCTTGAGGCAAAGACAGCCAACAGCATCCTGGGCTACATTGGGAAGAGTGCCACCAGTACGATGATGCTACTCAGCACTGGTGAGATGCAGCTGGCATGCTGGGCTTCCCAGTACAGGAGTGACATGCACATACTTTGTAATCGCAAGATCAGGTTGCCAGAGAGTTTGCGGCATCTCCATCCATGGAGATATTCAAAACAGTGATGAGCAACATGCTCCAGCTGACCTTGCTTTGACCAAGACATTGGACAAAGGCCATGACCAGAAGTTCCTTCCAACCTCAGTCACTGTGATTCTGTAAATACTCTCAAGGAGATAAAGATTCTATTACTTTTCATAAGATTTTACAGAATTAATCACAACAACTCAGCAGACAAATTCAAGAAAGGATTTTCTACTGCCATGTACCCTGTTATTTTCACACATATGCAGTTTGAAGTAGTGCTCACAGAACAGGTTCCCTCCTCCATGAATTACAATTCCCCAGAGCCTTACTTTGAGGGTTTCTATATACACTTCATTTTTATGCATTGTTTCAACTAAGCAGATACACTTTCACAAAAGATAAGTGAAAGACTTAAGACACTATTAAAATTGTGTTTCTACTGAAGTAGGAAATCAGTGTCTTACACAATTTACTTTGATGGAATTTATGGACATGAAAAGATCTACACTTGATTTTCGCTTGAATAACAACAACGAAAACAAACAGAAAAAACACCATGCACACACAAAAAACAAACAACCACCAAAAAAACCCACCAAAAAAACCAACAAAACCACCACCCAAAGCCAAGATATGAAACACAAAATACAGACAGAAAAAACAAGTAGATAGTCAAGGAAGTGAGGAAAGAAGAAAGAAAAAAGAAAAAAAAGGGTGAAGTTTTTGCTTGTTAATTTGTTTTTATCCGTACAGAAACAGACACTTTCCTGACCTAAAAATAAGAAGTAATTTTGCAGAGAATGTTGAAAAAATCCTTGGCAGTTTTCCTCAAGAGGAAAAAAAATTAACACTTCCTCGAACATTACAATTTAGTTAATAAAGGATACATTGATCTTCCTGAAACACTTGGCAAAAGGAAAAATATACAGAAATGTCAGTCCTTGGTCATTTGAATGTGATTTTCCATCAGTGACTGACTTACTGCAAATACAAGCCGACCATGTCCATATAACTGCCTGCAGTTATAACCTATAATACATATACTGTGTTTTAAACTGATATACTAATTTATTCCATATTATTCAAACACTAATGACAATATCTTTTCTTCCTTCATGATACAGCCACAATAAGCATTGCATTTACATAATTCCCCAGATAAATTGCCCTAGTGCACTACACTTTCACCTATTTAAATGGATCATTGACTTTTAAGAAGTCAGGAGTTTCATGTATGTTTTAATTGACTTTGCTTGCTCCCCAGATAAAAGAACCACCGAACACTGTAAGGCAACTTTGATAGAGGTCTGCTTTGGCTCAGTGTGACGCTTTGAAAAAAGGTCTAAGAAAATCATGCTGTTCATTGCAAATATCCTCACTATTCAAACCCTTCAAGAAAGCTGAGCAAATCTGTAACTATTTTCAAACCAGAGGTTTTCTGATGGACCCAGTCTTCTTTCAGGCACAGGCTCCTTCTGACTCTCTTTAACAGCAATTAAAAAATGTTGTGACTATGAGGGAGAAACACTTCATCACACTTATTTATAATAATCTCATAAATCCTCAAAAAAATTATAATGTGTGCATAAAAACAAATTGCAGACACACGTACCTAGAGTTACTGATTTTATTTTCTTCAAGTTTCTCTCCCTTTTTAGTTTGTTAGAAGTCTCATTTATGAAGTTTCAGTTGACATTTCAGATTTGATCAGAGGCAAATTCATATTTCTCAAGTTTTAGAGGACTTGCTAAAGGCAAGTGAAAGAGAAAGGCCTATGAAGAACTTTCAACAACATTACTACGGTTCAGACAAGCTCTATATCATGAAAACCCGAGTAACAAAACCGTTTGTCCAAAAGAGTTAACAATATAAAAGTAAAGCAAATAAAAGGATTAAACCAAACCCACGAACTATACTAAGAACCCCAAAAAGGAGGTGGTGGTGGTGGTTTTTTTTGTGTGTGTGTTTGTTGTTGTGGTGGTTTTTGCTTTGTTTTTGGTGTGGGCTTTTGTGTGTTTGTTTGTTTAAGCAAGATTGTACCAAGATATCTCTCAATATTTTTTCCTAGAGATAACAGTCTACATCCTCACCCATGTTTCAGTACAGTCATCCAACCTAACACTCCCCACAAATTTCAAAAGATAGGATAGACAGGACAACTTTTACAGGATTCTAATGTTTTTTTCTTTGCCACTTTGGGCAGTGACAACCTTACCAGACCAAGCCTTACATCACCCAACCAATGACACTGCTTCACGTTGATGCTTCCTTCTCCTCTTAGGGAAGCAAAGGTGTGTTAATTATATCTGGAGCTATTTATAACTCATGATCCTTTCCTAGAAAGCTCATCAAGCACATGACAGAGCTGTAGCACACTCTCAAGCTCTGTGCCAAGGTTATATTCGAGCTGGTTGGTGTCTCCTGCTCAAGAAACAACCGAAGTCAACCAGAACATCCTGACACCCTAGAAATCAATGATCCATTTCAGGCAAACAAAAATCTACTGTGGTTTGACAAATTAAGGAGTTTTATGAATTCTGACTAACACATTACAACTGTAGTATAAATGAAGAAAGGATACTTTTATTATTTAAAAAAAAAAAATAAATAAATCTAACTGGCTAGGAGGTAAAGTGCATTGAGGATCTCACTCCTAAGTCATCTGATTATCTTAGAGCTCATACATACCTGAACATACACATTCCCACATACAGATCCTACAGCCTGGAAGCTTGTTTCTTGTTTCCTAGTCTTGCCCACTTGCTCTGAAAAATCGACTCTCTCTAAAAATACAATGCAGATGATTCCTCAAGAATTCTCTGCTATTTTTTGTTAAATGGCAGATGGCTCTCAATGTCCTAATGACATTGCTTTCATAACTCATAAGTCCTCTGCAGAGTTAAACTTCTTTTACTTTTATACTAAAATACAACAGATACATAGCAGGATATCTTCAGAATAGAAGTTTCAACAAGTTCCTTTTTTTTGTCTCCTGTTAAGAACTTAGGGGTTTTTTCCTGGTTTAAGAAAAACATTTCTAAATATCAGCACAATACCCGTAAAGGCTGTAAACTTCAGACCTTCTCGAGTCCCTCTAGTTTTCATAATTATGACAACTTTTAATATGCACTTAAGCCCTTGCTAGTCCTCCATTTTTAATATTTTATATTTCTCCAGATAAACAAATCTAAGAGATAATGTACACCTTTTCATCAATTAAAAACCCAAGTACTAGGTATTAGGCACAAGTCCATATTCTTCCACTAATTTGGATATCAACAGTCGACATATTTCCTGCTGTATTGAACATTTTATTTGCAATGCAGCTACTTCATCCATTAGCTAGCATTTCATTCCATTACACAAATGCAGTCAGTATAAAGCCACGTCTGCTATGAGAGTTAATCATTTTGGCTCATATCTCACTCCTATACTATCAACAGCCACAGCACAAAACCAGTTGCGTCATTTACTATTCAGCATTATTCGTTTCTTAATGCCTCTTTTGAAATAAGCAATACATTTTTGAACACATGCTGGATAAAGCAAACGGAAAAACTGTTGCCTGAAGTAACAATGCTTTGACAGTTTTCCTATTAACACTCAAGAAGAGCTTAAGTTATATTAACCTTGCTAAGCTAATGACAATCTCAACACGTGCCACCCTGTGTACAACAGACTACGTGGTTTGTAATACTGTGGGTTAAAGATGGGTCAGGATGCTTGAGAACATCATGCAAACTGCTCCTCATAACAAAATTACTATGTAATGAGGCCAGAGGATGCTACAATCCAGACATTTATTTAAATTCCCTATAAATTTAAGTAATTATACTACTATTCTGGCTTGTTATTTCCAATCTGTGACATCATTTTGGTTAGAGGCATTAACCATGATAAGTTCATGAAAATGAAGAACCTTTGAAAAATTAATACTTTTCCATTAAAAAAAAAAATAAGGTGAAAGAATCTTTCAAGTCTTGTGAGAGCAAATTCCTAGAGTTATAACTACTGACTTCTATTTTGTCTTAAATAACTGTTCTATCAGCAGTGACAGTGATACACCACCATTAGAGGGTACAGGCAGCGCTATGTAAGAACGACCAGGCCCAAAATCTATTTCCTTCCATTTTCAAGACAGCATCGACCTATTACTTGTCCAATGCAAAAGCAGTGAAAACATCTGACACCCTCAAGACATAAGGTTACGCTCTGAGGAATTTCCATCCAAAACCGTTACAGCCGTAAGTGAACAGGGACTCTGTATGCTATGTAGACTGAAATAATGTTCTTCCCATTTGAATAAAAGTAAGTTCAATGGGTCAGTAGAAGAGTAAAGATGGAAGCAATGGTATAGGTAAAACTTCAAGAATAGAGTGGAATTCAATATTGTATTTCATAATGGCATTCACAAAGAGCCATAAAACCCTAGATTTTGCTGCTGTGGGCTTGCTCCTATTAAAAAGTACACCCCATACACACTACTGAAGCACCAGCATTAGACCATATTTGCCAACACTTCAAATACAAACCACAGCTAAGTAAATACGTATGAAGACACATGCAATCAAGCTATATAAATATTTTTAACACTAAATATAATCTACAATAAAAAGAAAATGCAACTGTTACAAGTTTGCAACTTTAGTAATGAATAAATGATTCTGGCTTTCACACAGTATTTTGTTTCAAAAACAGATTTCTGTAAAAAAAGAATGGTATATGTAACACTTCAAATTAAATGACAGTACATTAAAGATTTTCTCCTGCTACTAGTTTAACGCACTTGACAGCCTAAGGCAGTAAATCCCTTTTGGAGATATTTTAATCATGTAAATGGACAATGCTATCACAGTGTTCCCCTCAGCAGTGTAGCTTGTAAGCAAATATCACTAAGTATCATATGTATTGGATTTTTTTAAAAAATCCTTGGTTTTAAACTGAGCATCCATTTAAAAGCAAGCATTAAACTCTAAAGCTGTGATTAGTGTGAAATCCTGTGAACTGAGTATGTTCATTATCTCTGGACACACAAGATATCTCTGTGTAGAAGTACTCTTGTCACTTCAGTAAAGACATATAGTGAGCTGCTCAGTGATCATACCATAAAAATAACAAGGCTAATGTCTTCATCTCTGAATTTTTGTAACTTATGGTCTAACTCTGCATCTAGTCACGCCAGATTTATGTCAGGCTGCACACGACGTGATTTCAGAAGTACTAATGTAATCAATTATTGTTCAGACACATCTTAGTCTTCTCATGTTGGTGTCGACAGAACTTCAATAACAGTAGGGTAAAATACCATCTTACAGAAGACAGTCTGGTTTCACTTCTAGTGACTTGCCTATCCTGAATATTAATGGGAAATTACTCTTAAATAAGTCTATTGGCCAAAATAGGAATTTGCCCAAGTGTTATTTGCACAGTGATGGGCACCTGAGAGTCAGAATAATGAAAAACCTGCCATGTGAAGAGCTCGTGTTCAGGCTTTTTGTATTAAAAGCTGGATATTGAGCATGCACGTATGCAAACATCCTTCAGCCAATCATGACAGTTGCATATTTTCATATTATTTTTAAAAGTAACTAAAAATACAACCATCCAGATGTACATGCAACAGAAAATAGTATAGTGGAATTCAAACACTTGAATATGTTTCACTCACAACTAAAGTCAGAAAAGCTCACTGAATTATGCTTAAAAAGTTTCACAGGTTTCTTTGGTTTTACGTGGTTATTTAGCTTTGTAAACATAATCTGAGAACTTTGTATCAATATTTATGAAATTCCTGTTGAAATTAATATACATGCAGGACAATAAAAACCTTGTCCAGTTATCACCTGGAGAAACAGAAGAGATCTTTGACATTCTTTATGTGTCAGCTAAAGATCTTCTACACCCAAGTTAATGAAAAACAACAATACATAGGAAATGCCATTCTTTCCAGTGCAAGAAAATGACATAATGAACAATATCTTGCAACTGTTTGTAGATCATACATATCCAGGAGCTGCATAGTTGCAGCAACAATCTATGACCCATTATCAACAATGTAGGTCAGAGTTGTAAAGTACCAGATATTTGACACACAAACAAGTAGAAGCTGAATACCCTGTTACACTTGACCATCCTAAAACTAAAAGGTAAAGTGCGAGTCCGCGAGTCTGTAAATAAGTACAAAAATCATCCCCATAAAAACAGACATCTTTACTTCTGAGAAGCTATAAAAATTCAAGCTCATGTTTGATTAGGATTACCATTTAAAATACAGACAGGGAGTTAATATAGATATGGTAACACAGATTGAGCAGTACAGCAATGCCAAAAAGCACCAGAGTAAAAGTGGAGACATTCTACAGGACGAACTTGAGGGGTCCTTCTGTTTTCGAGTGGTTCGAAAACTGTTTTCCTCTGCAAGCACGTACCTCTCATCAATGCAGAAATTTGAAGATAATGCCTTAGGAAACAAATATTTCATTTGCCATCCTGTTGGTCTTGTTGATCAGCATTTCCGTGAATTTACAGTAGAAACAACGATAGAACAACTAGAGTGGAAAAGAACTGAAAGTCCCTTTAACAGATTTTAGCCATTAAGTATCTTGGAACTTTAAAAGTGTTGGGTTTATGACTACAACATATAGTTTGGCTCAAAAATAACTATCTTCAACATTTAATCATTCAAGAAAATCAGCAGGGCAGAAAACTAAGATAAGAAAATAAATCAAGAAAGCAACGTTCCTGATCAAAATGGAAGTTTTGAAAATATTCCATAGCATCGTATTTTTATTTCTGCTCTCAGCGATCACTCACATCTCGCAGCATGTTTCCAAGAAACTTTTCCACAGAACAGGATAAAAAAGCAAAATATTGGAAGCATAGAGACTCATAATGAATTTGTTTGCATGCATCACTAAAAAATTGGTAGACATTTTAATTTTGCTTAAACATTGGTTTGTATACTAATTTTCTCCCACTCTGAGGGTATATAGCCTACATGTGAACTTCAACCAAAGGTGTATTTGCTCATATTTCTCAAAGCTGAGTGATAGAAATGCACAGTACTCTGTATTTTATCCTTGGAAGAAACTCAGGAAAAGTTCCTTGGGTACAGGTCTCAAAAAGTTCACGTGTCTTTTGCAGACAGAAATCTCTTCTGCAGAATGGGGCTGGCACATTGGAAACAGAAAAGGTTACTAAAAAGGTCTCAGTAAATCACTGGGAAATAAATGAGGAGGAAGACAATTTCCACTGTTCTCTACCTTGTGCAATCAGTTATACACCTGTACAAGGAGAATTTCCATGGTTTTTAATCAGCCTAGATTTATACTTTGAGCTGACACCAAACCCAAGGGCTGTGGTTAATATTGTCATATATAAAGCCCATTAGTCACAGACGCAACAAAGTCTTTCCCTCTTCCACACACTCTGTCTTGAATTCTTGCTTCATTTTAATCAAGGGACTACAACAAAAATAAACCCACTGAAAAATGCATTCAGCATAAAATCAAAAGATCCAAGTTTTCTAAGTAAATAAAGATACGGACATTTTCTTTCCGTGGTATTCTCACTTCATTGCAGTGTATGAGTGAAAAACCTCTTTCCTGACGTATAGTTTATTTTTCTATAGAACTTTGTTTATCATTCCTTCCCCCAACACACACCACCATAAAAAGTGGTTAAAAAAATATGTTATTACAATAACCTATCATCTAGATAAGATCTTCACTTAAAATTTCTCATCTCAGGAGCTCATACCTACCACTTTATCTCACACTAGAAAACACAGAATAAGTTTGCCCAAGCATAGCAGCATTGCCTTTCTTCCAACATATGAGCTATCAACATTATATATAATCTATGGAATAGACTCTATTGTTCTCCTTTTTTTTAACCCTTTTCATATAAATTCAAGCAGGGCCTTGGAGCAACATATAGCAGCAAAGTTGCTATAGATGGACATTTTTCTCTTATTCATTTAAAACTAAAACAATAACTCCAGTCTTTCCAGAAAACAACAGCTAAAGTGTAGTATCAGCATCAACAGATAAAATGAGATCTCTCATTCACTTTGGTGCTCTCAACTACCCCAGAATTAATAGTTCTGAGTGAGTAGCTAAATGAGCTAATGGAAGAATAGCACTTACAAGAAAAAAAATCATTTCCCAAAGGTATGAAAGCAAGGAAGCCACATATATTAAATGTTAAACTTACCTGAATGAAGCTTTTCATTTTGGTTAAAAGACCAAAGTACAGTTTTTGGCATTTCTGATTCAGCAGTTCCTGACACTTCATAGTTCAATTAGCCTAGTTTGATTTATTTTCGCTCTAGAAACAGTGACAAAGCAATAGCAGAAATACTGAGCCAACCAGTGAATGCAAATCCTTGGTTTTAAACACACTTTTTGAACTGCGTGAATGATGAATGTTCATATGGTTTAGAACCAAATGAACAAAATGAGGGAGATTTTTTTTTTCCTGTTCTCACACTTAATTCCTCGTGTGCAGTTTCTAGTGAATTTTCAGATTTAAATTATTTGTGTTTGATTGACGTGAATAAAAATACTGCAAGTGGGAGGCACCTCAATGTTCTTCTCAAACTCAGGGTATCCTCTCCAATGAAAATGGCTCCCACAAGCATCAATATGCAATTATATACATACCTGCTATCATCTACTGCATAAAAAAAAAAATCAGCAATTTGATTATATTGCTCTGAAATGGGATTGTCTGAGCCTTTTGACATGTGGGCTGGGTGCCAGTTCAGATACCTGTCTGTAAACCAGTAATGACATTCCCATGAGTCCCTGGACACAGAGAATATGATACCCAAGTATGCCAAAAAAAATAGAGCCCTCATGCCAAGAATAAAGACCACAGTACTGGGTGGTAACATGACATACATGTCCTGGAAAAGCAAAGAAACTTTTACTGGAGAAGAGATTCAGAGGTACTAAAATAATAGGAAGACTATGGAGAGAATGAAAGAAGCCAAAACAAAGGCAAAGTTATTCATATTTCTACCCAGGTAATTACAGTGGAAATAGGCATGAACAGCAAATGTTTTCAGTTGGTCAAGTTCTGCCATATATACTAAACTATATGGAAAACAAACAAAACAAAACAAGCCCACTACTATAAAGGACGAGAAGCATAAATGAAAAGCAGCTGAGAAAATGTCCTGAGCACCCTGAAAATACTGAAGATTGTTCTTTCTTCCAGGCAGGAATGTGCAACACTCTTCTCTCTTACTAATCACACCCATTTTTATTGGTTGGCTAGCACAACAGATTATGATACAAATACAACTGACTCCAAACAAAACAGGGAAAAGATCATAGGAATAGAGGAATTATTAAAAAAGGTCTAACCTTCAGAAAAAACATGTTAAAAAATCAAGACAGAGAAATGGGGGGAAAAAGTCTAAAAAATTGTCTCTATTGGTATACTACTTTAGCAATTTGCTGTTTTGTGGCAACTGTTTTATCAGTGATGGTAACTTGTACCAAGCCTTCACTCTAACATGACCTGCACATTAACGTTTCCTAGGTATTCATGTAAAAGTGCAGATTATTAAAATCTGCTTAATTCTGGTATCTTAAAAAGCCAGTCAACAGTGGAGAAGGGAATACATGCTCAGAAATGTTGGCTCACTTGAGGTCTTTAGGTGCTGCTAGAAAACTCCCCCAAAACACACAAAACTTCAGGAGATCCAGAGTCTTTTCATCTGCAGAAGCCACTTGGATGGAACGGGTCTAATTCCCTCAGCACAAAGATGTCCCCAAAACACCATGAAAGTTGCAACAACTTTAGGCATCTCCTTTAATGTTTTCCCATTGTCATTCACCGCAAGTGGAAGAAATTTAATATTGTGTCAGAGTATTGTAAACTGAACTTTAAACATTGCAATGAAATGTAGGTTAGAGTGTAAGGAACTTTTTTTTTCCCTGAAGAGTGTGGAAAAGTTGTATAATCATCTGAGTATAACCTTCTTCAAAGAGATGAAAAAGTAACATAATTACACCATACCTAGGTCATTTTGGAAATTATAAGTGAATTTAAAACAGTAATAACAAATAATTAAAATACATTAAGTGTATAAAGTACAAAGGAAGATAGGTTTTAAAGCCTTTTGAGAAAATGAATGCCTTTTCTTCTGTTACATTAATATAATTTAAAGGAGCAAAGGGTTGTGCTTTTCATGGCTCGATCCATTTAAATATGAAGTTAAAGTCCAGGGAAACTGCAAATCAAATTTTACCAACAGAGCTCGATCTCACCTCTGTTACCAGCCATATCAACAAGAGTAGCATTTCGTTTTTCTGGGAAAATGGGAAACCTGGCACCAGTGACTAAATTGTATCATTTTCTCATCCAAGTAACACATAGTGTAGGTGAAAAAAAAATTTAAACAGCAAACTGTGATGACTTGAAGCAAATCTACAGGCTTCTCCTATATAGTTACTATCCAAAGAGCATTAGAAATAAGAGATACCTCAGCATGTGCTCTGAATTCTGAAAAGAACAAAGACAGGACTGGAAGTTCCCCGTGTCCTCTGCACACTCAATGCAAATTCTGTACAGTCAGGTTCCCAACATGCTCGGAACGGAAAAGGATTCATTCTCATTATGTAAGAAGTAGTTCCAGTATAAGTTGGGGAATGACCTATTAGAGAGCAGCGCAGGGGAAAGGGACCTGGGGGTCCTGGTGGACAGCAGGATGACCATGAGCCAGCTCTGGGCCCTTGTGGCCAGGAAGGTCAATGGTACCTGGAGTAGATTAGAAGAGGGGTGGTCAGTAGGTCACGAGAGGTTCTCCTGCCCCTCTACTCTGTCCTGGTGAGACCACACCTGGAATATTGTGTCCAGTTGTGATCCCTCAGGGAACTGCTGGAGAGAGTCCAGCACAGGGCAACAAAGATGATGAAGGGAGTGGAGCATCTCCCTTATGAGGAAAGGCTGAGGGAGCTGGGGCTCTTTAGCTTGGAGAAGAGGAGACTGAGGGGTGACCTCATTAATGTTTACAGATATATAAAGGGTGAGTGTCAGGAGGATGGAGCCAGGCTCTTCTTGATCACAACCAATGATAGGACAAGAGGTAATGGGTTCAAACTGGAACACAAGAGGTTCCACTTAAATTTGAGAAGAAACTTCTTCTCAGTGAGGGTGACAGAGCCTGGCCCAGGCTGCCCAGGGAGGTTGTGGAGTTTCCTTCTCTGCAGACATTCAAACCCGCCTGGACACCTTCCTGTGGAACCTCAGCTGGGTGTTCCTGCTCCGGCAGGGGGATTGGACTGGATGAGCTTTCGAGGTCCCTTCCAATCCCTGACGTTCTGTGATTCTGTATGTTCTGATTCCCAGGCATTTATTTTTTGTGTTTTCTTCTTCCATGTCTGTGAACTGCAGAAGAGCAAGTTTACTCAGAAGTTTGTGGTTTTAATCTCAGGAAAACACTATTTTTCTGGGAGTCTTGGCTTCAGAAGTTTGCTTTCATTTTTTGTCTGATGGCGCACAAGTGAATCAAGGGAAAGGGAGTAAATTCAAGGAGGAAAGGGAAATAACAGTGCCTTCTGAACAGGACAATGGATCTGCATTTAAAAGAAATGGCTGTGAGGCCTGGACTGTTCCCACTCAATGCTTTGACCCTGTGTATTTATCTCAAAAGTTCCAGAACACCCAGTAAAACTTCTAGTTTTGCCAAAGTAAGTGCTGCTTTATATTCAGCTCTGATTTCATCCTTCCCAAATGCTTAAGTCCAGGGGAAAAGTGTTTCTTCTCCTAAATATCATCTTCTGTGTATTTTTGTGAAGTTGATTGCCTGTAATTTTCAAGAAAACACGAGAGCAGTTCCTCTGCAGCATGCTCGAGCATCAGTCTCCTTTTTGAAGGACAGCACTGAGGTGTAGTAAGATATTTTTGC
Source organism: Patagioenas fasciata (assembly GCF_037038585.1). Classification (NCBI taxonomy): domain Eukaryota; kingdom Metazoa; phylum Chordata; class Aves; order Columbiformes; family Columbidae; genus Patagioenas; species Patagioenas fasciata. Next base: position 5,533,814 of record NC_092524.1, on the reverse strand, counting down.
TTCATGTAGGAGCACCTCATTCATCTGTTAGCTTAAAAAAGTGCTGAGCTTTGAAACCAGGCTCTGGTTGTCTAAAAACTTTCACATCAAACCACTGGAAAGTGACCTTGAAGAATACTCCTATTCTATGAAAAACTACTTGTATTTAACAAGATAGATTCTCAAAGAACTCGAAGTATATTTTAAAGGAAGGAAAAGTAGCGTATATTTGGCCGAAGAAAGCTGGACATGTTTTGATTATTTAGTTACACCATGATTTGGGTGATTTCATTTATTTCCTGCTTTAAGATTATAGATATAATCTCTTGCTAAAGTTCATATAAGTTTATATAAGTTTCATTTCTAAACATCTGTGTACCTGGAGGTTACAGTTACAAAAGTTTTTGAAGAATGAAGTTTTCTGTAAGGAAAACAGATCATCACTTATCTCAAAATTTATATAGAAAAATCTGTAATTTCGTAGTCATAGTTAATTATTCTAGTCTTTACCCCAAAGATGCCAGGAAATCTAGGAACAAAACCCATGTGGTTTAAATAAAAAACCACACAAGTAGCAAAAGATGGACAACAGAAAAATAAAACAAAGTCTTAACTTTGCAGGCTCTTTGTAATTGGCATGTAGATGCATTTCTTGGAAAGACAAGTGTTCAGAATAATAAAACATTACAGTTTAAGAACTGTAAATGTAGCACCGGGACTGTTGATGTGCATTTCACACAGCAAAAATGTTGGCAAATAATTCTGTGAATATGTAACGTGTCTTCACAGGCAGGAATCAGGACTGGTGTGGGAGTATTTCAGAAGTGGCTGTAATTCTAATGAGCAAAACTCTTCTTGAACTTCAGGTACTGTACTAGGGAGAGAATGAAGCAAGCTACATTCATGAGAATACTGCAGGAGATGTTTGGATCTTTTTATATATATACTAAAAACAAACAAACAAATCCCACACTACGCAGGAAATCACTGGTTTTTACAACAAAGCTTGAATTTAGATGTTCAGTGATGAAGACATCTAATCTCAATGCCAATACGAATGAGATCAAGAATTTTAACAGCCTTGGCACCTTTAAAACATTTATAAGAAGGAACAATAATTTCAGCTAATGATTAAAGTCAATAGAGGAAGAATACAGGATTGATATTTAAGAACTTGTACCCACAGCTCTTCGATTAATTAAATCCTTGCTTAACCTACTACTCCCCTTTCCCATCCACCCATGCTACTGGGTAAAATGATGAAGTTCCAGAAAAAGGAAGAATCTTAAGTATTTTGAAAGCTATTAAAAGTCTCATATCTGATTAGCAAAACTGAAGATAAGTGACAGAAAGAAGGGGTGGTGGGGAAAGATCATCCAGAAATACCCACGTGTCTGTAAAAGGAGAGAAAAATTTCTAAACATGGCCTTATTACTCTTCAGAAAAATGTTGAGCTCCTGTTCTTTTCCCCTGAATTCGTACGAATAAGCTATTTTGAAGGCATTGTTTAATAACACAGAACAGTCATGTGTCTAAGAACTTCTCCTTCCACTCCCCTGACAAAATGGAAAAAGAAAATAGAACCAGAAAAAAAAATACCCATGGAAGGGACAAAGATTATGGAATTCCCCAAGGAAACATTGCTCGCCACACAAGGAGCCCTGGATTTAGAACAACCACAAACCAGAGAAATAAACTCTAAATGAGAAAATCTTCTGCTTATGTGAGTGATGCTGTGCAATGCACAATGGCAGCAAATCTTAGCAGTAGTATTTAATTTGATTTTGATTCTCACTACTGATTCACAAGCAAGCTCTTAGTTTGATTTGCATGCATCCAATGAAAGTAAATCTGAGCAAATACAGCTGTATGAGCTACATAAATTATCTTGTTTTTTCACACCTGTACGCACTTCTTCACATTTCAGATAAATACAGACAGTCATCCTTTATGGAAATGAAAAATTTCTTCTGTTACATGTGTACATGCAATTTTCAGTTTAGAGTGGATTTATTTTCACTGTAAACTAAGTTATGTTCAAATCCCCAATTAAACCATTCACACTAAATCTCGGATCAGCAAAATAATAAGCATATGGTTAAGCTGTCAGAACTTTCCAGTTTAGCACATGCTTAGTTGTGCTCTTACCAAATATCAGGGCATGTTACAAGCAACAAATTTGCCTTAATTCACATCCCCTATGTAGCACATCCTCGTAATTATGACTGCCCTAATGGTAGAGAAACATATGCTAAAAAACAATAGAGGCTGTGCCAGATAGAGGATGTGGAACTGTCAGAGGAAATGGGGTTCTGCTCCCATCTCTAAATTATGTTTTAGGAGTTATTTTATTGTACTTATTTCCTTCCTCACCATTTACAAACACATGGAGTGTTTACAAAACCTAACTTACTGAGACAAATTTATGCAATAACATATGGGCCGTATTATTTCAGACATTCACTGAAGCTGGAACACCAATGTGAAACTTGGAAAAGCTACACTGTGTTATCAAAATACTTTTGATACTTCCTCTTTCCATGAACAAGTGTAATTACATGGAACACAAGGTCTTTGCTGTTGATGTTCTCTTAGAGGCAGTAGTGGGAGCAAGTTTCTCAAATTAGTTCTACTGAAACTGATGGAAGATTAAAAGTACATATTTACTTTAAGATTACATTAACAGTAACCTTTCCAACATTACAAATAACTTGCATTTTAAAATGGCCATTTTCTAATGTGGCCTATATGTGAACGTATATGACTTATAGACCATACGCCTGAAGAGCAAAAGAAAAGAACGTCTATAAAACCAATATAATGACTTTCCTTTACACACTTCAGCCAAGAGAGATTCAAGTCGCTCCATAAGGTAGCAAAAAAGAAGACAAGAAATACCATTTCTAGTCCCTTGATACTACAATAAGGGCCCAGAGAGTCCCACTGAGAAAGTCAATGCATGTTCTGAGAAAATGGGGTTTCTGCTAGGCTGGGGAAGTAGCATATTAAGAACGGACTTCTGTCCCCTCAGAAATTTGTCATTCAATGCAGCAATATGAAGAACTTGGTATCTTCAAGCTGGAAGGGAAAGGAAGCACCTACAACTGGCTCCAATAGTCCTGAACACTAAATACATCTGGAGGAGAACTTTGAAAATGGGAGTCAAAATAATCCCATTTATCCTCCTTGCAAATTAGCAAAGTAGTTAAATCATTTTAGTCCATAGGTAAAAAAGTTTATTTCTGTATCACTGAGGTAATAAATCACTGAATATAGAAGAAATAGTGCCATTATTAGTTAGAGATAATATACTGAGGAATATATTTTGCTAATGAAACCTTTTCAATTAATAAGTATGCAAGAAATAGTACAATTTAATATGGGAAGTCAAATTAGGAAAGCTCATTAAAATCTGTAAATCTGTTACAGACACCTAGTGTTGAATAATTCATTGACTGTTTAACACATTTACTAAAAAAAACATGTAAATTACTTTTATGACTGGCCTAATTCTAATTTTTTGTTTTGTGAAGGGATTCTTTTTTCCTAACACAAGTCTGAAAGTTTAATTGCAAATTGATTAACATGGAGCTTTGCTAATTAAATCAGCTGAAGGAGATTTAGGCTGACACTATGCTAGGTGCTCAAATTAAGGGACTGTCCCATTGCATTAAATATAGTGCATTTATCATAGATAAACTAACATGCTGTTCATTTGAGCTGACAGATAATGGAGGAGGAAAATGAATCTTTACAGTATTGTGTGTAACAGAAACACAGCTCTTTTACTACTAATTGTAGCTTTACAGGTTTCTGAACAATTAGAAAGGGTTTTCATTTTTTTTCAGTTTGAAATGAAAAGAATAAAATCCTTCACTAACACTTTGCTTATGTGACAGTATCAGTCCAAAGATCTTCACATATAACAGTGCTGATAGGCAGTTAGGAAGAAACCTTAGAAAAATCCATTTAAGTTTTAAAACCTTTGACTGGAGGGTATTAATAAAACTAAAGAAAATGGCTGCATAGTACCTAAATGAAAGCTTATCTCTAAATAAATCTGCATTACCTGGGCATTATCATCTAGATGGTGGTATTCAGTTAAAGTGTACAAGTTTTATGAATTCAGTTGCAAGGTTCTCTAGTTTTCAAAGTTCCTTGGCACTGCCAAATTCCCACATCATTCTGTTTTCAAAGTTATCTATATGAAATATTATCAAGTTAATTAATAACAGAAGTCTAGGAAGTCTACTTCAGTTTCTCCCCTGAAGGTCCAAATCCCACCTAAAGAGATAGCCAGGAAAGTAAAAATCCTCCATCGGTGCAGATTGCAAGCACCCTTTGCTATAATTGAGCAGAGCCACCAGAGAAGCTCATGACCCAGAGACAATTCACACCTGAATACACAGCAGGTACAGAAAGGACTACAATACCCTAAACACATCTTGAAGGTTTTTGCCTCTCTCAGTTCAGATAAAATACATCACAACATGCAGCACTGGAAATATATTTGGAATATTTGTGTTGGCTGCATGCACAGAAATTAATGCTAAGCTGATGAGCTTAGCGAATTAAAGACAACAGCAAGGAATACCTTTTCCTTTCCTTTTAGCCTGTTTAAGACAGTCAGCACACAACACTCCCTCCTTGTACATGACAGCATCCCTGATTATGTACAGTCAGTCACATAGAGAGAGCATCAAGGTTTGGATAATGCTCCAGCAAGATGAGTTCCTTGATATGTCTCATAAGCAAGGACACTAATGCATATATAAGGAAATTCACATCTGAAAACAGGAGATGCACGACATTGTTTTGATACCTGATTAAGTGCTGGCAGCTCACAAAATCGCTGACTCAAAATAATAGCACTGCTACTACCCAAGTAATTTTAATCAAAATAGCTGTCCTTTCACTTGAAAAAAAAAAGTCAGATAAAACAAGAGCAGTCGGTGTAAAGTATATGATAAATCATCAAGTTTGTATGTAATAAAATCTCTTGTTCTCCTCACTTTCCTTCTCAATGACTGGAAGAAAACAGAACAAAAGCCCAACCATGCTCTTAGAGTGAGAGTAGATATTAGTACGGATATTAACATAATTAAGACTAAAAAAATAACAATCTGTATCTGAAATTAATAATACTTAATCATTACATTTTGCCCATATTTTATCATACTGATGCAAGGTGTAATCTCATACACATTGACTCAAGCCAGCTACATTATGTAGTCATTACAGAATGCTTCTGAATTATTAAAGCTCCATAGTTAATTCCGCATGAGTTGCTGTCAATAGACTTCAAAAGGGTTATGAGCAGAAGATAAAATAATTGCATGCTTGCTTATGAGCAAGAAAAGAAAACATTATTTGGCTAAGAATGCACTATAGATTTTCAAGAAAGGTCAGAGACCTTTTCAAGACCACACTTACCATTAAAATCCAAATACATTATTGTGCTAAACTTGAGAACTCATGCTCCATGGAACTCTTAACACCCAGGATGAACTGCTGCCTGCCTAGTTTTCAGGTTTATAAGCACTTACTTGTTGTAGTTAATTGATTAAGCTTGCAATACTTATTCATTATTATTGCTATCAGCTGGACAAAACTTCAAAGCCATCCTCAATAAAGAATATCTCTTCCAATCAAAACAGTTCTCCACTCCTTTCAAAATAAACTAAATCAATACCAGCTAAATGTTAACTGCACATGAAAATGTTTACTGCCCTTCTATGCATCACTGCAACATGGAACTACAAAATTATTAAGATTTTGTGGGCGTTACACAAACTTGTTACAAGATGACAGTGATTCCAGCTTTAAAACAGAATAGGAGAAAAACACCAGATATTGGGAAAATGCTGTTTGCCTGGAAAAATCCCCCAAAGCTTCCACTTCCTTTTACACTGACCACAGAAAATGTTATCATGCGTCATAGATGGTCACGCTGAGTTTTCTTAGAAGAGCTTTTAGAGGATGATAAGGCATTCCAGTAAGAAAAGGTCTGCAAATATGCCTTGAAATTAAACAAATTGGACCTTTGGGAGAGATCCAGCATTTATAGAAAGAGTTCACAAGTTCTGATTTGCTTACTCTCCATAAGATGTGTTTTGCAGTGTGCACATACAGAAATAAAACAAACCATTATAATTTGCAGAAGTGAGTAAAAAGTTATTGTTGGATTTCACCCAATAAGTGATGTTTTTTTCAAAAAATAATAAACATCCATGTGAAAATGAAGAGTTGGTGCTTTTTCAAAGTTATTCTTCTGCTGGAAATGTAGAGAAAATCTCTTCCTTGAAGAAATCGTCAAGGTTTATCGTGCCATAAACTATCACTAAGTTTCCAAAATTCATGCACACACAAAATTTGAGATATGACAAAAAACCTGTAGGGGACCCTAACCTATGAAGGCAAAAGAGCAAGCAAACAAAATCAAACAAACCAACCCAAACACGCACAAATCTTCAGACTGAAAGGATGACTTGGTAGTTTGGTATAAATTCGCTGGCAATATTTATACTTTTCATAGTTACTCAGCACTATACATTTATGCTTACAGTTTAGCTCTCTTTCCACAATATCAATTTTCCTGATCCTTGGTTACACAAGTGTGTGATTATTAGTAGGACAGACTTCTCCTTTCACTGGTTTTTTCCCCCATCTTCTCATGCTATTAACTTTCAATATTCTTAAACAGAGATAAATAAGATGCTGATAATGCTAATGAACTACTAACATTTAGTCAAATGTTAAAAACAGGCACCTTGTGCTTTTAAATCCAGATTGTCTGACTTCGATTTTTTTAATTCCTTCACACTAATAAACTGATGCATTCTCTCCTCCATATTTTAAGAATTTTAATATTTCTTTAGACACCTTTTTCAGATGGCTAATGTAGTTTATCTCCTGCACTTGTCACTTTTGGCAATGTCTGGTTCCGGATGCACTGTTCCCTTATGCTCATTAATTGCATACCGATCACAAAGCAGCACATTCTGAGCTCTTTATCTGTTTTTTCCACTCTTCACCTGTGCTACTCAGAGCACTGCTCTTCACTTCCAATCTTTACTGAACTTTTCAGTGTTTCAGGCCTGTGACTCAGGATGCAACTGCACAACTTTTATTTTCGTTAGCAAACAACCTCTGTTTCGAATAATCTCACAGACACAGCATCACTAACAATCCAGCAATGTGAGCTGAACGTTTTTGGAAGCTATTTTTCTTGCCACACTAAACTTTTGCTGTTTTTCTCCCTTTTAAAACCAGGCTGGATAAAAACCACACAGCAGTCTCAGCCACCTACTATTACAATCATCTTGCTGACAAATGACAACAATCTTTTGTGTTGTCTTAGTTTTGTATTGCAACTAGATTCACCTGAAGTTTTCTGTCACCTAAGTGACAGGTAGCACAGGCTTAGGCTCTTCACTACCATGTTGTATTAAGTTTGTGTATGTTATTTCCCCCTGCTCTCACTCGAGAACAAAGTGTCCAAAGCCTTGGTGTGCTCATGCAGAAGGTGTCTAATGATATCCTGAGAGAGAAAATACACATCAGACAAGAGCTCGGAGTAAACAAGAACTTTCTGCTACTTACTGATTGCTTTGTCTAAGGAATTTTTGTACAAATAATTTGATGTAGGCAGTATAGAGTATGCAGCAGGATAACCAGGAAATAGGACAGACCTTGAGTTTAAGGAGAGTTTAAAACAAAATTCTGTATTATTATACACCTGTAGAGGGAAATCTGCTTCTATAATTGTGACTAAATGAGAATAATTTTACTAATAGGGAAACCTGTAGTAACACACAAATATTTAGATCCCCAAAAAATGGGTGGAACTTCATCAGGACAAATCCATAAAGAAGTCGCACTGATCTCTAAACCATAAAAATGTCTATTCAAATTTGTTACTAAGGAAGTACCACAGTTAACTACTTCCCACTACTATTATTGCATTAGTCTTACCAGTCAATCAGTTTGTATTTAAAACAATCACTTGCTAGAAGTCAGTTTTCAAGATACTCTGTTGAAGAAATACATTAATATAACAAGAAAACATTCAGTGCATGTTCGCAGAATCACAGTAGTACAGTTTTCATCTCTTTTAATGAGTTTGTGTATCATAAAGCTGAGAACAAAGAGCAGTTATAACTACAGCTGAGCTTGTCTAGTCTATGATTTAAGATAAGCAAAGTTTATATTGTTTCCAAAGATAAGCAAAATCTAATTGGACAAACGCAGTCCAATCATCAACAGAATAAGGTGTCTCATTGATAAATGTTCCATTATTTCCAAAAGCCTTAGAGATTAAAGCCATTAATTTCTTATTTTGTTTTTTCTATAATCAAGGTTTTTAGATAATCAGGTGGAAGAGAACTATTTCTAACACTCACAGTAAAAGCAAGATAAAGGCTCCATTATCACTCGTTGCTAAAAACTAACAGCTCAGGTATTCTTTCTGCTTTACAATCTAAAATTCAGTTGTTATTGTCTGTTATTTATTTGTGCAACAGTAGTGCCCAGAGGATTGAAGTACTGACATTGATATTGAAGCCATCATGTCAAAGGCACAACTCCAATTACTATGGGAAAGTAACTATTTCTACCCTACATTGCTTAACAGACAAATCACAAATTACAAGCGGGGCAAGAGAGTCATGGACAACTGCAGTAACTTGCCCAAGGTCAGATGGGAGGCCCATAGTATAGCTAATAATAGGAATGAGGTCTCTTGATATCAGCAAGAGTACCCTATTTACTAAAATAAGCAATCAAGTGTGATAAAAAGGATATGTCCTTTTCACAATGAAATTCTTGCTAAGTAGATAAACATTTCAACAGTATGTTTATGATTAGTAATCATTCCACAGCACTTAAAAGCTGAGAGCTCCACTACATAAGATGTCTTCTCTGTCATTAAAGCAGGTACAAAAAATACAGTTCCCTTACACATGAAAGGTCATTGACTTCTAAAATAATTTCATTGCAGAAGAGTATTAATTAGTACTTTTGCCACCAAAACCCATGCATTATCCTTACTGAACGGTACTCCTAAAATCTCACGTTTTATATTTTCCTGTATAGTAGTATTATACAGGACATTGCTTTAATGAACTAACATTTCTAGTACTTTGGAACAGAAGATATTACCTGCCTGCAACAGCATTTTAATTAGGTGTCAGTTACATCCCCAGATACTGTACTAATCCTTCAGAGCATTGCTTCTCCACTGAGATCATAAGCTAAACAGAAAAAGAAACCACCTCAGTTGTACTACCTACCTGAAAACTAACATCCACATTAACAGTTATTGAGGTTTTATCTGAGACAGTAAAGCTGAGATAAATAGGGGGAAAGCAAACAAAGATAATACAGGTGAGCTTTCTGGAAGCCCAGATTACTTAGATGGCTTTTCTATTAGAAGATACTCAGCTGGAATTAGGTCTTGTGTCTCAGCCAGCACGGCTGCTTGCTCAGTATAGTTTTATTGGTGTAAGATACTTAAAGCATAACACCTTTAATTTATGTATGACACAGCCAGCTTCTTATTTAAGGGACACATTCCTATATGGCAGTAAGCTGGAACTCCATAACTCTCAGTACCTACCCAAAAAGAGACTCTGTGGTCCAGCTATACCAATACCTAAATGCTTTTTGTGCAGAATATGGTTTGAGCTTTCATGGGTGGTGTCTACATAACGCAGGAGAAATGGATGGCCTAACAACTGCTTTAAAGCCACCTCAAAACAGATTCTGAAATTTTGAGCATTGCTGAGAATGTTCTTTCCTAACCCATGCTTGATTTATAGCACGACCTGCCTCTACAGCTCTGTGAATCTGTTCTCCCCACAAAGGTTAAAACGTAAAATGAAAAATGGATGTGCTAACATTATGTATAGTTTTTTACATTACATTCTCTTAGCTGTGATTTGTACTTGTTAAAGCTTTCTTATCTCTGCTTCACCGAGCCTGGAAAAAAAATATTAGAAGTCTATTCTAATGTTTCATCACATGGTACTTCATTTTTATAACGCAGGTACTAGATAAAGAGATGTAGACCGCTGTGGATGAGGACAATTCCACTGACATCAGTGAGAGCAAACTTGAGCAAAGGAGAGTCGTACCGTTTTTTATTTCCTATTTTATTCTACCATTTTCTCTTATAATTAACTACAGGTTCATGTTTGTTACTCATGGTACACAGATTTCTCCCTACGACTAATGGAAAAAAAAGATTATATTTTCCTTCGAGAACGCCCCCCAGGGAATAACAAGTTTTCAAAAATTAAAGTGCATACAAAGCGGACGTAAACATACGAGAAGTAAAAAAAACCCAACCAAAAACCTAAAAAACCCAACCAAAAACCTAAAAAACAAACCTTGGTGTCAACTCACAGAATTAGTGTTCTTGTTTACATTCCTATTTTTGTTCTACAGTTCTCTTTTTGTCTGCTTTCCTAAACAGCACATGATTTAGGAACCTACTTGATTATGCCAAATACCAGCATTATTCATTCCTTCCTACAGAGCAGCCCTGAACAGCCAGGCTGCTTGTGTGGATTTTGCCACCATTTGCTTGCCCGTTCCAGCGATACCTCCCTGTGTGCTAGAGAATCATTTGAATGCAAAGTGCTTTCCCTTCTCTATGTAGCACTGTAAAGAATCAGGACTCTTTTTTTTTATTAGAACACAGAGTACAATTGCTGTAACCCCTAGCAGCCTCTGTCAGCATGAAGACCAAAAAAAACCCCAAACGACTAAAACAACAGCAACAAAACACCCATAAAAGCCATCATTTCAGATGTGCTAGTGGAAAGGCAGGTGTGCAGGTTGGGGTGTGTGTGTCTGTGTTTGTAACACGCATTTGCTTACAGCGTGCTCTAAAGTTACAAGACATTACAAGTCACAAGAGATTTTTTACAAGGAGGTAAACAAGGATGGTAAAACACTGGCCCAGGTTGCCCAGAGAGGTGGTGGATGCCCCATCCCTGGAGACATCCCAGGCCAGGCTGGACGGGGCTCTGAGCAACCTGAGCTGGTGAAGATGTCCCTGCTCATGGCAGGGGTGGCACTGGATGAGCTTTGAAGGTCCCACCCAATGCAAACTATTCTATGATTTCTACCCCTCCATCTACTCCTCCCTGGCATAGGGCTTTTTGTATTTAAACATGTGGCAGCCCATCCACATCAAGTTCTTTCCTGACAAGTTGTGCTCAACTTAGTTTAAGGGTCCACTCACATTGGTAGATAAAACCTGTGCAGATACTGCACAGATATCAAACAGTTGTACTAAAAGATCTGCCTTACTTGCATTTTTTGTGTGTGTCTGTACGTAGTTCTACAGGGTCACACAATCTGAAGATCCTGGTCCCAAAAACAGGTAGGGTGGCTCACCAGGCAAGTATTTGCACATCATTTACTTTGAAATCTTGACTGTTCACTAACCTCTTCCACCTTCATACAGGGAGCAAAACCATGAGCACAAAAAACTCCACAAGTAACTAGAAAAATGACAAGTCCTAGTCTATTTCTCCCATCAGTACATTTGTGACTTTCTATTGTCAGAAAACTTGGTAGCACATTAAAGACCCTCCTTATTAGCCAACCAATATAATATGAAAATGAACCATAGAAGCCATAAAGACCTTGAAACCAACACATGTAATAAAAAATACATCTAGTAAATATATATATATGTATGTCATCCTAATTAAACTGTTCAATATGCTAATAGTAATTCCTAAAGCACAGTCATGACATCTGACACCTTCTGTGTGGGGAAAAAAAATATATAACACTTAGTAAGGTATATAAAAGATGCCTTTTCAAAAGATGAGATGCTTGAAATCAGCAGTCAAACCACAATATTTTTAATACCGCACTTGAAAAACAAGGATATAACGAAAATGAACAAGCAAATTTAGCTGGCATCTGAAAATACTCCATGAGATTAAATCTAGTTTGTATTAATTCATCTGCTTGTTGTTTTTGATTTGGTTTGGTTGGTTGTTGTGTTTTTTGGGGAGGAGATTGGTGGTGGTGGTGGTGTTTGGGGTTGGTTTGTTTTTATTGTGGTGGTGGCCTTTTGTTTGGATTTGTTTGTTGGGGGGATGTTTTCTGTGTGGTTTGGCTTTTATTGCTGTTGTCTTTTCCCCCCTCTTAACAGTTTATGAACAAGAATGGCTCAAGGCTCAAACAGCCCCCCACTGTAGACCTGTAAATCAGAAAGTTACTTGTACTTATCAGAAGCTCTAACTGAATGCTATGCTGGAGAAAATAAATGAAGTTAGTGTTTTACCTCGGACTAAATCACAAAAATCCTTGCTATCTTCCAGATTCCGGACTGGCTGCATCTCCTAGATAAGCTGCCTGAATGGTGAGAATAAATGCTTTTTGTAGGGTACAGACCGGTGAGCTACAGCACATTGCTCTAATGTATTTGTCCATCTAACCTACAAATATACTTTTAATTGTTCATTAAGAAAGGGGGAAAAAGAGCTGTAAGGTGTTTTTGCATCAAGTAAATATATGTTATTATTTGAGAGATACCAGAAAATGTGGTATTCAACTATACATATGTAGTATTGTAGTGCTAACTTCATCATGATGGCTATTGCAGCAAATAACTGAGTGATTTCTGCCTTTCAGGAAATTATTTAGAACATAATCCTTTTTCACATTCAAGTCTAAACCACCTTAAAAGTATATTGCTAGAATACATGGCATGCCTTAATTATAATTTTTTTTTTTCTAAAAGCCAAGTAGTCCACTTAAAAAAGCTCTGGGTCCAGTGACCATATGCACTTAAATCAGAGCAAATCCAGTCAGTTCTATGTAGAGAATTGAATTGTTACCAAATCTCTGTATTTCCAACAAAATTCTTTTTTCAGTTCCTTAGAAATACACAGTGATTAATCTGTTAAAATGAGCTTTCAAATTTATTTTCAGTCATTCACATCTAATTACGGAAAGTTGTATCTTAACATCTACCTAGACCAAAAGTTTACAGGATTTATAGGTAGACAATTTCTCCTTGAAGAGCAATGACCAGGATAAAGACAGGATTTTGCATGCTTACATGAATCAGATTTCTAATGAGATTTCTGCATTAGCTGAGGTTTCATAAAGTGAAGATTTCAGAATGCAATGTGACACTAAGGAAGAATTCAACAGCTGAAACAAATTAATGGGTGTGGAGGTTTGGGGGGATCAGGGTTTTGTTTTTACTTTGTATTAATCACTTTTCTAAGTATAATCATTGGACAAATTACTATGTACTCCAGTACACATTCTCAACATTTTTAATCTCACTAAGAACTTTTAGCTTTATTTGCCGAATTCCTTTGTCAAAAACCTCCAGTGCGCACTGAATTTTAAACATCACTGGTTTTCCACTTTTTGAAATTACAATAAAAAAAAAACCATTCAAGGTGAACGTCTTTAATTTAGCATGTCTCTGACCAATACATTTACAGTTGTAGTCATTACTCATGCCATCTGGCTGATGTGCTCATTATTAAATGAAAAAAATTCCATTGCATTATTGATTTTAGATGGTTGATGACTTTCTTCTCCCTGAAACTATCAGTGTCATAGCTTTCCACTTCATATTTGAGAGTCACTGCCAACTATTGACACATAAATCTTATTTCTTATGTTTTCCAGCTTAGTTGTTTGACTCTAATACGGAATTCACACTGTTTACGAAGAGTTTAGAAAGCAGTCTGCTCTATTTCATCAAAAGTTCCTGCTGTCAAAAGCAACAAATGTGCAGAGTTACTTCTACTTTGCTGCACTGTCACTTATCATTAACGTGTTTTCCTGTGCTTAGAGCATTTCTTCTAGCTAGCATGGGGGTATACATTATTCATATAACGTATAAGCTACCTAATATCCTTCAGCTGGTAGAACTGTGGAAGAAAGCTTGCAATGTGCATATTTCATGGGATGGTTTGGTGACATCCTTTGGTTTTGACAGCAGTACCATTCCATATTTTAAATATTTCTAACTGTTTCACAATGTAGTTTCAACAAATTAATACCGGGAAACTGAAGTGGCTTCAGTACTTCAACTTGACAATGAGTTTTCTCCTAAGAAAATAGTAAAACATAAAAAGGCAACCTCTTTCTTTTCTTAGACTCACCACACTTCACTGGCTTCCACAATCAAATTGTACTCAATATGTTAATTTTCAAACAAAAAAATACAAGCTCTTTCTCATTTCAGGTTTTATATTTGGATTTATTATGTATTTCTATTAATGGAAAAAGCATTGCACCAGCTGTTATGAATAGAGTGAAGTAAGTTTCTGGAGACTTGATGTTTTTGTTTATCCCTTATATATAAAATATACACATAAATAGTAAACCAACTGTTATATGGCTTTGGGTACTTCCTCAAGAAAGCATAAATAATTTGATTCCCTACCTACATTCATTATAAAAAGAAGTAAACCTCCACTTTTTATGGTTCCAAAACTGAATTTTTGAACAGTTTGTTAAATTTCTAGTCTCAAAATATTGTTGAGCAACAATTCCACCTACTCAGCAAACTATTTATATGAAGGTCTTTAAAACACATTTGTATGGAGAATATTATAGGTCTCATTTTTAAAGCAAACTGCTTACATAAATGTGAGCTTTATGCCAGGTGGGTAATTGTGCTTTCGTACCTCTCTCTGTATGAAGGGAACAACTGACCATTCTGCTCAGTTGCGCTAATGTTCTCACTATTATTTCAATCCAAATATATTCTAAAAGTGCTGGGAATGGATTCTGGACTAGAAACAATCATTTTTCTGTGGCAGAATATAGGGATTTCAGATTAACCCTGAACTGAAGAGCAACTTGATTTTAGTGCTGCAATTAGCCTACTGTCTCTCATGTAGTTTTATAGCTCAATTTTCAGCTGGCCTGCTAAGCTCACATTTTACCTCTATAACACAAAACAACTTGATATTTTTTCCTCTACGGTATTATTCTCTCATGAGATTAAAACACCCACAGTCCTTTATACAGTTAATTTTATCCAGGGTGGTTTTCTGAAAATATGTACAAAAGAGCAGCACAGAATGAAACAGGTGAAAACAAAACTGGCTGCCTGGTCTTTTATTATTTCTCATATATGAATTTGAAAGCCTAAGCACATTTTACATTAATAGTGTGTTCTCACAGTAAAATTAAAGCTAATGTGGAAGACATATAAAAGATGAAATGACACACGAAAAGCTAAAGGAACTGCAAGGTGCCACCAGAAAATCACAACACATGAACACTTCCAGTACTTCAAATGTACAAAAACAACACAAGTACCTAAACCGTTTCAATTCTATTTTCTAGCATAATTTCACCAATTCAAGACAAGTTGCTTAAGCTTTCAATAAGGGCCCTATATATACTTGGCCTTATACTAACTCACAAACAACACATCTTTGGTTTAGAAACAAGTATCCTAATAGTAACTAGGAAATAGTTCCTCAAAAAGAAGCAAGAATTATTCAACCAAATGATTGGGCACCAAGTAGAGAGGAGGAAGGTGTCTTGGAAAAACCTGTTTATATACATCATGCCTGTCTTGTAACGTGTCGGAATTGCCATTTAAACTTTCAGTACGTTCATAGCATGTATCTAGAAACAGTTAATTTGATATAATCCAGCACTTTTTCTTGTCCTGTCTCCTCCAAAACTGGTTGATTGTTTAAGAAACATAGGAACAGAAGAATATGCTGCATGTTATTTGCAAGAGTCAATCTGTTCCACAACTTTGACGGGAAAAGGATTAGAGCTGACCCATTTTGCAATGAAGAAAAGCAGCACTCATACATTTCTATACCATGGCAACCATAATCTGCATTACCTACTTATAAAAAATAAATAGCAAGTACCCATTGGAAGTTAATACTCTTATTAATATGCTATTAATAAAAACGCTTTCTAATGCATTAAAAACTTCTGCACATCTATCCTCGCTTTTGGGTCAATCTCTGCTCCCATTAGAGATAAGAGCATTAACAAAACCTTACAAGGGGAGCTACTCAATGCAGTTATCAACTGTTCCAGTAGTTTGAACACTTATTTAATTCTCAATATGTTTCAATATGGACACTTTCATAGACAAAATTAAAGACAAATTTTTATTCCAAAGCAGAAGAAAAAGTTAACACCTGCCCCTCAGAAGTGATTATTAAAAGCAGCGGTTAAATCCACTGTGCAGCAGAAAGAGCAACACTTTGATTCAAGACAAGTGATGTACTGACCAAAATAACCAAGCATCCAACAGCAACAAGCAGAATTTCTCATCTTTATGTAGTCTTCATGTTTTCTTTCTTCAACTTTTAAGTACTCTCCATAATTTCTCTTCAAGAATTCGCATATATTTAATACTTTCTCCTCTAGATAATAAATACATTTAGACAGGAGTCCACTATGAAAACAGCATAGGGGAAAGGAAAAAAAAAAATCTTCCGGAATAATTTGTTTTCATAAATAGGGGGTCTAAATCAAATCAAATTTCAAAGTAAGGCATTCTCTCATGGCATCCTCCAAAGACTGCAATCTTGATAATTGTTTAATAATAAAAAGTCACTAAACAAAAATTGACTGAGCACACTTTTAAGTCTAGCAAGTTGCTTCTGCTTGATGCTGAAGAGGCAGGCCATGTAACTGCTCAGTCAATACCCAATCCAGTATGGCAATGATGTGACTTGAAAACTGAAAATTACTTTATGCTTGCGCACATAAGCCAAAATCATTATGTTCTGTATTAAATGGCACAATGACAAATACATATTAATGTCCTGAAGATTTGTTCTCCCTGGCTCTTGGGCAGTTAACAGTTTTAGTAGGAAATCAACATTAAATATTGTAATATGCTTAGTCATGTTCATTTGCAACCCTTATGTAACATTTATGTGACTTACCAGCACTCTCAGTACATAACACCAGTAGGTGAGAGGTAGAATGGGGCTGAAGAAGATGCCACAGCTACTGAGACAGGCAGAAATATAACATTTAATTGATGTTTTATGATTAATCATTTTGTTTAATGTTTCTATGAATTGTCTTTATCAAAACCATTCTATTTGACAGTTATTTTTATCAAAACCATTCCATTTGACAGTTATTTTTATCTGAGGTTTCTATGTACTTGTCTACATGTAACTGCTCCTGACAGGACTTCTGTGATGTGTTATGAGCCCTTCAATTGAGTTGACTAAGACTGTAGAAACAGACGTTCCTTATTATGCTTAAATAGTGAATAACTTTACAGAGGTATTGCAAGTGAAGCACACAAGCGGCAGAAGAGGAAAGCAGTCAGGTTTTTAGGACAAATAAATATGCAGTGAAAATAACAAGAGCGTGAACAAATCTTTATCTGATATGAAAAGAAGCAGCAGGAGAAGACCAACATCATACATCAGCTGCACACAAGTACCGGTACCTGTATGAGGTGTGACAGAATCCCATCAATACTCGCATCATGAAAATATCTGTCACAGTTTGGAATGCAGGAAATGGACTTACATATATACATGTGCAAAAAACCAATTTAATCATCATTCATGTTGTCAATAGAAGTTCATTTGCTTTGTTTCATGCTTGCATATACTCTGTAGTGTGCAATATAAAATTTGAACCCGTCCTAAATGATTTGAAAAAGTCCTACCTTGACTAATTAGTCCTGTCCCATGACCTAGGATAGTCTACAGCCTGATTTGGGATCCCCATTAATGTACAATTTCACAATAATAACCCACAATTCTGTCCAGAGCCTCCACAGTCCAGTACGCTCCAACCATCTCTCATTTTTACCTTCACAGTCGCAGGTATGTGAGAGGACCCTCATGGAGAGCTGAAAGCTCATTTCCACTACATCCATTTATTTCTCAGAGGTAGTAAGTCCCATTTATTTCACGCACCGCTATCACTCCGTTTTTCTCCATGCAGTAAATGCACAAGTATATTTAACGTTTAGACAAGGAAAAAAAAACATTTGTGTTAAGGCTTCTCTCCTTCTGACTACATTAGAATAATTCTTACTCTAGTTCTCTGTTGCAAATGTTCACAGAGAATGTATTTTGTATTTATATCCTCTGTAAATTTTGTTTTACATAAGCAGTAGTACTAGTAAAAATAGTTCTAAAAAGAGGAGATCATTCATAATTGTGACCAAGGAAAATTCAATTAACAATTCACAGAATTATGTGGGTGACTTAGGGGCTGTGTTCCTTCATAAATAAAACCACAGGGAGTAAAAATCCTATTGCATATATCTGCGGTTATCATGTCTTACTGATGTGAAGAAGGACTATTCTTATTTGACATATCTCTGGTGCCAGTCAAGTTCTGCTGTTGGGAGCTGAAATCAAGTTACATCTTCCTCCCACTGTTCCCCAAAGTCTGTTATGAATCTTGTGCAGAAATGTGTGAAGCCAAATCAGTCTCAGCGACATGATTTGAACACCTTTGGTCACAATATATGTGACTTGGCAATTGCACTTTGGAAAAAGTCCTTTCAAACGCTTCAACTGCCAGTGGAAGAGGCCACAGAGAATAACACACTGAAAGAAATAGAACACAATCCTCTCTCCTTTAACTGTAGGAGCTGCTAAAGCTGTTCCGTGTGACTAAATTCCTAAAGAGCAGACACCGAAGACTGTGGTTAGGTCCCAAACAGAAAATTTATTTTTAAGCCCATTTATCATTCACTAAAATTAGTCTTCCTTGAAGTTAAGTGGTTTTTAGTAGATAAAACCAAGCAAACTGCCACTGGTATGGAATGTTACTATCACTCTCTAGCTGTTTTCTACAGCTGCAATAATAGGGTTTCATAGAAATAAGGCAATAAAATTGGGTTTACTATTTATTTTACTTGCTAGTGCTCCTGGCAATCAATAAAGAGCAATCTTTTTACAGCACTCATCTGCTATATTTGTATCCAACAGATTATTTATAAAAATAACTGTGCACATTTTAAAGATACAGAAACAATCTATGCTGGCTTTAATTGTTTTATATTTCCTAACTTGCTAGACATTCATATTAGTCTATTCATGCTACTTTAAAAGTTTGCTCAGTACAGAAAAGCCACCTACACTACTTAGTAAAAGATAACTATTAATTTCAATTAGACTAATTTTTTTTTTCCTAAAATTGGAATGCAGTTTCTGAAAGGTAGAAAACAAATCAATTTCTTTTGCGTCGATAGTATAGGTGGATACAATAGATTTAGGCACACGCTTTTGAGACAGAGTAAAACCAGCAGAATAGTCTTCTGCTACACTGTCTATTCTACTGAAAAAGAAAGTTGAAACAAGTACTTTTTCTTGCCATGAATTCTTAACCTGAAGTCTTACCTCCATTTGACTTCAAATTTATAGCCAGATCCCTGCCCAATGATCAGCTGGATAACTTTGTGACCAAATAATTTGCCTGTAACAAGTATGATATTGTCCAATATAATTTGAGTCCATGTTGAAATGGAAAGCAGCAAGAAAGTCCAGCTCATACACTCCTTTAAATAGTAACTATATATTTCTACTGAACAAATAGAACTCATCGATCTAATGGCATATTACTCAAGAAAATACATTTCTCTTGATTTTTTTTTTACAAGCCAAATGTAACTACAGCTCTGACTTAGATCTAGAAAGAAAGAAATGAAAAATAGCTTTGATGTGACATTAGAAAGTAAAAAAGAGGGAACAAGTGACTCATATTTAGTCATTGTTTTATTTCCACTGGATGGACACCTATGTCATGATTTTAAATCCTTAAGAAAAGGAACTATTCTACTCATTAGAAAAAAAAAAATCCAATTACTTGCACTGCACATAGTAAATCTAAAGCTAATTTGCTAACATCAAAGATTATTAACCATGTGCCAAGTCCAAAACCAAAGGGCTCCTAATTAATGCCAAAAACCTGAGAAAGCCAGTCTGAGCTACTCTTCCATATGACAGCAGCCTGAAAATTCACAGTGCATAATTCTGCTTTTGTCACTCAGTTTTCCATTTACTTGTTGTAGGAGAAGCTGTTTAATGCGCACTGTTGCATATGCAGTATTAATAGCAATTGAACTTGAAAATGTATCCTTTCTGACTGCTGGCTATTTTGCTGGGATGTGTCTGTATTTCAATCAAGCAGGAGTGCAAGTGATTTAAAAATTTTGCATTCCTGGGTTTAAAAGGCAGACTTTTCCATGGTGAACTCACTTAAAAGGCTTAGCCCAGCCTCATTACTGCACCAATTCTGTGCAGGTTAAATGCACAGCACAAGCATTAGTTCAACTGATCTGCTATTTATTTACCTCAACTTGACCTCTGTAGCAATTTCACAGGTCTAAATCCATACTGTTAATTAAAAATTATACAGGCTATACGCATAAGTTTGACAAATGCATATGCAGACCGTTAGTATGTTGTCAATTATTTTTTTCTTTCAAACAGTAAGGTCTCTCATTTAACAGCAATGCCTCAAATATATTTACTGTTTGTTTTTGTTTTTTTTTTTTTAAAGAAACAATTTTGTAGAAGACTTGTAGCCAAACTACAACATTATGAAGATTATATGTATAAAAGATTAAAGTGAATGCTGTACTTCCATCAGAAGGAGATATGTATTAAGTCCTAAAGGCTACATTATGGGACCATCAACCATTTGGTTGGCTGGTTTGTTTGGGGATTTTTTTTCAGTAGTTGTTCGTTGTGGGTTTTTTGGGGGGGTGGGTTGTTTGTTAGTTTTTCTGGCTTGTTGTTGGTCTTTGATTGGTTTGGTTTTGTTTTAATTTCAGGAAATACTGTGCCCCCTATTACCAAGTCAATTAATCACACCACAGAAAAGCAGCAAGTGAGGAAATCTTGAAAGTTGTACCAATGCGATTGTTCAATACTTCACAATCTTGTGGTCCTGTAGTAACAATGTAAATGTTTCACCATAGGGCCTACAAAGAATCAGAAGACGTACTACAACAGCAACACCTTACTTTAAAAGTACAAACAGATGATATTTAACAAACTAAGATGAACAAAGCCATGTTCAATACACGATCAGGTCCCACCTTTTCCTATGCATTCGTAACAACATTCATTTTATATTTCTAATTTACTGTTACACTATTATTTGAGACTCTCTCTTGTTTAGTGAAATATGGAACTGAGTGCAGCAGCTCAACAAGAATAGTGACTTTTTGTTTTTTATTTTTAATATGTGGTTGATAACAGCTTAAAAGAAGCAAGATTTTGAACTACAAAACTCCGGGGGTAATTCCAATCTCATGTAAGTAGCAGCTAATACATTACCAATTTCTACAACTACACCAGCTCAGTAAAAATAATTATGTAATTTTCATTCACAACAGGATTCTTTCTAACACAACATTTTGTCCTGAAAATTTTATGTTTAATCTAAGTTGTCTCTAAATCTCAACTGACAAATTGCAGAAAACTTACATGATGACACCACATGGTAATGGATGCAAAATTGCTTCCTGTGTAAGAAATGTTTACCATGTTTTTTCAAGAAAGAACTCAAGGGTAACTTACTACCACCAAATTTCATCAGAAATTACACTTCACTAAAACATGTTGTGCATTAGTGTTTTCTAAAAGCACACATTATTAAACTATTTCAATCCGCTGATTTAAACTGGAGGCTGCAGGAATGAATGAGTGAACAATCAAACATTTGTGATTGATTAGGGGAAGAGGGTTCTGGTTCTTTCTGGATTTCACACCAGGCTGCAGGTCACTCTCTGTCATTGTGCCTCAGCTTCCTATTGAATCTTCAAAAAGAAATACCTCAAGAGAAAAAATCCTTAGGACTGGAGGAAAAAGCCATTTGTTTTGAAATGTAAATTAGCTGCTATCTCATTATCACCTACTTCAGTGGAATCAGATTATCAAAACTTGGAAAAGCTAACTATTGATTTTTCAATTTTTTAAAACCTCTGGTTACTCAGTTAAACATCACAACAGTGTAACATAAATTATGATCCACAGCTACAAACACTACACTCCCTTGTGTATATATAAAATGACATAAAGAGACACAGATGAGGTAAGTAGTATATATTTCAGAAAGATACAGATAATTTCAATCTAAAGTCATCTAATGTTCTTAAGGAAGAACAAGGGCAATTCAAAACCTATCTCAGTTATCGAATTCTTTGTAACTCAAAGGAAACACTCCTTGAGGAATGCTGGTTTTAAGGAATAATCAATGACTTAGTTCGTACTATGTTTTATACTCCCAAAATAAGAGACTCTTAATACTGCTAACAATTCTAAATTAGTAATATTAATTATTTTTCCCCCTAGAAGAAGCTTTCACTAATCAGTATTTAAAAATTTACGGGTTGGAGACTACAGTCTGTTTTCAGTGTTTGCTATGTTTTACTTTATACAATGGAAGTATTAACTTCAACATGTTCAGCCCTTCAAGAGGATGGTCCATGTTGCAGTGTCAACAGCAACACATCCCATTATTTTAGCCAAATGCAGGGCATTATTAAGATGGAGAAACAGATTTTCTTAGAAATATTTCCTACAAAGACACATCAGTACCTGAAAGGCGCCACTTCAGCTGTACCAGTGCCCCAGCAACACTCTCCAAAAAATGCAGACTCAACTGGTGCAAAAGACTTTCTGAAAAGTGTAAAACTACATCCTTCAATTATCACACAGGTTTTCATGATGAAGCAGTTGAAGAGTAACAGCTTCTTTTGTTTTGTCACAGTAGGATTGCGACTGAGTTGGATCTTTGGGGGAGTGATGGGGTGCAAGGATAGACGGGGGCTGCAGCTGGAGTGGGTTTTGACTTTAGCATAACGCTGAGAAATGTAATCAGCAGGCAAATACAAAGTGGCCACCTTTAAGAAAGCATGCAATTTCTTCCTGGTTTCACCCAGGCAGGCATTGCTCAGACAGTACTGCCAACTGCTGAAAATGTCATGGAGTAACAGCTACCTCAACGTGATATCATGTGTAGCTTTACTCAAGATCCATTTAAAATGCAGCATCTATCTGTTCCTCAGTTACTTTCTGTAGATCATGCCACTAATCTTTTAATCTCCAAAGACACGGCTATAATTTTCTTTTTTTTCTGCTTCTGAAGAGCATAATTTTGATGCCTTGCTCTCCACAAATTTTGGTTGTTATCCTTCAAGGCACAGCTTTAACAAAACTTCTCAGATTGTTCTGTCAGCATTTACCAAAAATAATTTAGAAAGGTTATTTCCTAAAGCCAGTGGAATAATCCAAGAGAAAACAAGGATTTCATCAGCATATCCCTCTCAGTATTTTTATGATAGGGTCCATCATTTCCATCACACATACTGCCCATCCAGAACCTTTATCCCTCATCGTTTTTCCATATATTCCTTTAGAGGGAAAACCAGCAGCATGACATTAAATGTCATAAGCATAATAGGGATTCCAGTGCAGACAGACAAACTTAAGACCATCTGACAAATTCGAGCACAACAAAATAAATATATTGGGTACAAGATCCAGTTCCCTTGGATCGGTTGTATTTGCATGACTCTGATTGGGTTGAAATTCATCCAGACAATGTTCTATAGCTCAGACAAGTACATTTCTGACCTAATATTTCAATAGTAGTAAAGTATAAGAAGTAGTAAACTGACTTCTGCCATTTTTATTGGAAAACTCAAGGCATTTATATTCCTTGATTATTTGAATTAGAAAAACACATGCATATGACTCATGTTTCAGTTCTTCTTATTTCTGTGGCTCTTCCTATAAATGTTATGGTCAGTCTCAAAGTAAACTCTAATACAATAATTCTTTAAAAAAAAAAATCACTTGTTTCCAGATCTCTGTTTTTCTGTCAAGCAATGTTCCTCTTCATCCTTCACAACTTATCAGTTCCTCCAGAAGTGCTACTGCACTTTGTCTCTGTTACCTGTTGGAAATAATTCCACTCCATGACAACAGCTGTATTCTATAAGTCACATTTTCAGCACCACTTTCTTTCCCAGGCAGCATCTGAACAGATCTTTCACAGCCACTGCTGAGCATCTCCAAATGCACAGGTCCTCGACATGCTGTTTCTCTTCCGAGCTGCATGAACCATCAAGCTTAAACCACAGGAGAGCAACAATCGGCACATACATTCCTTTGCATCCCTGTTGCTTCAGCTGTGCTTCATTTATCATGTTCTTCAACAATACATGCTTCAGTTCATGCAGGAATTAAAAGCCAAAGTTACAGTCTTTCCTTAAGAGAAAAACATTTGTTTCTTTCTTAATGCAGTGTGTCCAACATACGTTAGTCATCTAGTGCAATCATGTGAATCTTTTCTGACACTAGTATTTAATACCAATGACATCACTGAGTATCATAGCACTGTTAGAGAAATAAATGGGATTTCAATCTCGGTGTTTCTCACTCCATTACCTGCCTTCTCTCCTCATCTTTCGCAAAGCTGAACTAATCTTCTATCCATATTCCTTTCATCCTATAATGAAAGCTAAAGCAGAATTATTTTCACCTCAGTTCCCTGAATGCAAGACGATTGAATGATGCGGTTCTTTCCCATACATTTTCCAAGACCCACAGACTTGAAGCGTTCAATACTGCCTACCACATTGGGAGGGTGAGGGGCAGGGCGCACACACAAAAAATTCCTTCTCCTCAAAGCTAGGTCTGAAGCCAAAGGTGCCCACACTGACTCTGATACAGAACAGAGCTGGGCAAGGACTGCAAAGGCAGCACAAAGGTAGTTCTGCAGTACTGTTGCACTGTAACGTTTTTACTATATACTGCATCCCAACTACCTCCATCCTACCTTATATTTCCTCTCAAGCACTGCTTGTTATATCTACATTCCACTGTCCCTGATATATCTGTGTCTGACACTGCTAGGTGAGAATTGTGCTTTTCACATGGCATCACAAAGCTCTGTTTTTAATGACAAGAGTACACTCTCCTTCCCAATGCTCAAAGGGCAGGTATGGCAACAATCACAAGTACATCTGACTGAAAATTAACACAGAATCAGTCATAACATTTTCACAAAGAAAGGCAAAAGCCAATGGACAGCAATACCTATAAGCTTAAGCATGCACAAACCACTCAGAGAAATGCAGCCTATTAGCTCCTTTAGGCAGGAACTAAGTGAATACAAAAGAAAAAAAGATAGAAAGCCTAAAGGAGATGAGTCTTAAGAGAGATCTTACTGACCATTAGAGAATGGGGGTGAAACAGCAGGTGGTAAAACAAAGCCTCACTTCTAGCTTCAAACCACATTCAATACAGAGCCCTACAGCCCTGTTTGTTTAGTCACTGCTTCATTAGCAGCAAACATTAAGCATTCAATACAACATGTAAAGTAAGTTCAGAAAACACTGAAGACTGTTTTAGAGCTCAATATATTATAAACAGTAAGAGCAATAACCGATTATAAAGCAAATTACTCTTTATTTCAGAGTCTTTACACCATTTGCTGGAATAAACAGAAATGGATTTCCACGTAAATCACCTTTAAGTTGTCAAGATAAATACTTGCTCCTAGTGCTCTCCACCTTCTTCACCACTGATTCAGCATCAGGGAATAATACTGACAGCCTAAACGTGTTTCCAGATTCTGCAAATACTTAAGCAGGTAAAAGGGAAATAAAGCGTCACCCACAAACTAACAGTCTAGTCTTAGCACAAATTTGCTTTATTAGTGAAAGATCATGAGCAAATAAAAAGAGATGTATTAGATATAATGAGATCCCACAAAAACACCTGATTTGCTCTTCTCCATCTCTGTGTCTTCTGCCTACTGCAGGAGAAATATGGAAGCTGTTGGAAGCGGCTGTGCAGGTGAGTATGAAAGAAGGTAGACTGGCACTAGACTGAACTATATCACACAAAATTAATCCAGTCTGGAAGGGTGGAAACCTGCACACAGGTGAGCACATACTCCTGCATAAGGAGTCCAGAGGAAGCTCCATTTTATACGCTGCAGTTACCTCAAAGGGGCTAGTTTAGCTTTGGAAACAAGAGGTCATCTAATACTATTATTTTTCATGTTTGACGTTAAACACTGGCTGTTCTTACACAGCTCAGCCTAAGAATCAAGTCTTAAATACCAATTTGGATCAAAATGTTGAAAGTGCTAATTGAACTGGCAAAGACACAATGCTCACAATTAAAAGATGTCTCGATTTGGTTAGTGGCCAGATCCATAGCTGGAATAAAGTTGCAGATGCCAGCTGATGATCTGAGCCAGTTCCACTCTCAAACACAGTACTGCGTTTCTTTCTTACGCATTGGAAGGAACTAAAGTAGTCACTGACCTCAGATAGTGGCTCTTCAATGGGGAGTACTGTTTTATTCTTTTCTCAGTGGCACAGATCCAGTCACAATTTAAACATTAAAATATCCAGATTTAGTTTTCAACAGAGCCATCCTTCAGCTCCGATGTACAACTCTTCCTGTTGACGTGCAATATCCGATTACTTAGAGATACACACTTTATTCTTCTGAGTTGCCTATTGAATTCCAAGGTAAATTGAAGTACAGCCTTGCCATGCCTGTATTCTTCAGTTTTGCACATTAGAAGGTACATTATTAAGTTGATCGGTTCTAATTTGATAAGTGCTGGAACATTCTGTGTCGTCGTTTTCACTACCCATGCAGAGGACTAGCAATAGCCTACGAACCACTCTCAATAGCAAACGTCAAGAAAAATAAACAGAAAACAACTTTTAAAGCAT
The DNA here is from genome assembly GCF_037038585.1 of Patagioenas fasciata. Classification (NCBI taxonomy): domain Eukaryota; kingdom Metazoa; phylum Chordata; class Aves; order Columbiformes; family Columbidae; genus Patagioenas; species Patagioenas fasciata. The sequence goes on along the minus strand of NC_092524.1, from coordinate 5,507,101 downwards.
CAAAGTCTTAAAGATGTATCTAGGACACTGTAGATTTCATAGCTGTCTCACAACTACTATAATATCCATTTCAATACCCATTAAAGGCAGACATTTCAGATAGTAATAATGTAATTCGGAAAATAAAAAGAAACCCACCCCAAACTTGAAAGCACAATGTTTTTTATTTCACAGAATGAGATGGCTCCCAGAGAAAGATGAAAGGAAGTTGAGTCAGGTTGCTCAGTATCCCTGAGTGACTTGGTGTTTGGCAGGAGAATGGGACAGTGAGAACACACAGTTAATTCCTGTACCTTTTTATGCAAATAGAAAGTTATAAAGCTGCTGAAGAGCAGTATCCTTCAGAACACCAAAATTAAAGGGGAAGTGGGCAAAGCCTGAAAGGTTACTCACAGGATTAGGACAAGGGACAGTCTCTCTGATTTGAATCAAGAGTTTGACTTCTCATAACCCCAGAATCATGCAGACAAGATCCATTAACTTCTTCCATAGGTCCTGAACCAAGAACAGCAAAGTAAATACGCTAGCAGGCTGTAAACCAAGCAACTTGAACAAAAAAAGGAGACAGATCTGTATATTATGCATTCCACCTTTACTGAAGTTCCATAGACTTTAAAGTGAGTAGTAAATCAGGTATGAGTTAGGAAAAAAAGGCTTTAAAGAAAGAAATAAAAAGTAGGATTCACTGTATGTCAGTATCTGAAGTATCTAAATCATGAAGCAAATCTAAGTAAAACCTCATACTTATGTTCTTCTAGTGGGGGATAACTGAAAACAAGAAGAATTAAAAAACCAACGATCTTTCACCCAAGGAGCCTTAACCCAGTGACATTTTCTAGTTTAGAGGCATTAGAGCTAAACGTCAAAGACCGAACTGAAAAGTAATCTGTAGCCGTCTTGTCTATAAATAAGATCAGAATTCTCTGTCCAAAAAAATCTTTGAGTGTTGTCTCTGCTAAACTGAGTGCCAATTTCTTATTCTCTTTCCATACGTGCTAGGAGGGTGCCCCTGGGAACTTTAGATTATTCCAAGAGTCCCGGTGATTCAGTGAAGTCAGTGGATGGTACAAGGCCTCCAACGGCGTCAATGGGTTGTTTCATTAGTAATTACTGAAGGTGATCAAACGATCGATTTAAAGCTACAGTCTGTTACGAGTTTTATTCCAGTGAAATCCTGCCAAGCCAGTTAATATTCCCAGAGCTACGTGTCTGCTGAACAAGGCAAAATTCTACGACCTTGACCCACAGAGACTGCAAAACAATAAAACTGATATTGGTTTGGGGTTTTTTTTTTTAAGCTAAAAAACTCAGTCCACGGTCCTCCCTCAATGGTAAGATAGAGCTACAAATCTGTTGCTTTTAACTGAGAAAGCTCTGTGCTGTTTGTTCAACCAGTATTTTGAAACCAAGTATCAAACTCAGTCTTACATACACTATAATACAGGCACTTGAGCTGCTTTTAATGGTTTCTGTATATAAAAGGAGGTCCTTTACTCAGTAGCACAAAAATAGTAATTCAAACCAGATGTGGGCAAAGGGCTGGTGTGGTGTGGGGGTCTATAAATGGATTCACTTAAGGTTCAAAGTTTATTTACTCTGAAACCTATTTAATTGAAGTATCCCATGGTCACATGGGAAGAGGTCTATAGTTGTGAACACAGTGGTTTTGTGAACACAGCCTGAAATTTTTAACTAAGCTATTGTTAAGCAAACAATTGGGTGAGACAGAACACGTTTCCAACACTGTAATATCCATATAACTAATCATTGCATTTTTAAGGTGTCTGTGAGGTGCTGGGCATTTTTTGGTTTTGTTTTCTTGTTGTTTTTTATTTTCTTAAGATCTAACCTTAAAAGACTACATCTTGATGTTCACTATGAATATATATTTACTGTATTTTCATATATTGCTGAAAGAGGTATTTTCTTCGGTCATTCCTGTTTCAACATCTGAAAGCCAACCGAACCTTCAAAACCAGCCTCTGTTCCTTATACATATCCTGGGTTGTAGCAACAAATATTGGTTGTACAGGTTTAACCAAGGAGAATTTCAGTCTAGTTTATTCAGAAATGTACCAAAACTGCCAGTTCATATGTTTTTTTAGCATTCATATTTTTTCCAATACTCCAAATGAAACTGTAATAGGAATCCAGATCTTCTCAGTATTTTAAGAAACAGGTACTTACACGAGCACATGAAGAATGATCCTTGGACTAGTACCAAGCTGAAAACCTAAATCAAATGAAACAGTAGTGACCCTGACCATATCCAAAGCACCTATAGCTGTCTTTTATGAAGGCAAGATTTCATCCCTTTTTCCACTTAAATCAAGTTTCACATCTTAATTCGCACACAGGTTTTTGAAGGAAGAAAATAAAGAAGAGCAAATAGAAAAAGAAATCTTCCCACTTTTCTCCTCCACACAAATAAACATTTGAAGCCTAACACAGAGCACTTCATCAATTCCAGATTGACTCAATTGAAAACGATGCTGCAAGGCATAGTAATGATGGTAAAAGAATGAACACTGTTCTTTGCTCCAGTCACCTGTCTTGCACAAGTGAGTACTACTCTTGTTGGATACAATTTTATAGATCGATATCTTCTAATCCCAGTGGTTTCTGTAAGTATATATCCTAATTGTTGACTGAAAGCTCCCATTACTTTACTGTCTCTCTTTGAGGAACAGTGTGCTGTTACATGGGTCGAAAGGCTAAAGTACTGCAAGCAGAAAATAATCATTAAAACACCCATTCAAAGAGCATTAAATCCTCAGCCATCGTAGATCAGCATAAATACAAACATATTAATCATAGGAGGTTACTATTCCTACTATTTCTGTAATTATAGTATGACTACAGTAGGGCAAGAGCAGCAACTCTCAAGAAAGTAGATAGAGAAATGCATGTTGTTTAAACGTGAGAGTTACCAATTTATAACAGCTGATATCTGTCTGAAAGAGAACAGATTTCCTGACTTTTTTTTTCCATAATACCATTGTCATGTCATTTACGTAGTTCCGTATCCATGATCACCGTTCACTTTTTTAATGCCTTGTCGTCTCTGTATGTAAAAATTGTACGCAGACTGACATTTTCATGCATTACTAAAGGTAACACAGAGATACGTTGAAGCCCAGCTACTCCAAGTAGTGAAAGCATGAAGGTTTTTATTAATATTTTGGCTCAGTTTCTTTCTTATTATTATTACTCAACAGCAGATGTAGGATTCTGCTTATCCCACCTATTGGTCCAATCGTGCTTGAAATTCCATTTTACAAGTCCAGTAATCTTCAAAAGAACAACTAACATTTTTAGCATGGGTTTAAAGATTGTATGAAATGCTGCCAGTTCCCAAAAGGATTTGAGGCCTGGAAAGATTCAGATCTTTCTCTGAAGTAGATTCGGAGAGGTACCTGCCATGCAAACTTTGCAAAAGCCTCAGAGCCAGCTGAGATATGCAAAAGCATCCACTGTTTCATGTACATAAGAGAGTTGTTTGGAACTGCCCTGGGGATGTGTCAGATGCTGCTGCAACAGGAGATGACACTGATAACCCAGCCGAGCTGGGACAAACCCACCAAGATAACAGATTGCTCAGTAAGCATTGAACACAACACCAATTCCTCAAGCCGCTTTTTCAGCAGCGCTAGAGTTATGCCATAGGGGCAGCGACTAATTAGCATTAGCAACATAAAGAAAACATTCTCTTGAAATACAAGGAATCTACAGAAAGTTTTCATTTTCACACCAAAGTGCAAGACTGTCCAATTGAAAGACTGAAAAAACGAAAGAAAATAATTACAGATTAACATATTTGCCAGAAAAAAAACACTTGTCTCCAGTATAATTTCTTGCACTTGAAGGAAGTGGCAGGATACAAAAAAATTAGAGCCGAATGTTATTTGTAAAAAACAAAAAACACCCACCACAGCTGTTTTGAAGCATTTCACTCTATACAAGCAGAAGCATACAGAGCTATTCAAGCCACTGAGAAAAGATAGCCAAAAATCAATTTTTCATACTTCATTATGTGCCTACAACTAGAAATCCTTTACACAGAGGCACAAATACTATACATATTTATGTATTTTACCTTTGAGCAAAAGAGATCTTTTTACATTAAAAAAACACACTAGTGGTACAGGATACAATTTTGCAGCCTTTAGTTTCTTTTTATCAGCACCCACAATGATGTTTTGCACCTACTCCAGATGAGGAAAATTTCCCACTGCCACTCTTTTGCATTAAATTAACACAAAACAGGTAAGAATTCTCATTAGTGTGCAGTAAGTAATAAGCACTAAGGAGATTTACACACACACACACATGCGTAATCTGCAAAACAGTGTTCTCTATAGAAAACTGAAAGATTTACCCTTAAATTAGAAATAGGTGTACATCATTTATGAGGTTTAAAGTCCATGGAGTGTAGGTACCTGTAGCACAAGAGGAATCTGTTATATTGCACAAGAATTCAAGTGGAAGTGCTAGCCTTTTACCATTTGCTTATTGGGAGGCTTTTGAGTCATATTTTAAAATCATTTTTAAGCTTTTATTTTAAAGAATTAAACCTAATCCAATACCATACTTTCTAAACCACAAGCAGTTACAAGCAGAGCAGAATAAGTCCCCTGCCCTCCATGTTTGCTCACATTCTACAAACATACCTTTTTTTAAAGATTTCTGTATACGGAGAGTAGCACCTGGATATAGCGAGTCCCTGGTAAGATACAGGTAAGTAGAGTATCTCCAGAATAGTATCAATATTTCATCTATTCATTCACCATTTAATGTCCCTTTTCATCTGCCTCCTTCTAACAGACATAAAAATCAGTCTGCCTTCATCATCTCCCTCTGACACCGTATCTCATCCTATTAGGTTGCAGAATGGCTGTGGCAATTTCTCAGTTCTGGCTTTGTATTAGCGAAACTTGCCCACAGTTTCCCCAAAATCAGGCAGTTGGGGGATTGCTTGGATATGTACATTTGTCTCCAATTTGGTCACCAACTGAACTGTTGAAAATGTGTCTACTTATTTCTCCAGATGGGTCCTTGCAAGCATTCACAAGAACAAAGATTCTGTTACCTGTCTGAATAGTCTTCTACAGGAATGGCTCATGCTACCTTCAGGACATTTCATTCCCTAGAACATGCAAAGCTTTAAAGCAGATTAAATTATTCCATTCCACTTCTTCCAAGGTTTTTTCTCCATCCTCTGGCAGTCAACACCATATTGTTTTAAGAGTTTAATCCAGCGCAACAAAACTTCCTTTTCCTGTAATGACTAAAGGTTATTGGGAAAGGTTTTCCATTGCACATAAAAGTACCATTTTACCATGTGATATAATCATCAAGCTTAAGCAGCAAAGAAACATATGATTTCCCTACAGTAAAGCAGAGGGTATGCTGTAGTATTTAACCCCAACTGCAGTATCACCTATTTGATGGAAATGAGTTAAGTCTTTCAGATTATGTTTTATAAGGCAGTGATGGTGGATTCGCCTCATACAAAGGAAACTTATAATATTCCTTAAACACTTAGTTCTGCTATACATATCCTGTATTTTTTCCTATTTCAGAAGGTACTTAAATTTTGTTAGTCTAGGTACATAAGAAAAAAAGCAATACCATGTACAATCACATTAAAACAGACAGAAATACAAGTTTCTCAGAGTCCATTCGAAGAACTGATCGTTATTTCTTTAAAACAGGTTTTATCATTTAGTTTTTACAGCAATTTAGTTCTTCCTGATAACGATCTTCCCTTGAGCCAAAAGAGCTCCAACTGACTAAAAATTAGGGAAGAAACTTGGATGTTTGAAACAGGGACAAAGAGAGGGGTGCGAGTTAAAGAAAAATATTAAATTAAATGCCTGCTTTCATAAGCTTTCCTGTGCCAAATAACAGCACATCTGTGTATACCAAACAGCAGATAGTTGTTTTACAAGTAAATAAAAAAGCAACTGCAGAGAAGTCTCCGTTCATCCTCTGCGCACTTGAGGAGTGTATTTTTCTTTTCATACATCATTCATGTATGAATGCAGAGATTTCACGGAAAAGAGTATTTGAGACTGATTTTTCAGCAAATTAAAGAGCACAGGCTGCCCTGATTGCAAAGTTAGATATGCTTAATGAAGGAATCAGAAAGGAAGCAGGGACGCCACTGTGGGTTCTGACCCCCTCCTCGCCCCATTGTCATCGAGGCACCATGACTACAGGTTCATTCCCCAAGCCTTATCATTTGCATTAAGCCAAATAAATAACCTTATTCCTCAACTGAGAGCGAAACAAAGCAAGCTAAAAAGACCTTCTAAAAGAGGTTCAGGATGTATTGCTAATAATCATGACTATTCAGTATACCCCATACACATAAGAAACTAAATAACAGTCTAATTTTCAAAGCATATCGCTCTCGTTTATGTTCAGATTTTCACAGGGTTAGTGCAGCCAACACGCTGCCCGCTTTTAACATTCAAAAGGCATCATATTAAACTCGTTCATCTCACTTACATGAAATCCACTGCAGATTATAGGCACTAAGCCTTTCTGAAATGCGTGGTCCCTTGGAAAACCCTGGCTCCCTTCATGGGAGGAAGAAAACAAAACAAAACCAAGAAAACAGGCACAGTGCCTATTTTCAGAGGAGCACAAGCCAGAAACTTGTTCACCCTCTGTAGAACAGAGGGGTAGATCTGCAGTGGAGTTGATGGACTCTGCCAGTCACAAATAAATGGTAAGAATACAATGGCTGTGTTGCATCTTTTGGCGTAGAAAAATACAAATTAATCAGCAACTAATCGGTTTCAGCAAAGCAGCTGAAAGGTTCAGCTACTTATTACACTAAACACAATTGTTTGATTTCCACTCTGCCTGAGGTTCACCCCATTCTGAAAAATATTTCTTTCCAAAAACGCTGTAAGTGAAGCAGTAGTAAAATTGATTTTATTTCTCCATTTGCGAGAGGGACATTCTCTCTTTGCACATTGAGCACACATTTCATTACGCTGCATCAGGAGGAAGAAACCTCCTCAACAGATAATCTAATGCCACCCAGAGTACGGTTGCTTTTCAGTCTTGTCAGTTCAATTCTTCCACACATTATTTTTTACTCTTCTCTTCCACGTTTCAGTAAAACTGCACTTCTTTTCCTTGTTTGCTGCCAAAGGCTACTCTGAAACAAACACATGACTGAAAAAAATCATTTGGACATGATGAGGATGGCATACACCAGATGGACAAAGTGTATGGCTGTGCTTATTGTCACTCTCGGTCCCCGGTTTGCCGAGCAATTTGGAGGTACAATGTCACAATTCCTACTTCTGTAGTCATCCCCATCAACTAAATCACAGAAAGTGATTGAGAATCCAACAACTATATGGTACTGGTAAACCACCGTGATTTCTTTACCACTTACAGCACAAAGTAATTTGTCTTCCCTTTTTCCGCTACCAAATAAAGTTTTATAAAGACCCTTAACATCTACTGAAAATATGTTAAAAGGTTACATTATAGTCAAATTAGAGAGACTTTATCCTATCACAAATTTCTGCCTGCCCTGTCACAGAAGGTGTTTTGATGCTCTCTAGGTGAGAAGACAGTAGCAAACCCATTGAGAACACAAACATGCAAAGTTTGTGTGAAGTTAGAAGGGTGTTCTGCCGTGGCTCCATCTTCAACTAAAAGGGAAAGGTCTTAGTTCTGCAATTACATGGAATTCAGCAAATATGTGCTCGGTTTTCTAAGTGCTGCAATTTGTATGACAGTAGGTAAATCTGTTTTTTTTTTTTAACCAGCTTCCACTTTCTTTCTCAGCAAATGAGAAGCAAACCTATTTCACACCAGAAAATTGTGACCATAAATTAACAAAATAGGAGCATTCATAAATTACAACAATAAGAATATGTAAGTGGCTGGAAAAATTTACAGTTTGGGTAAAATACACCAACCAACAGCATACTAGTCTTATCTATATAGTAGATAAAGACAAAACATACCAGAATTTCTGCCATTTCTCTACTCCTTTGCACAGAAGATATCAATCAATATCGACAAGTAAGATATTGAGAAATTCCATACACACCTATTTTTTCAGCTTGTAAGAGTCATACACATTGATTTCTCTCATGATTCATTGAAGTATTGTTTGCTTCAAATACAGCAGAGGTTTCAGAGTGAACACTACAAAAAGCATTGCTAAGATAATGTGTAGTAAAAGTAAGGATTAATAAACACAGGAATGATATGCGGTAAGGGGTGAGATGAGTAAGTAATAGCACAAGAAGACAGGGAGAAAAATCTGTAGTGTCACACAAAAACTGCTATTTGATACAACGTCATATTTATTCTTCAGCATTTCTAAAAGGTATTTGCCACTCTGATGTGTTTGAAATAGCAAATATAACAATACACGTCTTAAACCTTCCCACAATATTAAGATGGAAGGATGGTATGCAATGTCTTTATCCTTTCTGACAAACACATTGCTTGTCTTCCATACCGAGAATACTTACAGATCTGACCCCTACAAGGCAGCTGGCGCACCCATTGTGCAAAACTAGATAATGAGAAGAAACACTGCTTTTGACAAGTGGCATAAATGAGATTTATTTGTCTGCAGAGCGGTACATCAGAGGAATTACTATCTGTGAACAGGCTGCTGTTAAATATAGAAAATAATATCGAACACACAATCTCACAGAAAGAGGGATTACAAGTTTAGGTTAAGATATCGTTATATTCCACCCTATATATAAATTAATAAATGAGAAAGAAACAGGAAAGTGTCGGCATTTTAACTTCTCTAAACACAAAGCATACATTAAAATGTCAAAAGTAACTCCACAGCAAGTCTCCTGGGCAGAAATGCATTATACACAGCATAACAAGCATAATTCCAGCTGTTCCATTACATTAATACCAGATTCTACAGATTCTCAAGATTTACCTGAGATCACGAGGAACTTCAAGAATATTTTAATTGTAAATCAGATCAAATCTAAAATAAGTCTTTGCTGAAGGTTACAACAGATTTTAGGAGCATCCTTTGTTTCCCTCATTTTTATTTCCTTCTTCCTTTCAGACTCCAGAAATCAGAAACATAAATGACAAAACATCACAAAATATCCTATTTTAGTATTTCTGGCCAAACTGAGAGAGACTTACTTTCCGGGTTTCTAATTTAGGTTGCTGAGCTTAAAGTTGTGGAGCACTTTTCAACATTTTAGCCCAGATAATACGACAACATAGCAGGTGTACCACTTAACCAAAAATTAGCCCTATCATAGTAGCAGAAAATCCCATAAAATTTAAAACTTTTGACCAGAAAAAAGTTCTCTTCCCCCCTGCAAGTACAAAACAAACAAGCAGAATAAATGCGTGGCTGCCCTATTACGGAAGGCCTGCAAACACAGAGAAGCAAGTCTATTACATGAGCCTAGCATTAAGAATATATGTATATATTCACACACGTATTCCTATATGCATATATAGTGCAGTTCAAGCACAGGGATTCCCAAATTAGCTTTAAGCAAAGTCATTCTGATGCTAAAATAGTCCACCCACAGCAGGTTCTGGTTTACTTTTCTGCTTCATGCAGGGGGGAGAAGTAGAAGTAGTTCCTCCTGCCCACACATCTGGTGCTTTGGGTTGGTTGGTTTGGTTGTTGGCTTTTCAGTTTGGTTTGGTTTGGTGAGGTTTTTTGTTTGTTTGGGGAAGTGGTGGTTGTTTTTTTTGTTCTTTTTAAATACATCACTGGAGCTCAGAACTTTTCTCCCTGAAGAAGGAAAAGCTTTTGTTTCACCTAGTAGCTTCTAGTTTGTTTTATTAGGCACTTGCTCATAAGTCATCAAAATAAAGCCATCAAGCTAAATACATTCCTTGAAATAATGGAGCTGTGACACTAGTAAATTTGTCCCATTATGTTTAAACACAGTTTACAACAAAGCTTATAGCTTCTTCAGGTATAGTAAGGTCACAAGCCATATGCTAAATGCCACTTCTGTACCTCAAACATAAGTCCTTACAAGCCATTAACCAAACATGCATCATCATCCACATTGATAGAAATCAGAAAGCTTTCACGGCCCAGAAAACTCAGACAGCCAAAGTAAGTGTGAAAGGAATTCTAAGCAGGAAACAAATAGTTGAGTTAATGTCCCTGCATTTCTGGAAGAGTTCAGAAAGCACAGTATTAAGACAGTCTCCGTTATCCACCAAATCGACAGCAAAAATGCATCATCTGTTTTGGCTAATGAAGTCTGCTACCACTCTGCAGAGTTCCCCTCAGTTGTGGGGAAAAGGAGGGATGCTGCTTGAGGTCTCAGAAGCGAGAACAGCTTTTGGCTGCCTTCTGGAGCACCCGACGGCGCTGGGGCTCCAGTCCAGGGCAGCATCGCACACAGAGCCTTGTTCTTCCACCTCCAAGTCTTGGAAGGACCAGGGTTCCCTCTACTCTCAAATGACTCTAAATGATAAACAGTTACTTTGATTATAGACCAAACAGTGTTTCCAAGATGGGAAAAAACTTAAGAACCAGAAACAAGGATTTTCAACATTCTCCTCCTCCCTCACCCCAGTGTAATAATAGAATCATTTCAGCTGGAAAAGACCCTCAGGATCATCAAGTCCAACCATAACCCAACTGGGGTACTAAAACATGTCCCTAAGAACCTCATCTAAATGCCTTTTGAACATCTCCAGGGATGGTGACTCCACCACTGCCCTGGGCAGCCTGTTCCAATGCCTGACAACCCTTTTCGGAAAGAACTCTTTTTCTAATATCCGATCTAAACCTCCCCTGGCACAACTTCAGGCCATTTCCTCCTGTCCTGTCACAAAGACATTCCCCTTTATCTTTCCTCATGTCTCAGACCAAGTGCTTCACACACCATTATCCAAGAGGTGAGAAAGACATTAGTATTCTTCATATTCCTTAAAAAATAATTACCTAAACCAACAAACAAAGAAAACCAGTCAACCTTGAAAATACATCCAGGGGAAAAAAGCAAGCATTGAAATCAGGATCTCGTGTTTAAAAAATTAAGTGAATTAATTATATTTCTATCACTTCCAACAACAGACATACACTAGATCAATACCCATACCTTCGTTAAGCAACATCCACCTCCCAAAAATGAGTGCACTATTTTTATCCTGCCATAAAACACACAGGTAGCAGTCTTCTCAAGCCAAGGACTTAGAGATTGCTTTGTAACCTCAGTGTAGGAAGATAGCCAGAGAACTGCACTTTTTAGAAAAGAATGACCACCAGTCATTTCTCTGCCATTAAAATAATATAAGTTCTGCCTTTTGCAGCTCTGTTGTTTGCACATCCATTTAATGAGTTGCTGTAGTAGCAATATTATTGTTGTCATTAAAGTGTATCTTGTTTGGTTTATCACCCTGTTCTCTGCTATAAAGCATTCTATTTCAACCAAATTATTCAACGTCTTGAATCTTTGACGTATTCCATACACGGACAAAAAAAGAATTTGCCATCACAGAAGAAAAGGAAAGCTTTGTTTAACATCAAGCTGCTACTAAGGAGTCAATTTTTTGCCGTTTGGAGAAGAAAATATTTTGGTGAGTGGAGGTTAAAGTATCCAGCCATTCAGTAGTAATGTTGAATTAAGATTCAGAAGACTCTTCTTTTGGCTAAAAGCAAGCATCATTAGACAAGGTAATCAGGACTGCAGATCTTAGTTACTGGCGCCAACGACTGACTTCATATGAGCATTCCCTTCTACAAATAGTTTTCTAGTTGGAATATTCAGGTGTCTGGGGACACAAAAGCACCCAAGTAGCTGCAGAATCAGACCCTGAGCCTATTGTACACTATGTGCACTCACTGAGTACTCAGTGCAGTGGGACTGATTTCTGAAGGAGGTCTCTCCAGCGTAGGATGAGACAATAACACGTACACAACCATCTCATTAGATCTGCCCGTACCAAGCAGTCCAAGGAAATATAAAAGTAGACAGGAAAACACCAATGTCAGAATAGTTTTACCAAGTTAACTTCACCTTCAAAAATTTGTTTCCCTTTTAATGGGACTGATTTTAGAGCAGTAATTTTTACTTATTCCATCAAAACATACGTAGTTAACTGGACAGGTAAATATACCTCAATCTTGTTACCTCTCTGACAATACAACCAACTGGTAATAGAATTAAGAGTTATCGTTGTGTCTCAAGATTGCACTAAAACCAAGTTTAGGTAAAACAGAAAAGATTGTTCATTTCAAAAACATCACTTTTCTGTAATTTGATAGGCATTTAGTTCATGCATATGATTTTAGACCATGCTGAGAAGTTACCTGCATACAATTCTGAAAATCAAAAGCTAATATTGAATGCAATCTTAAAAATAGCAGCTGTATTTTTTAAACGATGCTATAAAACAAGAAAAGACAACATGCTGTGTTAACAGAGTTGAACTGATCAATTCCTATTTGTTTATAATTAGCCTTGAAAGCATGCTGAGGTCTTCCAAAATTGTCCCCATGACATGACACACAGAAGGTAGCATCACCACAAGACAAGGAACAAAAAAGCAGCAGCTGTCCACCTCTGCAGCAAGTCCTGTGCTCAGCGATTTCAGCACCACTTTATGAAATGGGGATACCGTGCTTCTGTACAAACTTACAAATAAATCCTCACGATGGAAAACTTTCTGCTTCGCACACTTTATGCTTTGCCTTAGCTAAGCAATTTCCCACAGCAAGATATTAGACCCTGCATTTTGCAAACACAACTAGTTCTGCAAGTCTACTCTATCTGGGTCCAAGCAATGAATTAACCATATGTTTTCAAGAAATACTAGCTGCCACAGACAGAATTGCCTTCTGCTGAGGGAGATTAAAGCATAATTTCTTTCCAGTAGATGGCATATTGATAGCACTGTATCATTTTTTAAACTTCCATCATGTGCTCTTGAAAAATTACTCTATGTTCCACACAACCATTTAAAAATAAAGTGACTGAAAGCAACTGCTGAACAGAGTAGTCCAGGACTTCTATAAATCTCCAACTCTACAGAAGAGTTTCAGTCTCCTTTATAACAGGAGGACCAACCCGCTATCAAAAGCAAAACCTCACTTTGCAACACGTATGGCACTTGGGTGGAATTTTAACTGGAATTTCTCTCACATGGATCATTTTCTTCCCTCAATTACATAAGAACATAAATCATCATGTGCCACAAAATTATACACTTATGAGAGCATATCCACTCCTCAGAGTCATACTGTTCATAATTAGTATTCACATGACAACTCCATCATCTTCATATTTAGTATTCACATGCCAACTTCAACTTTTTCATATTCTGTCCAATTATTTTTTGAAAGGTGGTGAGGAACTTGAATTTCTTCACAATCATCAAGAACAAGCTACAGTTCATTTTTCATACAGGTAATACCTTCTTAAGAAGATAAGGCACCTGCTTTTAGGGCTTTACACTAGATACTTTGTTCCAGTTTAGCTCCCTGAAAGTTCAAGTCGGTTTTAAGACACTTTATAAAAACAAATTAAAAATTTAGAATAGTTTTCCACATCTCTCTTTACTACAGTTTAACCTGCACAAGTGCAAGCAAGTTTCAAACCCGCATCTACAAAAGCTGTCTTGGTGCTTCCTCCCCTTTTTTAAATCTGCCATAATTTAGCAATGATTGTATCACTCTGTGCGTAAAATTACTAATCAGAATTGTTAACTTCCACACTCGACTACTAGTGCATGTTTCCTCAGACCACTTCTTAAATCAGAGGAATAATTATTGAATCACAACACACCACAATTTCCCTCTAAGCGTTGTATTTCAAAGAGCATTGGAGTGGTTCGTATGGACTGGCACAGCAGAGTCCTTAAATCAGAAGTGCTACAAAAAGTACCCACTTCCCTCGACAATAACAACCCCCTCCAAAGGACTGAAGTAACTGAATAATGGAAACATTCGATATTCCCGATCTCTCCCTGCCATCGGGCCTTTTCCCATTCAGGGATTTTCACAGTGATCACTTGTCTGTGTTCCAGTACATACAGACATGTGCTCCTGCTGGACCTGACTTGGAGTACTTAGCAGGTATACCTTTATTTATTTATTTTAATTCCCAGTGAGCGTTTAAGGCTTTAAACATGCAGTGCTCTCTGCAGAAAGCTGCTTCAATGCTCATTTTGCAGGAGGAGACCAAGAATAAGGGGAAAGGCACATTTCCCTGATAAATGTATGTACATATATCCTCTGATAACATGCTTTACAGACTTATAATAAGTACCCTATAAACTTCTAACACAGCAGAGAAATACCACAGTCAAATTTGAGCTTGATTTTCTGACAAGAAACTGAAAGTTAAGAAGCCTACACTGAGAGCAATGTCATTACAACAGATCTGCTCAGTACCCAGCATTAACTTTCCATCTGTGTACATCAAGACAACGGGATAGAGCGTCTCAGCCTTATCTTTTCTTTGCTGAACATGCTATGTCTACAGCATGGAGAATACACTATCTCTGAGCAACGGAGCAATATACATTATCTTATTACAACACTACATGGTCAGAACAGGTTTCATTTTTGAGGTGCAACAGATTTTTTTAATCACATTTTCTCAGTGATTTCTTATACTTGTACAGAAAGGAGTCTTTCTAGATTGCAGCAACTTTTTAACGCGTTTCCTGGCATTACGATAACACTGCAACACCTCACCTGCATTTCACAGCAAAAAAGCCCTAGGTCTATGTTCAGATACAAAAACCTAAACCGAGATGAGATTGTTTCAGTATTTATATTTTTGCACTTTGTAAGGGAAAACCTCAGCACGTTCTCAGTTTCAGCTGTTTGGCTTCTTTATTTCCAATGAAGCTGAGTCTATCTACTATTACTACTGTATGTATAAAGCTTTATTTGTTACTGTCTTGCTACATCACATGAGCTGTGGTTCAAGTTACATCGGAGCAGCTGGTCTACATCATTAAAAAAAAAGCCTAGAAACACCAAGGCAATAGTCAGTATCTTTCAGAGGATTGGAAGGGGGAGAGATAAGAATCGGAGAAGATACCTGCTCTAAACTTACCACCCCAGTAAAAGCTGAAATCTGGATTATTTCTACTGGAAGTACTGAATTTAAAAAAAGCAAACAAGGGAACTCTGAGCAAAATAGCTCTCGGTACTCACCTAGCGCTGAAGACCAGTGCAGGAAACAGAGGCAGCAAGTAATAAGCAGAGAGGAATCTCATCCTGGAGCTGCGCTGGTGTGTTCCGTTCCTCACTATCCCCCTCGCACCGACTCTTCCCTCCTCCCTCCGAATCTTCCTCCAGCAGCTCCCGAGCTCGGGGAGGCTCCGAGCTCCTCCGGAGCAGACAGACCGCTGGAACGAGTGAGGAAAGGAGCTCCGAGTGGGATGGGAGCTCCAGGAGTGATGTCACGAAGCACAACGAGCTGCTGCTGCTGCCGCCGCTGCCAACACACAGAACCCGCCCGGCCCCGACCCGCCTCCTCCTGCCGGCCCCGGCCGGGCGGGTACGCGGGTCCCCCCGCCCCGGGGGCGGGATGGGCAGGGGGTGCCTGGAGCTGCGCTCCCAGGTTACGGCACAACATCGCTGAGAAATCCTGCCTGGAGGAAGAATAATAATAACACTACAATGAAAACACCACCAACATTCTGTAATTAGCATCCTTCTTTGAAGTGCATCTAGATAAGATCGATGATACAAGTTGCGGGTCAGCCTGCCACCGCCTCTGGAAAACTGTCATTCTGCCAGTTCACAAGTTATCATTTCAGTTAGGTGTCCGTTCAGCCCTGCCCCACATCCAGCTGAAGGTAAGTGCAGACAATAGCTTCCAGAGCAGTGTTTTGAAACATGGATGTCATCCCCAAAAGCTCTTCATCACCTGAAGCAACTGGGAAGACCTTCACAGCAATTAAGACTGCTTACCCACTTTCCGTGTTTGTGTTTCACCTGATCTTAATATTGATTTAAATAAATGAGTGTTGGTTAAAGATGTTTGCAGAATCAAGGTATTCCCTGCCTTGCAACAAGTGAAGATCATCTGATAACAAATCACATGAAAATATACCATTTAACCAAAAATCACCTTTTACACAACACAAAAAGAATAAAAAGTTACCCACAAAGTGTTTTCATTACAAGAAGTTTTGGTTATCTATGTGCTTGTCTGGTTATATGAAAGGTATCCAGAAACTACATTATACATCACACACATAAAATGAAAGTTTCCATAGTTTGAGCTGGTGCATCATAGGATTCAATTATTTAGTAAGGAGTAATTTTGGAGTCTATCAAAGCAAATAGAAATTCACTGCTTGAAATGAATGTAAACCTTTTTGAAATTAGTATCAACCCTTAATAAGACATTCACGTGGCATACAAATACAGTTAATAAGTTAAATTCTTGGTTACATTCTTCAGTAAGAAAGCAAGAGGGAGGGGAGACAAAATAAGAGGAAAAAAAAAAGCAATGTACATAGCCAAAAAGGAATAAAATGATGTAATTCTGACTCTTCTTCCTTGTGTCCCAACTCTGGTATCTTTTTTTCAGCACACCTGGCAGCAAGTCCTGTTCAACCACATTAATTTTAATCAGCATTTATTGTTATTTTGATGCTACATACCAGCACGAAAGAAACAGTCGTGTTACCATGGATACTTATGATAGAGTAGTAAAAAGGTCATAAAAAGTACAGTCAGCTTGTCATTTTCTCTTCCAGAAAAAGCCAACCTTCCCAGGCTCCTCAGAGTCACATACCCACAGCTAATACTTCTTCCATCTTCCTTTAATGTGCACACAAACGGGGCAGAATTTGGGGGAAGGCATTGGTGTATCAAGGCAGAAAATGATTCCTGATGGTGTTGAGTGAGCTTAAGAAAACTGAGGAAATTCTGCAACTTGAAGAATTATTTTTTAATTGTGATACTATTATTTGTTGGTAATGGAATAGAGAAGCCTACTGCTTAGTCTGGGATTGATCATCTAAAGGATTTTATCATGGGAGAACATCTGCACAACCAGTTTAGTGGCTCCAGTACCAGTACTCCGCAGTTATAATAGTTCTATATCACTCCTGTATCACATTTGCAATCTGAAATGTTGTGATACACACAGGTAAAATTGTATTATTGTGAAGAAGAATGATCAGGGTTGAACGCAGGTAAGACAAAAGGAAAACCTGCATTTTTAGAGGCAAATTCCTGCAGTTAAGGACTGGGCACTTAATCTTAAATGCTACTCGTCAGACTTGATTGTGCTCAAATTGTTTCCCTGAAGACATAAAAAAGCATCCTTTTTCCCCCTGACTCTTAACTGACCTTGATCTGAAGCTTTCTATTGTTTTGAAGGGTTTAGGGTTTGGGTTTGGTTTTGGTTGTTTGGGTTTTTTGTTTATTTTGATGAGATGTATTTTACCAGTGTAATGTGCATCTTAAGAATAATATTTATACAAAAAAATAGGAGAGAATTGTTTGTAGATTTTCTTAGACTTAGGCTGTATGCTCAATTTGTTTAGTGCTGCATACACTTAAAGGTAGATCAAATATTAATGTATAACAACTTCAAAGACCTTGGATAGAAATATTCCATGTAAATACATTAGACATGCAGAACTCTTAAAAAATATCTTTTCCCTTCTATAATTAAAAGCTTTCCCTTTCTTGGCTCAAATTTATTGACAGTCTTATTAAATAAATAATTATTCCTAGCTTAGGAAGCAGAAGAAAGGTGATTACATATGCTCTTTTATAAATAGCCATACACAGGAAATATAAATAAGAATAAAACCATGGAATACTGCAAAATTCTAAGGCATTTCAAACACGAGTTGTCACACAGGTTCTTGCAAGTTTCACACTGAGAGTTCAAGAATATCATTGCCTATTTTAGAGAGGAAAACTGATCAACTGCCTTCCTTTGCAAAATACAGCATGAGCAGAAAGACATCCACTCATGCCTGTATCTATGTAGTAACTACTATAGCAGGGGTCCTAATTTTATTTCCATACTTTGGAAATAATGGTAGTAAAAGAAAAAGGAATCATGGATTGATGTCATATATTATATTCAGGTTTTTTGAATGCATATATGTTAATAGAGAGCTATTTCTATAAATACACTTATCAAAACAGACCATTCATGTGTCTTGCTGTTGAATATTAAAATTCTAAGTGTTGAAACCTTCACAACACTTTGCACAAAAGACTTTCAGAAGAATAAAGGCACAACCATTGGAAAAATGTAATGCATTTTATATAAGGGTGCTTTACAAATGCAATTTGTAAATTTTCATGTGTGAAAATTTCATGTCCAGCTTTGTTAAGCAGACTACACTATGATGTAGGTATTGTACCACCACTGCAGTGCAGAGAATGCCGGCCTTTTTACACGTTTTTATATATATGTGTGTGAATACACATGTACATACACATGTATATGTATTTTTGTTGAACTGAATCACCATTTAAGATAACTAGAACAGTAACTTGATACATTTTTTACACTCTACACAACATACTGCATTTCTATGTCGTAAAAAGATTAGCTAGACACACTGAGCTCCCGAGTAATAATATATAATGTCTGAAATAGTGTATGATAAACGGCATCTTAAATAAAGGAAGAGGTGCAAAAAACATAGACATCAGTACTCTTTGCTTAAGGAAAAGTCTTGTGAGCTATTGAATACATATGTTGCATTTCTCAGTGATGCAAAATGTGTGTGAGTGCAGCTCCGAGACAACAGCCCTGGTTGAGCAGGAGCAGAAGGGACAAGTGACTTACAGGAGACACTTCTTCAGCTCCAATTCCTATTCCTCTCTCCCCTTAGAGAAAGATTTCATTTTAACTTCAAAAATAGATGCAACATTCTTTTTCCTATTTTTTCTCCTGCTTTTGCCACTCCATCTTCTCATTCCATCTCCCCTGGCAGAGTTTCTTTGCCTTTAGAATGTTCCTTGTTTTAAATAAACTCTTAACTAATCTGTTGATCTACCTAAGTGCAAAACATTCTTACCAAAATAGGCAAAGTTTACATCTCAGGGTGAAGTATTTCAATATACTGGGACTAATATTTCATATCCACATGTACAAACACAATCAGCGCAAACACATATATAGAATTAATGCATGTGGCTTATTACTTCTCTTGATTGAAACCTGACATATTTAACAACACCACTTGGTGAGATAATAGGTTTGGGGTGACTGATTCCCAACTCAATCTTCAACACACGGGCTTTTATAAGCCCTGTGGGAACACGCTTGCTGTGAATGGTGCAGCCCCGGAGACTTGGTTGCACAGCAAAGGAAGGGTCACGAGTGATAAAAGTGTGCAAAAAGTGTGGAAGAGTTTCTAGCAGTGTCTTCTTCAGGAGTCTATATTTCACTTTCATTTAGAAGTATGTATTTTGTGAGAGACAGGATGTTTTTATACATATTCCAATTACCACAGCGCTGGAATTATGGCTTGAACATCAGAGTTGAGTAAAAGCTGCTACAGAGGTCCCTTTGAAGGTCATTTTGAGCTTTGTAAGAGATTTGCAAGGTAACCCTTTTTAAATCTAAGAACCAGCCAATTCAGAAGCAAGTTCATTAAAATAAAAAAGTAGTAAATTTAAGTAAATTTGACCTCATTGTTAATCCTACTTTTAACAGGTTAGGGGTCCAATTCAAATTCTCCTTTGGACTGTTAGCTAATATATGTAGCCCACATAGGTTTGCTGTTAGCGTACAGAGAAATGAGCAATTTCATGAGCTTGTGATTACAGGAAAAAAAAAAAAGAGTTTCATTTCATTCTACAAAACACCTCTTTTTCTCCACTGTCCAAACCAGCAAGGATTATGTACTTAATATTTACCATATCTGGACTGCCCACCTTCATTCCACACTGGAGGCCTGCATTTTATATAATATTACAACTGCAGTAACTCTGATAGTGACAACAAGACTTGATCCAACCACTACATACATGATGTGTACATACTTTAGGATGTCAGAAAATAGAACAAAACCAACTCTCACATTTCTGGACTTAACTATGTTGGCCACAGAGTCAGCAGTGCTGAACCTCTCCATCCATCAATTTACATTTCAACTTGTATGTTGTAGAGGAAAGGGAGGAGGAGAAGGAAACAACGTAAGGGGAATCCAATCCTCTGTTTCTCACTGCACAAGTTGTGCAAGAACAAGAACGAGGATCAACCCTTAACAGCATATTACTTGGTATTAGTAAACTTGAAACAATTTTCTTTGTGGAAGTGTCTGCTTCCGAAGCTGTTACGAATGTCCCTCCTTATACACCTAAAAGAAGTCATCCCTGATAACTTGTAGATGCTGTCATATGTGGTGGTGCTTATTTAGACTCCACTGTACCGAGGACTACGAGTCCAAGGTTTCAAAGAAACCTCTTTCATTTTGTAGCTGACACTTAAATCAAATATACCACCACGTTCACCAAGGTCACACACAAAAGGAGTTAAGGCATCTTCAGAAAGTGTTTCAGTCAGCAGCCATTAACATGAAAACGCCTTTTTTAGCATCTTGGAGCTGAGGTTTGCTTATATTGAGCAGATGCCTCAGGGCAAATCTGTCTTCTCATACCAAAATCATCTCTGCAAAAGTCAGCGTTCATTCAGAACTGAAGGCAGGGGGAAAAAAAAATGTGCCTACCAAGGTGCTTTGACAATCTACATACCGGTCCATTAAAGAGTTGTTTATTGTTCCACTCTGAAATAATCTCTTGTTCAATTTAATAAATATTGTATGAATTCAGGTAAGTTTGACTTCTATAAAACAAAGCTACTTGATAATCCTTCCAGACAAAATAAAAATCAAGTGTCAGAAAAGACTTTTTTTGCCTCAGTTTCTGTGAGACCAACTGGTTTAAAAACTGAAAGGGCTAGGCAACAGCGTTTTAATAACATTTTTAACAAAACAATTAAAGAATAAATTTCAGTCACACCTGAGTAGCCCTGGAGAGGTCAGGAATCATTGCTATTGGTTGCACAGTGGATGGATTTATTCTGGGTATGAGGTTCAGCAGACTTCAGAATATGCTAAGAATTCTTGAAGGACTTGTTTCCATTTTGAATTTCTCTCGGGTTTTGTTTGTTTGTTTCAAATGAGCTTGGAGTTCAAGAGGACTTTTCTAATGCTTTTTTGGTACCTCAAATAAACTTGAAGTTGTTTGATAATAAATGATTATTTTTACTATGCAATTAAATAATTTAAATAATTGTTTCCTTTTAGTCAGCGTATAGAATATTTAGCACCAATTGTCTACTTTTAGTCATTTTAGTCATTTAAAAACTTTGCTCCCTGCTTTCCTTCTCTCATCCTTAATTTAAAACAGTAGCTGGTACCTGTGCTTAGATGTAGGGTAGATGGTTCCTTCCTGTATATTTGGATCTTAACTGTCCACCACTTTTAAAAAAAAAAACAGAAACGGAGGCATGTTTAGAAATAAATTAAAACCAATTAAATCAGTTATAAAGCATTTGGTCTTCTACAGCTATAATGAGATTGAATGTGATCCAAGAGAGAATTATTACAACGAAATCATTAGAATATTTCAGTCTTGAATTTTACAAATATCCCAATCCGGATGATCCAAATATAACAGCTGGTACCCGCACTACTCAGATTCCTACGTCCAAAGTATTTAAGCATTTTTGATAAATCCACATATAATTTGATCACCATTTACCTGGTGGGAAGCTATGATATGAAATTATTTGAGACACTTAAGGAGGAAATTACACAGAGAAGCTACTGTTGATAAGCTGCTCATAAGGAATCTTTGCATTAATAACAAGTATTTCTGCATCTTAAATAACATCAGGAGTAGTCTCAAAAATATAAATGGACAGTCAGATAACATGCAATATAATGACTAGTAGCATAGAAGATGCACGCAGAAACATATCTGTACTGTGTCATTCTGAAACTGCTATAGCTATTTATGATGGTCATAAGTATATTTTCCACTTCATTATATATCTGGTTTGCTTTACTCAGTTGTTTCATAACATTCAGTTGTTATAGTGTTTTTATGGCCAGATGGAGGTGACCATAAGAGACTGTGAGCAAAGGTTCCACGGTTTCTTTACACAGCTAGAACTAGAACATGTTGCATGCTCTTGTTCACACCAGTGATAAATACATGTGCCTTGTCCTCTGCATAAAGAAGTCTGCAAAACTTTTCTTAATAAAGTAGGAATGTAACACTTAACAGATAGCTATATTTCCCTGATGAAATAATGAGAATTTCTTAATATTTTGACCTGTTTTCTGCTATAACCTATTAAAAACCTGATTTTCAAAAAGCAAGAAGTATGGCTCTATTTCAGCATTTATTAGATGTGACATGCATTAAGATTATCCTATCAAGATCATATCAAAATGTCATTAATACAGAATTAATTGGAACTCAGTGAAAACTGCTATATTACATCAACAGTGAGATTGTCACAATATTATAATTGCATAATTTAAAAAATCTCGCAGATCTCTCTGCATTATAATGGAACAATTGCACTTATTTAAAAAAATATAGTTTGAAGTAATCGTGTCAGACTACCATGTCATTACATATAATTACATATCGATTGTATACACATTGAGCACAGATCTCATTAATGGTCCACAACATACAACCCACACAAATCCATGGTAATGAACAGAATGAAGTATCAGTCAAGCAAACAAGTATGACCAGGACACTTTTATTATGTTTACCTGAAAAACTTCAGCTGTCTTTTGTCTCCTCACACAGTGCTGGGAATCACAGCAGGAAAACAGCATCTGAACTTCTCCCCAGCCATCTGTGATCCCTTCTCCAGTGAAAACTGAGCCACGCCATGAAAAGTCAGCTCAGAGCTGAGACAGTGAGCTCATGAAAACCCCACTAACTTCAGAGAAACCACTATTTTATATTTTCCCAAAACATGGCCTAAAAAGCTTTCATAACACTTAATTATTATCTCGTATTCTCTTCACTGATCTTCACTTTCAAATTAAAGCCAGTGTGTTTATCAAATTAGGCACCTAAGTGGCAAACCTAAGTCACATTTTAAAAGTACTAGTACAAAAAAATTGAGCAATCTTAATGTTATCATTTTAAAATCCAAACATTGAGACAGTTTAGGAATCTTCCACTGTTGCAGTTTTCCAACACCACCAAAAACCAAACAAGCAAACAAAACTGTTACAAAGTTGGGGTGGGAAATGACATTGAATAATCACAAGATTTTCCTACTATCGAAAGCAGTAAAATAAAAAAAGGTTATAGTAATCCGAATAGGATATTTACCTTACAAAAATTATTTCTCCATCTTTAAACCAAAGAAGTCAAACAGGATTTCCACACAGCGGTGTAACGTAAGATTTCTTGCTCTGTTCGCCTTTTGAAGCCATTGCTAGATTTCGTAGAATGCACCATTTTATCATCATTCTTAGGAATCTCATCAAGTATAGGGTGTGCCATATGTCACCTAGGAGGTGAACTGAATTCAATGAGTGGATTTCAGCAGAGCCCAGAGGCTAAAACCTTAAGCTCCCTGTTTTTCCAGCTCACTTTGCCACCAAAGTGATATGGGAGTTTTGAACATGCTTCCAAACTTATGTTCCCCAATTTATTTTCTTTAGATGGAGAAGAACATAAAATTGTGTTCATATAAATACAAAACCTGTTATAAATGAAACAGAAGAAAAAAACCTAATAATCTTGCTTTTAAGGTAGCTGAAAAACCTGAAAAACTAATGCGGACAAACATAACGAAAAAAACAAAGAGAAGAGCCCTTTCCTGCCATGTGGAGATTGCTGCAGGACAGAAGGACATTCAGAAGTTGGAAAACACCCTCCCATGCACACTCATTTTGTGAAAACTTAAGCAAAGTGGGCAAGATATCAAATAGCAGAGTTCAGACCTATTTCCCAAAACCCAGTTGGAATTTCTGTGCTTAAATGGATACTGAATCATTGCAACATAAATCCTATAGTAACCAACTACACAGATATACAGGGGTTTGATTGTTTTATTTGGTTGGGTTTTTGTTTGTTGTTTTCCCTAGATAGATACATTTTCTTTCTACAGGAAGAATTTGCTTTATTACTTTCATTCATAAATATGAGATTTCCCTCATTCATGGGCTGTCCTTTCAGATTTTAGGAGAACTATCTATCCAAATAGTCATGTGTAAATCACTGAACAGAAACAACACCTATCTCTACAGATCTTTTGTCCACTTCCATCTCTTCTGGCTAATCTAGTTTTGTACCAGCAGATACAAATGGAAGATGTGCCAGTACTAATGGCTGAAAAGGTCAACTGGAGAAACAAAGAACGACACAAGGACCTGTCAGGCAGGGCACAGAGCTACAAGTCAACCTCTGTTCAGTCACCGTATGGTTGGATCCATTGCTGCTTTTCTTTCAGGAGTTGTGGATCCTTGCAATGGAGAATCCATCTAACAGCTACTCTTGTTGAATACCCACTGGCTAGAAGGTTGGAAGAAGGGATATGATTTTTTTATCATAGCGATGAGCTGGGTCACAAAAAGCTCATGCAACGAAGATTGGCATTAAAGCATAGCATGCAACGTGGCATCTACACAGGTAACTATGAAGCTTTCAAATCCCATTCTTTAGCCACAATAGGTTCTGTGGAAAAGTTGTTTATTTGAACTCCGCATGAGGTAGGACGATTTGGTCCTAAGTACACTGACATTTCAATAAAACCCTCTATAAAAAGCACTTTACAATGTAACTCACTAGAAAAACTGAGTCCTCATTCTGGCCTAAGCTGAGAAAAAACAGCGAGTATAGAGCGCTATATATTAACGGCACCCGAGACATTTAAGCCATCTCTATCTAAAAGAGAGACCGAATGCGTTCAGACAGAACTTCAAAGGTGACAATACTTTGCTAAACTCACTGATACTGAGTTTCCTAAAGATCTGCTTAAAGACATGTCAGCTTCTACAAATGTTAGATACATCATATGCAATTATGAAATCATGTGTTCAGAACCATCCGCTCCTATCTTTTCACCTGAATTTGTGGTTATATTCACTTTTTAACATCCCTAAAAAGACACCAAAAGAAATCAACCGCTTCTCTGACATATCTAGTTTTGTCTTTTCAGAGTTGTATTCTATGTCTTTCACATTGTCTGCAAACCTATTGTGACATATTCCTGCTCATCTTCTAGTCTTGTATTCTGTCTATGCTGGAAGGTGGGGTTTGGTTTGTTTGTTTTTAAAATAAAGCAGCCATTAGGGAAGGAGGTAGCTGAGATTCTTAGAGAGTAAGGTTGGAGTATCATGTTACTGTAGCCTTAAAGTTAAACAGCACAGTCCTTGTATCCCTTCTCAAATATTAGATTCATAGCTATATTGTCAGCAAAACTAATTTTTCTTTTGTGACTCTCCAAAGGATAGGTCTATTATCAAGATCATGCAAATCAATGTATACAGCAATATATTAGTGTCCAATAAAGGGATAGGAAGTGATAAAAGGATTTGTTTACCATTTCTGAAATATAAAAGAATTATCAGCACGTAATTCATACCGCACAGAGATTTTCTTGGCTTGTGATTTTTTACCCATAACAGAACAGACGTGACTGAAAGATTAACTCACTCAATACGTGATTTGAGCATTTCTACTGAGATGTGTCATTAATCTAGAACAAACCATGACATTTTAAATCTTCACTCTGGCTACACTGTACAATCTAGGAAATTACATCTTAGCTTATGAATTTTTTTTATAATCCTTCAGCTAATCACTTTTCATTAGCTAGTGAAGGCTAACATATAAAAGTGCTAATTTTTAAATCACTATGGGAACTTCCATAAATGCTAGGAATAACTTTAAAAATTGGTATTTATCAACCAAATGCAAATTAATACCTTGGTTTGTTCTTTGATTTACTCATTCCCTAAAGAAATACCATGACTTACTCCACATTAAGTAGTTAAATCCTGTCCAACCAACTTTCCTATATTTTCTTTGACCTTTAATGCTGTGGTAATAAGTGACCTTTAATATTTGATGGTTCAAGACTTTCCTATTGTAGTCCCTTAATTTGGGCTTGGTTGTGTCACAGATTTTAATGGAAAGAAGAGGTTTTGCAGGTCACAAACGAGGCGTATAATTATCTGCTTTCCCTGCCACCTCCAGCTGTCTGGCAACTGACTTTTAAACCATTGTGGGCTTCTCCCCATCTGCATCTTCCACACGTGGAACTGCTCAGCCTACTTCAGAATCCTTAATAGTACTGAGCACAAAAGTCTTCAAAACGTATTTTTATGGTTACAGATTGTCTTCAATACACAACACTATATCATTGTTTCTCCTCAACCTTGGGCAAACATTTAGAACCATAATTTCAGTAGGTTTGACTGAACCTGACTGCAGAAATTATCTGAGGCAAGTAAATATTAGATAGCTTGGGTAACCACAGTGGCATTTATATAACAGGAGACAGAATTAGTGTACTCATTCCATTCTATTTATTTAAATATATGCTTACACTGAGTATAATTACTATGTCTTAAAAACAAACCAGCTCAACCTTGCTACTGTGCTATTCTACTTTTAAGGAGCACTTAATTCCAGTTCACTAAAAGTGACATTTTGTGCATTAAACTCACTGTTTTTCTTATTAAGCAAGTGAGAAAAATAAACTAATATAAAAATGCAATAAACTAAGGTACATGGGATGGCTTTTTGATATCCTGAGTAGTTTGACTGTTTGTTACACTGAAGCCAACTGACAGTGACAAGCGATCCAGCCCTTCACAAAGAAGGTCACACTTGTGCTTATAGTACAAGTGTCTGTAATTTAGGTTTGACGTTCCTTCACACTTTTATCTAGTTTTGAAAGTCCTTTCTGAAACCACCCATCCACTTAGCTCAAATTTCTACAAATTTTCCCATCACCTGTAGAATAGTACCCTGTTGGACTTCAGGCTTTTAAATCTACAGCTCTTGCTAGAAGAAAAGAGGACTGAGAAATATCCTAAGTCTAATATCTACTTTAGACATTGTGTACCTATGTGTTCTTCACTTAGGAAAACAGGAGTAGGCAGCGTCCATTGAAACAGCAGCCACAGCCCCAAATGAAGCAGTTGTGTCACATATCAAACTCATGAACAATTTTAACACCATCTCTCTTGTAATAATAAGAGCATATCAACATTTCCATAGATCATAAGCTACCTAATTAAGGGGGCAGACAGGCAAAGACGACGACTTGAAGAAAGGGATAGATTTCAAAGTAACATCTTAAAAAAGACAAAAATCTGTGGAGAAACCCAGTGATCCCCGTATGTAGCCATTGTTAAATTATGTATTAAAAACTTGGCACTTTATGCCTTAACTTAATTAAACTCTTTATAGGAATGCATATTGCAGAAGTTCATTTTGAATAAGGTGATCCTGCTTATATTTTCCATACAGCCTTGCAGCACACCTTCCAAATCCAGCTGACATATTACTGATTACAGAAGATAAGCCTGTATATGTGATTTATGCCTTTTTTTCCCCCCTTCTTTAGTCATTCTCTTTTTTAGACATTTACTCTCCTCAGCCACGTACCCACTATATGTCTTTCTGCTCACAAAGCAGCAGGTGGTGATGAATAAACACTGCTGCGTAACTTCCTCGGAAGAGGCATAGCTCTGTACTAGACATCTGCACAAAAATCTCATTGTAAATAGCATTTAAGTCAGCAACAGATGTTTTAGTGTAACTAGACTATCAGGGCAGCATACAGCTTTTCTTCCCCCCCCCACCCCACATGCCAATTTAGCTTTTTTAGGCTGTACTACCACAAATACAGCTCCATCAAATGTCAGCGTAATTGCCTGTCAATTCTTCTCTCCTCCTCCTCTTCCATTTATTCTGCCCATGTGTGTCCTGTTCCACACCCCCATCCCTTCCTCAGTAGATAAATAATTCCTAGGAAGATTTTGTCAAAGAACCATTTCCTTGATAAGTTTAGAAAATGTACAGAAAGCATTTGGTACTTTGTGAAAACATAGAAAATAACCATTACTGAGACTTTCACATATATATTAAAATATATTCTGTGTATCAATCTAAAAGATCTAATGCTGTATGGCATCTCTGCTGCGGCACCTTACAATGGTCAAACATTAACACATACAAGATGAAACTCAAATTGAACCAATTATCCAGGATTTTGCAGGCTTGAAATTTCAGTAGACCATAATCTGTTGTAACAGAGCTTAAAAATATATGCATCAACGCAACATATATTTAGCAACACCCTTGGCCTGAAATATGGACTAGTCCCAGAGGTGATGCTCTTCACTTTAGCTTCATTTTTCAAACTTATTCTCAAAGTCAGAAACTATAAGACAACAGTTCCTAATACAGGAACATAAAACCATTGTTTAGGTAAGGTAGGTATAGACTAATCTTTGGACAGTTGCTTCTTTGGATTATTTCAGAGGAATATTGAGGAATCCCCATGCAAGATTCCTGGGCAGGTTAATTTCAATTAACAGTTAATTGCCTTTCTGGGCTTCATGTTCAAGTAAAACAAACTTGGAAACCTGCATTTATTTTTCTTAACCTATTCCAATAACAGTTACATTCATTCATGCTGAAACCTTTTTTTTTCCTTAATCAACTCCTTAAAATCTGACATTGTGCAGGAATCAGTTCCATTTTAAAAAGGTTGTATAAAGAAAAAAAAATCTCATTAAATGAGTATTAAAACTCAAACTCACTAATTTTCCATCTATTTGATTTACTATTCTTATGTTGTGTCAAGGAGTAGCATAGGTGTACTCCCACTATAATTCTTATAAGCATAGGTGTACTCCCACTGTAATTTTTATAAAGTAATTTTCATTATTTAAATGATTTTTTTTTTTTCATTTACATCCCTTCCTTGTTTTCTGGGGGATTGCTGAGCAGCTGAGATGATTACTGCTCCCTTACAGTACCTCTTTTTCCTGTACTTACTTTCAAACCTACCATCTTAAGAATGTATAAAATTTTACCATGCAGATTTTGATCTCTGTCAACCATGAATCCGCCAGTCATCTGTTCCTGTTGAGTTCTTCTGGAATTGTTTCCTGTTCTTTTCGAATGGACTTTCACCCACTGTGACAATTTTTCCACCATCCATTAATACACTTCCTTAAGTCGGTAATAAATGCATCTTTGCATTCTAAGTCTTATTCCAAAATATTTTTTTTCCCATGCTGTAACCAGCTGTTTGTATTTTTTTAAGTCTTTTTCTCTCAGCTTGCTTTTGATCCATGAAATTTACCTACCATTCACATAAGAGTAATTTATTTTCCCCCCTACTCCCCTTTAAAGCCACTTGGAGGGATTTTTGCCAAATACTTTTTGGAAATTGAGGTATCATTTATCTTTTATTCTTTTTAATAGCCCAGGAAAGGAGGAGAATGCCCATGTGACTTCTCCACTTACTGATCCCGAGGCTGAACCAATGTAATTTAAAGGAACTCAAGAACTAGAGTTGAGACAGAGACCCATGGCCACATTCTCTGCAAGAGAGGCTGGGAGGAAGACGGAAATCTGTCTCTATACCTTCAAAGTGCATTTTATGGGGATGTTCGCCCTTTATATTGGACCCTCAGCGATCCTGGTCTTTCAGTCACATAAAAAATAGGCACCAAAAGCTAACATAACTTAAAATTCCTAGACTGACTACCATACAATATTTCACCCTTGAATTCCAGCATGAATTATCGTACCAGGATTTGCAAATGCCTTTCTACCAATGCAAGACAAAAACCACTAACTATAGAACATCCCTAGGTTTCTAATAATGAAAAACCCTGAAAATGCATTCAATATCCAGATTTTAAGGGCATCCTTCTTTGTAGAAGCATACATTGAGATTTCATGAAGCTGCAATAACCAACAGTAATGCTGGATATTTAGCTTCACAAGGTAACAGATTCCAGTAGCACAAGTCATATCTGGATTCATGGACCACAGCTATACAGTGAAAGAGTAGGATGAGTTTATCCCTGATGTTTCTGTAACCTTGATTCTCAGCCCACCTTAAATCATCAAGAGATGGGAAAATGTATTTTCTTGATTATTCTGGCAATTCTCAAACCCAATAATAAAACTATTTTCCCATTCTTAGACATGGAGAAAAAAAAAAAATCAGTAATTCACAGCATGTGAATCACGAGGTTAATATGCCTTATGTTTACAGAGAAAGATATCCAACATTTTTTAACTAAGCAACCTTCTTTTATTAACTTAATTTTATTATTAGTTCAACCTGCTTCATCTACAAGATGTTATGGGGAATTTAATTGGTTATTATTTCTGGCAGTTAGTTATTATTTCTGGCAGGCTCACGCATTCACAGGCTACTTTGAACCTTGTCACACAACACAAACATAAGCATTACACTTTTTGTTAGATATAATCACCAGGTGTGTGTTTTTCAAACACAGACTGGCACACTGCAGAGAATGTTGCGTATTTAAGGTATTCAAAGGGTAGCTTTGATTATCATTTTGTGGGTCTTATTTATAACTTATTACCATCATGCTGTAAAGAAGAGTGCTGGGGAATCTTTTTCATGGATTTGTCAGAAATTAGGAAGAGAGAAAGGAAAAACAAACAAACAAAACCACCAAACCAACCAAACAAAAAGCTCAAGAAACAAAACTACATCTTCTGCTAGTAACAAACCTAGGTAGACACCCTCAGCCTCATATTTTACACACGTGAAAACATAACAGGAAGCAGAAACCAGACGCTTACGTCTGAAAGAAAATTTCATCTCAAATTTCAACAAGGGAAGGTGAAGGGTGCTGCCCCTGAAATGCTCTAGAACACTTTGGACCAAAATCATGGTGAGATCGCTTATTTTTTTTTTTTGGGGGGGGGACGGACACCTGCAGCTGGGTGGTAGCCAGACTGCAACACGCAGTCAGTGAACGCTGTTAAAGGACGTTTACAATAACTGTAATTCAAGCAGCTTGGACCAACGCAGCGCTTGGCCTTACAAGAAACAATTACAGGAAAATGGGTTTAGTGCTTTTTTGTTCCCATCCTACTGCACTCCATGCTACTAATTCCACAAAGTAGCTGGCTTCATGCTGTCCCTAAAAATCTATCATTCTAGTCTAGATGAGGTGTTCTGAGGGCTTAAGCCTCTCATAATTTATATTCACACTACAATGTTACTGGCACTTTAGAGGAGTTCATTGCTCCAATCATACTAGAATTTAGATTATGGGAAGTATTACTTTATGGGAAGTATTACTTTATTACTTTCAAAAATAAATTACATGGCAAAGAAGAAAACTCGTTATAGTAATATTTCAGTAGTTTTAGTCTTAAATTAAAATGTTTTGTAAACATGATTTTAGGTGAAGACTTCTTTTTAGGAAAATGATTAATGCCAGTATCTCAACTGTGAGTTTTTTGAACACAATTGTAGTGAATGAGTCTTGTATTTCTTAGCCAGGAAGCTACTGAAAAGAAGGCAGAAAGCAGTCCTAAGAACCTAAGCCTACTGACATTAATTGACAACTTCTGCTTGAAACCCAAAGGGAACTTTTGTGAGGGGGAAAGAGTCTCTATAGAAAATTAATCTTTAACCTCTAGTTTTCGATAGTTTGACTTCGCTGTCAAAAATACTTCTGATACTTATTCATAAGGTTAAGCATAGAGAACATCAGACTAAGCTTGTCAATATTATTCCGTCAATTTACTTCATGCTTGATTTGGATTTTCCTGCAGGATCAAAAGGCCCTGTGGGTACAATGCCTTGGCTTCTCTGATACCCAATGGAGGAAAGCTACTGTGAGCCAGAATCATCATAGATGTAGATATTATCATTGACTTAGTCTATATTACACACTGACACAGCCAAAAAGAACACAGTTATCCAACAACCGTTTCATAGAGCAAGAGCATCAAATAAAGAACCTCTGAAAATTAGCTTTCTCACACATATTTCCTTCTAAATTCCTATATGGAAATCAAGTGGACTTCATAAAGGTAGACAGCAAGCAATTGCAAACATATATGAAACCACATTTTCTTACTGGAAAGAGTTCTGTATTTTCCAACTCTAAATATACAATTTATGCAACAGTGGGCCAGAACAGAGCCACAGCATCACAAAACCACTCACTGAATTTTATTCATAGAAGGAAGTGGCATACACCTCAGATAATTTATCTCAAAGCAATATTCATTGGCCGAAACATTCAGTCATGTAGCCTCTGCAATTACTAGAATATTCACTGTGACAAATTTATGTTGTTACTCATCTCCTCATTGAGAGAGTGGAAAATTAACTACACCTGGTCTGCAAATGAAAGATTTTCAGTGATTTATTGTTGAGGAGTGGATAGGCAAGACTCCTTTGTTTCAGACCACAGTGAAGGAACCCACTCCCAAAACTGAGATTTTTCAAATAGCTATGGGAAGTTCAACTTTTAGAACACACAGAAACATATCAATTCACATGTCTCTAGGGACTTCACCTTTACCCAGGTTCAATATCAAATCTATTCAGATCCACCTGCAGAACATTCTGCATGAGCAAGCTACAGTTCCAAAATCTGTCTTGTTGTAGGAGCACATACCACAATCTATCTTGCTGTAGAAGCATGTAGCACTCTTGGCAGCATCTCTCTCTGTATTAGTTTCCTTGTTTTGCATCAGAATATCTGAAATATTCCTCTGCCACCCTGAGACACAGTCACCACCCCCAGGTGACCTGAACCTCCACACAGCACACAACCCCTACCCAGGCCATATAGTCCAAAATCAAGTTCTTTGCAAGACTTTGACAGCAAATCAATTTACAGGTTCATTTATGTGATATAATTGTACATCTGTAAAATAGAAATGTTTAGTAGATTAATGTGTTAAACTCTACACCTGCATTCCAATACAGGTTGTTGTTTTATGCATGCATGTTTTGAAGGCTTTAAAGGGAAATATGTTGATACATTTCTGTTCCTTCTGAATAATAATGCTTCAGTTAAGAAAAAAAAAATCCCTCCAGTTGTCACTGAAATACTCATAGGATGTTTTTTGTAAAACTATATTTTAATGGGTTCTAATTAGCTTTATTTAACAGTGTATTTCACTATTGATTACTCTTAGTGCTGCTGTGTCGTTGCACAATGAGACATGATAAGCAGCTTCTCTTCCAAAAGTAGTTTGTTCAATTTAGTGATGAATTTCTCATGTGCAGTTCAGAGCAATTAAGGAGCAGGCTCTCGACTACTCCAGCAGTTGGCAATCTCTTGCAAACAACTAACACAAAAGCTGAGTAAGTCACCATAAAAAAAAAACCTGCAAACTTTGGATTGTTCCCCAATGTTCAGGATGGATAGTTGGAAGATAAGTTACAACTGAATTATTATCCTGAAAATAAATACACATTGCTGGTTCAATTGTCACCTATTCTGAAACACTGCAGAGAAATTTATTTGCTCTAAGAAAGCTTGCTCTTTCTCCATCTACATATCCTTCATCTGGTGAAGTAATCACAGTCATCAGGAGAAAATAGATAAATAAAGAATCACTGAACTGTAATCAGCATAAGGCAATTACAAGCAGTAAGAGACTTGCAGAAGCAGTTGTTACTCAAGATATTCATGTTCCAAAAGGTAGGAGATAACCTAAAGTTACAAAGTGGATTTGGATGTTTTGAAATTTATTATTATCTTCTTAAAAAAAAAAGATGGGGGGCATGGGGAATTATTCAAAAGTGCCTCCTTGCTTAAGGGAACAGTCACTTCAAGCTGATTCTTCCTTAGGCTTTGTTTCAGTATCTTATTGTCTGTTAAAGTTCTCATTCAGGATCAGATTGAAGCGGTGACAACAAAAATGTTTTGGAGCTCTGCTCATGCACTTTACCTGCCTTGGGAACCAGATCACATCACTAATGACTACAAACCAGAACTCTATTTACAGTGCAAACCATATGTGACAATGTTAATGTCCTGTGAAAATCTCAAAGTTTCTACAGCTTGAATTGCTGCAAACTGCAGTTTAAAGGTAGCAAAGTCAGCTTTTTCGCATTAAAAAAAAAATAAAATAAAATAAATGCTAGTTTCCACATGTTCTCTCTATCTCATAGCCTCAATCCCTTTACTATTTCCATTGAGAAGGGAAAAGTTGAACATATTTTCTTTAGTTATGGCACTTTGTATCTTTTATTTCACGTAACTCGGTGGCAGATCTGCTGACTAATCCACAAATAACAAGGATGATCTTGCCTCTAGATAACTGAGGTGGATACAAAAAGTCTAAAACTTTCCCTACATATACAACAAGTCTTCAGGCTTTCCTGAACTGATCTTTATGTTTGAACACTTTACATAAAAGAAGGTGTTGAAATGTTATTCTTCCTCCCCCACCAAGTGATACATATATTAGTCAGCTAGACACTGGAAATGAAGTTCTGTAAGAGGGTACAAACCTGAACTTCATGAATCATCATTGGGATGCTTGGAGAATTTGCGACTCAAATTCTACAGCTGGAGGCATTCACATCAAAACATGGGTGCACATTGGAGATGCTCGAGTGATGTGACTAAGTCATCGGGTGCGTGCATCATCAAATCCATCACTCCATGGTGTGTAGGTGAGTCATGAGATGTGTGAGTGGCAAATTTGCATTTAATACACATCAGGCTCAATTCAAATTACTGGGCAGCATCTTGGTGTTACAGTCTGTGTGCAGAACCAAGTGCTTTAGAGAATTAATTCAATGGTGACTGTAGATGTGATTTCTTGAGACTGAGAACAGCAATTCCATTCCTGTCCCTCTTTGAGCAAGCCCTGCTTTACATCCATTTTTTTTTTCAAGGTAGATTTCTTTATAGAACATTGAGATCCATGCATTAAAAATGCTATAATTTTGCGACTTCAGTCATCCTCTTTTACCTAATATTTCTGAGAATTATTATTATTATAGCATACTTCAGTACAGCTGGCTTGGAAACAAATTTCCCATTCCCAATGCAACAGTAAGAATTTAAATGTCTTTCCTTCACTGTTTCAGTCCATGACAAAAATTTTTCACTAGACCAGAAACAAGTTATAAATTTCCAGTGACAATTTTTTCTAAAAGTGCAAATAGTTTAGTTGTATATTTTATTCAAAGCTAATTAAATTAGATTTAGTAAATGCTCCAACAAAATACAAAGGAAAAATGTAAATATTCAATAATATGAAAAGAAAGAAAAAGTTTAACCCCCCCCAACAAAGCAAAACAGACTAACCAGCCCGTTCATCAACTCAGACAGTACATATAATAGATCAAATCTGTGCTTTTAGCTGATTCTATAGTGCGCAGATACAACATGAATGACTCTTCCCCACAATTCAGAGGAAGTACCTTTTTCTGTCATTAAAAAAACCTAAACAACTTCACTATAGGGAAATATTTGTTTTACTAATGATGTCATTTAAGGTTAGAACTTGGTAAGTTGTGTTGATCAGAGAAATGTATAGAGGACTTGACTTTATTAAAACTGAACATAAAGCAAGGAAATTTCTGTAACAATAGGTAGTGTGACTAATTGTAACATGTTTGAATAGAATGTTTACAGTGCAAATCAAGTTAAATGTAGATAATGTGTAGTTAAATATACACTATCTAGATTTATTTATTTCCCCCCAAAAAAAACCTTAGTATATACAGCAGGTAACAGCTATTAACTCTAGCAGAGTTGCTACAAATAACTTCATTACACTGATTAAAAAAACCCAAAACAAACAAAACAAAACCCATAGAAATTAGTTTTCCTTTCATTAAATCCAAAGGTAGTTTTACTCTCACCACAGTACTGCATTAGGCTATGTACCTTTTCAGGGATTTAAATCGCTTCTACATTTCCATGAGTTACTCTCTTCAGTATTAGAGCACCTGTATTTTGCTTTCATTTTTTGTTAAACACAGTAATGCAGCAAAACAAGTCTTGAGGACATAAGAATAGTTCCACAGACATGTAGTCCATCCCTGCTTCTGACACTGATTCGAAACAATCCCTCACATGAAGTCAAGCCCCTGGTAGCTGGGAAGAACAAGCTTTCTATGTCTTTACACAATCCTCTCTGGATTTCTCTTTCAACAGCTTTTCCAGGGTTTCCTTGAACCCACAGACTTCCATCGTGGATGGATCCATTTTCCAACAAGACACTCGCACTTCCATTTACACTTGTTCTGCTGCGGTCACTTATTGCAAGACTGATCCATGACTACCCATCAAAAAGAAAAGCACAGTGGTTAGGCACAAGGCCCAGCTTAACACCACTTCCACCCATAGCCAGGACCTTGCCTTAATGTTACTTGGGCCCACATTTGTCCCTAAGAAATATCAGATTTTTGAGAGCAAACTTACACAGCACTGTATAGTACATTTCCTACTGTTTCTGTCAAGTACCTTGCACCACATGCAGTAGCAAATAAGTACTTTGCATTGGCAAAACCACTCTTAGAGATTCCCAATTTTAGTCATTCCTCCCTCACTACACAGCACAGTAAGATTATGTTTATTTCTCTTACAGATAATTTGAGAAAGTATTTCAGTCAGAAAAAGAATTCTTAGATTGCCAGATTTTGTTACACTTGAATATGCTCTTTTATATTTATACAGTTAATAAATTTAGTGGGTTTTTTTTTGAAGGGTCAATAACAAATATTAAGCACAGTACGACACCAAATCTGTGCAGTAAAGCATAAAAATAATAGGATCCAAAGCTCCTACACTATGCCAGATTCCAACACCAACAGCTAGCTATAAAGAAAAGCTAATATAGATAATAAGTCACTGTGAGGAAACGTTATAAGGTATAATCCTGCTACAATTATTTAGAAAAGACTGGAAGACCATATCACTTTTAAGACAAAAAACATGCAAAGAGCCAACCCACACTCCATGGTGGGAACACATAGTTCTGCAGTACAGCATGTTTAGCAACACAAATATAACAGCCCAGAATCTGCCTGGGTACCAGCTTGTCCTGGGTTCTCCAGTACATCACTTACTCTTTAGTGCTCTGCCTACCCATCTGTGAAGGGATACATCACTTAGTTCTGCTGTTCTCCTTCAGCATTATTGGTTCATAGCTATTTATGTGTTGGAGAAACAATGAAATTGTTTTTGAAGAACTCGAGAGGCACTTGGTGTTGCTTGGAACATCACTTTACCTTATGCTCTAAGCAGCTTTCTGTCATTTGCTGTTAGTGACCACATCAGTAACGTGGTTCATAACGGTCATGCATTAAAGATGCATCATGAAATAGCGGTTCTCACAAATTCCTTTTAGCTGCTTAGACTGCCCATTTTTTTGTCCCTTATTTTACTAATAACACCATTTCAACCTCCAAAAAAATAAAAAGGGAAGTGCTATATATCAACTCCACATTATTTTAAATTAACCAATTAAGGCGAATTTCCTATTTCTGCATCAATTTTCATCAATTCTGAAGCAGTTTGTGTTTTTGTGATTTTTTTTGTTTGTTGTTTCTTTTTTGGTTGGTTAGTTGTTTTTTCCAAGAAGCATCAGAATACTTGCTGGTATACTACATAGACTCAAGTGATAAAGTAAGGTGTGGCACTGCTTCATATAACTGTCAATGCCTAGAAAATAAACCTTCATAACATTCAGTTTGCAATTTAACCATTTCTCTCAGATACTGTAAAGATCATTTTATAAAAGCTATTATCTTCTACAAGCAAAAACTGCCATATCCAGGTTTCATGTTGGTTTACATTTCATTAGCCATGGACTTCTCACAATGTCAGTGTGAGTCATTTGCCTTATTCAGATACAGAGTCTTTCTAGATGGAAGCAACAGTTTTAACACAGAATAGTTCCATTAATATCTGATTCTGATATCATCCTATATATTTGCCTTCCTTACAGAAATTGGATTAACATAGCATAGACTGATGTTAGCATATATTTTCAGTTTATCTGAATTTCGAAATAAGATTTTTCAGCTTCTGCAACTTTGAGAATATAGAAATAAAACCAAAGACAAGAAGCAGCTGTCATAGTCCACGATGCACCTTTTGAATTGGTGGTGGTAATAATGCTATCCTCATATGTTTACAATAATGGTCACGTTAAATCAGAATAGTGTTCAAAACAGACAGTGATCTGCTTACCAGTTCAGGTGATGAATATCAGGTCTATATTATTTACTACATGTTCTGACCTGTCAGGTGTCTGTGTGAATATCATTGCCACGTCATCCACTTATCTTCCTCTTGCAGTTACTTCTTTAAATGCGTTGTTGGGCAAAAAGCAGACAGATAACCCCAGTCACTGAAGTCCCTTACAGCCCAGATAACAGTTGTAGTTCTCCTCAGAAATTGTATGTGTGATACTATAAGTTTTTTCGGTCTGTCTATGGCTAACATTCCTTTTCTTCTTTTTTCCAAGTTATCACACAAATCTATCTGGTCTTCCACACAGAAACTTGACTTTAGCAATACATTTTACTAGTAGCAATATTTCAAAAGCATTATCATCATCCTGCTGCGCAGGGGTCAAGAACCTAGCTGTGAATTCAGTGCCCCCTGACAATTTAAGCCACAAACCACTGTCACTACTTATTATATAGAGACAAACATGTCATTGCAATCCTGCCTTTCCTCTATAACACCTAAATAAAGTTTATTTTGGCATGCATACCTCTAGTATTTCAAGAAATATTAAATTTAATCTTCATGTTGAAGAACTTAAGAAGAAAACTCTTAATTTCGTTTTCATGGCTGACTGCACATGAATCCAGATTGTCCATGGACCAGTATCCACTTGCATGGAGCTAGATCAGTGCCTAATTTATGCAGCTATCTATTCAGAATTGCATCAACTTTGGGCTACCTTATGTTGTTGACAACCTCTAAACCAAGCAGCTTTTCAGTAATGTACCACCAGAAGGATCTAGTACAGAACAGTTATGTAAGAGAACTCCTTATGGACTCTACTCTCAGCTCTTCCACTGGTACACACATACAAGGAGGCAAGATGATTATTTTTTATTCTTACACTAAAAGCCCTGCTATGACACATTCGAAAGTTTCACATTCAGCCTTTAGTCCTCCAAAACAAATGCAATCTTTACTTCTTTTGTAAAAAATGTTGGTCTGTTACTCATGATGTGCTGAGGATCAACTCCAGATGGGGAAAATAAGCTTCCCTTTCGTAAACTTTTCTTGTGCTTTGTACAAGAACTTCAATTCACGCAAAATCAATGTAGATGTAGTAGGAGTCATTCATTTAAAGAAATCTGCCATAATGAAATTTTACTTAAAAAACTGCTGAATTAGCAATGGAATTCGGAAATGCTTTCTCAGTATCAGTCTGTTTTAACTACTTCAGTAAAAACCTTCAAAATTAAACCAGAAGCTTGATGGTCAGTCATCTCCATTGCTAGCATTAGTTGCATGTACTAGAAGTGCTCAAAGAGAACCAGCTTCAAATGAGCAAGTGAAAAGATTTATTTCCGGCCTTAAGAGATAAAGCTGTTGGTCCATAAATCCAGCTAGTGATCTGACTTTCATTAAGAATGCACTGCATCAAAGGAAAACGAAAATAAGATGTAGCCAGGTTTCTGAATGCAAATTAATACGTGAGGGTAACAGATACATTACAACTTAAAATGAATGAGGACTGGTGAGCAACTCTCATGGTTACCCAGCATAGTGTTAGGAACACTTAAAAACTATTAGCTGAGATGGGAAACACAGCATGGATCTGAGAAATGGAAGATTTTCTTCTACTTTGCAAACAGCCAGAATAATATAAAGTATTTGAGGTCAAGAGTTCCATAGGAAGTTCATTCAATACCCCATCCAAAACATTTATTTCCTTATTATGTCATAAGAACGACATTAAAAATGTAAGGGGTTTTGCACGTTTTCTCTTCCAAGACCACACTTAAAAAAATAGCTTTAGAGAGCTGTACTGTTGTTCACCTGAAGTATTCCTAGATTTCCAAATTAACATGACACAGACTCCTTACTCTCCTAATTGCAGCACATCAAAACCCATGCTATGAAATAAGAGAGGAAAGGTGCAGTTCAGTTCAATATTCATGTCATCTTTCCTCGCACAGGGAGAGACCTGGAAAACAGAAAGCGGCTTACCCAGAGTGCCTGACAGTTATTGTGGTCACCAAGGGCAGCTATCAGCACCACATAATTAACATTATCATAGTGATAAGGATCAAACATTTCTGAGGTTACGGTTGGGTTTTGTCTCTCTTTTTTTTTTTCTTTTTTCCCAGCATAGCAAGGTAAAGTGATGCCTGCTAAGAATTTTTTCATGTAGATAACCCCAAAATCCAGTACAGGCAAGACTTCATGCCTGGGCTATATTTATTTCATGGTGTTTTACCTGCAGGTAAGCACATCGTGCCTACTGTTCTGTATTTTCTACAGTCCTAAAGAGGTAGCCATACCTAACAGAAAAAGCAATAAATAATAAAAAAGGATATATTCCTCAAAGTTGTACCCTAGGAAACTCCTGAACTAAAAAATTTACAGTCTTTGCAAGCAACTTAAATACCAGAAAGGTATAAATAGTTTCCTAGTTCTTCATCCTGAGAAGTTGCACTACTATCCACTCAAGAAAGACTGCAAATTGGCTAGGGAAATGGGCTTTTAAAAGCAGCCAAACAGGTTTAAATTTCTCTTATATGATGGCAAACAACATAGCGGTGTTGATGCTTCCCCTCCACCACAAGGCAAGCTAAAGGTCTGAGCCCTTGACCAGGCAGTGAATTATTCCCGTTCAAATCCCTCCTCACCTCAGAAGCATATTTTCCACAGCTCAGCAGTCTCCAGTTTATAGGAAGCTGAGCACAATTGGAGTGGTCCTGTGCAGTATGAGGCGAACAAACTGTCTCTGAAGGCTTGGCATGAGTTTCTTCTTTCTTTTTGAGTTTAAACATCAGCAACATATTGAGATGTGTGGAGAATACACTGGCACAGGGCTCTCACCACCTAACCTAACAATCTTGAAACAAGAAAACACTTTCTGAGTCAGAAGCAATTGAGAAAGGCAGGTTTGGGCATACTTGGAATAGAGACATTAATCAGGCTGAACATCTTAATAACCTCTAAAAATCAAAATATTGAATCAGAAACCTCTCCAATTAAAAGCAATGTTATTCTTTTAACTAGGAATACACTGGAGCCAAAATAAACAGTATTGAAGATGCAAGATTTCAGTGCCTGCTTACAACTACTAACATGTTTCTGTCAGTTGCAATATTTTATTAATCCAGATTAAAGTTGGTTTCACTAGGTTTTATTATTCATCATAGAGAACTGAAGGTTGAATTTGAACGCCTCACAGCTCCTCCTTCACTTCCCTGCCCCTCAACTGTTCTAGAGGCTGTTCAAATATTTCTAGAATACATATAGATATATTCAACACTTCCATACAGGTAATTTTAAAAAGGTGGAATGGAAATTCCCTGCTTTTCTTCCAACCATTTTAAGTGCAGCCAAGAACTGCACTATTTTTGCAACATTACTGGTAGAAGGGTGGTGGATAATACCCCAAAAGTCTAACAGCTTAGCTTTCTTACAGCTTCAAATAGAGATCAAACCAAGGAGAAAAGTCATTAAAAGGAGATTAGCTTCTTCAGCCTAATGAAGAGCAAAGTAGCAAATGCTTCACTCTCTATTCTGATGAAAATGATTTCAATGCCTTTGATTTCAGAAAAGTGATCAACTGCAGTTA
This sequence comes from Patagioenas fasciata, assembly GCF_037038585.1. NCBI lineage: Eukaryota > Metazoa > Chordata > Aves > Columbiformes > Columbidae > Patagioenas > Patagioenas fasciata. The sequence continues at coordinate 5,465,319 of NC_092524.1, read as the reverse complement.
TAAATTGTGAGCTTACCAGAAGCATTATTCAAGTTTCTGGCATACTTACTGACATTCATGACAGAAAACTAATTTGAGTAAAGAGGAATATTCATGCTTTGTACAAGTTTCAGCAACTACTAAAATACTGGACGTGTTTGAAATTTCCATGCCACTTTGATTGAAGTAGCTTAAAGCTGATATATTAGAAAATGAAATATGACAGAGGGAATAGTAAGCACTGTTTGAGCTGCAGTGAATTAAAGATCCTTCAATACAAAGACTATTCACAGTATGTGTAGGTATAACAAAAAAAAAAGTCAAGGTGAATAGTTATTCCAGCAGATACAACTTTACATGGAGAGGCACACGTTCTTATAAACTCCTGGAGATCAGTCCAGCATGAATTGCTGCTCAAATACTCCTGGTTTGCCTCCAGATTTGTGTAGGATAACTCTAGAAATGCTGCAATGTGTCAAAATTCCTGCACATTTTCACTTGTGCATTAGGAAAACATATTCTGGCCTCCACATGAAAAGCACACAAAGCAGTAAAGAAAAAAGTCAGGTTATCCCATCTTATTTCAAAGGACTAGAGACTAGATTAGTAATCAAACTAAGCTGGCAAATGAAAATAAGCCTAATGCCAAAGAAGCCTTAATCTTTCTCAAAGTTGTTACCAGCTAGAATGAATTTTTATTTCCTTCACCCTACTGACAACATTGAAAAACATGGTAGTACTAAGCACTCACTGTTAGATTGACCTGTCTGTCCTTAGGTTAGGATTTAAGATTTGGTCCCACCTTTGTGAAACTCCCATGCATTTCAAGTACACCTCATTTTTTCCACGAGCCTTCTAGGACATGCTTCAAATACATCAAACACTATACCACATCTAGCCCCTCTTACACATAAGCTATGCAAAAAGCCAGAGACATGAGGAAGAAAAAGTCCCGAGAGAATAACACCCTGAACAATCTGCCATCCTTTCACTAGTTATTTGAACATGATTAACATCCTTTTTATCATATTTTTGTTTTTAAAAATATCACAATCTGTCTGTGTACTGATAGGAGAGCCTTTGCATTTAGCTAATTAAGACAGTCTCAAAGGCAGGAAGCCTAATGCATAACTCAGCATAGGTGTTCGTTAATCAAACAATGCCTCCTCAGCACACTGGTACTCCTAGTCCTAGCCCACTTGGGATAAGCCTGCTGAGAAAAGATTGTAAATCACAAAGATGCTGGAAGGCAGCACATAAAAAGCTCTTAGATATCATTATTTTATTGTGTGAAACAAACAACAATGCGGTGCTTCTCTATTGTACAGTTCTTAGAATTTACTGACAGAGGAAGAGCTTGAGACAGACGACTAGCAAGCCACTCAACCCGCCAGCTACATGTTGATATAGTTTCAACGTAAATAATATGATTAGTACAAATCACAGTTGAGGAAAGCTCTCTAATTTAACTGATGTTCACACAGTTCCTTGGGGTAGTTCAAAACTTAAAAATCAATAGGCCTAATTCAAATTATTTGATATAGCTCTCCAATAGATGAAGGGCAGATCTAGTTAGAAAAAAATGCCACCAACAGGATTCCTATTAAAAGTAGGCCACCTAAATCTAGGACTATTTCTCAAGATCTCAGCCAGTCTGACACTTCACTCAATCATCAGAACATCATATTTATATTCATATTTAGAATTTTATGTTCTATAAACTTTGAAGACTTTTTGCCACATCCATTCTCAGAATATGAGTGCACCCTAAGCTCAAATGGATTCCCAGGAGACCTCCTTCATTTAAGTCCTTTAAGTGACAAAAACCCACTGTCATGACGACATTGAAATGCCTGAGTTTTACCCAATAAGTTCTTCCCTGACTCTGCTCACAGTAAATTTACCAGAACACCATATCACTCTTGGAAACTTTTTCTATTTAAACCAAGTCATGTCCTTCCAGACAAAACCTGGCAGCATAAGTGCCATTTTTAGACCTATTTTATACAAGATGTCAAAGAACATAGAGATGTCATATTTCAAGTTCTTTGGAAGACATATGTAACCAATTCATACTAGACAGCTTTGCCCATATATTTTGAATTTTGTAGCTTACTGAAGTCATCATAGTAGAAAATTAAGTTGTGGAAAACAAAAAAATAAGCCAATCTTTGTCACTGAAAGTAATTTAGAAAAAAAGAGTCCCCCTAAGGACTATCCAGAAACTGTTGACAATTTTTACGTGCGGTTTCTGCAAAGTTCCGTACTCACTCACTTCCATGCTCACTCAACACTATCAGCTCACAACATGCCAATCAAAGGAGAACTAAGGCCAGCAACTGCCAAAGAAAAAGGAGGCAGAGGACAAGGACCATTTATTAAATTAATCAAGAAAAATAATTGTTCATTAATCAAGGCCTGTTCTTTAACCAGTTCCAAAGGGAGCTGGCATGTATATAAAGTACCAGCACAGTGCATCACTCACTAGAACCTTGCCAAATTGTTAATCAGTATCTCAATTTTCTTGTTTGGCATCATTGAATAAAATGAGGAGCTATCATCAGCTTTAAAAGAATTTTTTATTGGATATGTTGTCCCAAGCTGAGATTTTTCCTTAGTATTTCTTCCCTGCCCTTCTGCTTACTGTCATTAAAATGCAAATTTTAGAGATAAAAGTCCCTTTTTGTGTAGGAAAAAAATATTACTGATGACTTCAAATATAAGATTAACTTCTAAGAATGTTTCTAGTATTTTTAACACTTCTGTGATATTTTTACTGAGAAGAACATAGAGATAATCTTTACAAAGGCTAAGGAAGATATCCACTAATATACTGAACACCTGACTCAGCAAAATACTAATTATTGCAAGGGATGAGGCCTTAAAATAATTAAGCCTCACAAAAATGCATTAAAGATTAAAGGGGTAAAGGGATTATTCTATTCACCAGTGAATGCAACAACTGCTGGAAAAGTTCGGCAACACAGAAACACATTACATGAACATTACCCTATCCCACGACAGTTTAAAATATATTAAACATTAGGAACCTCTGGGTGGATCACTTCTTTTTTCAGCAATGAGGAGTTTACATCACAATATCACAGATTTTGGCTGCTGTTGAGGACACCTCTCCTATTGCTCAGCTCCCTCAAGCGTATACCCTGGTTGTATATCAGACAATATCATGTGTAACACTGCTAAGTCAAAGCCATCCTCCCAGTGTTTCTGTTTCAGACGATATATACTTCACTTCATTCCAAATAAGTTAAGTAGAACCCATCTTCATTAGTGAATAAAGCAGCACATTTTGCATTTGAATGAAACAGTTTATTCATTACCCCAGCACAGCTTTACCGTTCAATTCACTTGTGCTTTCCTTACTTAAAACTTTTTGGCGAGTGTTTCCCTGCTCCGCTTTATTTCAGGGGAGTCTCCGGCACTAAGGACCAGGTGCCGCCAACCAGGAGCTCTCACTACAGTGAGCATCGCGTGAGACGTGGCTGGATGTGCGAGAGCCGTGGGTGATGTACGGCGTGACAGCTCCTTGGAACAGGCGTCTGCAGCTCTCTGGTAGAGCTGGCAGGCTGCGGAGCTCAAGCTTTCTCATGCTGCAGAATGAATCAAGTGTTTGACAGACATTAGTATGTGGTAGGGGCAGCAGCTTCCCAATCAACACTGTGAAAAGAAAATTGAAGCTACAAGCCGGGATGCCAGAACTAGAAAAAAAAAGTATCAGAAAGCAGAGATGGAATAAATCTTTCCACATAGAAAATAGCGTCCAAGATAGCATAACACCAATATAAGAGCTTTTAAGCATCTGTGCTGGGAAAATTGAAATATTAAATACTGTGATCTTCAGCTGTCCTGGGGGGAGGAAACGCTACACAATAATCTCCCCTTCACTTGATGCGCAGAAGGAAACCCAAGTGTTTGTTAGCTGCACGCGTAGTTGCATTTATTAAATATCAACTGAAACAGTATCCACAGTCTTCCCAGCATTCTCCTGCCTGGCACATGCACACATACCCTTAATTTTGCAGAGGAAAGCATGTGTTTTACTTATCAGTTCTGCACTGATTAAAACACCGATTTGGATGTTCCAGCAGTTGGCAGAACCAAAAAAAGGGGGGGGGAAGGGAAGGGTAGCGAGAGAACAGCAAGGTAGGAAATCCATGACAGATTAAAAATCTGAGAAAGAAAAAAAGACAACAAGAACAGTGAATGAAGAAAAAATTCATAATGAGAGAGGGGAAAAAATTGAGTGCTATTCATCTTAAATAAAAAAGCTGCTTACTGATCCTCAGCTGATGTAGTCTTCCATACCTATTTAGCAATCATTAAACACTACCAGTGTGAAGCAAGGTAGCCATCAGAAAAGTCTCAGTCATAACTGCACCTCTGTTCCTCTTATTCCAAAGCTATTTTTGTAAGATTCATCTTAGCTGGAGACATCTATAATATAAACAACTAAAGGCGAGTCTAAACCCTCCTTGTAATCAAATACAATCAATAAAAATAAGCATCTATAGAAGAAAACTTATTTTGCACATGCTACATTGACTCAGGACAAGTTGATTCACTTTCTAGAGTGCCCCTAACCCTGTACCAGATGTAATCAGCTCTAGATGACTGGCACAAACACAGTGCTCCACATTGCAGAGGTCAAAAGCATAAACTTCAGCAACTTGAAAAGCAGTTCAGCATCAGCAGGACAGAGTAACAAGTTCCCATCATATTCACATCAGGTCCAGCTTTCCAACACTGAGCAGCTTTTGTGTTACCTACCAAAAAAATAGGTAATAAGAACCAACATTGCCCAGGGTGTTTAACCTAAGATTGGTGCTGTTCCTGCTCTTAAAAAACAAGAGTTTTGACATATAAAGGTACACACATTATATTTTTATATATATAAAATAATCACACCCTGTGATCCCAACAAGGGTAGAGACGCACAACTTGTTCTATTTGCTGATACTGTTGATGTGTATGCTGATGATGTCAACTACACAAGACTTCCCAGTGATACACAAGACTGCTTTATCTGTCTCTACTATAAAAAACAAAACAAAAACTTATAATGAAGGTCAAGTCATCTTAATATGTCTTAGTATTCCGTGGAGTAAGGTTTTGCAGCTTACATTTCTGGTTTTGCAATGAATTCAGAGGTCTCTTGCTAAAAGACACTCCCTTTCCCCACCTCTACCCCACCCCCAAAAAGCCAAATATGATTCCTTTCCAAGTCCATTAACTGAACAGAGCTATCAGACATCAAGATCCATCCAATAATTTCAGGCGGTCTGAAACGTGTATGCAGATTTTTTTTAAACAAATTGTAACTTGAAATTGTAGAAGTTTTAGAAGCTCCTGAGTGCAGCCAAATGCCAAATAATTTAGATAAATTTCCTCTCTAAATGTTTTATCACAGCATGGATAAACTTACTTAGATGAAGCTGTGTCTGTTCCAGAGACAAAAATTACACGTTTTTTCAAAGCTAATCACATTTGATCACAAATTTTATTGATAAATTTGTCTATTGTCACCCATGTGGGAAACAATTTAAAATCTAATTATTTTACATTATGTTTGCACAGATAACTTAGAAAATCTGCTTTACAGAAGAGAATATGAGGTGAATTAGGATGGCTTCATTCATAAACCTAGTGCTGGTGAGCGCATTTAGTCCTTTGGTAAATCCTTTCCACCACAGCTGGTAGCACACTGCTTTTGAGGCCAATGCTAGAGGCTTCGCTGCACTTCTCCAAAGCCAGTGATGGAAAGCAGAAGACTTGGAAGGCTCCTGATGAACAACTTCAGATCAGCAGAATCTCTCCTAAGCCTGAGCAGTTCTGTTTTTCAAGAACAAGAAGTGTGAAAACTGACGGTAGTGAAGAGTCTGTCTCTGAAATTGCAGCAGGTAGCCTGTGACATGATCCTAAGAGTTCCAAATGCTTTATCTGTTCCTACCGTTTCCTCTCTCTTAAGGAAGTCATTTATCCTGGAAAACTCTTTTACTATCCCCTAAGTTGTCAACACATATTTCTACTTCTCCAAAGCTCTACTTCATTTTTACTCCAGCTCTCTTGTTCTGTATTCAGCACACACATATTCCCCAACTCAGTTATTCATCTTCTACTCCCCTATTTCTCTCTCAGGCATAGAGAGTCACATTTTTTCACTGCCCTGGAGAGATCCCTCTGTTCTCTAACTGCCATGAAGACCATAAAGTCCAAAACACCCACCACGTATAGCAGACCTACAGCAACAACACATCTGTCACAGCTACTGTAGTAGAAAATACCTGTACTAACCATCTTAATATAAAATACCTTCATGTTGGAACCTTTCCATTCAGTGGTGTTGAGATGATAAATTCAGTTATTCTGTTTGAAAAGAAATGATGACATGGACTAAAAGCATCCTTCCCTCAGCTGTCAAGCTCTCCAAATCCAGTATGTAAAAGTCACTGATTAGCATAATTGCTTAAAAGAATGACATTGTGTCATTGAATCCAGGACACTACTCACCATTGGCTTCTTTTTTTCTGCAACATGGACCTCCAGTGCCCGTTTGGTGTTCTCCTATCACAGCATGCCCAGCCAAGACACAAAGGATACAGGTGGTGTCCATTCTTGTCCTTCAACATTCTCACACCAAAACGTTCTAGTATATCTCCCAAATTTTGTACAATTTCCTCCCTAAAAAAAACCTTTCCCTAATGCTGATCCTCCCTCAGTTCCCCATTTGCAAAGATTTTCTCATATTTTCACTTTTCCATCAGTGTCCCTACAATGACCTTTAGTCTTTGTGACAGTACTTGGCTTCTTCTGTCTTGCAGTCACTAATAACTAGTGAGTCAGAGAAGACAAAAATACAACAGCAAAACCAAAAGCACCACAGAGAACAAAACCAACCAACCAAAAAAACCCTATAAACAAACAAAAAAACCTCACAACTCAGCTTTTGGCCAAAAACATGGATAAAAGCATTCCTTCCTCCTACTTCACTCAAAGAGACAAAGAGGACCTTGCAGAACCTCCTCTCCATTACCAGAATGATAAAAAAATTATCAAGAAGCGGACAAAGGTTCCCTCAGCTGTGCTAAGCACAGCTCTGAAGTAGATTCGCAAGCTTTAACTGTGCAATTTGGTTAGCTCCCAAATTCAGACGCTCTAATTTCTAGGACACTTATTTTGGCACAACCCCTATTTTATTCACTACTACTCTTTGCTCTGGGGGAATTTATGACTGGTTCTGGCATCTCACTCTGATTCTCCTTTGCAAGCTCTGAAACTGAATTCATTTAATTTCTTAGGACTATACTTTCTTTTGTCAATAAATTACAACTGCTATTGAACAGAAGCCTGGCTGCCTCCCCTTCACTGACCTTTTGTTGCTTATAAATTTCTTATTATTCACCATAACCTTTTGTGCAACCTTCCTTTCATCTTTCACCTTTGCTTTCTGTATTTTCCCTTTCCCTTAGAGTCTTCTGAGTCTGCAATATTTTTAAGTCCTCTTTAGTAACTCTTCTATATGATCCATTTGATTATTTTGTTTTTTTCTTACACATGCACACACACGCATATACATAATGTGTATTATATATATACACACACTTTATATATACATATGTATATAAAATGTATTGCTCAGCTCAACTTGAAACCACAGACCATGGCAACACACTGATCAAGAGTAAAGGGTGAAACATGTTTAAATCATAACTGAAATTTGTTTCTGGTCAAGAGTGTTTTTACATTCAATAGTTCTGTTGTATCCAAACACAACACACTCCAGACTACTTCAGTGCCTTAGACTGTGGTCAAAAAGAACAAACATTCCAGTTTTTTATAAATGTGAAATTTCTATGACAAACAGAAAAATAGTTCTATGGTATAATTCAAAATATGTCCCAATGCAGAAACTGTGTGAGAGCAGAACTAACCTTCCACATAAATATCAGTTCTGGTGTTGATAGTTAAGCCTATTATTAATTTTTCTTGACAGCTATTAGCACTGTTGATAAGTTGATCTATATGAGAACAGAAGCACAAAACTAGAATGGTCTGAGTTTAAACTGCACTGAATCCCCCACAGATCCTGGCCACTGTGCACTTGTCAGCAGGTCCAAGATGATCCACAAAACCATCTAGTCATCTGAAATATCTTCCAAACACAAGCAACAAAGTATGTATAATGAAATCAAAGCCTTTCACTGCCAGCACAATTTAACATATTTCATTTTCAGTTGTTTTGTTGAACTTTTCACAGATAAATACAAATCATTTTCCTTGCCTCATGGGTTGCCATAAGATGATTCTTGACTCAAAAATTCTAAAAAATAGGGGGAAAAATAGACAGCTACCATGGCCAGACTGATCCTGAGATGCACAGAGCTGCAGCAACAATCTGTCACCTACCTTTACAATACACAGCTCTTCTCTCATTCATTGGTGAGTGTTTGGTTTATGTTATTTGGATGCATTTCAGTCAGAAAAATGTGTCTCTGCAAGATGATTTTCTTCTACAGTTATTTCTTCTTTCCATACCAATGTACCTTTATGTCCTATTTAATTTCCTACACAAAGCAATTCATAGATAAATCTGCTCTTATAGTCCCATTTTACTGACACATACTTCTCCCAGTGATGATTGCACAAGCCTGGTTCCACCGTTATTTTTCTTAATTATTTTTTAATTTAGGCCCTGTTATATCCAGGACTTGTCTTGCATACAAATAACTGATTATCTATACACTGAATGGATTCTAAGCATCAGAATTTTTCCAGTATCAACTGTCAGAAGACAGAAAAGTTCTTAACATTGTTACAGAACCTCAAATTTCAACTTCAGTTCAGGAGAATTGAGGGTCCACAAAGGATAAGTAGGATCAGGCTTCCTGCCTTCCCTCCCACCCTTTTTTCTTAAAGGGATCGTTACCACCACCACTATTGTCTGTGCTTTGAAAGCCAAACCAAAACACCATACACAGATGGTGCAACTTGTGAGTAGTGGCCAACTCCATAGCTTCCATAGCAGTGGACATACATAGAAAAGTACTGATTCGCCAAAAAAAGGAACATTTGGCCAAGCCACAGGGGCAAGAACATCAGTTTTATGTTTACTTAGAAGCTTATCATGCTCTGTGTTTTCACAGAAAAGATAAAAGCCCCCAATGACCGTGCAACCAGGTAGTAGCATCTACATTAAACTTCACGATTCATGCAGCTATACCTTGATACAAATAACAGCTACCTACTGTGGGAAGAGGTTTCTAGGACAGATCCAAAAGCTTTCTACTGGAATCTCCACTTTTTGATCTGTTGCACATGCGCTTTGAGCTCAGTTCTGTATGAAAGGCAGCACCTGACCTGAATACAATCTCAGATAAGTAACACAAGTGGGATGAGCCATATTTATGTCTCATAGAATTAGACATAAAAATCTCCGTCAAGACCTTAAAAATCAGCACTGGTAATTTATACAACTTTGTCCACGTATATTCATCAATGACACCAACAGTGTTTCAGAAAAACTGAATAAAGCTGTAATTTAACATTGCCCTGTGTATTAGCCTAATGGTGGCAAGACTAGTTTTAAGTTGAAATTAAATAGCTGCCCTTTTGTCCCTCCAAAAGATAAAACTGCATTTCTTTTCCTTTGTTTCTCACACAGGTGCCCTGACAAGAATCAGCTATTCCAGCAATATACGTTCAGTTACTACAGAGACAATGACTGTTTGAATAACTGCAAAAATATTTAATGGCAAATTTTTCAATTCTTACTATCTCAAAATATATACTTCATTATAAAAAGTATGTACTCTTTCTTTATATTAAGTGATTTTTGCAAATAAGATGTGAGTAGGGTATGCATAACGTGACAAAAATGTATAACTCTAAATACTTATTGTGCTTACCAAGAGCACAATAAACATCATTTCTACAGAAAATATAAAGCTGTGATGAAGACAGCTGATACAAAAGGAGCTGATCAAACTTTAAAGCTCCTGGGTTTTGTTTTGTTTTTCCAACCACATTTTAGTTTACTCACCAGCTTCAAGGTCTTAAGCTGATGAAAATAACTGTTAATAGGAATTACCAGAGCTTGGAAAACCAAGAAGACAATAGCAAATATAGTGTTGGTTCACAAAAACCTGCAGGGCAATTAAGGATCAGGTTTAACTCACCTGCTAAAAGTTCATGCCCTGATTCATATTGAACAGGGCTTGACAGCAGTAAAAGCAGAGGATTGAGAGTCAGGAGGTTCATGCTCATATTTCTCTATATCCTCAACTTCACAAAAACTTCTGAGGTGCTACTGAACTTGTGTGGCTTGACATTGTGCATTTCTTTAGCTGAACAGTGTTACTTTTTATGAGGAATCTATTTCGAGCACCTCTTGTGAAATAGTTACATGTATACTGTATATTTGCATATCTGGTAAATCATATCTCCATCTGACATGTTACAGAATTAATCCTTGTATATTAATCGTGTCAATCACCATTTTGCTAAATTTATTCAGATAGCTGAAATATATTAATCAGATATATAAGATCAAAACGCACTCTTTGGTTAGATGCAAAATACTGCTGAGACTGAGAACCATAGTAAAGTAACATACTATTTTTCCTAAATGTACAAACTAACAGTACAATTTGCTTACAAATGTCATAAAACAGAATGCAATTAAAAAAAACAAAACAAAAAGCACACAACAAAACCAAACCAACAAACCAAAAAACTTAATCAACCAGAGAAAGTACTTAAAAGTGATGCTCATTTCCAGTTTCTCTTTAAAGAATATCTTCTATGTGCTGTTCAGCCTTATTTATAATTCCCTGAATGGATCCTCTATTTCTTAGGAGGGTTCTAACCTAAAAAATGAACGGGTTTCTTCCAGTTAAAAACCATTCCTTTGATCCCCGTTATTTCCTGTAACACGGCATGTACTAACCCAAGCACCCTCTTCCCTGTTGCTATCCACTCTCGGCATTCCATTAAGTTCTATCCAATTGGAAAACCTTCAATATGGTTACGCAGGAAGGATGTGAAGGAGTCCAAGAACCCTTCACAACAGTGCAGAATGAACCTGCTGAATTAAAATAAATAAATAAAAGAATCTAAGCAGTTCTCCTTGTACACAGTAGAAGAGTTACTACAAAAGGATATACAACTGTGCTGGGGGTGTCTTGGTTCATAAACCTCCCCCTTAATTATAACTTCTGAGAGGAACCTGTGGTTTGCTCCCTGGCCATTTCTCCGTCACAGAGCTCCAGACAGATTTGAAAGCCTAAAAAAAAACCCTCACACAGTGAAGGTGAAGGTGAGGGTCAAAGCTGAAATACAGCTCACTGTCTCTAGATCTGTGTGAATTTGATGGCACGGTGACTGGCTGTGCTAAAGAAAAGATTCCCTTATCTAAAGGATTTCAATTGTAAATCTCACTTTACCTTTAATTTCATCCCAATGCACTCAAAACTCAAGAATTAAAATGAAATCGGCTTAAAATATCCTGCCACAGCTAACTTTTGTTTCTTTGTTTTGCCTTCAGAAAGTTTATACTCCCCATCAAACTGCTACAAACCTCAGATATCTTGATTTATTTACCTGACAACAAGTTTCATAATCAGAAATTTACCTTGAAAACTTCTTGTCAAACTTGCAAATTGGAAAATGGGAACTAACTGTGTAACTGGAAGGATGACCAGGCACTAATCATACCATTTACTTATTACAGCCTTATATTGCCCCAGAAAAAAAAAAAAATATATAAAATAGAATATGGAAAGAGATGTGTGGTGTTCAGAGGTTGGAGCTCGCATAATGCAGCCTGTTCCTCTATCGTTGCAGCTCTAATTCTAATCTCCAGTGGATGATGCCAATGAGATGGTGTTGAAATATATAAGCATGGTCAGAGCAGCCCTTTTTTGGATGGAGAGACTTGGTCACTGCAATAACTCTTATCAATTTTACGGATTTCTGCACTGTCATTCTCTCTTCATATTTGAAAGGAGATTCAATATGGAAGTAGGCAACTTAATCAGGTCATCAACTATCAAAGAAATATAATCTGTGTTGCTGTTCAGCCACAACAGCAAATTCCTACTGAACTGGCAACATACAGAAAATCCCGCAGCCAAGAGCTAAATATTTTACCAAATCACCATGAAGTATTTCACAAACTAAGCAAGGAAAGTCCAAGAGTATTTCAATGTACATGTACTTCCACATCAGCTAAACTCCTACAAGCTGAATAAATACACAACCACCTGTACTCATGCCAGGTTCTCAAGCAGCAACTTTCAAACAGTGCTTAGTAGTAGTTTTTCATCAAAGGCCAGAACTGTCAGGATATGCAACACCCCATGTCACAGGCCCAAATCTGGTTTAGAGTGGTCTTCATCACAAACTAAATTTCCAGAGTGAGCACAAAAGTTTCACCCATTAGTTTTGATGTGAATTCACTATACATTTGTCAGATATACTGCAAACACTGCTTAACAAGGGTGGGGGGAAGAATATACCACACACCTCAAAAAGCCCTAAACAACAACACCTCACCCCCCATTTTAGATTAACCTTTAATACTTTCAAAACCAGTCTTTAGTTCAGACTTTTCCCCAGACTATGTATCCACCTGCAAGCAAAGTTAGTTGATTGCTGAAAATGCTGTGGTATGGTTATACCGATCTTCAGGTATTTAAAGTAAATCTAGAAAGATTAATAGACCATAAAGCAATCTAGTCCAAAGTAATTTAGAAATTAGTAAATTAGCCAAGCAATTATGCAAAATTCATATTGTACAATAAATGGGCAGTGTCACATTGCAGGAGTTTCTTCCAAAGACAAATACAAACATCTGTAAATCATCTAAATATCAAAGAAAAAGTTACTAACTGCCAGAATTATCCAGTTTTTTCAAATAATACTTTCAATAGTTGCCAAAAGAGTCTCAAAGGATACTTGAGCTTGCAACACATCTATGGATGTTATCTATTCCAAACTCTCAACCCTGTAGAAGTCACTAAAAGTGGGACTGTACATGCCATGGACATTTAAATACAGCCTGTTCAAGTTCTCAGAGGTCATTGCCACACTTAATTGAACAGTAATTAAATTTTGCCTTCAATGTTTCTTGAAGGCTTTTCAAAGCAACAAATAGTGACAATTTTCAAGGAAATCCATGAAATAATTCAAGAAAACAGCTACCTGGGATTGAGAGAGCAGGTGCTCTGACAGTAGAACAATAAACTCAAATTACGGTTCGATTCCTGTCCTGACTGCAGACTTTGACCTTCAGGAAACTGATTTCATTCTCTTAGCCTCAGATACCTGTTCCTTCCTCTCCTTCCCCTGTAAGGGAACAGCTGGATTTAGTTTGTGAATTATTAAAAGAGAGAATTTCTTTCCAAAATATTTATTTTTATACAATAGACTCAGCTCTAAAATGTTTCTAAGTATTACCATGTTCTATATTACCCTACAGTAGATACAGATAGTATTTTTGATTCAGTAGATATATATTGTGCTTCTCAACAGATACCTCAATTGCAAGTAGCAACCAGATGAATTATACTCCGCAATATCCCAGGGTCATAAACACTACATGCACTGTGATGTCTGGAAACCAGGAGCTTTTTCCCTGTCTGTGCCGCAATCAAGAACTACTCATTCAAAATTCATTCTAGTTATGGGCCTTTAAGGTGGGGAGGGGGTGGTGAATTAGGCATTTTTGCAGGTTATACAGGAAGCACAAAGAAATGCTCTTTCAGACATACCTAGATCTTTGTATTATAAGCAAATGTTGCAGAACTACAGGCACACTAACAGTCACTAGAACTATTCAGATTACTAGTGGAAAAAAAGTGAGATAGTATGTAAAGCACCTTGGAGTCTACTGCATGTTCATAGACCAGACTTCTTCCTCTTGACTGTACCATAGCATACTGAAACAACTATGTACCCTCAGGTATGTTGTTTTAAACTTTCTTTTTGAAACTGGGGCCAGACGTTGGCTGAGAACTTCTGTCAGTTCTTCAGTTTTGCTGATCAGATTTTTCCACAAGTTACCTGTGTTTATCTTGTAACTCTGGTTCAAAGTGTATATACCGGAGCCTTACTGTCTTTTTCTAGCATTTCATCTAATCAGTAGTACAAGTAAAATATTTTTTCTAAACAGGTGTTAAAAAAGTTTATGTTTAAAGATGAAGCTAATAGTTCAAGCTTTATCAAACTAAACAGCATTCTAATCCATCATTTCTCAAGAATACTCAATGCAGATATTAATACTCCTCCTAAAATAACGAGCACGTATAAAAAGAGCTAATTAACTTTGTGTGAATTTGCTCACTGCATGAATAGCTTGGGAAGGTAATTAGCTCTGGAACTTAATTTTACCTTACCCATACCCCTAGCAAAGACTCAAAAGTTCTCATAGGTGGATCCTGTGCCTTAGTGTTTGTTCAGCTGGAATCCACAGCTTTGTCAGAATAGCATGACTGTCACACTTTTTGTGTGTTTGATAAAGCCATAATATTCGCATAGGATAACATCAGCAGTAGGATTCCGGGAGTCTTCCATGGATGCAATTTTATCCTGTTCCATCACGTGTTATGATAGACATTATATAATGGCTCTGTAGCCATTTAGCAGCTTTCTATCTTAAGGCCAGAATGTGGACTCCTCTGAGAAGTCATTTGTGTTCATCCTTCAGAACTCCAGAAGAAAAAACAAACACCAAACACCTTTATGCTGCAGCTGAAACTCTCAGTTTGGATTTAACCAGGTCTTAAAATAATCAAGCTTGCCCACACCTAGGCAAGAATGGGGAAGGCATTAGTTTTGCCATACATGTTGAAATCCAAGTCTCAACAGTTTAAAAGCAATGCTTACCCTAGAACAAGTCCAGCTTCTTTTGTAAAAAGAAAGATAACAAAAAGCTACAAATATTTTTAGTAAATATAAGGCGACTTAAGCAGGTGTATAGAACTAAGATTTTAACTGTATATTTATCTTTCTAGATACAGGAGAACTAAATTTGATATGCAGTGAAAGCAGCTTTTGGCACAGTACTATAATTGACTACAAAAAAAAAGAAACTGTTTATAAAAACCTACAATAGCGTGCAGTGTTTCTATGTTTCTGTGTTGAAATTTTACATGATATATTTTGGTATGACATGGCTAGGTGTTCTGAGCAATCAAGCAGATATCTATTAGCTTGACAAGTCATAGTACAAATAGACTCTAGAAGTTAATATGTACAACACTTGTGTTTTTCACTGTTCAGTGAACTTTCATGTTTAAATGGTACTTTACATTCAACTAATTATCAAAGATACGTTTATGCTATGCTGGCAAAGTGTAATGAAATCACGAAAGGGGAAGTCACTTATTATACAGTTTGCACAGTCTCCATAACACTATTCAACGTACTTGTGACTATGTAGTAAGTTCTTCATCCTTCCAGTCCTTTGAGAAGTAAGAGCCATTGATGCTCAGTAATCTGTAAAGTACAGGGCAGGTGTAAAACTAACCCAGCTGAAATGCTAATATTTCTTGGCCATTTGGCGAACACCCTTGACCACAGATTTGGACGATCCCTGCAATGGAAATCTAAATGCTGGAAAATCCACAGGTTGGAGACCCTTTACAGGAAGTCCAAGTTCCCTGACAGTTTCTCAATGTTTAGCTGCTTTTTAGCATTTCACATCAGTCCCTAATACACATACAAACTCTGCAAGAGCTGAGGAAAAAAAGCTCCTAGTCATCTCTGGTATCAGGGGCTCTGAACCTGCAGCTCTACTTATGCAATCCCAGCCATGCATCAGCAGCTGCAGCTCAAGATTTTACTCTCTGTACCTGAGAAACTGAGATTTAAGACAGAAATCATCATGATGTCTCAGAGTGCTCAACGGTGGAGATAAGATATCTATAATTCTTTTCGTATCAATGAAAGGTGTATGGTTTGCTTTTTAACTGAAAACAGAACCTGAGGAAAAAAAAAGAATCCAGTGAAATATTTTCTGCAATTCCTTCTTTCTCTCCTTCTCTATAAACTCTTCCATCAAGTAAGAAAAACTTCTAAAGCAAAAGTAAAGCAGAGATACAGATGCTGTGCTTCTGTGCTTTCTGTTTTCAGTAAAAGGGAAGAACACTAAAATATTAACATCATGGCCCAGACACAACAACCTATGTCTTTAAACTGAAAAACAATTCTTATATCACTTGTAATTGAAGTGTTCATTTTCACTCTAGCAACAATGTCATGGAGCTATAAAAAAAATCCTTCAAATACAGAAAGGGGAAAGCTCATAAGAAATGTTATCCTTACTGCTGTGAGATAATCCAGATATCAAATGTGCATTTGATGGGAGTCAGAAGGGAAACCGAAGGGAGCTTCTGTCAGCACTTCAAAGGGGATAAGGAGGAAGATGTGTTTTGCAACTTATTTTTGAACTTAAAATACAGGCTCTGGCAAATTAGAAAAAGGACCAAGCTCCACAACTCAAATAGCCCTGTTTACCCATTCCTCTTCCTAATCCCCTCAGCCTCCCACTTTTCTGCAAAACTGCCTGTTTATTACTGAAAAACTGTCTAATAGATAAACCAACTAGAACCCGCTCAGATTTACAATGCAGGCTAATCCTCAAACTGAGGTAAAGCCATTTAGGCTATTGTTTAAAGAAATATTTTAGGACAGCTAGTGACATTTGCTGTCAATATAAAGCATGCTCAAATAAGCAGACTACCATACTCTGGAACTGATTGTGAGTTGACTTTAAAAGAAGATATCGCAGGCCTGTAGCTTCAAAATAAACATGGGTTGAGCCTCATACCTTCCTTTGAAGACAGATGGAGCAAAGTAGGCTTTCCAGTAGGAGCCTTAGCTTAGCTTAAGCATTTAAAACAAAACAAAACATGCATTGTACAAATATTGATTTTACTGAATGTTCACCCAGTTTCCTATAGCTTTACAAAAATTCTTGAGCGAGTTTACAACAGCTGGCTGCTTTCATGCTACTTAATTCTCTATGTATAGAGAAACATCTGTTCTGCTTTAAAAGAATGGCCTGTAGTAACCATAAGAATTTGGGCGTCATCTACACATTGCACACTCATTTCTATTGCTTCACAGTAATTCTCAGCCAAACTGGTTAGTATTACTTGGGTTTTGTGGGAAGCACACTTTAATAACATAAATCTAGTTTTAATCTCTAATTAACTAGAACTTTTTCTGGTGGATTTGTGGTACAATGAAATACCGTAAATCTAAGTATTCTAAATATTAATAAATTACTTTTAGTGATTATTACACTTGTAAAAAAAATAAAATCCCCTTGGTTACTGAAGATTGCATCGGTTGATACCTTATTGAGTGTGCTATACCCCCTCCATTCCAGCAATGTACTGCATAATAGCTCATATCGTCTCCAACCCAAATATAAGTTCAGTGGAAATGGTCATTAATGGCTTTCTCAGCAGATCATGAGAAAACAACCAAGCAATCCAAAACAAACAAACAAAACAACAACATCAAAAACCCCTCACAACACTCACACAAAAGTCCCCCCAAACAATGCAAAAAACAAGCAAACAAACAAACATTCAAAAAATATACCAGTTTTTGAGACTGGGGGGGGTAAAAATGGGTAACCTCTCCAAGGAATCACAGACTATGTCGGGTAAAAGTTTATCAAAACCACCTGATGCCTCACATTCCAGTCTATTTCTGGAATGTCATGGCTCCATTCCACCCTGGCAGAACTCACCCCACAGCTGTTCCTTAGCCCTTTGAAATGGTTGCTCTGCAGCTCCAGCATCTCTTGCAACACTTTGACACTTCCAACTCTGCCTTCTTACCCTGTCAATTGGTTTTTTCCTCTTGTGATATTTTAAGTTCCTCATCATTTATCTATAAGACAGTAAGTTCTTATTCTGATTTGTGAAGAGTTACAGAAAGTCAGCTTTCCTCTGATTTCCTTCCTTTCCCTACAGATACAGCAGCAATTTATATACACAAGTGCAATCTAAATTATCTCATTAGTGGCGGCAAATGACATTTAAATTGCATTTGTTAACCCAGTTGTCATCTGGGGACAAAAACTTTTCCCTTTGCACAGCAGCCAAAGAGACTCTATTTGTATGAAATTAATATAATCTCTTGACAATGAGAAAAAGTCAAATTTATCCAATTTGTTTTGGAACCGGGCATGGATACAGATT
The DNA here is from genome assembly GCF_037038585.1 of Patagioenas fasciata. Classification (NCBI taxonomy): domain Eukaryota; kingdom Metazoa; phylum Chordata; class Aves; order Columbiformes; family Columbidae; genus Patagioenas; species Patagioenas fasciata. Next base: position 5,447,107 of record NC_092524.1, on the reverse strand, counting down.
CACTCCCAAGTCTAGTGATGATGTGGAAATAGTTTGTAAATTACTAAGTGGTACATACTCCAGTAGATCTATGAGATGACAGCAAAGCTGGAGAAATCCCTCTTTCTCACCCTGATCTGCAGGTTACACCTATAGAGCTATTGAAGAAATTAGTTACATCAGCACAGCAAAACTACTTCAGAGAAATCATGGAGAATCAAGTTCATTTTGGTGAACATACCTGAGCCCACAAGCAGTTCCACCACAACAGCTGAGAGGACAAAACAAAGGTTGGAAGAGGGGCAATTCAAAACAACTTTGCTGTGACAAGACAAGCTAGAATTATGGCCTTTAAAATTAAAAAAAATAATTTTTTATATTTCCATTCAGCTTTTATAACCAGCTTGGTTGTTGAATAAAATTATTAAGCCTTAATGTTTATCCTGTTAGGATTTGGGGGGGAGTTGTTTTTTAATTAGAGCAAAAAGGAGTTAAAACAAAGACTGATAATTTATTAGACTAGCACTCAAACCAGCAAAACAAATTCCTTTGGTGCAACAGTGCAGTTTGTCAATTCACTGAGACCCAATGGGCTGGATTCCTCAGACAGTCATACCTGATGAAAACACAGACCAAATTTCTCGGGCTGCAAAAATGATTTAATGATTTGCAGCTACAAGGAGCTGAGATTACATATGCTGATTTTTTTTCTTACTATTTGAGAATTCAGCAACTTAAAAGCCCCATAAAAAATTTAAATCTGTTTTTATGATCCACAGTGGTATATTTCATACAAAGGATGGCAATGCTGCAGCAAGATGTCCAGCTTCAACGCTCAGGAATACCTATTGAAAGTTCACTATAAAGATACTTTAAAATATAGACCTATGCGAGCTTGGCTGGATACCATTCAAATCACAAAGGTGAACATATTTCATAGACTGGTGAATTCTTCAACATAGAAGATGAGTATTTCTATTACAAAATAAAAGGTTTTATTTGCTTAAAGGTCTTTGAAACAGATCTAGCAATTCAAGCTATTAAGTGAACGTGCCAATATGCCTTAAGCATATTAATTATGACTAACAAATAATATGCAAACTATGCAAAACTGACCATTTCAGCACATTTCCAATTTTGGAAGCACTTACGACATAAGGGTTGATAATATTTGAAGAAGACTTCTGAAGTTTAAATATGCCCTTTAAATTGAAGTTTGAGATTTAAATACTTGCACACACATTATGACATTATTCCTTGTTCTATAGTGAAATATTTCTGGCCAATTACGTTATTTGACATGGAATTTCCACTATAAATCTCTGTAACTCTCTGGGGATTATTTCATGCCTTTTCCCAAAATTCTTTGCCGAAGAGAGATCAATATTTGATCTTAGCTGAAAGGATAGTTGGAAAGTTTGAGACAGTTATACTTAAACTTTGGGCTACATGAAAAATGAAGGAAAAAACAAACAAAAACTTCAAACTTTGTCCAGTTCTGCATATTGACCTGTGTGAATCTATAAGGCTAGAGAGAAAGATCATAAAGCAGGGCTAAAATTCAAGATTCTCACTGGCTATTTTCAGAAGCAGCCAATCTTCAAAGGATATGAATAAGGTAACATCATGCTTTTGGTGCAAAACAATCAGAATTTTGGACCACAGTACTTGTAAAGGGGAGGGGAGTGATATTTGGGTAGTAAAAGCACACTATATTATTCTGCCGCATGCAATTAGATCTGTACAGACTTCCAAATACGATGATCAATGTTTGACCTACTGTCATGAATGCCCACATAGAGAACTAGCCGACTGAAAACTCAGCAAAAGTTAAAATATTATTCCCTAACAGCATAGATGTTCACAATGAAAGATCTCTCCGGGTTCTTACGGAGATGTTTCTCTTCCCTTTAACTTCTTTCTAATTTAGATACTATCTCCACTACTCTATTGCTAATCCAGTTTACATATAATTAATTCCAATACTAAATAGTCATATGTCAGAAAATCAGAGGAAACTAAAAAGGTTGTCCCTAAAGGCCTACAATAAGTAATCTTGCTAAAGACAATAGGATAAACTTGAATCTCCAGACAGATGCTCTAAGAAAGCTCAGCTGAATCCCTAAGTATTCCAGTAACAAAGGGCTAAGTGAACAGCTGAAGAACAGGTCACAGTCTCTTTTATTCTACAAACAAATGTTAGCAGTCTATACAGCTGGATTGCTTTGCTCTGTCAATGCTCTTAGTCTTTTCTTCCCCTCCCACAAATAAGTTTTTAGAGCAGATGCAAATTCTGATTCATGCTGTGCCATCACTTTCCTTTGCCTTTTTCCTCTCCCCTATTTGTATCTCTCACTTCCATCTCTGTGAGCCAAATACCTGCTGGAAATCAAGCAGAAATTAGAAAAAATACCTTTTTCAGCCTAGCAAGTTTTCAGCGTGCTACAAACATAAGAGCCAATTAGTACCTCAGTGCACGCTGAGCCTCAGAAATAATTACCTCCAATCTCTACACTTCACAGCATCTCCATATTACCTCATGACAGAATTGTAACAAAATTATATCATCTTGGGCAAAACCAACGCATAACAGGTAGAAAACTTCATTCTAATACGCTAGGAAGTAAAAAAAATAAGAAACAAACAAACAAACCACTAAGATGCATATTAACCTTTTCACCTGAAAAAAAGGTAATTTGCCTTCATTTAATTTTGAAATATTGTTAAAATACCAGCTTTATATTCCCTCCAATTATTCTTTATCATCCACAGAAACATAAGCTCTATCTCATGCATAATAGGTTTAAGTATTGCTAAAAGCGAAGGAGAATTAAGTTGCTTGGCGTTTCTTTTTTAGACATCATTATGAAAATTAAAACTACTATTAAAACGTAGAGAGACTTATTGAACAGATAATTCAAAATTATGAACTACCATTTGACTTTTGAATAAATTAGTACATCTATTATGCCCACTGAACAAGGTAGTAGATAATATAAGCCTCAAAAGGACTCAAACCTAACAAGATTTGCCTATGTGATAGTTTCCAGGCAGAAAAAGTACTTACGTAATATGAGATATAACTTGAAGACAAGAAAGAAAAACCAGACTGGAAATTGAAGAATAAATACTGATGAAGAAGGATCAGAAAGATCCATTCATGGCTCAGGAAACTAGAGACCACACTCTTGTGAGAGGGCAGGCAGTAAAACCCAGGTATATTTAAAGAAACAGAAAGAAAGAACAAGAAAAGTGAAAAAAAAAAAAAAAAAGGAAATGCTGAAGTTTGAAAAAGATCCAAATTAACAATGAACCTGAATAAAAACTAGATGGAAGTGGTATTTGAGATAAAATGACCACATTTTGCCAATATAACTACACAGATACTACAAAGTGTGAGAGGATTTCAAGAGGTCTGGGTGTGTTATTATCAGAAGTGTTGGAACATTTTTGTTTAGCGGAGAGATCCAGCTCTCAATCTCAAGAACAAACTCTCTCAGTTATCTTCAAGTTTGGCCCTGGCATACTTCAGTTCTCTATTGTCCATGCCTAAGCCACCCCTAGCACATGAGGATTGCTAACAGGTTGGTACTATTCCAAACTTTTAATGCAAAAGATAAATTGCAATAGATTAAGTTATTCTGTACTGAAAGCATATTCTGTAGAGCATGGCTTACAATCTGCTGTTCCTTATGACCAGTGAAGTGTTATGCTTGATTGGTACAATTTTTTCAGTCACTCCTGACCAAGCTACGAGCCGAGTGATTTGGCCAAGGGGCCATCAGGTCCAAAACGTGAACTGGAAGAATTCGGAAAATACTTATATTGCACATGAGAGTGAGAGGGGGCTGTAAGCCCAGGACCTCACTGCAAAGTAATTGAGACCACCAAAATCTATCCAAAGAACACTGTGTTTAAAACCAAGAGGAGAAAGAAAGCTTTCAGTAAATCAGCTGCTCTGCCTCTCAGTCTTCAAACCATTTCAATACTTGCCAGCTGATTTGCCTTGGTTGTTCTTAAACATATGCAAAAAAGTTCATATCACCAAAATTTAGAATGGGGAGGGAAAGATCTGTGGATCACAAAGATGGGATCCTCCTCATGAGCTAGTTCTAGAATTTGCTTAACAAATGGCTCGGAAACAGACTTAGCTCTGCAGAAGTATTTATTTCAAAGAATACTTAGTATTAATACCAATTCTATATTAATGTGCATTCCTTGATCAATGTCCACTTAACGTAGATAATATGAGAAAAACACTAAGTTATTTTGAAACAAATGAAACTGCATATGATTTATACAATCAGGCTGTGAAATCAGCCTAAGTTGATCACCAAGCTCCTGATAATGGAATGCCATTAATAAACACTAGAAAAACAGAAGAGTGGAAGTCTGAACACTGAAGCAGGCAGAGGACAGACAGCCACCGTGCCACAAAAAAGGTTTTAGCTTAATCTGAACCAGAGGAGCTCCAGGTATGAGCTTCTGTTTCATTTGTTTTCAATGGGCACCATCACATGACCATTCCAGAACACAGTTTGGACATCTTTTTGTGATTAAATGCGTGTTAGTAGATTTATGCTTTGCCCTAATTCACGATTGCTATCCATAAAGTGAGGCTACAGGAATCATCTGGCTTGTTACGAAACAGTTTAAAACCAACAGCTCATCTCTCAGTTTTTCCTCTCGACATTTAAGCAAAAATCCCCAAATACGATTCATCAGATTCATGACCATCACTAACTTCATTTTGATCTATACAGAAGGGAAATAAGGGCATGAATAAACACCATTTAATAAACCCGAAACATTTGTATTATTCAAACTCTTATTATATTTCTTGCAAGCATACCAAGTGGTGGTGAAAATTATACACACGGAAATACACTTAGACTGTCAAAGCTCAGGATCTGGGGACTTGATCAGAAGGAAAAAAAAAAATAATCAATATTTTATCTATATCAAAGGAGACCACAACTAACTACATCAAAGCATCTAGCATACAACCAAAACCCACAAGTAAATTATGGTCTATGACCTTTCTCCTTCCCTTGTTTTTCTTCATGAAAACATTTGCTTTATTGCAAAAAGAAAAAGATCAAAAGCTATATGTATTTTTAACAGAGATGTATAAAAGCCACTTGAATAAAGTAACAGACCTTTGAGAAGTTAAGAGCACAAGAGCCTCTTAAGACTACATTGTGCTTTTGTTTGCTACAGTGTTCTGCAAATGACAGTTCTGCCATAAGTTTAAGAAAGAAATCTTGTGAAAAATAAAAAGTCTTCAACTCAGTAGGTTCTTTTGTACTAGCCCTTGTATACAGCCATGTAAGTGAATAATGAGGAAAAAGCACACTGGTTTGCATTTCTTCTGCAGGTTTAAAACTAAAAGCAGTTTATAAGCAGGTTGGTCAATAATATAGTGTTTATAGAAGTAACTATCACAAAGGCTTAACAAAAGAAATTCTTCCAGAACTATTGTTAGAATAAAAACACCAGTTACTATTCTACCCAGTGAGAAAGCTTTTTTGACAATTTAAGACACAAGTAGATTTCATCTGTGTTAGAGTTCTGCAGTCTGGCACTTGCAACTACTTTTTTTAACAGATAGATATTTCTCTCCTCTCCTGTGTTGATCAGATTCAGAACACCTGGTGTCCAAATTGCTAATTTGCCTTCAATTATCACCCCATGCATTTTCAAATGATCCACTTGCAAATCCCAGGAATTTCCAGCTTGTCCAATTAGCATCTTACAATTGTGATTCAGCTCCCTGCTGTTCAAGCCTAAATAACCATTTTTGCCACTCGGGAGCTCCCACTTCGTATATGTGAAATGCAGGTATTGTAGCTCACATATTCATACATCCTTCAGACAAGGTAAGAGAAGAGTGGAAAAAATTCCTGTCTGTGATTAAGTATAATCATTTACTTTCTCTGGTATCAGAGTACTCCCTAGTCCCGTATTGAGGATTCCATATAAAAAAAAGGAAGATGAAGGAGCACCACCTAGAAAAATGCTAATTTAATTTCTCACAAAGCCAGTCTTACGTATTTCTTCATCACCCCCATGCCTAATAAAGGAAAACAGCACTTACAGACGTGTTTTGTTTAAAAACACTAATGGGACCAAAGCTCAAGCGATATGTCTTCAGCATACAACACTTCCAGACTCAAGTTTTCTTCTTTCTGTAGTAACCTAGGCTGCCTCACAGACAAGAGGTACACAAAAAAAAAATCTATTTAAAATTAAAGCTGTGTAGCTCATTTCCAGCTACCCCAAAAATGTATTTTTGCCAATATTATTGCACTATTTCTACTGAATGAAAACTTCCCCTGAAATTTTGTTTAGGACAAAGCAGCATTAAAATTTGAGATGTCAAAAACACACACAAAGACTTCTATTCTGCTACTTAAATCACATCACAGGCTGTGACCTTTAGCATTCTCATTATGTCACTTTATTCTACCGACCACCACAAAACATCTGCTCAAGCCACTACAGAGCAGGGAGAAGCTACAGACCAAACAACCCTGCAACAAGTGCAACCAAGGAGATACCTACTAAGGATGTAATCTTCATGGCAAACATCCTGTTAACTCCTTCCCTTCCCATGATCACAAATTTATTTTTCAATAAGCAAAACCATAATATACACAGAGTTCCACTTAGCACCAACTTGAGTCCCATGTAACAAATATTTTGCTAAGTTCTGCTTTATAAAAGAAAGGAATCTCAGAGCTTACAAAGCACAGTCAATACTAAAATACCACAAAAAACATGTTCATCTTGTTTCTATGGAAAGTGTATCAATGAGGCCCAGCAGAGCATCCTTTAAGCAGGCACTAGTAGTGTTGTCATGTATTGCTAAATCAGGAAGGGAAGCAAGAAAGAACTCTACACCCAGTTGCAACTTGAGGGGAATGTAGGAGCATTGCCGCTTGCCAAACAAGCCACGAGCAAATACAGCTTTCAGAGATAAAAACCTGAAAATACGTGCAGAAGCTATAAACCACAGAGTGCACTTATCTTTAAAAGCACACTATACCTAGCAAACTTCGTTTAGGTGCCAAAATGGAATGCAAGGGTATTTTGAAGGTATCTTGAACTGCTTTCTTCGCTGGCATGAAGCAGCGCAAATTCCTGGCTTCAAAACCATCTTACTGATTTATATGCGATAAGAAACTGGCTGCTGATAGGGCTTGTTGTTGTTTAATGTTTTCTTCTCGTAAGAGTTTTCAAGGAAATGTGTTCTGAATGTGGTGTTCTTAAAAATATATTTTTCTTACTGAAGCAGCACATTATCTCAGGAACTGTCTATTTTGATATTTGACCATAAGGTTCCACAGACAGTAATTTTCTCATTTCCTAACCTGATAAGAAGTACAAAGATTTTAATCCCTATTTTGGTTCTATATGCTCGTATTTTGTTGTTTAAGAATATGCCTTTGAAGTCAGCAGAAAAAACAAATACACACAAACACCACACTATCGTTGATTTATAGCAGAATCCGTAGCAGTAAAAAGATACCTGATAAATTCTAACCAAAACTGGGATGGACAGGTGCTGCATTATGTGTAATAATTTCAATTTCCCACTAAGCACTGAGGAAGCATTTAGTGCAATATTTACTTCCTTTTAGAACAAGAGATACTTTCTTCACTTGAAGAAGTGAAGAAGACATGTTTAATATCTTTTAGTGAACTATAGGGTTTTACTTACAAGCTCTAAATAAGCTAAGTACCACAAAGCACACATATTATGGCAGAACCGTAACTGGTTTTACCAAACCAGTATGCATTTGGGAAATAATTCAGATTTAAGCATGACAAAGAAGACACTGAACACACAACCATTCAATCCAAACACTGCAGTGCTTTTCCCGCATTTGAGGAAGCAGAAACTAACACCGCACCTGACCGTAAAACAACACTGTTATTGGAGTAACACTGACAGGTGTATCGCATGAGTCTTCAAGAAAATTGACACGTCCCCCTACTCTAGTAGTAATATATACAATAGTAGTATATACAAAGTCCTCCTGTTAAAGGATTGTTTTCCCCCATCTCCATGCACTAATATCTTGTGCCTTGTTTTTAACACTAAACAGAACACTGTTTGTCTGTTGATCCTTGGGTTTTGGGGCATAAGGATTTTGGAAGGATGAAGCTTGGTATCTCCTTCAGTTTGACTAAAATGTGCTTTAGATATGCTCTCACACAGAAAAGCAGAGTAAGAGCTCACCAATGTTCCTTTGGAGTCCCAGCACTATCAGTGGGTTTCCTCCCAGGTGCAATCTGCTCAGTCTGAGGAGCTGAGAAACAGGGGTCTCACAATTACGACAGCCCCAGCTTTGGCAAAGGGGTTTTATTCCTTCAGCAAGACTACTGGTTTCAAAAGAGGATGCAAAACACAGTTGAGCAGCAGCCCCAGGTCTTCTGATCTCCCCACAGAGCTGGGAGAAGAGCACACTTTTCTCAAGCCTTTGATCAAATTTGAACAGTTAAATAACACTGGCTGAGCTTTTGTCCCTTTACAGTTTGAGCAGTACAGGAACATAAGTTATTCTGACAGAAGAGAAAAAGGTAAGTACTATATGCTTTTATATTCCTACTAAAACTGGCCGGCATGATAGAAGAAGGATTTATACAGCAGAACCAAGGCCGAATTAAAGATGTGGTCAAGGAGACTCACACACTATTGGGTCAATGTACTCAAGTGGCTGAGGGGTGACCTTATCGCTTGCCTACAACTACCTGAAAAGAGTTTGTAGCATGGAGGGTGCTGGTCTCTTCTCCCAAGTAGCAAGTGATAGGACAAGAAAAAAATAGCCTCAAGTTGCACCAGGGGAGGTTTAGATTGGATATAAGGAAAACATTCTTCACAGAAAGGGTTGTCAGGCATTGGAACAGGCTGCCCAGGGCAGTGGTGGAGTCACCATCCCTGGAGGGGATTAAAAGGCATTTAGACAAGGTTTTTAGGGACATGTTTTAGTGCCAGTGTTAGGTTATAGTTGGACTAAATGATCCTGAGGGTCTCTTCCAACTGAAATTATTCTTTTCTATTATGTCCTAACCATGTTGGCATAAGCAGAAGACAAAGAAAATACATCTTACAGTTACCTTCCCACCACTAGTGAAGTAAGGATCAAGATCTTTAGCCAGCACAAATGGATTTAGCCATAGGGTTTGACCACATAGCTCAGAGTATTTTTTTTATGGTTCAGCAACGGAGTTCCCAAAATTTGTTCACTTCATTATTTGCTACTGTTAAGCTAAACCTAATCTGAGATGCACATCAAGCACAATAGCAAGTGGGAGTTTAAACAGTCATAATAGGTCATTTGACAAAACACAACATCTGAAACTAAATTTTGAGCACAGAGCAGAGGATATGAACAGCAACTAACACACAACTAAAAACACGTGACTTCCTTCCTCTGAAAAAAAAGCCACAAGGCAATTAAGAAAGAAAATAGCTACTCAAAATACCCAAAAAGGAACTATGTGTAGCGAGTAATTTAGTCACTGAATTATCCACTCAGATCTACTGCTCAGTGACACTGGCTTGTAAAACCTACGCCACCTGTTGAAATAGGCTGAGGATTTAAATACTAATCCAGTAACTATACAAGCTTCACTCAATGATTGATTGATTTTTATATATCTATAAACCAGAAATAGTATACATGAAATATTTTCCATTCTTGTTTAAGAAAAGAAAAAATCATTATTCCACAGTTTTCATAGAGCTGCGCAGAAGTCACTTTTCTTATTCTGGTTTCTTATTAACTTTTATGTCCAAAGACAAAAACCAGAATCTCAGCTGTAATCTCAATTGTAAATCAGAATAGGATAATTATTTTGAAGAAGTCTAACACAATAAACATGTACATATAGTATATAGATTGAAGGTTGAAGCTATATACTCAGCCAGTGAAATATTACATTATCACAGCTGAGAGGTTGGCTTGCACAAAGGCCAGCTCCACTTTAGACACTTCTGTTGTAAAGTGAAAGAGACGCTTGTAAAATCAGAATTTTTAGCAATGTTTCTGCACCAGTGACATAATATCATTTAACAGCTTTTAAATTATATTTTCATTAGAAAACTCTCATTTGACCTACACATTTCTTATGGAAAAAATGAAGTACGTCTTCCTTTGTATCATGTTACACTTGTTATTCCTGGTTATTAGATTAACTAATTGTGTTCTTTATTGTGGTGTAAGACTTACTATCATCCTGTTGCGTTTGAGCTTGCTAAAAAAAATAAACTCTTGTACCTTCAGAACAAAGCATCAGTGGTCTACAGACTTTATCACTGAACGGGAAAATCTATTGTAATGCTGTTCTATATCTAATGTTCTACGTAACGCAGAAGTTCATTCTTTTGTGAAACCACATGCTTACTCTTGTTCATTGTTCTCCAAAATGAAAGTTGACTCTGCAAAAATTGTAGCTTTTCACCAAGGAGCTGAAGTAATACTGTTTTTCATCTTCCGAAAGCTAAGTTCAAAAAATATACAGCAAGTATGACCTTGTTTTATTTGTCTCATATGTTCTAATAATAACTGTTCTTGAGGGCTGGAAACAGATTTTTCATGTATTAGGAAAACTTCTCAGACACTCTGCACAGAAAATAATAAAGCATCAGAATCAGCTGTAGCTACACAGCAACAGCGTGATCCTGACACATCTCTCGAACTAAGAATCATCTTGGAAACTGCAAAGTTTAGATTGCATTTTGTGTTTCAGTGAGGTCTCACTCTCCTTCCCCTTGAGACTCATTAGCCAATGATCTGAAGGACATTAAAAAAAAAGGTATTGGCCATTCTCATTAGTGATTCAATGACTTTATCTGAAGAGTGCTAATCTCAGGGCACTGCTAACATTTCAAAGTTATGATTGCACCTGAAATTACTGGTTTTATTAAGTTGTTTTAGTGGAACCTGCCAAAAATCTTTTATTCTTGTTTCACACTAAGATTTGAATGATAGATAATTTAAAGTAATGGCAAAGCAGTGTACTTTACCAAAACATTGGAGAAAGATTCCTCCCAAATTTGGTCTTGGTATCAGCATGTACACTCCATTATGATGCTATTCCAACCCCCTGCGAGACTGGACTATATAGAAGAACATTCAATATATTACTATCTTCTTTCCAAACCATTTTTGTAAAAATCAGAGAGATATTTTATGACTATGTTTTATTTACTATACAGGTAGAAATACATACATTTTAAAATAACAAAGGGAAACTCTGAGGATTTAAAATATTTGCATCACAGCATTCACTTGATTAAATATATACAGCTAACACTGCATGGTCTTCCTTTTAGATCCTTCTCTGTCAAAGCACTAGTTCCTTTTGCTTGTTCTTATGCCAGTTGCTGTCTTATGTGGATAGTAACAATTTTCAACAGTGCTGACAGATTTGAATATATTTTATTTCGGATAAATGACAGCAATTATTTCATGATATGTAATTAGCTACCAAAACTCTTCCTTCTTGTTAACCATGCACACACTGGTGTAATAGCATAATAGAGCTGTTCCTAGAAAACCCAAAACATTTTGCATTTAAGAACATTTTAAGACCTGACACTCAACTACTCTCAGGAGAGGTTTTCCTTCACAGCAGAATGAGTGACCCAATATACAACGCAGTTGCTGCCATGATTGTGCTTGATATACAAGTTACTGTATAAACTAATGACAGTTGTACTGAAACAATGGCTCAAAAATAAGCCTTTATAAGTATCAACTAGCTGGCCACGGAGCAAGTGGAATCATCACACATGAACAGTTCACACCCCCCAAAAATTATTATGTACATGTATATATGCACATGGCCCACACGCACTGATACCTTTTCTACCTACAGCAATTTGTTAAAATCTTATTTGTTTACAGTGAGTTCATCATCTGCAATAGCAGATGCAGTGGAGTTGATTAGATTTTATAAATTTTCTCACTTGCTAATTAGGATAATGTATCTGCCAGCTCCAGATCCTCAGCCAGCAGCTGCCTTATTTAATGGACACTCCAAGGCTGTGCCCTTAAACAGTGGCAGTTTAAATTAGCTGAGCGGAGCTAAAAGCCAGTCAAGGAATGATTAGGTGAAAGATGTGCTGGGGTTACTAAACTAAAGAGGCTGTGTGAAAATTCACATCTGCTCTACAAAGACCTTGAAAGCTGCAAGAAACTCTTTGATGTTCTCTCTCGTAGATGCAGAAGTGCTTAGCTGAATGGCTACAGCCCATCTACCATGATATTATCACACACAGTTCCTTTCAGAGGTCACAGTTATGGACAAGCACTAGAGAATTTAAGCCTCCAGGACTGTCTTTCTGAACATATTGTGTGACATGGCTTCACTGCGGAACTGCCTTGCTTGTGACCTCTAGGTTATGTCTCTGCAACATCCTCTACTTGGGGCCACTGTTAAATAATATTCACATGTTCAGACTTGAGTTACCTTTAAAACGAGCTGAAAGGACTCGCAGGGCTGTTTCATGCTTGTCACATTCTGCAACCTGTGCTCTTTAAAAATTAACTATACTAAAACACAGAGGACTAAAAAAATCCATGTAACCCACTGAATCCTGCCTTCCTCACACTGCTTTAGGTCACCACAGTTACAGATACTAACCCTCTTATGCCATAACTTTAAAAGAAAAACACATTTAAAGTATTTTTTCTCCATCGGGAGGCAAAAATAACAACAGACTTTCTGTTACCCTTTTGTAGAGAACTTAAACAGCAATTCTTTCAACCTCTCCTGCCCCACCTCCTGCTCTTTGTTGGCTCAAGTTTTCCAGTGGTGCTGATATATCTAAAAAGACTGAGGCAAAAATCTAATTTGAGATACAGAGAAAGACACAAGAAGCCTGCAGTGACTCTTTTATACACAGATTTTCTGTTAACAGTATACACGAAAAGCAGAGAAGCAAATAACAGGCACAGAACAGGTGACCCAGCTTAGCAGAAGAAAAGAGGCAAAACCACCTTTCCCAGACATCCATCCAACTAATAAGCAATCTACACTAGGAATACACACATAAGGTTTTTTCTATCCAAAACAGGACTGAACTGTAACTGAGGCAATTAAGCTTTACTTAGGGCATGCTGTAAAAGCAGCTTTCCCTGCAGGATATCTTCGAGAGAAGCAGTAGCGACCCATTCAGCCAGGACTGCTTTACACAGTTGCTTGCTTCCAAAGCCTTTATTTATTGTACGTAGGAGTAGTTGATAAAAGGATTTCTTCGTTGGGGTTATTTCTTTAGTTGTTAGACTACACTAAATCTTTTTCTTCTTTATTATTCAGAACTTGGAAATTTAGGTGCAAGTACCACATAAGCGCAAAGTGATTATTTTAATACAAGGAAGTCCCAGAGCACATGTTTGTGTAGCTCACTTAGCAAAAAATTCACACACAGCCTTTTAATATTATTTTTTCTTTTACTGCAGCAAACCTTAAGTGTTCTGCACTGCAGTTTACTTGTGGACAGAACCAACAGGATTCTATGGAGAGTGACACAGGCAGCTGGAACCCTGGATAGAAGCTACACCACCTCTTACAATGCGACCTACAAATGTTAAAGGCAGGACCACACTAATAACTCTAGGAACACAAGAAAAAGACACCATGATTTACTTGAGTAGAAGAATTCTGCAATTACTAATTAATAAAAACAATCTACCTTATATAAGCAAAACGGTAACAGTTTAAAATGTGCTTTTTTGTTCAAAACTAGAATTTCATTTCTATGTTCATTCATATAAATTAAGTATGGCATTTTATGTACACATTTTGTTTTGTTTCTTTACGCTAGGCATTATAACATCAAAATATTGGAGCACTGGACACTAACAAGAAATTGCAATAATTTGTGACAATACAGCTTTGTATTCTTCACCACACTTAGATAGGGTTATTTGAGGGGGAGTGGGGCAGAAGAACTGGTTTGTCTTCTAAAAAAAAGATTTTCCATCTTGAACCATTTACTTCATTTACTCCCTCTAAAGTCAAGATAGCCTGTAGTATATTATACTGATACATGCTAAACACAAGAAAAACCTGGTGAAAAACTGCAGCAAGCATTTCAGCGAAACTTCAAGAGTTCACTGTTGCAGGTGATATAAGCAAAGTGAGTTCCTTAATCTTAGGTGGAATTACAGCAATGTATTACAAATTGACCCAGATTTTTATATTTGCTAACTCTTTTCACCTGCCAGCTAGCTAGAGGAGTGGGCTACTCTTAATCTACTTCCTAGGGTATTCTTTCTTTCAAGATATCAAAACATTTTTGTAGCTTGGTTTCTGTTCACCGGCAACAGTGACTATGCTGGCAGATTTTTGTCCACATTTACCTCTGCATTAGCTAAATTTCCTACTCTCCTTCCTGCCTAACATAAAACCTGATTGAATATCTGAGTGTAACAAGCTGAATTCAGGTTCCTTTCACCATGAGTACGCTACATGAGTCCTTCAGTTCTTACCCAAGTACTAAAGATGTTCAGAAGTGAAAAATTAATTAAATACCAGTTATTTTGTCGCAGTTCAAAATCCATCATTATTGTTCAGGTTTTGCTGATGTTTTTGACTCCTAAAGACAGCTGCTGGTGGGAAACTTGCATTATTTATAAATGATGCTTCAACACATAGCTCAAACACTCATTGCTTTTCCTATAAATGTATGAAACGCTCTTCAAATTTAAACAGCAGCTTAATTCCACCCACTTAATCTGGAATGGTGCCCAAGCAAGTAGAGAGTCAGTATAAATGTGTGTGTATTATCCTAATCACAAGCATTTTTCTTCCATTCAGTACTGTTCCTTATCTACACCCAACTGCATTAAAGTCTTTATGTTCTTACATAGGTGAGTATGGATGGTTTTGAAGTACGTTCACATTAAAATTTTCAACATTCTGAAGAGCTGAACTAGTGCTTCTCTCTCCACTTGTAGGAGCCTTACAAGGTTTTTGTTTCTTGAAGAAAAACACAAAATAAACACATACCCACCAAGAAGAAAGCACTAATACAACACAGTTATAGCTCTGAGAGAACAGCAGCAGCCAAGTCCTTTTATGAAAAATCCTTTGGTTTCTAAGCCAACGACACTCAGCTTTTGAGAAGAGTACAATTCATGCTTTGTGACTAACCCTTGCTACTTTCTTTAAGTATTTTAACAAGAGTTTGAATACATCTCTTCTCACTAACTCCACTCTTCTGCTCAACAAAAGCACTTCTGAGCCACACACATGCATTTTACACAGGTTTTAAGAAAGTCTGTGAGGCAGGCTATTTTCCCAGACTATATATGAAGGTAAAACAACAGGAAAAGACCTTCTGTCCTCAAGTGAAGGCCAAGCACGCTGGGGAAGGCAGAACCTCCATGGCTCTTCATGCTGCTCAGTCTCAGAAAGAGCTTTACAGACATTGCTGTTTGCTCTTAAGAAGGTGGCCACAGTATCTTACACATTTTTGTTAATTATAAAACAACTTCTCTATTGCTTATTCCTACCTTTCCCAGCTGAATTTCAGAAACACAGCAAAATTTCTTATACACCTCCAAATTGCTTACCACTCATACCCTTCCTGGTCCACAGTGCAGATGGGAGGTGGAAAAAACAGAGAGGTTTCACAGGGGATTACAGCCATACCCCACATGCTCTCTCAGCAAAAGCTCCCAGGTTTGACTAACAAACAACAACAGACCTCCTGTCTGCCATTTAAAGCTGAAGGGGAAATGTGCTGCAGGTGTGGTGGTGGCTGCAGCCCTGACTGAGAAGGTCTCACCTGCAGCCCAGGGCCTTGCCCTACTATAGGGCTCAAAACCACACATCCAGCAGCCCCCACCCCAGTAAATGCCTCTCTTGCCCATCCCTCAACCCTAACGAGGCAAATCACTGATTGCAGCCCTAATGAGGAAAATCACTGATTGCAACCCCAGCAGCCCTGGGAGAAGGAGGAAGCTGAAATTGTATTGTCATATTTTAGTATATAAGAATATGTTTTAAAATAGCATCAGAGATTATGCAGTTATGATGGTATCAGTTAGTGTCCACCACCTGTTAAATATTACTATTATAGTAGTATATTGAGGGTTTTTCTTTTCTGTCAGCCTGGCTGCTATGCAACTGGGCTGCTGAGGCATCCTTGCCACATGTTTAGTGCTGATTTTCTGGCACTTGTCTCAGAGGTGACATGTCCCATCACCAAGGACAGGATATGCTGCTTCCAGGGGAGCAGATGTAGCAGAGATGGGTAGGATCAGCAAACCAGCAGCAGGAATGGCCACCTGAGAAGCAGTTCAGAGACCAACCCAGCACAGAGGATGCTCACACCCTTCCTTGCCTTTCTGTAACGAGAGCATTACCTGCCTCAAGGTACATCCCCAGTTCCTCAGGGGATAATTTGATTTATTATTTTACTGAAACTAGGAACAACATCTCAGTGAATGCAAGGAGGGAAAAATCTGTCGAATGACTTTGATATATCATTTAAATCTACAGGTCTGGATGTGCCCTTTCAAGCACACATCATTTCGAGTGCTGGGATAAGCAGAAGGATTAGGGGCTCAGTTAGCACTTTAGTCCTGAAGCTGCTAAGTACTTAACACTTATTTAACTTTAAACACCTGAAGAGTCACAGTAACTTACTCAGATCTACTGAAGTGAAATCAGCTAATGACATACTTAAGCATCCTGTGTCACTCAGAGGTGAATTCTTCTGCTCCTGGTGAGACATCTTTATCTCTGTGAGCATTTTGGAGCTCTGGGAAACGGGAAAGGTGCAGTTTGCACCACTGCTGTGCTGCCTGTAGCCAAGTACCCCTTATCATAAGGGTGGCAAATCTCATGGCTTATTTACAAGTTAAGAAACAACACAGCCTATAGAAATGTTCACCCAGCACATAGGTATGGAGTAACTCAGGATAAGAACACTGCTAAAATATATTCTGTATAATTATAAACTATAACGTGCATTCAGGTAAAAGCCGAAAGACCCAGCTTAACCCAGTGGAACTCTTAAAATTATGTCTTCACCTAGAAGAAAACAAGCAAGATCTTAACTATTTAATAGAGATTTACTAACATTTCCTCAATGAAAATGCACTGCCAGGTCAAAATCTTTACTATCTTGGGATCAAATTCACTGCTGCTGCAGCAATAGTGGGTGTCCTGTGTGTCTGTGCAAGAGCATGGGTGAAAAATGTCAGGAGGAAACATTTCTGTTGGACACAAAAGATTTGTTAACTAAAATCTTGAAACTGGTTTATTTTATCTCATGCAGCAAACATGTTTTGGAGTAAATGCACTTCCCATTGAAATTAAGAGCAAAAATGTCTTTCATGTCTGAATTACTGGGGTTTGATCTTACAGAACTCAGATACTTGCTGATCAAAATGCAGTTGTGTTGATGTAATTAGATATACTTGATTATATAATAAATAAAATGAATGCTGCTGTGTTTTCTTGCTTTTTTCTCAACCATAAATACAAGGATATTACCCTGAGTTGAAATGTCACCTCTGCAGAGTTTCTGTAACATGATTTCTGATCCGGCACTGCTACTACTGCTGCAATAACTAAACCAGACAGAATCAAAGCATTATAAGGTCAGCTCCCAGTCCCATGGCTTTCTTAAAAGCCAAAGGCTAAGATTTTAAGAATGTGAGGACCTAAGAAGAATTTAAGGTACTAAATTGAAGAATTTATGGTCCTAATTTTAAGAATTCCAGAGTCTAAAGTGAGACACAGGGAATTCCCAAGGGCCAAAGCAAGTCAGGTAGGCTGATTTCCCTAACCTGAGAATAAATGGAGAAGCGTTAATGGTGCGAAAGAACCCCCTCAAGACCGCTTAGCATATTATTATAAATTCATGCCAAGTCTGTGGGATTTTCAGCATAGATTATGTGATATCTTGAGCCTGCTGTTGTCTTTATACTGACACTAAGAAACTAATGGCCTCTGGCATGGTGCAATGGACTATAAGATCAAAGGGATTAAAAAACTCTAGTTCTCAACAGAAGCATGAGCTTCTTTCCTGAAAAACATATAGCATGGCATGCTGGCATGTGCTCATTTACATATTTTGTTTTAAGATAGACAAAAGTATGAGTATTTTACCAGCAAGTGAATGTCTGGATCTTAATGTCACAGAAGGATGCAGTGACAGCGTCAGGGGGCTGAAAAAGGCATTAAACAAATTCTTGGGCAACAGACTTCAAAATGGATACTACAAAAACTGGGTAGGGATGTTTGAAGTAGAATTGTGAATGCTGTGAAAGCACGAGAGGAATGGACCACATAAAATGACCTTGCTTGCATGCTAGATATCCTCTGTCCAGAGAGAATCTGCTGTTTCCGTTGCTGGAGATGCACTACTGGACTAGATGGACCACGTGTTGATCCATTTGGGCATTTTATTTTTGTTTGATGGACAGTGAGGTGAAGAATAAACATCACCTCAAATAACAGTTTAGTAACATAACAACAGATTTCTGTGGGTGGGGATTTTGATAGCCATTCAAAAATAAGCAGTTTATAGAAATTGTATGTATTTAAAAACAACTATGATTGCCAAAACCAAATCATTAATTATTGTGAAAATTCCAGGATAGATAACTAGGCAAAAGAATAACTATATTAATATAAGCAGAAAATTGAGCATGTATGATCTTTTCTTATTGATCATGGAAGTAGGAAATAAACCTGGACATTAAATTTAGAGTAATATCTTTAATATGCCTGCTCCTCGTGATATTGCACTTTATATTTTCTACTCACAATAACTATTTATATTCATTGTCATTCTATTTTCCTGTCCTTCTTTCCTTGAAATAAATAACATGCTAAAATAACAAAAGAAATGCAGGGTTTATAATTACTCTCACTCATAGGTTTTGCGGTGATTTCGTAGAGAAACTGACACCGAAATTCATATGCTCTGCAGCATGACAGAGCACAGAGAGATTTTGTATTCAGACAAAGCTTGTGCATTTCTCATTCAGGAAAAGGTTCTCTTACACTCAATTACCTTGAACTGCAGCTTTTTTTTTTAAGAACATGCTGTAGTTTTCATAAGCAAGTAGTGATTCTCATTACTAAAACAACCAGGCACACAATCCAGCTCTTTCTGAGGTCCAGTGATACAAACTGTATGGATTTCTATAAGAATTATATTTCTATTACTTCATTAAGGATGAAGTAAACAGAGAATCTACATTGTTTTTTATCACGGCTGATTGGCTTTTGAAATGGCAGAGCAAACTCAGGTGCCCAAATTATAGAAAAGGAAAGAAGTGTTTTAACAGCTGCTGTCCGGTTTTGTGTTAAGCAAAGGATAGATTGTTTTATGTGCCTACTTTGCATCGCTCAAAGGACACAAAATGAATGTATTCCGACCATAGACCATCTCTCTTTCTCCAGGGACTGTGCCAAAAACTGGACGGATGCTGGAGACATCATGTCTACGGATTTCCTTAATGGGAATATTTGTCAGAGAAAGGGGCCAGGTGTGCTTCAGTGTATGGAATGTATGTTTTTACCTGTTGGTGGGTATTTGCATTCTTTTTATGAGCTCCTATGGCAAATGGCTTTATCACAGAGAAGTGCTTGTTCTCATTCCATATCAAATCTGTTTACACACAAGATACTTATATTTTTAATTATAACATTTATATTTTATTTTACTTAACCTCAAATGAAATGTCTCCTTAATAAGACAGTATTTTCATCTCTAAGTCTATCCAACGTATCAGTTTTGGAAGTTAGAGGCAAATGGCCAGAGGCAGTCATTTACAGCAATTAAGCAATTGTCTACACACTCAGAGTGATAAGTAGGCTGATTAGTGCCTTGCAGTTTTTCATTCTATCAAAACTGAGTTCTTAGCCTAAGTCTGTCAGAAATCTTCTCCATTTATCACAGGAATTATTTGTCCTCTCTGGAACTGGATGTTATCATAAAAATTAAATCATCAAATCATTAGAAAATTACCCATGATTATCTGAATAAATGACACAGCATAGATTAAGAAAACAGATTTTTTCACAGTAGTTACTAACAGGTAAGGTAACACAGGGGAACACTGAGCTCTTTATTTAGAAACAAAACAGTTTTACTAAATGAAAATTATAGTTTTACTGCTTTTGACATGAATTGAGTCCTGGCATTGAGCAAAGTGAGGGAAAAGAAATCAAAACACTGTAGGGATGCAGGTAAGATCTCTACTCCTATAAAGATATTACAAAAGCACAAGCCTCTACTCCGTGTCCTAATACTATTGACTTTGTGCTAAGCTTTGCAGTCCAAAGAAAGAAGAAAAGTGGTCTTGTGAAACCAGTGGGAGCTTTACTATAGACTTCAGGAACAGTATTTTAACTAATTTATAGAGAGTGATCAAAATACGCTCTCGATAACGTGGCATTTCTTGAAGTAACCATCTAAGTGTGATACATTGTAGAATGTCTATATGCAAACTATGACATATATGAATATTACTGATGAAAATCCACCATGCTGTGGTGCTACAGCTCTCTGAAATGTGCTCAAGTCTTCAGATCCACAGATCAGATCCGCCAAACCCTGCTTTCATCTTGAACTTACAAAGTGGCAACACTTGGGGAAATCTTAAAAATGCTCATAATGTTTCCAGTATGCCCACATTTTCCTTCTTTAAAGTTTCCTATGCCCTGTCAACTGGCTTTCTAGCAAAGTTTTCAGATATTTGTAACTAAATATTCAGAACACCCTTTCTAAAATAATACAAATACTTTACAAATACAATTGCAATGTTGCACAGGAAAACCTCAGAAATGAAAAGCTGGTAACAGCTGCAGTAGAAAACTGAAAATACTAACGCTGTGAAAAACATTTGAACTAGAATAAAGCTAAAATTAAGGTGCTATTTAGTGAAACAAAAATAATTCATTTACAAGACAGTTCTTCTTCCTTTCTTTATAAGGAAAAGAGAGAAATCCTGAGGATCCTTTATTAAGCACATGCTGATAAATACTGGTGATAGAAGATTGAAAGAAAAAGAAACATGGAATTAGAAAATTATAAATATGATTTTTCAAGGGCCTTGGTACTCAGCAAGTGTCTGATAGAAGAGGAAATCAGATAATAGATGAAATATTCCTCTAAAACAGCATTCCTAAAAGTTTCCAGAAAACTCACAGAATAAAAATCAATGTCACATAAGGAGGAAGACATTTATCTTTTTAACTCTGCTTTAATAGTTTTGATATAATGAAACTAGTGCAAAACTATTATGACGGTATCCACATAGGGTTCGGCGTTTTGTCAGTATAAAAAATAGACTTAATATACTTGGTCATATACACAGCAGCGAGGTACCTTCCATCTCCCATTAGTTTCTGAAGGAACATGTTTACATAAGAGAAGTGGCAATCACAGTTTTTCACAAATGTTCACAGTTAACTACTTGGAGTAGACACTTCTGAAAATATCTCTTTAAATAAACAGAAAGATCCAACCTTGAATATGAATACTAAACTAAGTAAGTTAAAATGTTTCAGTGTAACCTTTTTTCAATGAGGGATATTCAGTTTGGAAACAATTTTCCTAATTTTCTTATAACTACATTTTAAAATCAAGGTTCAGAATTAAGATGGGAAGTAATCTGATTTTACCAGAGTTATAGAAATATGGCAAGGCAAAAGGAAAGCAGATATCTTTATTAAATGGCATCTTAAGACTAGAAACATCTTTTTTTCTGAGAATTCATATCAGAATCAGTTTTCTTCAGCAAAACTGGAAGAAGTAAACCTATCCTAATTATTTATGTCATGATTTGAATAAAATTTTAGCATGTTTCTTATCATAATTATGAGCCAAATCCAATCATGAGTCACCCCGTTGCCTCAGAAAAAAAGCATCTCAGTAAGAGAACTTCAGCTTTCTCTAATGGTAGGTAGAGAGAGGTGAAAAAGGAAGTTCTTAGTGTATTTTTTAGCTGGATAAATAAATATAAAAATAAATATAGATTTGTCCACTTGGACAACTCCTGTTGTTTGAGAATATATTTCTACATTTTTCTGGTGAAACACCTGGTAATAATTCTTTACAACTTATTTTTATAGTAAAATATTTTTCGGTGTCCTGATTGTCTCAGGACATGCTTTTCTACATGGAACTAACAATCAAAAATAATAGATGACAATTTTCCTACTTGGTGTGTGTTGTAATACAACCACTCAGATGACAGGACTATCTGTTATTGCTGTGGGCCTATTTTCCTGTTTTCAGTTTATCTTGTTGCGTGTTTTCCTGCTTTAAGGTCTAAAATTCAGCCTAAATTTGGTGGTTTATCTAAAAGAGTTCACGACACAGCAACAGCTGTTATTCTGTTACATGCCAAACAGAACTGAGTAGGTTTTTGATTTCATTCTGTCACTCCACCCATGACAGGCTTAAGGTAAGAGTAGGAGGAAGACTCTCCAAATATGTAGGTAGAACACACTTTAATTGAAGCCTGTATAATGTATACATATTGACTTTGAGATGAACACCACAAAACCAGGTTGGTTTCCAAAGTTTGGCATTGATTCTGCAAAATGCCCTCTCACCTCTTCCACCTGCCATCTTCCTTAGTAATTTAGGTTTTAAGTAACTGGGGTCAGAGAATGTTATATACATATATATATATATACACACACACACACCATGTGACTCATCCACACTTGCTGTTGGATTTGTTCATACTTACCAAATACAATCAATAAATAATGATTTATGTCAATTGAAAGTCATCACAGCTACACCAAACATGAAGTGCAAAATCCATGAGTGCATTCACACGAGCATTTTAGTTCAGGTCTAGAGTGCACTCTAGTGAAATCTTCGGTTTGTTCCCACTTACTGGGTGTTTATCCATTTTAGGGACATCTTGAACCTCACTGAAAATTAAACTCAAGTGGAGGATGTACAAGAGAACTCATCAATGCACTCTAGCTGCCCAAAGCCCTGATATGCACAGAACCAAGCTGGAGCTACTCTACTTCAGAAAATACCCCCCCCAAAAATATAGTCAGTTGATTTTGAGCCATCATCACCAACTATTTTGCTCTGTAGATCTCCTCCTATTGTGGTTCTTGACTTGCTAGCATAGACATGGCCTGAATGGACAATACTGTCCCTTTGAATTCAAAGCAATTTTGTCTAAGCGTTGAAGGGAGATCAAGCTTTGAGTAGCGACTCCAAGATGTGGTCACAAGTACAGCATTCTTTGTTAATTACAGATGAACCTCAAATGACGCGTTTAAATCTTGACCTGCCTTTAGCTTTAATAAAAATGATGTAGAGTGAACCTGGAAACAACTGAATTTTACTTTTATAGGGATAAATTAATATGTTAAAAATTAATATCTTCCTCAGGCTACTGTACTTGTTTAGCTCACTGCAATTCAATTTCATAAACCTTTCTTTGCTCCAGCCAAAAAAACCCAACGAACCAAACTCAACTTGCTAGAAGAGTTATAACAGTGAAGAACAAAGAAAAAAATAAGAGTAGGAATTTTATTCGCTTGCACTTCTTCCTGAACTCACTGAATACAATGATGGAAAATCAATAGGGGTGTTTCAAGAGAGAATTTTATTAAGACTTTTCCATACTTATATTGGAAGGATGCCAGTTCAATATGAATACCCTACCTCTGTCTTGAAGTTCATACAATAATCTCAAGTGTTAATGAGTGTGCAGAGCCTGCCGTAGCCTTTTTCTGACCATTGTCTATGACTTAAACCTGAGAGAATATTTACTGGCTTCCTAGAATTTACATTTGGGTCCACAGTGGAAACGGTGGAAACAGTTCACACTGGAAACAGTCAGTACTTAAAGCTAGGGACATATTTAAATGCTGTGCTTGGTCAGGATTATGTTGGTGATGAGAAATTCCTTTAAATTATAGTAGTTAAAACAAACAAACAAAAAAGACATTGTGAAAAGGGTAGGGGAAGAGACACAGATTTTAAGACACTACCAGTTTAACCTCTCAGAAATTATGGGAATGGAGAAAACGCTTAATTGATTTTTAAGTACTTTAATAACAAAAGGAATAAAATGTTTGCCTCAAAACAAGACTTTTAGACTAAAAAAGCCAGCAAACCAAAAATATCACCATTCACAAAGTTCTATTGAGGTTCCTTTTCCTGTGCCATCTAGTGGATTCTCCTTAAAACTACATAGTTCAAATTGCCCCAAGTTAAAATGGCATGAATTTCTATCCAGAAAAATGGACGATTTTTAAACTTATTTCTTAAGAGAAGAGGAACCATACTTCTCCAGAAGTAGGTATAATTAATAAACTGAAAGTGCTAGTATGCTACTAACATGTTTCTCTTTCTTCCATATGTTTTTGAGGAATCGGCTGTCAAATTATGTTACTTACCTTGTCCAGTTTTAGTCACTATTTAAATAAATATTTAAAGGTGAATAAGATAACAATCTAAATGTCAGTCTAACAAAATAATAATATGTTACGTAGTCTACAGTCACAGACTAATTTAATTCCTAGCCTTGCTATATAGCTTGCATTTAAAAGAAGAAAATGTTACAAGTTTTTGGAAGAATGGAACATCAGTGCTCAAAATAGATAGTTTATATTAAATGCTCTGATGGCATGATATGAAAGTAAATTTGGAAATTTACTTGATACAAACTTAAAGTTTCTTTGTATTCCATTAATGAACTGATGTTTTTTTCCATTATGTAGAACTCTACAAGTATGTTTTATAGGTCTTTGCAATGTTTTCTGTGTTCTTCTGGCATCAAAATGCAGTTTATATTGTAGAATCAATAAGGTTTTGCTTCTCTACAGGACTGAGCCCTAACTTCTACACCTCAGGGAAAAGAAGGTACAAAATCTCAATGACTGAACCTAATCCTTGCTCCCAGGATTAGCTCTGCTGGCTAAGTTAGAAAAATTTAGGAGAACAGTGTGGTTGTTCCCAATGGACCCGACTGAAGTCTTTCAAAATGAGTCATGCCCTTGATGTTCAAAAACAAATAAACCAACTCTGTCTTTGTGATGGGAAGTTATGAGAGCTTGTTGTTCAATATGTGAAAGATGTAAAGGAAAACATTTTAATTATAGACAGAAAGCAGCTTTGAAAACAGTGCCCATAAAGCATCTCATTCCCTGGTGAGGGCTCAGAGCAGACAGAGCAGTTTCCAGGTGTTTCATCATGTCATCAAGCACATCATGACTGTGACATTATCTGTGGTAGCCGCAGCTGATAAAACTAACTAGAATATGTATGTACAATGGAGTTCACTAAGAACTTGTAGAAATATAATTGCAATCTCATTACCTATATACATCATATTAGAAGTTTACTTAACAATTATAGTATCGGCTTAGGCAGGAAGTTCATGTTTCTCTGGATTTTTTTAACTCAACATCTGATCATCACCAGCACAGGGCACATAACACAGATACAATCGCTGTGACTGAACAACTGTAAACAGCATTTGTTTTCAACTGAAATTTTAAATCTCATCTTTACACACTGAAAAATACAAAAAGCATATGAATGAATAAGTTCCTATTGTTATTTATTCTTCATGCTATCAACTATGCCTCCCTTCATCCAGGAAAGTGCAGAGTCGAGTCATGGTTCCACTGATTCAGTGGGGCTGTGATTCTGTTGAAATTGACCCACTGTAAGTATTGATTAATGTCGATGACAGCTGAAAGTAAAAGACACAGGTAGTCAATTACTACAAATGGAATAGCTTGTAAATGGAAATACTGTATATTTAGGCTGGATGTTCTGAACACCTACTTGTACATTTAAAGTAAGCTTTTGAGTGCCATAGAGCCTAGATTTTAAATACCAGTCCAATTACAATTAATCATAGGTTGCATGATGAGGATCCTGATTTCTACAGTCTTCAATACAGTAATTTCAAACACAGAAAGAGAAAGAAGTTCAGATCTTGCAGAATATAACATAGTAAATATGCTATATTTTAATAGCTTAGGCTTTCCTGCTAAGTGAAAGGAAAGGAAAACGTTTTTGTTAACTCCTTTCTCTTTATGATCGCATCATGCCAGAGGAAAGCAAACTGAAAACAATTAGGTGAATGAGATTACAGAGAATGTGGTTTGGGGTTATATGATTAATAAAGGTTAAAATCCATTACTACCCAAGTACTCCCTTTGCTTTCATATTACATACTCATAAATGGAAAAAGAGGCCATGAAACTTCCGATTTTACCAAAGAACTGTTAGTACCTGAAATAAAAATTCTTGCTTGTCCCTCCAACTGAAGAAAAAGTGATTTTTATAAATAAATATTTTTAATATAGAATAGTAATACATCTTATGAATGATATTAATTTTTCCCAAAAAAGTTTCATAATAGAATGAACCAGAACAAATTCTATAAAATAATAATAAAATAATAATACCTGAAGTATTTATACTTATCCCTTC
Source organism: Patagioenas fasciata (assembly GCF_037038585.1). Taxonomy (NCBI): domain Eukaryota; kingdom Metazoa; phylum Chordata; class Aves; order Columbiformes; family Columbidae; genus Patagioenas; species Patagioenas fasciata. The sequence goes on along the minus strand of NC_092524.1, from coordinate 5,420,652 downwards.
TGCCAACTCTAAGGAGAAAAATAATAATCAATAAATATTATCGCTGGAGATCGTAGTCAGATATAAAGCCAATATTCCTTTCTATTTGATGAGAAGACAGCAATACCCAAAAATTATCAGACAAGGTGACTGACCTTTTACACTTTCCAGGTTGGAAAACTTTCTAATAATGTAGAAAATCACTTCTTTTGAGCAGTCCAGCTCTGAGATTGTGTTTGAGGTTCACCCTTATTTTAAATGTTCTGTGGTATGAATTCCTGCTGAGATAGCGTGTGTGACAAAGAGGCTGTCCCCACCTTTTTTTCCTAAAAGTCCTTTAGGGAGATGCTCTCAACCTGCAAGAACCCTTTCCTAGAGTCTATTCCTTGAAGCTTTTTTTTCCTGGGCTTCCCATTTGAGACTGGTATCTCCAATTCACATTAGTATTTGTCCATCTATACCCAGGCACAGAGCAGAAACATGCCTCTGAATGTAGAAGAATGACGACAGATTAAAAAGTTGCTGCTACCAGAAGAAGCGATCGTGCCTAGAAGCCTTCTATGACTACGCATCATCGCCTGGTATGGTTCTGACAAAAGCATCTCCCGTAGTAGTTTCAGCCCATTTTCAGGTTGTTTGCTTTCCCCAGGGCAAAACAGGAGATGACAGCCACGTCGTTTCCGCATGTGACATCTTGTGCAATAGAGGCTCTGTGTGCACAATATACCTGACACTCTCCAAAAGCTGTGGACATTTGAAGACTGACTGTAGTGAGTACACACATCACATCTGGTCACATTACAGGAGAGAGACTGGGCAGATAAAACTCTTCTGCTGTTCAAATAAGCTCTGGATCTGACCAAACAACATCATTCACTTTGAATAAGTGAAATGATTGGGGAAAAACAATCATATGACAACTCTTTAGCAATGGCGTTTAGCTCATTATGAGCTACTAATACTTCTTATCATGTAGGAAACACTGCCATTACTGGCACATCTGCTCCTGGTAGGAAGCTAAGATGGAAAGAATGTGGAAATTGGGATGTGTTTTCTTTCGTTAACACTGTTTTGTTTTAATTTTGGAATGCTGAAGAGTTGGAAATATTGATAAGCAAGGTTATAGTCCTGCTACAAAAGCCACACCTATTCAGGGATGGCAAACTTTCCAGTTAAACTGGAAATTTTTTTCAAGTGCCAACTTTTACTGGAAAGGTTTTTCCATAAAGCCCCATAGTCTCTAATTTTGAAGATTTTGGAGACATAGTGGGGGGTGAAGTTTGCAACAGACTTACATCTGAATTCCTCTATTTTGCATCAGTGAATTTATTCCAATCATTAACTTCAAGTTGCTTCTCAGTAACCTATAGCTATTGTCTGTGTATCTTTTACTAACAATTAAATGGGCTTTTCTTGAGCTGTATGAAAAAACAATAGGATGGTATATATTATAGTGCTTAGTCTTCCTGGAGTTGTTTACAATCAGAAAGTAATCTAATGAAAATTTTAAAGCAGCAAGACTGTCTTGCTTTCCAGTACATAATCCAACTGATTCCAGACAATTACTCAATACATATAACTGTTTGTAAGTAAGATTATAAGGACATGGAGAAAACAAACAAACAAACAAACAAACAAAATGCCTCCTAAAAACTATAATCGAAGTTAGAACATTAGCACTTAACTACGCTAGCAAATTTGTGAAACATTTTATGCTAATAGGAAGGGACAAAAGTGGAATTATTCATGAGCAGGTTAGAAATATTGATGGGATCGCATCCTAAGAAGAACAAATAATCAAAAGAGGGTTATGTAATGTACATGAAAACTTTGGTGGTTATTATAAAATAATTATAGGAGGCATAGCCGTTGCCTCACATACCAGGTCAGATGAAAGTCTCTTCTGACGTTTCCTCAGTTGAGTGTGTCAGGTGAATGTGCCAAAAAACTGAGCAGTTCTCAACATTGGAAAATTCTCCCACTAGGATAAGTTCTTTACTAAGTCCCATCACTTAGTGGTTGATTTATATTCCTCCTGAAGTTATGCATATTTCTTGATGTTAATGTAAGTACAGAAGCAGGGATGTATTTCACTCTCATTTTCTAAATGTAGCAGTTTAATACTGAAAAGGTCAGTGATTTTCACCAGTGTCCACCAGAGACTGAATGTTGAAACCCTTTACAAATCTACATGATTTCAGAGCCTTCAGGTCCCTATAAAATCCAAACCACACAGAAAACACAGTTGGACATATAAAGCATTATTACATAACCAATATAAAACATGACAGAAGTAATAACCCTATTATAAAATACTGTTCTGTATGAGCAGAGAGAAAGAGTTCTCAGGAATGGAAGGGGATTACAAGAAGTGAGATAAAAAGGCCCCTCTGTGTGTGTCTCTATATTCATTACAGAAGAGTCCTGAAAGTAAAGTTAGTCTAAATAGTTATATTTTTTTATTCCACAATTGAAGCTAGGCAAGATGAATGCTAACCTGTGCTTTACTTTCAAAAGTGACTTCGGCAAAATCCTCAGTAGAAATGAATCCTAGACTTTGAAGCATCTAAGTTATTTCTGGAAACATAGAGGAAGCTCTTAAGTGGTTTAGCCATTGCAACTTGGTGTAAAGCAATACCTAAAACCACCTACACTCCCTGAAAAAACCCCAGCGCATTACAGAAGTGGTGATGCTGTGTTTCAGATAGCCACTATAGAATCTGCTTTATGAACTTAAGAAATACTTTTCAGTACACAATGGTTGGTAGTCTCTGTTTCCCCCTGTGACAATTTATTTGAATAGAGTAAAAATACGTTTCTTTATCAGAAGTATACTCATGTTTCCTGCCATCATCTTTCCCATCTTTGTGATGGAATAGGTTAAAACATCCTCTCAGAGTTTCAGGAAGGTGGACCATATTACTCTTTCTCTCTTTCTCTGAACTTTTCCATCATTCAACCCAAACAAAAATTGTCCTTTTTCAGACCATAAGGGTCATCATGGTTTCACTTACTGATTCTTATTCATCAGCTCTTCACTGTTTATTCTAATTCTTTACATTTCTCATATTTTTTAAGACTTCCATATCAATCTTTGTAGGTGGGAGGGGATACAGTTAATCCTGACCTGCTTTCTGAGTGCATTTCCCGTGAAATATGTCAGTTTAAATAACAGTTCTAAACCTTTCTATTCTGTTCAGCATTTAATTGACTCCTTCTATATACGGATTATCTTTATGAAAGGCACTATAGGAAAATCAATAGTGTTCATTTGTCATACAAAAACGTAGTTGTAATGTGTTTTTGTAGAGTACACTGTATTTTCTACTCACCTGTTCTTTAAACAGAATCTCCACAGAAAAAAGGTTCCATTTAATGGAATTCTTTTATATCTTAATAAGAAGAGGTGAAAGAAGAGAGTAGTTTGATCTCTAGCTGAAAAAATATTATACAAAATAGGAATTTCACCATCCAACATGGCTACACAGACCTCTTCAGAGGCAGTAATTGTTGGCTTTACAAGAGAATAGGGAGCTTTTTGATGCATACGTGGATGCATATGTTTTATTCATTTTCAGAAGGATGGTTTGATGAATTATATATATCTTCTGTCTTCTCAGATACTACATGTTAAAAGCCATTTAGTGACTTCTAACAGAATGCAGGAGCAGAAGCGAACCGGTGGGGAACCACCGTGCGCTACAGGAGATGGAGGGTGGGCTCAAGTCAGACTTGCGCTCCTTGGCTACAGGGAGTTAGTTATCATCTGCAAGTAACTCCCATGACATTTTTTCCTGCTGTTATTTGACATACCCAGTATTTCAATACTGAAAGTCAAGTTTCTGTCTGATCCTTACAAAGCTGAAAACACAGAAGAGAAATGCAGTTTTCTATCTAATCCTTCAGAGAAAGCCTTGGTGTAGCACAAACTTAGTATTATTTATGAAGCTGAATATTGCTGTGATTTCAGATTTCAGCATTGCATTTTGTAATTAATAATATTTTCATTTTTATGTACAAAATGCAGAGTTATTATTATTACTGTGTATGTCATAGAGGACACCGTTACTGCTATTAACAACACACACACACAAAAATCTGTATTACTAACATCACTTCAACAAATGAGGTAAATAAAAACTATTAGTACTTAATTCAGCTTAATGGCTCTATAAGTTAGTTTACTACACCATTATATCAATGAATAAAAGCATCCTGCATAACCAATGAGGTAGGAAATGTTATACAATAGATTTTTAAGTGAACTATTTCCAACAATAAAAGAAAAACCCAACCTACAAATGCAGTAACGGAAAACCTGTGTTTCAACATGCAACATCAGAGCATGGTCAAAGCTCCAATGTAAGAAAGACAGACCTACCTCAGACGTCCTTTTACACTTAGGACAAGTCATTATAGACAAAAATGTGATTATTACATAATCATGTTTCATGAGTTGCAGTGGTTTAACTCAGTGGGCAGCTAAACATCACACAGCCATTCACTCACTCACTACCCTCCAGTAGGATGGGGGAGAGAGTCAGAAAAAAGGTAAAATTCCTAGGTTGAGATAAAGACAGTTTAATAAGATAGAAAAGAAAGGGGAAATAATATATAATAATAATAATAATAACAGAATATACAAACCAAGTGATGCATAAAGCAATCCTTTGTCACCTGCTGATAGATGCCCAGTCAGTCCCCGAGCAGCGACTCCCTGGCTGACTTTACCCCTAGTTTATATACTGAGCATGATGCCATATGGTATGGAATATCCCTTTGGTCAATTGGGGTCAGTTGTCCCAGCCATGTCCCCTCCCAGCTCCTTGTGCACCCCCAGCCTCCTCGCTGGCAGGGCAGCACGAGAAGCTGAAAAGTCCTTGACTTAGTGTAAGCGCTGCTCAGCAACAACCAAACCATCTGTTGGTTATCAATGTTATTCTCATCTTAAATCCCAAATATGACACTATACCAGATACTAGGAGGAAAATTAACTCACAGCCAAAACCTGGACATAAGCATATTAAACATCTGTGATACTCAACCCATAGACATAAAAGATTTTTCATAAATATAGATATGTCATAACATAATAAGCAGTCATAATTGTCAGAAAACAAACAAGCAGACGACAAAAAAGAGAAAACTCCTGGGTTGACCAACAGGCTTTAAAGGGGAAAAAAAAAATCCCTATCTAGCATTAAATTAAGGGATAGACTCAAAAACTGTTACAAACAATGAAGAGTCCGAAATTAAATGTCACATTACGTTTATGTTTGTCCCTGTAGGTATGTTTGTGTGTATATATGTATTTTCAAATACATGTCTTTATGTGTATGTACACAAAAGAAATGTAGATATTGCCTATACACAGGGTAAAGAAAAAAGAAAAAAAAAGAAGGTAACATCTGTTTGAACTCTTTATCTTTCTAGAAGACAAAGACTTCCATATAACTGCAGAAAACACTTCTCAGCCAACTTTATAATTCTATGGGGCTGACAACTGACTTATTGCTGCCCATCAGCAATGGAAATGTAAATGAGGGAAATTTAAGAGACATGATGGTTTTCCTGGAATCATACTACAATGTACAGCTTGTGAAGAGAGTGGTGTTCTATGAGAGAGCCTTTTATCACCTACTATCAAATACTGAAAAGGTGTTTCAGGATGAGTCAGTAACTTTGAAATGAGAAGTAATTTCACACTTCTGAGACATATGCCCAGAAATAATACAGTTTCATACAAACTTTAAAGTCATTTTGGACAAACATGATCCAATCAGATGATCAGAGACTGAAATACCCAATCCTAAATATTATTAAAGTTTGTAGTTATGGATCTGAATTATACAGAGGCATCTGTGTTAATACCAGGTTAAACTGAAAATCAAAAGTGCAGCAATGTTTGAAATTTTATTGCCATCAAGAACATAACCTGAATATCTTGGTGAACTGGATTCTAAAAACCGTACTCAATGAACCATTTGCACCACTGAGGAGGACTGGTTTGGGTCCTGCTGGATACTGAGTCCATCCCTGGAGGAAAAAAAGGCTGCAAGTGCTTCACAGGAGAGAGTGGTCAGCAAAAGCTATAAAATCTACCAAAAACTCAAAAATGTTATTGTGGGGAAAGTGACCACACCAGCTTGTAAAGGAAATATTCACTAACAGAAAGTTAAGTTAAATTCCATGAAAAGTAGAGACAGGTCTGCAGGGAAATTAAAAAGTTATTTTACACACCATCTATTTTTATATCAGTAGTTTAGCATGATTAATTATTGCTTATGAAAGCAAGAATCTAAGAATGGAGATTGATTTCCTTCATGCAGTACTCAATAGGAAGGAGCTCTTACAGAAATACTCAGTCTCAAAGGTCCTGAAATAAATAAAAGAATTATCAACGAATCAGACAAATGACCCAAAACGACTTCATGCTTGTACTTAATATATGTAACGTGTGTCTGAGTGCACACATCCAAAATGATAGAGTTATAGATTGACTAAAGTTCTAGCTGTGAAACAGTAATTATTTCATGAGATCTTGTGGCCTTTGCTGTTGATTTTTGTGCAAACTTCTCACTAAATTAGGGACTAGACATTTCCAGTGGGAAATTTCACAGGTTCAAATGACAACTGTGAAAGTCACCTGTGTCATCACATATGTTAATTATAGAGACATGGCAATATAAAACTGCATCTTTTCCCTCACAATCTCATTGCCCATGGGCTTGCCTAGTATATCAGCTTGTTGCATAAGCTGTAGGAATAGGTCATCTGGAAATAACTCAAGATAGGGAAAAGCAAAACCAATTTCTTGACAATAGGAAATTGTAGGAGGTCTTCTTTAATGCCATCATACATTCTTTCAATTCCTATTAGAAAATTTGTTTTGGTTCCCTCATGGAAAGGGTAAGCTGTCAACCCTGTCTTCAAGCGGTAACATCACTGATCTTAACCAGAGCGGGAGCCACATCCACATATCCCAGTGTGAAGGGTGGAAAAGGAGAGGAAATACATGAAGTCATATGTACGAGTTCTTCAGACATGTAAAAAGAATTACATATGTGTGTTAATATATAAAATATAGATTAGTATTGCAATAAAATCATCCCCTTCTCCACCAAAATAACATTTTTTCAGTGTATTCTTTGATGATACATTGTGCGTAGGAATGAACTTCCAGAGCACACTCTGATTGTTCCACCTGTGCACAGTTGATGCCACTAAATTGGTATTTTTCTAATACTTTGGCCTACAGCTGGGAATTGCTCTACTCTCAGAAATGGCTACTTGCAAAAGTCACACATTTCCACAATTATTGCAACTTCTTGTGATTAACAGTTTGCTATTAATCACACCAAATTCACAATACCCTCTGTTGCTCCATACCTCATAAGGAGTACCCGTCGCTATGAGTACTACGGGCAGGCAGCTAAACACTGTGAGACTGATGTCTGATGAAAACCGAGCGTTTGGCTAGAATAACATGGGAACCCAATTGCTATTGCATTTGTTGCTCTAAATTTCACTATATAAGAAAATTAAAAAAAGAAAAATCCTGAATGTCAAACAGTATTAGCAGAAGAAGCAATTAAAACCTACTCAGGCGAAATTCTCATATTTGTTTTTTCTTCTTTGACATTTTGACAGCTTGTTTTGTACTGGCTGCTATACAGAATGGTGAGGAAAGGTTAAGTGTGCAACATTTTACTAAAAGTCAGTTAGTTAATACCATGAGTGTTTTCAAGCATCTTTAGCCCCGCTCTTGGAAAGTTCCAGCTACCTTCTGTATCAGTTTCAGGGCATCTATGCAGCTGGCACGGATGTGTTGTGGCTTTCACAGCAGGTTCTTGTGAAATCCTTCCCATCTCCAGTGTGTGAATTTTGTACCCTGCTGCGGAAGTATCGGTTTTTCGTCAGTTCTCTTGGGAAATTAGAGGTCGGGTTTGGTCCTGCTATATTTCCAATAAAAAAACATTTTGAAATGGAAAAATTGAAGTGTTTGAGCAATGTGTTTTATTAATATTATCACTGAAAAGAAAAGTTGACACCCTTTCTATCCAGGACAGGATTTGAAAAGCAACATTCAAAGAAGGGCACAAATCCAGGAAACTGGATACAAAATTATAAATGTGAAAAAGTGTTATGCAAAGTGATAATGCTAATGGGGATTGCTCTATATGGGAACAGGAATAAAAGCAGAAGAGAGCTGATGACCTGTTGCCAGCATACACAGCTCTGAACTAAGCGGTTCACAGATTTGCATAAGAAACCATGTATGGTGAATTTAATACTTTATAAAGGAAAGAATTTTTTTTCCCCTTACTTATGTCTCTGGATTAGTGTCACTGTTTTGATTTATTAAACATACTGCTGATTATAGTCATACCTCACTTGATTTATTATTTCTTTCATGCTGGGATTAACTCACTAGATATATAACTGGAACTGGGTCCAATTTAGTCCCTGTTGAAGAAAGTTCAGATCTAATAGTGTGGTTTTATGCTAATAAACAAGGACTACAGCTGTTAGAATACTGAAAACTTTCATGATGGTCCTAATTCTGCTGCTTATTTGGGCAAAAGCAGAGTTACTACCATGTTAAGTACATTTGAACCCCCTCACTTCCAATATGAATATTTGATATTTGATTTAATCAGTGCAGATAGTTCTGGCAGAGAATAAGTAATGTGGAGAAAATATTTTACATGTTCTTGTAAGCCTTTGGGTACAAATTTCATATGACCGTTTGTTTGTCAAAAGGAGAAGTTTATAAGCTAAATAAGCAACATATGTGGTAAGGCAAGAAAACAGGGAGTTACTGCTTGCAATAGGCTGCTTCAAACATGTTTTGCTGCTCTCTAGGCAGAATTCATGCTGTCTTTCCTATTCCCTGTGCCCCCTACCTGTGCTCAGCTCTGTGATCTTCCTCTAAGATATCCAAGGATACAAATTCAAGTTCGGAAATTAACAAAGATAAGGCTGGGTAATGCACAGCCCCCGTGCTTCAGCGCACAGATCAAAGGAAAACTACACTCTGGATGGCCCTAAGCAACACACCAAGCCCAGAAGAGACCACACCAAGAATAAACAAAAACCCAGGAAGGATTTCAGGTGAAAACTACTGAAAATAACAGAAACTGAGGATAATGCACTTCCCTGACAGCACTGATGCTACAGCTGTACCTGATCTCTTTATTTATTTATTTATTTTTAAGTAGCAATGGGATCGAAGTACATGCTTAGAGCTATGAATGTTCCTAAATGCTCTCCAAAACGAAGACTATTATGTTACAATCAGCAGTTCTGGGTTGTGGGTTTCTTTGTTTGTTTGGTGGTTGTCATTGTTTTGTTTTGCTTTTATTTTACCAATTCATATGAAAAACTTACTTGAGATTTCCTCTTTTCTTCCCAAGGATAACAAAAGAAAATACACATAATTGCTTAGAAATATGAAGCGTACTCTCTCTTCCAGTTGTATTTTTCTCTGCTGTGTGAGAAGTGAGATCAAGGAAAGTCAGTGTCAATAACACAGAGCCAAATAAACAAATAGAGCTCTGATGCAGGTGGAAGTAACTCTCACTGAAATAAATGAGATTTCTCACTGCTTATATTCAGATTGCATTAGGCTCTCAGTTTCTAAACCTCTTTTTAGCGGTAAAATAATAAAACCAATATTTCAGTGCTGCAATTTCAGTTCACTCCCAGTTACCAAATCCTTGCTAAATCTTTCTTTGCCTCCTTCATATGCTCTTTATAGAGGATATGGTGTACAACCAGTCTCCATAGGTCTGCGTAAGACTGAGTTTCCCACACCAAATCCTTTACTGAACTAAATGCTAGAACATTAAAATAGCCTACACAGTTTTAAGTGGTATATAGGTCTGCTCTTTGGAGAAATATCTTTATATATGAGTTTACTCAGTCTTCATTTATTCATTCATTTTATGTGTGTTTTAGAGAGATAAGAGATTCTGCAGTGCTGAAGTTACCTCATACAACTGGGCAGAAGAGGCCAGAACTCAATAACCCAAAATTCCTTTTCCAGACCTATATTATTTTTTTTGAAGATAGACAAAATCTGCCTTTTAGAGTTCTTCATTTTTATTGCTTATTTCCCAAGATTTTTTATTAAAAGCAGTTGGAAATTTAAAAGTTGATTTTTATTTGCAAAATGATCATTAAAGTCATTCTGTCAATGCTGTTACTCAAGGCTCTGAACTTCCACAGCCACAGAGATTTCACAAATCGTTCACACTTTTGATTGCTGAAGATTTGCATGCATCTGAATAAACGGATTAAAAAACAGAAAAGAGAGCAGCTCTTCTCAGCACCTATTAGTGATCTGAATATACTCTCTGAAATCTTTTCTTCCCCACAAATATAGTCCACCCTTCATGCTTCTTTCTTTACTCTCAAATAGCATAAGCTGACAGCTTGTTAAAGCAGTAAGGCTGACTTGAAGGGTTTGAACGCTTAAATGAAGTGTTTTATTTTTGTCTGCTCACTTAATCATCATTACTTCGACATGTATAAAGTAATACAAGGAATGAGAAGTCAAGTTTGTCCCTTATGTAACATTCATGACTTCATTGAATTTGCTTCAGTTGAATTTAGAAAAAAATGCAGGGGAAGAAAAAAAAACAAAAATAAAACCAAAGAAAAAGGTCATTAAAAAAAAAAAAGAAAAGAAAAAAAAGAAAAAAAAAGTCTTTGAAGTAAAGTTCACCTTGGCTATGAGACTGATGAAAACAAACCTGTGACAAATCAATGACAGAAAGAGGATTTAAGAAAGAGGATTACTTTGTCAGCGTTCTGCAGCACGTTACGTACAGTTTTTAAATTAGGTTGGGGGTTCATTTTTTGAATTGATAATATTCTGCTCATTATTTAATTTGGAGGAAAAAAAAAAAATCAACCTAATTTTTTGCATAGAGATAATTACACTGATCAAAGGTTTATGCTAATGAATGTCTGCCAGACTGAGTCTTTTCTTTTAATGGAAAGGGAAAGCAATACAACATTGGTAGGTGAACTGAAGCCTCTCAGAGAAAATTCCTAAGTGGGCACAGTTTCTTTATTACTGCAACATAATAATTTTGTAGGGTCAGTTCCCAGTTCTCTCAGAAGCTATGGAAACCATCATTCCTTTGGGAAATTAATGCAGCATCTGTGTGTTCCCATTAGGAAAACATACAAAAGGAAATCCATTTACAAAATAGATCACTGTTTTAAACAGGAATGTTTCCTTCAATCAGGGTCTCCACCGAGCAAAACAAGATGACCTTCTGAAAAGCTAATGATCCTGTGAAAGATGTTGAAAACTGAGGAGGTAGATTCATTTACAGAGAGTTGAGCTGAGCACCATCAAGATGCTCATTCAATGGAGTTTTGAGCTCTCTAGAGGAGCACTGCAAGAGGCAGTAACAGCAAATACAGTCATCTTGCACCCATGCAGCTGATAATCCAACTGTGAACATCATCCTCACACAAGTCACGCATGTAGTTCTGCTTAGAGGAATTACTTGTGCAAGGAGCGTTTCTCCAAAACCAGTAAAGTGGTCATGATCTGCATCAGTGCCAAGCAAGTGCATTGTCAGTTCTCAGAGCTCATCCTCAGAAATAAGTGGACATTTGGTTTGGAGAATAATGGCTCAGACTAACACCTACACTTACAATACAGATCCCAGGAATTGTTCAACCTGCTGCAGCGTTACTGTAAAAGTCCTGTTAAGATATGGCAGAATGCAATGTGATGCTACATAATCTGGTTCTCACATAGTTTCTGCAAAAACAAATGTGAGGAAAACAAACAAACAACCCACATACACCAAAAAACTCCTTATTCTAGATGTAAAAGGTTTTCCATTCATGTACAGCTACTCTCAATCATATTTTTTTGATGAAGATGGCTTCCTCTTGAAATTCAGCTTACTAGAAAACTCAAAAAGAAAGACATTTTTTGTTGTTTACTGTTAATACTTAGCAGCAACATCACTGAGCTGAGACATAGAAGCTTTAAAAGAAATGTGCTTCAAGTCCTCAGTCTCACTCTATGTTGGCCACTGTTATCATGTATCCCATTAGGAGACTATGTTAGTTTTAAAGAGGAAGAACAAAGGAAAGTGCAACTAACTCATACCACCCACTGGAACAAAACTGAATAAACCATGTTCCTGCATAAGTCTAATAGACAGAGGTAACCATCATTAAAATCTATATTTTAAAACATAAATACTTAATTGCTCGATTTTCTCGCCAATCAGAGATGAAAATATGTGGAAATTCACCTAGCCTTTTGCTTTTGCCTTTCCCCTGTCTCACAAGAGCGTCACTTGTTTCTATAGGTTTTTACATTTGTTAAAAGTGCATCTCAGGCCATAGGGCTTCAAGAAGTTTCAGACTTATTATAGCCTGGATTTAAGTTATGTATTCTCAGAGATAATTTAAGGAGAATCTATGTAGATAAGCTGGTTGCATCAGAGGGAGAACAAAGGAGAACAAGAAAAAACAGAGCAGCATCCCCCATTCAGAGCTGGATGAGTTCTATACTGAAATATAAATTCTTATGTGTAGGTTTTCACAAATCTCAGGAAGAAATTCAGTGACTGGACAGCCAAAGGAGAAGAATTAGTCCAGTGCCCACTTCAATGCTTTAGTACGACTGGATAACTAAATTAATAAGCTTCATAAAGTGGAAACACTACCCAGCACTGAACCTTCATCTCAGACCTCAATGCTGAAAGTCTCTCATCTACTTGAGTGGATTTACATCAGATGTCCGTAGTAACAGCTTTATGGAATTAGGCTTTTGACAGGAAAGTTCATCACACTTTCAGCTTGAGCTACAGAACTGAAATGTCTTGTTTAGGTGGTTCATGCAGAGCAGAAATCCTCACAAAGCTTTAATGGTAGAGTGCAACAGACCATTGGACTCCCATGCCATCCATTGGCAGGAAGGTTTTGCACGCTCTTCAAGGTTCTCTGGATCACACCATATTAGACACTGGAGCCTACCTTTGGGTAATTCCCATCTGTACTCTATAAATAGCTGTAAAGCTGTTATTATTAGTCTCTATCAGAACCCAATTTACCACCCAGAATTACAGCAACCTCTTTCAGCTGGGAAAGCTCTATATCATCTGCTGCATTTAATAAAATAACCTAAATGGCCACCTGTGGCTGGTGTTTCACATCTGAAAGGTCAAACTGGGCCTTGGAGCCAGGACTGTTCTGTGTAGCCTGTTATCCATCTGCACTGACAGCACTTTGTCCTGCTGATTACCTTCTTAATAATTTTGATCTGCAAAGTATCTGAAATCTTAAAGATCAGTTACTATTATTCTTTCCAGACTGACAGTCCCAAGTTTCAAACAGTTTTGTTTATCGCTTATAACAAATGATATTGCTTTTTTTTTCTAAAAAAAAAAATATGCTAATTTATAAATGTATTCATTTGATTTTAAGGTCTATCAGCTTGAGTGGCAGTTTTAAGAAATAATAAACTACAGGCAAAATTTTCTTTAGAGAAAACACAATATTAAGTTGCTACTAAAAAATTTCCAATATTTATTTTCTAGTCTTTTCTAAACTAAGAGAGTAATGAAGCAAAAATGGAAAGGTATATAGACATGAGATTTTGTTATCAAATTCTAATTATTTCCATAGAGATATATGTGGTAAAGTGCATTTGGTGATGTTTACTTTGCAAAAGGGAAATTGTTTTCTTTATTAGTTTTTATTAGTTTACTAATGTATTATAATTGTGACTTCAGTTAACACTGTATCCCATCCCAGCTGGAAACACAGATTGCCTTCAAGTTGCAAATATAATGTGATTTTTTAATGTTACAATGTGCTAAGGGGTATTTGATGTATTTTTCTCATCTCATTGGCTGGTGAGTTAGGAATTGTGGGGAAAAAATAACAAGCCAAGCAAGCGCAAAAGAACTTTAGCTATAGTTTAGTATTTTGAATGGCTATATTCATGATTTTATCTTTGGAACTCTCGAGCGATTATCAGTAACAATTAAAGGTGATATGGCATTTTAGTAACTTTCAGTAATACCAGTACTGCATCCGGTCAGATATATATATGAAAAAGTGACAGCTTAAATTATGTTCTGATAACGTTTTCTAAACTATTTTAAAACAATATAATCCTGCAGAAATTAAGGACACAACCATTCCAGATGTGGTTGATTTTTCTGGCAGTCCCACAAATATCGAAGTTTTGGATCATATGTTGTGCCTTCTCTCTTGGGACAGTATCACTATCAAACAACAGTTTGGGAAAAAAGCCAAAGGAACAGAAAAATGTGTCTGCAATGAAGATAGATTATTCTATCTTGCTGAAAACAAGCTGCCATGTGTTAAGGAAAAAATAAATAATATAAGATCATGATGGCCCAAAGCTTAATTTGCTTGAGCACCTATGCAATTTAAAGCTCTTGACTATTTACTCTGAAAACCCAAGTGGAACATGAGAACTTTCCACAAGTTTGTATGTGTAGATATGTTGACACAAATAACATCAGCAGAATCTTAATAAACCCCACGTGTAGACAAATGGTTTCAATTAGGGTTCTTGCTACTTTCTACCAGGATGTTTCCTTAGCTATGACTAATTTATCTCATTTTATGGCCTCTTTTGTTTGTTTGTTTGTTTTCTTCTCCTCTCCCCTCTTTCCTCTTCCTATTTACTAAGACTTCAGGGAACTGTTTGCCAGGCATATGAATTCTCTTGAATTTTCATGAATTAGTATGCATTTAGAAATCCACCTTTTTCTTTACTTTTCAGGCTTTTCTTCATCTCTTCTCTTTAAGAAGAGCTACCAGCACTGTAGTAGGAAATAACCAAATATATATATGAAAGAGTAACGGAGCCATAGGACTGCAGGAATATTTCATACTATTGCAAGGAGGTTGTGATTAATCCTCCAGTGTTTCTGTCTGGGTTTCCCAGCTGTTGCATTCTTGCTTAAATTGGAGAGAAAAGAAAGTATCTCCGACTGAGCTAAAGCTCTTCCAAGACAACTAGAAATAAGCTGAAAAAAGGAGATAACAAAGAGTTTAAAGCTCTATGGCTTCTGTAGCTGAAAGGAGACACAGCAGCTGGTTTTATAGATTACACAGTTAGAGCAAGGTAAGGATTTAAGGGAAATGATTTTGAGTTTGAAGAACAAAAGCTGATGATGTGAGTCTGCTTTGTCTGGGCACTGAGTCACACTCCTACCACAGCTCTCTGGATGAAGCATAGGTGCTGCAAAACACCCATTTCACACGCCACTTGGAAGTGCACTCTGCAATGATGTAGAAAGCCAATTCTTGAATACTCTTCCATTTTTAAGAGTGTTGTGTGACTATTTCATCTGTCTCATTCTTAAAAGATGATTAGCAAGCCTGGTGGCATTTTAAAGTGGAGATAGAAGGGGAGCAGAAGCAGGTCTGTACTATCATAGCATCACCTGGTGTCCTGCCAGCTCTAGAGCCTCACCTAGTGTAAAGTTTGGACAGATAGTAGGAATATAGAACTCCAAACCTCAATCTCAATCATTTAAATTCAAGTCCTTGCGGACATAAGCTCTGACCAGGGCATGGACTCAATCGCCTATACTGTGCTTATGATGGGGGAAGCAGAAGCAGTGCAGACACCCTTCAACCAGAAACAGTAGTACCCATTTTTTGAAGCACCCTCCAAAGTTCATCCAATATCCACCGAAGTAAACAGGTTTTCTTTCATTTTAAAAGGGCTTTGGCCCAAATCTTTTAAAGTGATGGAATGTAAGAGGATATATAGATTCAAGGAAAGCTAAGTGACTCCACAAGATCTGACACCTAACTGGGAAAGGAAAAGAAGGAAGGAGAAGGGAAAAGGGAAAAAGAGAGTTTCAGGATGACAGCCTGAAACCGATAGCATTGGAAAGCAGAAGACAACATGAAAAAGGCAGTAGGAGGAATGTACTAACCGTGTGCTGTCACCACCCAGCTTGGAACATGAAGCATTTAAGACGAAAACAAAACCAATCTGTCCAACATGCTGTTAGTATGGCAGGATATCAGGTCACCATTCTGCACCACTGAGATCAGTGAGTGTTGTGGTTCGAACTAAGAGAAACTGAAGCTTTGATTTTACTGTGTTTCAGTGGTAAATGAGCAGTGTGTAAATGAATTAAGAAAGTACTAATTTATTATTTATGTGACTTAACGCATGCAATAGTTCTGATGAAGTTATTAGGACTACTCCAATGCTTAAACCGAGACATTTTTAGTCCTTCCCTGAATTAGGATTTTATAAATCAAGTTTTCACCTGAAGTATTAGAGAAATAAATTGACTTTGTAAACAAACTTGGCAATCAGGCCCCTAGAATTGAGCTGTTCCCCTTTGTTAAAGTTGGGCAGATAAAAAAAGTCACATTTCATGGCTAATCATAAAACTTGGAATCAACACTTATTCTGCATTGAATATTTGGAATATCTGTACTGAAATTTATAGACTCTGCAGAGTTGTTTTAATGTCCACATGTACATTAAAATAACAAAGAGATCTCTCCCAGTTCCCTCAGTTGCTGATATTTCCAATTTTTTTAAATAAATAGCAAGTTAGCCACTTCCCCTGCCCCCGGGAAAAGTTTCACCATGTTTCTTCACTTCTGTTTGTCAGTCTTCCAAACACATTTATTCCCCAGGAGCCCATTCGTCTTTTATTTATTGTAGAAGCTGAACTCTATTAAAATGATGTACAAGCTACGGAGCTGAAGAGCAAACTTTTAGGTTTTTGGATAACACCTTATGAAATTAAGTTGACCTTCTACTAAATCTTTTGGCACAAACACTGCATCCAAATTAAGAGTTTGTAGGAACCATTACTGGTTTGTAACGGCCATATTGTTACAACCAAAGCCTTTTGAAGGTTTCCAGGTTCTAGCTGTAATTTGAAGGGTCTTATATTTGGGTTCAGATCTTGCTTAAGCAGCAGCAATACTGGGGCATCATTACTTTTATAGAATTGCAAATTGAAGTGTGAAGCGTTCACTAGCTGGTTAAAAACAAATGTTTTACCTCCCATAAGAACACTGAGAGATAATACGATTTGAAAGTGGTTTAACATCTTTTCATCCAATTGGTAGAGATTCTAGGGCTGGATTCAGCAACACTGGTACCAGTAGGAATTGTGAACAGTGAAAGGATCACAACCTTGCAGTGCAGTAATTTTTCAGTTTTAGAATTGTTATTCACATTTGAGGTCCCAGTCCAACGCAGCATACTTAACAAGGATGGAACTTGAACAAGTAGAGCATGCAGATCATTGGTTTATCTTGAATTTGGTCATATGGGGACCTTAAAATGGCAAAGTCACAGAAATGAGAGAGGAACCCTGATTAAGATGTCAGCTTGAGTCATGAGGAAATCTTTAATAGGGATTTTCTGCTGTAGATGACTTGTATCTCATGAATGTTTAATGAAAGCTACACATGATAGGTAAAAGAACAAACTGCCCTTTGCCTACAGCTCCACTTAATATGTGGCCCATTTACCTACCACATAACCATTTTCAAAAGATTGTTGTAATCAGATATGATCACATGTTCAACCTGAGGTATTTTCCATTTGAGCTCTTAGCTTGAACTATTACTTCCCTGTAGTTCTCCGTTACTTTCCCGTAGTTTGTTTACCAAGCAATGAACAGAACACTTTACAAACACATACCATTCAAACCCATAACTTACACAGTAAACCAGGCTTTTAAATTGTGTAATAACTCATTCTTATAGTAGAGATTTTAAAAGAGTATCAGAAGGGACAATTTCATTTATTTTTCTATCAGAGGCTTAGGTGAAGAATGATTTCAAGAGAGAATAATATTTCTGGGACTCAAAGACATTCAGGAAAAAAAAATATCTATTGAACTAAATTGCCTAGGGATATCCGAAGAGAACTAAATCAAAAGTTCACAAGTGCCTCAGTACTGCAAGATGTCCAAGTCCACTTCATGCTTCTAATTCTCATTAATCCAGCTGAAATTGGGTACCTAAATATCTTACAGATCGAAGCTCAGTTTTATGACTGAAAACACCTATTTTATGAGTAGTCTTACTGATTTTTAACCTTTTGACATTCTCACATTCTCATCTGTCAATATTTTTAGTATTTGTCAATATTCCTCAGGAATGGTTTTTATCACAGTTGTTTTCTGTCACTTGTGAAGGGATTAAGCTTTCTTTGCCCATTAAAATCAGCAAATGACGCCATGGATTGTTCTAAAACATTAAGCACATTGTAAAGCACACCACAGAGCTGCTTGTTGCAACCAGGTGAAACCCAATACATGGAAATTCTGTTCATAAGGAATTGCCTGAGATTGTTTCACTTCATTGCAACAAGGCAACTGAAAGGTTTTCCTGCAGGGCTCCATCATGCAAAACGCTGACTATCCAAGTTCTAATCCACAGAAACAGGCACAAGGTTCAGCACATTTGTAGACACAAACCTAAAGTAAAGAACCTGCTGAAGTGCCTGGCCATTCCTCAGGCTGTGCAGAGCTGAACCCCCAGCTCATCTTCCTACAGCCCAGTCCCAGGAGGGACAGGACAGAGCCAGGTAAGGGATTCCCTCTCCTCAGGACTCACCAGATTTTGTCTGCTAAAGACATGGCTCTAGTTCCACAAAGATGAGTTTTCACTGTGGTGTGAATTGTAATTCCCATTGAGAGTGATACAGCTCACTGCGGGCTCTGATATTTCATTTTAACGTGACTTTACCGCTCACCAAAGTGAAAGATTTACACCACCAGGTAGGAGAGACCAAGCTGTAGGCAGTGCCACTCCTCTTTATCTCAGGTAACCTTTCTAAGGTACCTCATTCCATTCCTACAGGAAATTTCCTTCTGCTTATTTATTTCTTTTTTTCCCAAGAGGAAAAGTATCAATTACAAATGGCCTTTAACAGATTCATGGTGAAACTTACTGTTCCTACTGGCACAAAAATGTAGTCCATTCTTTTTGAAGCTGTTCATAGGAATTTAAGGATTCATATTTAATTATTTCTCTGTACAGAATGTAATTATACATTTTCCATTATAATTATCCCTTTGTATACAAACTATGTGTTTGCATACAATTACTTTTGAAAGAAAGGCATGGTTATACTTGCTGCTGCTAATTAGCAGAGTTCTTTGTTCCAGCTCCCACAATGTATTTTCCCTTTTTATTTTAACATGCCAAGTTAAAACTCTAGAACCTGGGGATTCTCTGCAATATTTCTAGGTTGTGTTATTTTTTAATAAACACACAGATTTCCAATTTTTTTCCCATATTTTCCTCAGCCCCTCCTTACTGAAGGATAAATTCAAGCAAGCTCAATAACAATATGTGTTGCCCTCACTGAAGGAGCCCACAGAAACATACTTTCCATTGTCTACCCAATGAATGCTCAACTTGATTATTTTTTTTCTTGCCTGGGAAACCTTATTCCCGTGCAGTTATGATTAGAGGACACAGCAGCCTGCTTGCAAATATTCCACGGCGTGATAAACAGCCAAATTAGTAAACTGAATTATTCATTGCAAATTATTTGCTCATTTTTAAGGAGCACATTGCACACCACATATAATTGCCATTACACATTCTTTTCAGGATGTTGATTTTGTGGCTAGATTTTATTTTTCATTGAATTTTCCATCCTCCCTCATCTCCTTCCTGTATTATAATGCTATTTCACTAAAATATCTTTTCACAACCAAATTCCAAATTGGTTCTGTGTGAGACATAATAGCCACTTTCATCCACTGTCCAAAACAGCTCTTCAGATTAAAAAGAAGCGACAGTCACCTTGATCTAACAGAGCAAGACGTGACAAAGGTAATAATGTTGGGCAGTATTCATTGTGAAGGCACAGAATAAAGACAAAAACTAGGCAAATAGTCCAAAAACGGAGACTGCAATGAACTGATATAACACAATAGCATCACTCTACATATTTGGAAATGCTAATGAACCCATGAAGACAAAGCTATACAAGGGAGAATTTTACAATGTATAATGACAAGGCTGTGGTAGCTCTATTGGAACTGGAAGAGACAAACCCACCAAATCTTTTTCTGCTTTGATGATCAACAACTTCTGTAAGTGCTTTTCTGCTTGCATTCAAATTGCCATTTCACTCTAATTGTCTCTGTGTCTGCATACATGGTGGTTAATTTAAAAAGCCATAGGAAAGTGGCCAAATAACTACTGTCCTCACACTTCCCACCTCCTGGAGACTGAACCTGCCACAACCACTTGCAAGTGATGAGTTAGTCCCTGGTGGCGACCAAGAGCCGAGGAGAAACCACAGACAACACCAAGGAGACGGTGTCAGCATCTACACCTTTTAGGTCCATCTCTACAGCCAGAAGACATAGCATATTTGGACCAGTAGGAATTACTGGCATATAAATGAGGATCAGAACATTTGGATTAAAAGCAAGTGCCCCAAAAACTTAGATATAACTCAGAATTAATAGATGCTAATACAGCTGGTGTGAATTCTCCACTCACACTTTTGCTCCCAGGTTTATCTGTTCACTGCTGTGGAACAAGGAATTATAATTTTACACAAAGAATGGGGTGGGGGGAAGTATCAGGACTGTATGTGAAAGAACTTCCAAACAGAAAATGCTTCTGTAATGGAAAAGATCATATCAGTACTTATATTTCCTAGTTTCCCCAGATTTCCTCATGTTAAATGTCTGTCTTGATTTTTTTTTTTTCCCCAAGAAAAACACCTGCTGTTTTTTAAATAAAAGAAAATGATTCTTCAGTGACTGAAATATCATTATTCTGTGCTATGCTATGAACAGAAGTCAGGTCTATAGTGCAGAAATATATTTCTCAACATTTAGATTAATTAGAAGATCAGATTTATCACATTGTTATGTCCTTTCCCTCCCTTTGCGTTATATTAGTGCTTAGATAAATTCTGTTCTGTTCATACAGAAGCATACAGAATATTAAGTTTGAGCTCTAATTACATCCCTCTATTTTTTCAAGTAGTGATTTTTTTATGAGGCTCTATACAAAAGGAAAAATAGTAAGGCGTAGTCTCTAAACCTTGCTGTGGTAAGTAGATTCCACTCCTGTAATTCCATTCCCATAAATTCTTATTTTCTTTTCTTTAAGGGAATTGAAATTCCACTAGTTAGTACTTATCACTCCGTATTTTCTTACAATTCTAATAATTTAAACTGGAGAAGAGAAACAATATGTCATTCAGGTGGCTATTCATAAAGAGATAAGTATGAATAATGAGCATAATCCACAGCATGAAACTTGCTTCAGCAATCACTGTGATATTTTTATACAGTTTTAGCTTTCTCACAATCACAACGGGTCAAAAAAGCATCAATAAGGTAAAGAGATGAGGACAAAAATCCTAATATAAATTACTTTAAGGTCTTTGCATACAGTCCTTGTACACTATATGATAAGAATTCCACCTCACTTAAGTCAGAAGTGAGCAATATGAAACTGCAAAAGACCATTTTGGAGATCCTGCAACTGAACTGTGACAGATGCAATGCTCTGCAATCATGGACTATCCAAATCTTTTGCACTGAGATACACAGATGCAATATTAAAATACTCCTGCAATAAATAGATGCTGTAGGTTTATTTCTGGACTGTTTTCCTATCTGAATTGCTCATTCGATAGAAGGTGAAGAGTACCCAACCCCGTTGTTAATGGTATACCTAAGGAAGAAAATCTACACAAAGTCCTAATCAAAAAGGCCTCAGTAACTCATCACTTGACATTTTATTTCTCTGGAAGAATAAAACAGGTGATGCTAATGTGGGCAGAAGAAACTGTATGAACTATTCCAAGAAGCTCTATTAATATTTAACTGAAGAACCCAAAGTTGTGCATTTATTGCTGGAAGCCAATCACAAGAACATGTCTGAACCATATTAGATGGACGAGGGCATTAACTGGGAATGAGGAGACCATTAACCAGCCAGAGTCTAAAATGGTTACGGGGCTGCGAAGAGGCATTTTTTAAAACCCTTCTCTACTAGTAATGATGCCTTTCTTTATAAGCAATACAGCTGCTGTGTCCTTTGCATCTCTCTTCTCAAAATTCCTTTCTTCTTCATTTTAGGTTTGAAGTGATGGAATTGATCTAAGCAGAAATCCCAGAGGGTGTTTATTTGTCTGGATTTAATCTTCCTGGGAGACAGGCTATAGGTCTCTATACTGAGCTGGACACTGTACTTCATCTAAATAGATTCAGTTGCTGGATGATTTTGTGCAGAGTATAGAGACCCAACATCATCCATCTTTTTTAGTCCCCTAAATTAAGTTATTGGATAGCCTAAGAAAATAGAAATACAGCACTTGCTAACCCTCATGAGAGAAAGAAAAAAAAAAAAGTGCAATATTTTTTCTACTTGATGTTATAGCTCATTGTATTGCTTTATCTTTTCAAGAGTAATGTTCATTGCATTGGAATATGTCTAGCAGTAAACAGTTTTGCAGTTATCAGATGTCTCAGCTTTACTCCAGCATTTAAGCAATATCTAAAGCCTTAATGTTTTGTATATTCAGGACCATACACACCATTCCCTTCCAATGCAGAGAGTGCTAATAAATATCTATTCTTTATAATATTTCCAGACAATCATTAGCATAAGTTACTATGGACAGATTATTTTTGATTTCTCAGTGGCTCTGTCTTATCATGCACCTGACAGGAAATAAAGACACATTTATTTTCAGTTTCACATATGAATATTTGAAGGGCAATGGTTACAAGCACATATATCTAACACATCAATAGGAGAACACACTAACAAGAGGATACAGAGATTTTATTGTTGTGTCCAGTATAAGCACTCAGTGTGCTCCATCACAAATAAGCTACTCTTTATGTTCCTGTTAAAAACAATGCAAAACACTTACAATTTTCCTAGTTTAAGTATGATTATAGCACCATTGGTCAAGCAATGCAGTGCTGTTTGATGGCAGTCATTACCAGAACAAGGTTCAAACAGGTTCTTCTCTCATACCCCAAGTAAGCTCATCTCACTGTTTTCATTTTAGCTTTACCTTACAAAATTCAGACTGAATGTGAGAGCAGAACCTTGCAGATTTGTGAATGCACTCTGTCTGAGACACGCATGTAAAAAATGTATCTCAGCTTGTGGAGTCTTGACAGCTTAGCTTTTCTAGTTCAACTACTGTTTATTAATACCTTCTCTAAAAATTCAAATCAGCAACCACTTTATTACTTGGCAAAATGCAGCAGAATGCAGATGCATCTTCCAATATACAATTTACAAAGTCAATTATAGTCTCCTCCTTATCAAGGAAGATGGGAAGCTGTTGGTAACTACACCTGCAGAAATACTAGTGTAGCTTCACAAGGATTATTAAGAATACCTCCAGTGAGTTCTTTCTGGTTTTGATGATCTCCACACTAATTCATACAGGTCTGCTTCTGCACTTCAGAATCCAATTTCCAGATCCAAAGCCAGATAAATCTCAAAATCTGTTAAGTCATTTCCATTTTCATTACTTTTGCCATTTTTCGCTTGTAATAAGGAAAAGTTACTTGTTCTCATTACATTAGTTTCTTTCGCAGCATTTCAAGTGAATGATATGTTTTATTATCATTTCATTGTCCCCTTAGGATAGTAAATAATCAGTCACAGCAGGGATATAGATGTTTTTTGGAAGTAATGAATTCAGCACTTCTTCTAGCTGCCCAGGAAGTTAATTTTATAGGTTTTACTGGAAATGTTAGGGTGCTGATGAAAAGAAACACAGGAGCTACTGCTACAAATAAAGGTCAGAGCCAGTAAGTGAGTAACGCTGATCATTTAGCTGTCCTAAGGCAAGCAGCCCAAGTGAATGGCTTCAAGTTCACTTGACTGAAATTCAGCTCTGCAAGTGAGCTGAAATAGTTAAAAATCATACAATCATTTTGGTTGGAAGAGACCTTTAAGACTAAACCATGTCCCTAAGAACCTCATCTATACATCTTTTAAACACCCCCAGGGATGGGGACTCCACCACTTCCCTGGACAGCCTGTTCCAATGCGTCACGAACCCTTCCATGAAGACATTTTTCCTGATATCCAATTTGAACCTTCCCTGGAGTTACTTGAGGCCATTTTGTCTCGTCCTAATAATAAGCTCATGATTAAACTTAATATGAAAAAGGAACCCACAAAAAAAACAGGATACAAGGATTCTTCCACTATGTGGAATATGGATGTCACAGAACTCAACAAATGAACCAGACTGAGTTATCTATGACCCAGTGACAGTGGTTGTTGTGTTCTGAAACTCAGGAGTGCTGGGCAGTGATGAGCCTGCCTAATTTACCCTGATCTTGTGAGACCTTGATCGGTCCTCTGCCTGACAGAAAGGGGCCCTCTGCCATCTACCTCTAAGACATGTTTTATGAGGAGATTTTGGGTAAATCCAAATACTGGCCACACTGCAGAAAGCAGCATAAAGTATCGTGTAACAGCAATGGGCTGTAGAGACCTACAGTCCTGCAGTTAACCTCCATGACTGCAATGACCCATCTTCCACTTCAAATCTTGGAAAGGAGTAAGGCAAGAGCATGGTCGTTCTGTTTAAAAACACAGTAAGAAGAATAAGAGGGAAGAGTTTTACTCAACTCTTTAGAAGAAAGCTCATGGTCACCTAACGTCCCTTTAATTATTCCAGGCTGAAATACAACTTTCAAGAGGTAAAGATCCTACAAGTACAGATTCTAGACCCCTTGGAAAAATACTTGGGAAACAGCAGGAGTCTCATAACATCATTTTAAAAAATCTATTCTCCAGTTTTTCTCCCTTTTTTTCCTCTGTAAGGCACCTCAGTTATAGCTCTAGAGTCTACTCTATAGCCAAGTATCTAAAATGCAAGTATCACAGCAGATAACGCTTACCTAAGTTTTATTGACAATAGTTTTTGATCCCTTCTCAATCAATGTGAACCACAGCTTTTATTGACTTTAATTTAAGCGTATGTAAATGTTATGCATCATCTGTCCTACCTAAATCACAGGTATAATAAATATAATAAAATGCTTCAGTGTTTGCAGAGTACTCTGAGCTCCATCACTCAACAGATTCACATAGGAGAAAAAAATATCATATCCAGGGCTTTAAACAGTTTCACTAAAAGAAAGATTTAGTAGATCTCAGATGCAAAGAGTATCATGTGGTTATGGAGAGTGTTACAGGAAAGGATAAAGTGTCTTCACTGGAACTGGTATTTGTACATGTATTTAGAAAGACTTCTCATGGTGTGACAGAGTGGGTGAGAAAGTCTTCAGGAATCTACCCACTGACTGTATAGAAGTGTCAGCAATCCTTTTTACTGACATATCATTTATTCCCAGCCTATCCACACATGTCACCAGCAAAAAATCTGCAAACCAGACCCAAGGGAAACAGAAGAAAGAGTAATTAATTCTCAAGAACTTCCTCAAGCTGCCCTCAGTAGATCCATCAGAGCTCCCTGCTCCAACTGTCTCAGCTTGAGGCAGAGGTGGCAGAAAAGTCTCTGGCTGCACAACAACCTTTCTCTTAATAATCTGCACTCCAAAGGTTTCCCTCTCAGCTGGCTAGGGAAGCATTTCCCTGGCTCTCCCCATCGCTGTTGCTCACAACCACAGACCACATGGGAAACTCTAAAGAGAAACAGACAATTAATTCAGCTTTCTCGATGGTGCAACACAAAGAAAATGCTCCTGAAGGACCCAGCCTTTTCCTCAGGCTCCCTCTGCAAGGAAATCTACATTTTCCACAGGGTGCAAAAAGTGATATAGCATGTCCCACACACCATGTTTTACCCTTCAGGAGCTCATGGCTGCTGGAACATTTTAACTTACTTCTGACTACTGACTTGTACTGGATCAAATGACTTGGCATTTTAAACTCAAGAAAGTCTCTGGAGTAGAAATCTATGCTAGAAATTTCACCAAGCAGAGGTGAGAATTGAATGTAGGTCTCACGCACCAGCCTGTTATGTGTTGTTATTAAAATTAAGACAAAAAAAAAAGTTCTAACGCGCCGACGAGTTTTCTCTTGTGTTTTTGGCCACTCTATTACCCTTTCATTCATGACTTTCCAAGCATGCTCAGTGCAAAAGTCTAAAGAATGAAACAAGGAAAACCAAGAATCTGTCCTTGAGACATCTGGTATCCTCTTTTCTCACCCATTTTCACATCACAAGTCTCCGTAACTGTAAATCACTGTAAATCCCCCTTTGTGTTACTGAATCAATAAATTAATGAATAAATAAGCAGATGTATTTTAAGTGTTGAGAGGACAGAGATCTGCATAGGAGAAGTCACAAAGCAGCAACATGGGAAAGGATGAAGGATATGCAGATCATTAGAATAAGCAGAATTCTGATGACAGGAAAAACTGTAAAACCTTGAGTTTGGATCTAAAGACAACTGTTCTATTTGAAGCAAAAGACGACTTCAGGACAAGAGCGTCACATTTAGCAGCGGACACCACACAGTCTGGTGGATTGCATAATGAATGTGTAATTAACAAGATGAATTTTTGGCTGACATTTATGACCCTGGACAATTGACTTCGATACTCAGTACTCTAATTTCCATGTGTTGATCACTGTCCGTACACAGCATTAGCACAGTAGGACAGACAGGCTACGTTGGCTTTTTGAGGGTGACACCAGAATATAAATAACAAGTGGTAATAATATGAAATTAGAGGAGAAAGAGCATTCAAACTCCTCAAAAGTGTCGATAGAAAGAATAAAGACACATCACAATAATATTCAGCTCAGTTGCACGTTTCTTTACAGCTATGCTCTATCCTTACTAGATCAAGAGAAAAATTCCTTTGTAAAACAAAGGACAAGAGTAGACCTTGAAAAGCAAAGAACATTTTTGTCATCATGCAGAGCTCTCATTACAAGACTAAAATTTCTCACTTACTCCAAATCTGTATTTCATTACCTGATTAAATTTATAAATAATTCAAAAGGAAATACTTGCTGCATAAGAATAAAATGATTGAGAGAAAAAAATCTGGAATAAGTTTTGTTTCTTTCCAACTTTACTTAACCATCCTAAATGTTTACTTTCCGAGAAGACAATGAAGGAAGAATAAACCAGAAACATAGCACAGGGAATAAGCGCATATTCCTAATTATGAAATTGTATTTTATTCCCAAGACAGCTGACTTTTCAGTATATTTAATAAAGGGAAATCAAGCAAATGGTTTCAACCGTTAATGAGAGCTCCTGGGAAATTAAAATTTATAAAAGAAACAAATTCCCGTGTAGGGACAACAGAGAGAAGCTGTAATTATGGCTAAACAGTTGACAGGTTATAAAGTAACAGTTTGGCACAAAGTTGCAACAAAATTTCTAGCATTAAGACATCCTTTGGAGACTCACTCAGCCCTGTTTATCTCTGCTCATATTCTGACTTCTGCTCTAAATTGGCTGTGTTGAAATAAGGCATTTTTCAGTGGTAGAAAAAAGTAACAGACCAAGATGAAAGCTTTAGAATTTTATTTCTTGGAGGATTTCTATCTATCATAAAGCTTATTTTTGAGTTTCTTGCTCACAAAGAGCTGTTTCTTAGTCCACAGGTGTTGCCACTGAAGGTAAAGGGGAGAGAGCATCAGGATCTGTTCTATTGTGCGTGCTGAAGGTCAGTTTCTGTGGTAGAAAAGGAGTGTAAAGTTATATAAAAGAGCACTCTTGACTTGAAATTGTATTCTTCTGGTGTTTGGCTTTGGGGTGTTTGTTTTTTGTTTGTTTGTTTTAACCAGACACCCAAACGTATGATGATTTGGAGACTATTAAACTGGACCATTCCTTTTTCTATTTCCTCACCAAAAGGAAAATAAACCCAGATTTTAACACAAAGCTACAAGTTTCCTGAGGTGTTTTGCTTTACTTTCTATGACTCATTCAGGTATTTATTATGTAGCTTCAGGAGTCCAACATAATACCTGAGCACATTTAACACTTTGCAAATTAAACTCAGAATCTGATTAAAGATTTTGGGTGCACTTTGGAATTTAGCAATATTTCTTTTCCCTAGCATGAAAAACATATTTCTTCTACTGACATTGTGCCAGCAATCCTCCTGAAAGCACTAAGAAACACAATTAGTTCACAGTGCCAGGAAATGTTTGTCTCTACCATAACTGGATTATTCTCACTGTCTTTCAGAAACTTGACTACTCTTATTTATGTATGTGTTTATACACATATTTAAACACATACACGCTTCAGAACACCTTTTTAATTCCCAGTATTCCCATGCAACTTCTAATTTCATTTCAATTTCATGGCAATTTTTCCCAAATGCTTTCACGGAACAAAGTGTTACACATTTTCTCTTAACTTTGATTGTTTCTTGCACTTCTGTATCCCATTTCCTTACCTTTTTTCTAATAGTGCTAAATTTTTCTCTTGCTTTTTTTTTTTTGTTGCACTATATTACACACAGCCTTTGGGTACACAACAATTTCTCCTGAACACTTGCATTTCTTTCTGCGCTCTCTGCAAGTTCTCGCCTCTCTCCTCCTATCTGCATGGCCCCAGACTCCAAGTTCTGCCTTATTATTTTCCGATATTACTCATTCAGCCTTACCCTCACTGCAGACCTAATTAGATTAGTCACTCTTCCCAACTCTTCACCTACCATCACTCTCAAATCTTGTTTGTATGTTGCTCAGAACCAACCGTGAATCATGACTTATTTAACTTCCTGCTTTATTTACTGTACAATAAAAGCAGCTTCTTGTGGTATGGTTAGAACAGTGAGCGGGCCTTTGACACGCCTGCTTGCTTTTGGCCTCTTAGATTGTGGCAGAAATTCAATTTCCAGTCACTGGTTGTCTGTACTTGCTATAACTCTTTGCATGGAGTGATGAAGAAAACACAGAATTTGGTTTGGATGAACAGCAAATCTAGAGAGACAGATCTGCACTTCAGCCAAACTTCACACACTTTTTCTTTCAGAGACTGTAAAAATCTCAGCACTGAACTGGACCATTATGAATCTGCTGTACTGTTTATTTGCAACCCTAAGAATAAAATCCACAAGGGTATTAGTGTAATCTGTTATGGAACAGCTAGAACTTCCTCTGAAAAAGTGCATAAAGAGAAAGAATGTCGTGGTTGAGACGGACAAACGACGTGGACCAAGTTCTTCCAGGATGAAAGTAGTAGATGCCATTTATTGCCACAAGTGCATTTTTATACAGTTTTACCAATTCATGTGTCTCTTCACTATTGGTTACAAGTTCCAGTAGTAACATCTCATTGGCTAATTTTGCTATCATCAGTGTTACTCTTCTACTCCACTCCCTTCTCTCTCATGGGTACATCTTTAATATCTCCGGATACTCCTTTACTCCCATCTTTCTCACGGGTAGGCCTTCATATCTTCAAGGCTAATTTCTGTTCCCATGCCCTCTATCAGGGAATCCACGAACCCACCGTAGTCCCCCACAAAAGAATATAAGCGCTCTCCAAAAATTTATCAATTAAAACAGGTCTCCTTAAGTTTGAGTCCAAGTACGAAATTAATAAAACAACTTCTTTCTTTCAATCAGAATGTCATTTAATTCATTAATTTTGAACAGGACAGAGTAAATATTTTGTTGTGTTGCGTGTCTGGTTTAAGTACTGATTGATCCTACACTTAAACCTGACTCACTTAAAGTTAGCATTAAATTGATAGAAGGACAGACTATAGAAAAGACACGGTTCAGTGAATTTCTGTTTTCTTACAGGCTGCCTACTGGATGAATTAGTGTCTGGGAACATCTGAAATGGGATAAATATTCTGCTTTTTTTCCCTCGCTTTGCTTTCACTTGTCTCCCATCTTCCTCCATTCCTCTCTTCCCCCAAAATGCCTGCAGCAGGAAAAACTTCACTGCCTCAGGATACTGGTTTTACTAGGAGAGGGTTACGTTCTTACCTCACGCTACACAGTAAGTGAAACCAAACACGAAATAAAACCCTTTAGGCAGCTCTCATTACAGAATGCCTTGCCTTCCTTTCACCTTCAATTCATTAATAGCAGTAACTGATAAGAAGGAGCACTTCTTTTTTTTTCTCCGAAAAGAAGGCAATGTCTTCTTGAAGCAGCTGCTGTTACATTTCTGCTATTTCTTTTTCCCTCCCTATGACCTTGTGCTTCTGCAGCTATGCATCAGTCATCATTATCCGCTGCGGCTTTTTGCAATGTTCTTGAACAAAGTCTTTCTTGTTCCCTTTACCGTTTCATCCCATAGTGATGATGATTGCGTGGGGTCTGGCAGGGATGCCACAGCATCACATGAGATATTGTTTCAAATGTCCTAGAACTTGCCTTTTTCAGGCCAGGTCTTCAAACTTTCCTTGAAGCAAGAACGTATTTATAATTATGTGATATTGGTATGTCTTTGAAAAATGGGTATTTCTCATTCTGTGGTAATATCTCTATGACATCTGAAAGATATTTAAAGGCTCAAAAAACCAAATTATTATCACATTTTGTACTCATCATAGCAAAGACCTGTGGTTTCCTAGCCAAAATAACTCTCTCATCTGCATTTTAAATCGAAAGGCTGGCTTTTGCAGCTGGGAAGCTATCATTATTCAAGATAAAATACAGAGATAAGTAAATACCAGCAGGAATTTAATGGGAAAAGCCTGCAGATTTGCCTCCTGTTGTTCACAGAACCGTTGTAAAATCCCAAAGAATTAGGAATAAGCCTCCTCCTATTTGAAATACAGCAGAATGGAAATGTTCCTCTTAAGTCATTTTACATGGAGAAATAGGTTAGCAACCCAAAGATGTTATGATTTTGGAAGCAGCAATCAGATACAGCTTGTTCTTCTTACCTGATCATCTGCCCATGCTCCACTTCCCCAGGCTGCTTATATTTCAGTCCTATGTCTGCTCTGACAGATCTTTTACAAAGCAACTGTAGACCTGCCAGCAATTCAGAAATTAAACCAACAGCCATTTCTGATCAAAAGGAAAAAACACTATCTGGAAAGCATGATATAGAGTTTGGGGTTTTTTTTATCCATGTCTTTATTATTACATTGCTACTCCTGTGCCTGTATTTCACATGATTTCACAATAAGATCAGTACAAAATAGCTAACTCAGAAACACCTTGCATAGACCAGCTCCGGAGGAAGAAGGAATGGAGAAACAG
Source organism: Patagioenas fasciata (assembly GCF_037038585.1). NCBI lineage: Eukaryota > Metazoa > Chordata > Aves > Columbiformes > Columbidae > Patagioenas > Patagioenas fasciata. The sequence continues at coordinate 5,389,466 of NC_092524.1, read as the reverse complement.
CTGCAAAAATACTTAAAACTGGCTATATATGAACCTGTTCATGTCCAGCTTTTTTGTAAACACATCTAGGCTGTTCTAGGCATGTATTCATAATCCCTGATTGAATCATGTTGCCATACTCTACCTGGTCCTATGTAAGTCCCCACACTGATAGTTATGGAAATATATTCCAGATTGAATCCAAATTTCCTCAGCCAATGAGGCTTTAATTCTGCTGTGCAAGTGATTAGGTTACTGGGTTTACAGCAGAGAGAAAAAACACATGAACAGAGCAATAAAGAGGACAAAAAATAGCGTCTACTGGGCTTCTATAACTAGCAAAGCACCTACGTTCTGTTTTCGGCAGAACTGGGTGTAATTGGAGTGCGTAGATCCTCTCAGGCGATAGAAATGGAATACTTTATGCATCATGAGAGAGATTTTGCACTTCTCAAAACTGTCAAAAAGCATCTAAAGTAACAAAAAGACCCAAATGCATCTTGTGCTCGGGAAATGAAAAAGAAAGTTTACAAGGGCTTTTATAGTAAATTAAGTACTCCTTAAATCTTTTGGGTCACCTAATTTCAAATATGTTTCTCAAAAAACTTTTTGCCTATTCCTAATTGGTAGAGCAAAGAAAAATGCAAGGAGACTTCCTTTAAAAGAGACCAAAATTACTTTGCAAGTCCCAAGGCAGGAGAGAGAACCAGATTTAGAACTGCTGCTAGAAACCTGCAGGAAGGTTATAAAATATTTCTGCAAAAGCAATATTTAGAAATAGATACATTTTATAAGGATAAAGAGACTTAGAAATTTCCCTTCCATAAGCATAGACTCCTTTTGTAAAACATAATTATTGTGCTGGCAAGTCTATACAAAACCTCAGAATACCATTTTATCTTCCCTTAGTTTTTGCTGTCATCACTTTCAATTTGACTGTCTAATGCCTCTTCATAAACAAGTATGAGTGAATACAGAACTGCTGCAGGAAGAAAAATAGGAAGAAATAGAATTTACTGCTCCTGCACCGAGGATTTGGTAAGGCAGACATGTACCAGGGTGATAAGAATGGCTGGATACAAACAGTTTGATTTTTATTGTGCTTTGTTGCTTCCATTTTCTTATGAAACTAGAATTTTGAACTCATGCAAACGTTGAATAGAATGGTTAAAAAAAAAATGCTACCCTCCAGAAACCAAGACAAAAAAACCCAAATTTATTTTAAAATCTAAGTAAGTTGTGGTTTCAGCACGTGGCAACACCCTGGAGTTTTAAGAGTTCATTTTGGAAGAACCTCCTGCATTGGATTCTTTGGACATCAACACACTAATAGAGAGCTGGACTGAAGTTAATGAGTATAAGAATTAACACACCAGTTGTCAGATTGTAAACCAGGCTAAGCACATATAAAACGTCAACTGTGTACACATGATAATGGAAATAATCACAGCATTAAGTATAATTACCTCTAAATCCAACCAAAAAAAACCCCAATCTGCTAATGATAGTGTAATAATTTTCAATCTGAATCCCAAACACTCATTAAAAAACCCCTACAGTTGGTGAGAAATGCTTTTAAATGATGAGAATTTAAGGAAAAAACATGACTGAGTGGAAATCACTTATGAACTTCATGGTGGCACTATCTAGACTGCACTCAATAACATATTTTCTGATATGTTCAAGTCAAATTAAAAGTTCTGTCCTCTTAATGTCTGCTTTCTTCATCTCTTGTGATTTCTATAGCGAGTGCTATAAAAAGTGATTCAACTCCTTGACCCAGGTTAAAAGGAGATAAGCAATAAACATGGTACAATAAAAAGCCAAGAGCTGACATAAGCTGAACTGGATAAAGGGTTCAGGAAACACAGAGCATTGGGTCCAATGATCAGTTATTGTTTATTCAATGATAACACTGAAAGGCTGAAGTTGGCACCAGAGATCTCTTGTCCTATGTGCTATACAAATACTGAAGGATACCCCAACCACAAATGAGTAAGAGTTTGGTTTTGCATTTTCCTGGAAGTTGCCATTGTCCTAGGTAAGAAGTAGAACAAATGAAACAGACTTCTGCACTTTCTTAGAGTAAACCCATGTCTATTCATGTATGATTATTGGCGATCTTACAGGAGCATTTTTTGAGATGAGTACTCTGAACATGATTGGCTTTGAACACTCAGCAGACAGCTTCCAAGTAGCTGGTCACACGTTACTTCTCTCCTTCCTGGTTATCCTCAATACTGATGACTGTTCTCCGTTCCCGTTTTAATTATTTTTGCAAATCTCTCTCACCCTCTACCAGAGTTTCATCACTTTAGATGGCATCTCTGTACCTGAGAAACTCCGAAGTACAAATAAAGGCAATAAAATAATATTTATTGTTAATATACCACCCTAAGACTTATATCAATTAATTACAAATAACACAGAACATAGTAGCCATTGCCAGTTAATGATGGATTATTATTTGGTTTTGGTCTAAGTGTAGGAGTCTTTTTATAGGCATGGGTCTTGGAGACCTTGAAACGTTACATTTATATTAATTATGAAAATATATCCCTACTGTAGTCTGCAAAGGGCCTGTAAAATTAATATCAGTGCACATAAGTAACACACACGTAAACTAACAGCAGATCAACTGATTTTTTTTTCCTTGCTAAGTATACACAATTCAGAGAAAAAGAGTCAAAACAAGAGAAACAACAAGCTTAAGCAGGTGATAGGTTGATTTCAGCTTTCTGCTGTCCCACAAAAACTGAATAAAACAAATAGTAACTCGATATTTTAATGCACCATCCAGCAACATTCTCAGATGATGCTGTTGCGGACTAAGGAAATTCAGCTGACAGAGAAAGAACTGTGGATCATATACTTTTGGTACCTAAATACAGAAAAAGCAAACACACTCCAAATCCAATAATTAGTAATTAGGACTATATTCTGTCCTTTCAATTCACAGCAAGTGGCACCAACAAGTGATAAAGGAACAGGCAGAAACTATATTGTATGTCAAGAAAATTTAGAACTGAATGGCACCCTTCCCAGATAAACATTGTCTTCAAATAATCAGTTTAAATGGTATAAGCGGACGCACCAGCTTAGGGTTATGCACTTCTTATTTTAAAGCAAGACATATCATTTTAATTCAAACTATTCTGTAATGCAAAATAATCGGTCCTCATCAACGTACAAACACATACACAGGCCAACACACGGAATACTGTTTTTGTAATTGCTAGGATAAAATTTCTTTAAATCTCTTCCATTATCATTCTCATTTGCATTTTGCATTTGCTGACCTCCCAGCAGACCACCCATATCCTTGCTGGTTATTCTACCACAGTGATTGTCCTCCTTTCCCACTGAATTGTTTGCCAAAGTTTTTCTCTTTCTACACCTGATACATCCAGGTTTTATTCCTAGGAGATACTTTCATTGCTTCTCCCACATTATGTTCTGGGTTGTTTTAAGAAAATTTTCCATTTTTAATGTTTGTGAGCATTCTGATGTGCAAGGCTTCCCCGCACAATGCTGTACTTTAATTTTCTCCCGACTGTGTGGCTTCATTAAAAGCAAACAAAATCCAAGCCTGATTAATCCCAAAGGAAATATGTGGCTTCCATTTGCTTTTCTGTGCTTTGGACTCAGCTCCTCAAGAATAACTGTCTCGCTGTCTCTTTTTGGCGGGGTTTTCTTTGAAGGGGCCTAATTCTAGACTACGTTATTTTTACCTCCCACCACTGCATGTATTATTCTCAACATTCATGTATTCAAAAACTGCTAAGTCAAAATTGCATATTATTTCTTTTATAATGACAAGGTATACACATAATATGCAAAACCTTTTAGATACCAGTGACTGTTTATGTCTCATCTAAAAGAAATACCTTACTCACTTCAAAAGAACATATTTCAAGCTTAGATCCCTTGAACCAAGCAGCTAATGAAATGAATGTATTTAATACTAATGGATTTAACTAACTAAGCAACCAGTGTGATGTTTAGCCTTCTTAATGTGTTTCTATATCAGATGTCACTAATGGAATTTAGTGGATTTAATTCTCTCCTGCTTAAAAGCTTTTATTTATAATAGGTTTTCTCGGTATTAATGTTGTAAATTTAAATTATAGTAATTAGGGAAGTTTACTTTAATGTCCTGTGAGTTCTATTGCTGTCTTTAATAATGCAACTACTTTTCAAGGGCTTTTTCTCCCCTTCCCATGCACAGTAATACAAGAACAAAACCTGATCATACCCAATGGCTGCCCAGAAACTTTCTCTAAATAATTATTAAGGCATGAAATAAGATGGGAAAATAAGCTATCCAAACTTATTACATGTCAGTTAAATACCATAGGATGATACTTTTCTGAAATTCAAAGGTTACCTAATGCAAGGAACAGCCCATTGCCATCCTTTGTTTGGCAGGTGCAAACAATGTGGGCAACTTGTTAGAACTGAAAGGATTAAAGAGTTGAGGAATTGGCCAATGGGGAATAACACTGCAGTGGAGAAGCCAAAGTACTAGACCCCTAGGGAAATTATTTGAGAATGTCAGCGTTTGTTGAAATGGAGCATTTATCAAAGGTAAATACACGTGCTCTTTAGAAATATCTGACTCACAGAAAATTTAACTGCACACTGTCCTCACAGGGACCTGTTGTTTCAAAGCAGCACATTGAGGAGTTGATAACAGAAAGCAGACCAAAGAAAGCATCATGCCCCTCTACTCCCTTATTCCTACTGTGCTGTACAAACACCCAACCTTTGCCTAATTTTACTGAAACACTCAAAATAATGTTCTGTTGCATACAGGCTTTCAAAATCAGAAATACATTTCTGTCTTCTGAACTGTTCCAATTTCTTAACACAACATGAATCTTGGCACCCAATGTGCCTTTCAACACCACTTTCTTTGCAACAATACCCTTGTGTGAAAGGGACTATAGTTAACTTCATTTCTCTTGCATTGGTTTTTCTTGGAAAGTAGAATATCTGTCATTGCAAGCATTATATTTAACAAGTGTTCCAAAAACTTGATAAACTCCATTAAAATAAGAGTAGCAAAGAAACACACAGCTCAACTGCATCCTTAAATCATTTCACTACATCTAAGGAAACAACTGGAGAATTCAACTTCAAAACCCATAGAGACACATGAACACTAATTTTTTTCAACGTGAGGAGCATGATTGTGCCAGTATTTTAATTTCCTGCTGTACTAGAAGCCAACAAAGTGCTTAAGAGCTTTATGCAAGAACTGTGGATGACAAAGAGGGCTACCTTAATTTTGTATGACCCGTAGCAGCTCACTCCTGTTTCACAGCATCCTCTCCCCATTCACTCACAGTGTTACAACTACAATAGCTTCCCAGTCCCTGTTATTTGTCAGCCAGCAAGCTGAGGTAACTCAGTGCCAATTAAACCAATTATCTTAACACAACAACCTATGAGCTAATTCTGCAGCCAGCCAAACAAATGCCAGAGCTCTCACTTCAACAACAACCTGCAGATTGATCCCAGCACATATCCTGTTTTCCTGGAAATAAGACAGGGTCTTGTATTAATTTTTCTCCAAAACTTTTTTTTTTTTTTACATGTATGCCTGCCTGGACACTATTAAAATTGACCTTTTATAATTAACTGTAACTAGGGCTTATTTTTGGGGTAGGGCTTAATTTTTGAGCATCCTGAAAAATCATGCTAGAGCTTTTCAAGGTAGGGCTTACTTTTTGGGAAACAGGTACTCACAGCTCTCACTCTCATGTTTCATAAAATCACATAAAACCAGTTGACTTTTTCTAGTGAACATCTTATCACTAGTGGTTCTATCTTCTCTGAGTGCTCTCTGTGTATTCATTTTGTGGGCAAAATTATCTCTTGAATTAAAGGCTCAGAAATGAGATTATTAAGATTAATCTTTTGCCTGTGCTGTTACTCCAGGAGTGTCAGCACCACAGGGATCTCTGTGCAGCTTTTCCAATCTCCATAAGCTCTTGACATATTGAGTTCACCTGAGCATTAGCAGCAGTTGCTTTTGTTGGCAGCTTTGAGATCTGAACTGTCTTTTCACAACAGAGAAAAAAACAAATAGGTTTCAACTGGATTTCCTGCATTGGCCTGCATAGTGATTAACCAGAAATTATGTGATACTATTTCCTAAGTGAGACTGAAGGTGAATTTTTGTGATCGGCTTGGAGGAAGTGATAATGCACATTCTGATTTTTTGGACCTCTAGATAATTAATCTCAAATCAATGCAACAAAGCTATATACGTGGGCAAAGCCAGGGAAGGAAGATTAGAAGTTGTATTTTTGAAGAACATGACTTTCAGTTAATCTAGATAACCATGGGTTAAAATGAAGCCACTTATCTATATCTTCAGCTTCACTCAGATGCAGATTTTTTCTTCTGCCATGACATCCACAAAAGATAATATTTCACTATGTTCTTTCTGCTGCAATATGATTACTTTTTGTGCATTATTAGTGAGATGAGACAGATCATCCTGATCGTGGTGACCAGCTGCAGGGCCTGGTTTTTGCATAACATCAGCAAGACTCATTGCTATGTGTTGGAGAACTCAGCGGCAGAGCTCAGACGCTTCAGTGCTTTGACTGAGAAATGCTGGACGACAACCCTAATGCAAGAGATATTCTTTGCTGTTATACAGGTGCTGCTCAGCTTTGAAAGGCAGCCAAAACACAGTGTGAGCTAAAGAGTGAGAACAACAGACTGGGCAAAATCACTTACTAACAGATAGAATTTATTAAACACATGTATAACTATGGAAAACTCCTGTATTATAACTTATGGATAGTAAGGGAGCATGTGAGCACAGGTGTGGTGTGTAATGACGACACAAGATTTTGCTTTATTCACACTCATGCAGATGACTCACAACCTTTGTTTTTTTCTGTACTACTTCAAATAATTCAGCAATATCCTTGACAAGGTTCATCTGTGAAGCCGGCTGTATTGGAACAAGGTGTTGGTATTGAAGATCCTTTTTTTCTGTAAATTTCTAGAGTTTAATCAAATACAATAGTACTGTACTAGTTAAACTCTTTGGCTAAAATGGGGCATAAAATAAAGTTTAGCTTTGCATAAGCTTTCTTCAAAGAAGTGGTTTCACCCACAGAGACGATTACAGTGTTCTGTTTTTGGAAAGAGATAAGGAATTTAAAGCTTAGCAAATCTCCTTTCCCATAATTCCTGCTCCTTAATTCATCGGGAGCTTGATCTTCCCCATCGTCACCTGCACAGCGCTGTATTTCACACACAGGTAATGCCAGTTCCACCCTGAGGAAGCTCAAAACAATACGTACCTCCAAATCCCCTGCCCTGTACCCATCCAAGAAGTGGAAAAGGACAAGTTGTGCTGCCAGGGAACAGATCTATTTGGTAACTTCCAGCAGGAAAGTGCAAATGCTTATTTCTGCGTATGCAGAGAGAGTCATCTAAATTGCCTTTTGGGGAATGTGCTGATGAGTGTAATCAAGAGGATATCACACAGAGAAGTAAAGCCTACCATATGGCAAAAATCAGAAGACGCATGAGCTGTTCCCACACATGAAAACAGCCTTTAGGCACAGGTAACAAAATAAACATGCAGTAAAACCAATCTGAAGCAGAACGGAAAACAAGCTGTGAGTTAGAAGATGCTCTTCAAGTATGCATGGCAAGAAATCAGAGGAGCAAAATCTGTTACCAATCACCACAGAATGGTAACTTTTAGCCTAGGAAAACACCACCACCACACACACCACAAAAAAAAAAACCACCGAACAACAAACAAATTAAAAACTCTCACCAACAAGCAAAAGCAGCAACAGAAAGCAATCCACTATAAAACAGAGGTTTTATTGACTTACTAAATTAAGAACTTTTTCACTGACAGCTCAAGAGATTTAAATTAAACAAAAATAAACAAACAAAAATTCATCTCAGGAAAAATGTTATTTATTTAGTGTGTTTGTGGTAGCTTCTCATTTAAATGAGTTTTTTTGTCAGCTCTGGTACCAATCTCCTCTTGGTATTCATCAGGCTAACAGAGTGAAAATACGAGGTGAGGAAGACCGCTATTACAACAGTATTGCAATGCTAACAACCATGGTAAGCTACATATGCTATCCAATTACAAAAGTCCCTATATCATTAGACTCCCAGCTCTCTCATATCAATGTTTTCTGAAATGTTTCTAACTTTAAAAAACAATGAGCTTTACTGAAGGCATTAGTATGCAATACGCGATAGATATATTACCAAGGACAAAGTAACTGTATCCTAAATTCTATTTATCACTGATGTGTCAATTCATTTCCCAAAAAACTGGTGATGTAATACATCTAAGAATATTTGGCAATAAACAGGAAAGTTATTGATCCTGTAAGTGTGCTCTTTTTCTGGTGAACACACGTAATTTTGCTGTACTACATTTGACACGGACATCTACGCACATTACCAATACATTTAAGCGACTGGGTTCAAAATAATATTATTGCTACAGTAAGCAAAGGTTTTTATTTAGCTTATCACTCGCTAAGTATATGTATGTCTGGAAAATAAAAGATCTGAGCTCCACTATTCACATGTTCATAATTAAGGAGTAGCCTTCTATAATGAGGGGAGGTAGACACCTCCAGAGGTGAGCAATCCCATTCAGTCTTCCAATACTTGAGATGGGTGATGTGAATTTCCCTCTGGAGCATCCTGTATCTCTCCATTGACTGGAGAGGAATCCTAGATTAAGTAGCACAGAATACTTTAGCACAACTAATTTTGCTTCTATCACCTTTACTTTCATGGGTCTGCAAGTTACAGTGCTCATCACAACTACAATATTTTCACTACTAAGGGAAGCTCTTATGACATTTTTGTATTTTTTAAGAGCATCATCTTCGAAAAAAACACATACCCCCTACTCTTCATAAATGTTTCCTCCTCAAGTCTTCCTATTAATACTGTGTGCAAACTTACTTCAGTATTGCGAAGTCCTTCTTTTACAGAAGTAGCTGGAATGAAGGTTTTCAAAATAAAATGGATATCTAACATATATTTTTAGGGCCCATATATATGGTTTGCAAAATAACATGTCAGCTTAAAACTCTTCTTTAGAAAAGCATTTTATTTCTGATTTTAGCGAGTTTAGCACAGTTTGCCTGAATGACTTGAAGCCTCTTCAAGACAAGTTTAGTTTTAAGGGTTTAGAGCTATAATATTTTTGAATTAAATTTTCCCTGCTCCCTCAATGAAAATACTGTTCTAAACATTCAAAACACTAGCTGATGTCTACCCATTAATTTTCTCTACCAGCCTACCTGGAAAAATCCAGCTTATTTCTACTAGACCATGCATAATACCATCTTCAGAAACAAATTGCAAAGTTAATAGGAATGTGCAAATGTTAAACTGCATGTAGCGATGAGAAAAAAAAAGCTGCTAAAATGGTCAGTTTGTAGCTGTCTTTCTGCTGGCTTGAATAAACCGTAACTTCTTTATAATCTTGATAATTTTACTTCACTACGTTCTTAGAAAAATGGAATTCTCCTTGGCAATGTGCAATTTAGTCATAATCATGCCATTTCAAAAGGCCAGCCAGGCAGTATTTGAAGCCTCCCAAGTAAGAAAAGAATTATACGTTCACATAGGTCATACTGCTCCATTTTCATCAGTCAAAATGATAAGAAAAAAAAATCGTTAGAGTTCTAAATATGGCTCATTGCATTTTTCTTTCCATTATGCTTTGAAGCTATCTATTACTGTGCTTGCCACACTCCCTATGAGAAATTAAGAGTACATGCATTCATCACACTGAGAGCTAGAAATCAAGACAGAATAAATATAACGGCACAAACAGAGCAGCAAGCTGCTAGAATATAAGATGCTAATGCAGGCATTTACGTTCTTTACAGAAGAGTTATCTTGTGTTATTTTGGACCATCACCTTGTGTAACACAATCAAATTCGTTAGTACTGGAATATCTAGCACTGGCTACATGAAGTGTCAATGGCAAAACAGAGCTGTAGTTAATGAAGAGGAAAGTGATTATCAGCAGCAAATCAGGTACTTACCAGCATGGGAGTAAACTGAGAGCTCCAGCACTGATTTCTACTTCTCCCACAAAAGCAAAACTCAAGACACTAGCGAGTCTATGCAAAACAGCCTGTTTTGAAGTGTTTTTACTCCAGGTATCTCTCCAACAGGATGAGGATGAAGTGATCATGCTGCTATGTAGTTCATTGAACTAAATTACTTGAAAAATAGCTGCTTCCAGGGCTGTGGGAGACTCAAAATCAAACCAAGATCAAATTCAGGTGCTGGAGTCCTCTTGCTTCCTAGACAACACCTGGAAGATTGTTAGAGGGAAAGAGGGTTCAAACCTTTACATTGCATTTGTTGCTGAAGGTGTTTTGCATGGACTTGTACTGCTATATAAATTTATAGAGAAAGTTTTTATAAGTAGTACTTCAGGGCTGTATTAATGTTAGCTAGAACTTACGCACAAATTACAATTTTTATGTCCAATGCAGTGATGTTTTCGTAACAATGTCATTGTGTTCTTCAAAGGAACACAAAATGAATACTATGGTCTGCCATAATTTCATGTGGTTACTCTTTCCCCAAAAAGATTGGTCAAAAAATGTTCCTCTATATTGCCATTCCAGTTGAAATACGGTTATTGTTATCTTCTCCTTCCATCAGCTGCATTTAGCCTTTGTGAATTGCATACACAATGAGCTAACATTTATTGAACAGAATTTGTAGGAGACAGAGATACTAATGTGTCTGTATCTTTATGACATTATCTATGGGTAGGAGCTCTAACAGCATATGTTACCAGACATTGGGGAAAAGACTGCCTTAGCTTATTGAATTATTTGTTATACTGCTTTGTATAGAGCTCGCTTAGAAACTGCTTATGTAGAATTTGCTTGGCAGAAGTAAGTTTGCTTAGCATAACTTCTGCAAGCTGTGAACCTTTGAACTTTCTGCTTCATTAAGTTAAAAAGGCCTCAGAGCCTTCAAGCTAGAAGATAAGGGGAGCTGCATACCTGGAGATAAGTAAAGGAACAGAACAGCATCTAATACAAGGTGAGAAACAGAAGAAAGTTTTGGTTTGACAAGAACCTATTTTCCTCCTGCTGCAGGTGCAAAATGGCAAGTGAAGGTCAGGACTTTGATTGAGGGCCCACCTGATGAAAATGAAGAGACCCGATGAAGAGTGAGGAGACCTAAGACTCTAATTTACTACTTGGTGATACGGGGGTAATAGGGATGTGGATTGTGGGGGCAGAATTGCCTAAGATTATCTGAAGTCCCTCTTCAGGAGGCACCCAGCTTGAGCTGCTCTATGCTATACCTTGCAAACAAGTTATTTCATGAAGTAGAACTTCTGGAATCCATGCCTGAGTCTCTGGTACAGGAAACACAGAGGAAACAAAAATTAACACTGGACAACTGGAAAAAAACTGCCAAACACTCTGCCCTGCAGCTGCCATAGACAGCAACTAGCAGTAAACTGAGGCACCATCAGATACTGACCTCAGTCCCTTAAATATACATACATATCACAATATGAGCACTATCATGACTTTGATCCAAATTTAAGAATAATTGTTTTAAATTAACACTACATTTGGCAATAGATCAAAGAAATCTCTGGAACAGAAAGAATTGTGTCCCCATAGACAGAAATAATGCATGACCCAGTGAACTTCTCAGTCTTTATTTTCGTCATTGTCCACTTCAAAAACTTTAAACGTTGACTTTATTCATTATTTTAGTAATTCCAGTTGTCCACTTTAGTAGTCAACTAAGTAGCATTATGTTAACTACCTAAAAGGAAAGCTTTTATTAATTAGACTGTGCTTTTCTCTGGCTGAATACTGATTCATTAATCATGCTCTGATTCCTCCTCATTGTTTCACTACATCACTTTCCTCTGTTTATTTTCCATCAGCCATTTACAACTTCGGTCGGCAATACTTTGCTATATGATTTATAATCCTATATGTCATGTCAGACTCAAATAAAATTGTCCAGTAATGTAACCACATTGCAAAACCAATATCCCCGTAACTCTCTCTCTGCAGCCGTCTGCACCTTTTCCTTCTCAAAAATCCAAATCAAGTCTCCTTGGCAGCAGAAGTAGGAACAGGTAAATTTAGAACTTCACTTTCTTGTGATGCTATAGCATGGCACATTGCACAAACCTCACCTTCTCCTGTGGAAATTATTCAGGTTTCTGAAGATGTTTCTGGACAGAAAAGTCGAACAAAAAGTAACAGAGCTGCAGTAGAACTGTCCTTGTCCTCATTGAGCTACACTGAGATACCATTGCATACATCATTTTTAGGTCACCACTGAGATCAATACGTGTTTCCTAATTTTGTGCTGCGTGATGTCACTGTTAGATTAATGATACACAATTGGCAAGGTCAGCTGTGGTCAATATTTGCTTGTATTTTTCTTCTTTCAGTTCAGCGATAAAGAACATACCCTGTCCTAAATAACCTGACACTACCGTGAGAAAACAGAGGCAAAGTGTTTCACTGATAATTTCTTGTATTCCATCCTGGGCAAAATTGTCTCTCTGCATTTAATGATGGGTAATACTATGTTTTCAAAAATGACATGAACAGAAAATTCTCATTTTTTAATTTTATAGGAGTCCCTCAAATTGCAACTATGAATACCTGTCTTTCTATAATATGCATTTGAATATGTGTAGGGAGGGACATCCACACCTTGGAAACACCTTTGCGTGTAAGAGAGAAAAAACATTTCAGGCATATTATGGAAAAATAAGAAGCTTTTAAAAAAAACCTTTTTTTTTCTTTTTGTTTTAATGAAAAATATCTGTTAAATGTATTCATTTTTATTCCCAGATACTACTTCTGGACAGCATTTAATTAAAAAAAACAGGACACCCACACAAACATTGATTCACTTGCACCCATTGTAAGTGCTTCACTATCATGATCCAGTAATATCTTTAAGTATTTTAATAATCTTATTTCCCTTCACTATTTTTCTCTTTTCTAGTTTTCTTGGCTTCTCTCATAAGGAAATAACAACACTACAATGGTATTAAAGACATTTTTTGTAGCTTTTCCTTAAGCAATAAATTATAATTTACCTCATAACCTGCCTATAATAAAGAGATTTGTGATCTTATTTCCTCGAGTCTAAACTGCAGGTAATTTCCATAGATGCCTGAAGTATATTTGAGTTACCCCTTACTAAATTGAACATTGATTTTTTTTTTCTTACAGTCTTAGCTTTATTCCTTTTAATTTACTTTTTAAATAAGAAAGGACCCATTTTCTGCTATCTAAAAAGCACATGTGACATATATCACCATTTTTAATCTAATCTTTTTTCCTGAAGCATGGCATTTTTCAGGATCCATGGATAGTAAATGTTTTTTAAGACTTTTCAATTTAAATTATTTTTAAGGAATGTCACTCAATGCCATTCTAATTCATTTTCTTTTCTTATTAGAAGTCTAAAGTAACTGATGAACTTTTATTTTGCATTTATGTAAAAAATCAGATCCTCGCTTATTGTAGATCAGGCTGCTTTTACCTGGAGCGAACAGATTTATGCCAAGGTGAAAGATCCAGCCTTCATGTTATAGTATCTCTCTTTAACAAAAGAAAATAGCATTTATATGAATATAACTTCTACACACAAAATGAATATTGTGCCACGACTGACAGAATTGGGTTATTTTCAGGTAAGATTCACAACAAGACAACTGCACAAAGCAAACCGAGCAAGAAACCAGAACAGTCGTCCCTCTTTTTCTCAACTGGGACTCCCCTTATTTTGAATACCAAGGGCAAATACTTTACTGTTTAGAAAGATTATTTCTGACGTGAATATTATAGGCTTATCACACCGTCCAAAGCTCTCTGTTTTAAGCAATGGAAACGTGTGTGGCTTGTTCATTTCCATATGCCACATAAACCCCTCTCCTACTGGGTAAATTAGGAGTTCCTAAAATTGCTGTATTATTGATGACAGAATAATAATTTAGAGTCATTTACATAACTCATATAACATGGTTCTATCTTGTAAATTATGTGTCACTGACATGCTTGGCTCTGAAGCTGCCATCAAGGAAGCCCATGAGTTACGACTGTGAATCTTGGCTCCCCTGACATCAAGAATACTGTTACTTCTCTTAAATTGCCTTTTAATTGGCAGGTAATGTTCAAGTATGCATAATGATTGAATTTCTGTGTAAAAGAAAGCGTAGTCATGTATTTGCTACCACTGGAAGTTTCATTAAGGGCCATGATGAAAGGAAATACACTGACAGTTCAGTTGCTCCAAGCTAATTAGTGGCAAATTTCAAATGACTTGTAAACATCCTCAAAGTAACAGAGATGTCTCTTCCTACAGAAGAGACAATTGGCAATTTAGGGTTGGTTGGGCTTTTTGTTTGCGGGGTTGGTTGTATTTTTGATGCTGTGTTTTGGGTTGGTTTTGTTGTGGTTTTTATTTTTTTTTTTTTCTTGTTGTTGTTGTTGTTTGATTTGGATCTTTAAATTTCAGGAAATTAAAAGAGCAAAGTACATTTAAGAAGATCAAGAAGAGCCCTCAGCCACACTGGTGTCATGACCTAGAGAAGCAATTCACGACCCTTTGGCACATCCAGTAAGGATGAGAGATCCTAGATCAGCTCTTCTCACAACTATGACCTGCAAAAGAGGTCTTGCTGAAGGACAACAATACCACTAGCAAGGAACCTGGAGGGTGAACCATGTTAAATAGATTTCTCAATTACATTGCCATCTTTGTCCGGTACTTGGGACAAGTAGATGACATGAAGACCAGTGAGGTAAGGTTATAAACTCCCCATCATTTGTAAATTCACTCCTGCTCCATGTCCCAAAAGACATGGCTTCCCACCAGAGACCCAGGAAAAATCGTTTCAGCTGTTACTCATGCCTTACTGCTTGCTACAGATTATTTTCTAAACTGTTAATATATCCCATTAATACATTGCTTGCTTCTGTTCTGGTACGTGCCTTGTTTTTTCTCACGGAGATCTGTAGTCCGTGGAATATTTACTTGTCAATGTAAGGAAGGATTTACTGAAATAAATATCAGTTAGTTCTTTCATCTCCATGCAGCTTGACTGCTTAACACAGCTAATACAGAACATTGGAATACATTGACTTAATTTTCACTCGACAAAATACAAATATATGTGATTATGTTTGACTGTATTATGTTGCTAATCAGTGTATTCAAGATGGCTGCATGCATATTATAATAAACTCCAATTTATTATGTATGTGCATGAACTGTATTAAGTCAATACATTGCCTAATTGTGTAGGCAGGAACTAATCTTCCCTGTTATTACACATGTTGCTACAGTTTACTATGACAGAAATAGCTTTTACTTTCAACCTTTTTGTAATATGATAGATTAACAAAGTACTACAATCCCATGAAAGACATCAACGCACTGGGATTAATTTGCTAAACTAATATTTTTCCTCCTATTAGAAAAACTCTATATTAACATTTAAATACCTTGTTTCATCTGAGCATCCAAATGCTGTTGTAGTAATTCATTTTGTTCTGCATCTGCAAAATCTGTACTCTTAGCAAATATCAATTCATTTTTAACAAAACCCTAAGTGCAGCAATTAGTGTTGTAAAGATAAGAATATTATATTCCTCAGGAGAAGCTGAGGTATATTACATCAATTTGTTTGTCTGTCTCTATATAGGGATACTTACCTTTAATTAAGTAGATAAGACAAGTTTTAATGAATTCTTTCTAAAACATGAAAGTTGCAATTTAGTTTTAATAAGAGAAAAAATGATGCTCAGCAGTGTTATTTAGTTCAGAAGCTGTAATAAATTTTCATTTAAAGTGACAATCTTCATACAATCTGCTTATTTAGCCTGAAACATTAGTCCATGAGAGGAATTTAATCCCTTTTCAGAAAGTGAAGGTAAGCTCCACGTGTCAGCTAAGTCTTAAGGGTGCAAGCACAGATGTACATAAAATTTGAGCTGACTTTTGGCAGCAGGGAGAACATAACCCATATTCTATGCAGGGAAAAGGAAGTATAGTAGGAGTACTGTCATTTCTGTCCTAAAAATAACAACTTTCAACTCTCAGCACAACTAGTTAGTTTGAATGCAGCACTAAATAATTCCACTTCTAGAGTAATTTAATTAGTGCTACTGATCGAATTGCCTGTCATAATCTGTGATGTTGCACTGCATAGTATGGACCAGCCCTCTGCTGCCAAATTAATAAAAAAAAAAACCAAAAACAAACCAACAAACCCTACCCCAAATGCTGAGAAAGACAAGAAAGTAATATGATGAAAATTGGATAGAATATATCTGCAGACACCATTTTAAACATGTGTGGTATAGGGTGGGGGATGTTACTCAAAGAAAGGAACTAAAACCAAAACAAATTCTATTACTGCAGTCACAGATATGAGACATCTGACACCTGAGTGCAGGCCTGGAGAACCAGGGATGCTCCAAGCAGGGGAGGGACCATCTGTAAAACACAGAATCCCACCTTACAAGAGGAACTACCGAGAATAAGACCTCTCATGGGCATGAGCAGAACGCAGGTATGCAAGCTCAGAGGGGAAAAAAAGCCAGACATCGAGAGACAAAACAAAATGTAGACATTCTTGTGCCAATGATGCAAAGAACACAAGCAAGACAGAAGGAAAGTACAATAATGGACAGGATTTGAACCGTGCATCCCAATCCTGCAACTGCCTCACGAAGAAAGATTAGCAACACACATTATTTAGATGACAGAGGCAGCCAGTCAAGAGAAAAAACATTTATGGTATGACTCAAGTAAATCTAATGCGTGAAAGTACATGAGCTTCAAGAAAAAGCCACCCCTCCTCTTACTGTGTCATTACAACTTCATTCTAGTTGGATTCCAGCAGCACACAGTGCAACAGAAGACAGGTACTATGACAAGTCCTCATTATCTTCAGCAAAATCAGTTGGAAGACTGTCAAAAAACCCACATTATTAATGCAAAAATATTCAAAAGCGCCCCAAGAGATGTCAATGCTTGTTGTTTACTCTGGTACACAGGAGTGTCATCTATTGTTATGCCATTGGAAAGTACAACCCAGAAACTGAGTGTCACACACAAGCTTAGTTTTGATGTGACAAAAGAGGGAACACAGACACTATTAGCTTTGTCTAGTGTTCTCATTGACTTCAAAGGCAACTTTAAATCCACAGAGATCCACATGTATAGGCCACAGAACTATTAAAATGCAGAGTTTCATGGTTTCTGCTTGACTTCCTAGAGGGAAAAGCAGTAAACCTACAAAGCAGTAAGAGCTCCATGCTATTTATTCCATTCAAAATACATAAGCAGACTCATTAACTAATAATATTCTAATATTACAAGGATCTGTGCAAATCCAAAACTGAGAACAAAAAGAAATCACAGCCTGCTATCAATAACTGCAGATGTATTAGCATCTTTAACTTGCCTACTGTTTTGTGGTCAAGAATGAGTTTTTGCATATTGAATGACGGGTTCTCCCTGAAGTTCTTAGTGGCTGCAAATGTTACAGGTGGAGTACATCATCCTGAAAATATTGTAAAGGACTGCAGGACAGAAAAAAAACCCCTCTGAACTATTGTTTATTGACATGCTATCTAATTTTTATATTACAAATGGGTCTGCTAACCCCTGAATTAGCTCAACTGTCTAAGGGGCAGACCGAAATTCTGGTCTTTTCCCTGGTCTTTACAAACCCATTGAAAAACGTGGGCAGTCACAGGAGGAAATGACTTCCTACCAAGTTAGTCATGTGGAAAAAGTCAATTTCCCAGAAAGGGACTGAGGAAAATACAGTAGGTTTGTGCTGTAGCATCATGAGAGAAAGACACTTCACATCTGAAGAGAAAGAGACATCTGAGAAAAAACAGGATTTATGTCTTTTGGCAGATCTGATCACTTCAGAAGTGGAAGGTGTCTAATGCCTCAGAGATGCCATTTCTTTCCCACAGCTCATAAATAACCCAAGTGCATTATCTCAGCCTAGAAGTCGCTCACCTTTTCAGGATGATTTTGCCAGCACAATGGTTGGTAAAGCTGCTGGCAACATCCTCTGGATCTTCAAGCCTGCAACGTGTCTCCTGTCTTGCTGAATTTAGCACTCATACACAGCCTACCTTAAAGATTTCCATTCATATTTTTAAGCAAAAAGCCCAGCAGATACATATTGGTTTTAATACTAGATACCTAAATAAAATGGTAGAAGACGGCAAATAGATTGCTTATAGGCAGTCTGTCCATTCCAGTATACCAGAGGGGAAAAATTGAGGCCACCTTTCAGGATGTTCTCACCATATTTAATCAGGTCAAACTGTTCTAAGTAGAAATAGAAACAAGAAGACAATAGCAAATATTTTGGTTTAGATATTTGTGCCTTAATATGTTTGCTTTCACAACCAGATAACCTATATAAATTACCATATTTTTTGCCATTATAGAAAATTTACCTTTACCTTTTTTTGCATGTTTACTTATTTGTAATGATCTTAAGTGAAGTTTACACAATAGGTTTAGGAAAAAAAAAAATATTTATTCAGATACTTGCATGGCGCAAATTTTTGCAAAACTTGAAATTACATATATGTTTGTTTTCTCTGTTAAAAGCAATGAAGTTGCAAGCATCTTTAATGTGGAAAATGAAACATGGATATACAGACCTACAAGTGCGGTTTGTCTGATGTATCAGTCAAAATACATCATCCCAAAATAAAGAGCTAAAAATAAAGAAGATTGCTGCTGTGGAATGTATTTATTTTTATTTAACTTTTCTCCAGCAAGTTTGAATACAGCTTACAAACCACACATTAACAATTGCATAGGAGAATCCTGGTTAATGGATAATCACTACCAGCTAGAGTCAAATGAAAGGATTTTTGCTGTATTCAAAATACAGGCAATTACAAACGCACCTTCTGTTTCCTTGTAAAGTAATGGAGTACTCTTAGATTTCAATTACTTACCGTGTAAAAATAATTTGGCTCCATTTACTAAACATCCCCAACCTACTCTTTGAACACTATAGCAGTTAGAAGACTTTCACGTTCTCTAAATTTACTTAAGTTAGGTGTTGAAGTACAATAACCTAGTGAAGCCAGTAAATACTTTTTATCTTATGCTTACATGTTATAATGGTGTTCATAAGTTCCTCAGAAGAAAAGAAGACAGTCATCAGAATGTTTGAAGTTTATCTTCACAGTCTTTCTCCATCTGCAAAAATTAAAAAATAGAGACTTTAATTTACATTTTAATTTGTTGTTTTGAATTCAGTAGGACATTTGAGTAAGCAAAGATGACCTTTCTCTTTTTTTCCTGCATATTTTAATAGAGTTACAGAACTTTCACTGTATATTACTGCAGCTACATAGTTATGAGTCAATTTAAAAAACAATTTGATGTATTCCTCTCTTCTTTTGAAGGTTTTAAATTACAATTAAATCATTTTCGCTTTGAAAATTCAATTAGAAGTTTTAAGTAGGCTTAAATAATTGGATCTCTCAGAGGAGTTAAATGGAGTGTCTGGGGTACACCTAGAAACTCTGTTAGTCCAGTCAAAGACCTTAACCCTTACCATGTTCTTGCAGGGACTGCTACTTAAAAAAGTGTTTTAAAAGCATGTTGTCCCACAAAAGAAGAACACAATGCCTCTGGCTTTTTTGAAAGGAACCTGTGAATCCACAGCTCTCTTCCCCACCTCTGGCAGTGACAAGGAAAGAGTGGGAGTAGAACATCTGGGACTTCACTCGTTAGAACATGGGCACAGAAAATGTTGCACACTTGAGCAGCAGATATGGAAAACCCCCTCAGACTTATATTTATATGTTTAGAAAATGGCATAATTTTATTTCTGGTAAAAAAATCAACTGCCTTAGTCCCCTTCTATCAGAAGAGGCTGGTGAGATGACCCAGCCCCAGTAGCAGTTCACTCTTCCAATCCAGCAGCCACCATGACCATCTGCTGAGGAAGAAGCCACAGATGCTGCCCATGGAGTCACATCCCCACCACACAACTGGCTTCATGTCCAGCTCTCTGCTGCTGAGAGATCCCAAGCACCAACCAGTGTGATGCTCAGGATGTCAGTTCACCTTAGAATCATAGAATGCTTTGGGTTGGAAGGGACATTCAAAGGTCATCTAGTTCAACCCTGTTAACACACAAAAGTGCTACTGGTGTACTTTCTTGGCTCTCTTTTTCCCCATTTTACTCTTAAATGTGCATGATGAACTGAAGCACTTCAATAAATGTTATCAGTACAAGCTTCACATCAGTACAAGTTATCAGCCAAGCTTCACAAACCTGACACTTTTAGAAGGAATCATAAGTTTTTTACATGAGCAAATGCAGTTGATACAATCCATATACATTTCCAAATGACTCCCGTCAAAGCTCCTTACTACACTAATGTCTGAAAACATTTAAGCAACCCTTGCATAAATAGAAAAGTAGGTAAAATAGATGGTGAACAGGTAGCAAACTGAGAATAGGATAATTTTCTCCATGGAGAGTGATTTCCACTGACATTTCACAGTATACTGCATCAAGGTGTCTGACGTTTAACGTATCTGTAACGCTATGAAAGCGCTGAATAGCAAGGTGGTAAAATTTGTTGATGGTAGAAAGTTATTTAGAGTAGAAGAGACAAGAGCTGACTGCAAAGAGTTCTAGAAAGACCTTACGACACTGAGGAGCTTTATGTGAAGAGACAGATAAAATTCAGGATAGAATAATACGTGGCACACACGGTAAAAAGCAATCCTAACTTCAGAAAGAAAATAATGGGCTTTGAGCTGACCTTTACCAGGAAAGCAATCTTGGGATTATGATAGGTAACTCCAGGAAACATCAGCACAGAGATCAATAGCAGTCAAAGAGCAAATAAAGTCTTAGGAACTACAAGGAAAGAAAAAAATACAAAAGAGAGAACTTTGGACCACTGAATAACATGGTTTGGCTCTCCCATCTCAAAAATGACTGAGCAGATGTGAAAAAAGTTCCCAGAAGAGCAACGAGGAGGATCAGAGATTAGGAACAACTTGTATCCAAAGAATGATGAAGGTTAGGAGTTTCCAGCCTGGAAAATAGGTGAGTAAAGGGAGATAAGACAGTCCTGGATAATGACACAAATGTCAGAGAAAGGATGGCATATCAACCATTCGCTACTTCCTCCAGTAGATGGAGGAGAGGTTATTACTTAGGCAAACCTATTAACAGTTTTGTTTTGGGCTAAAAGGTCCATCCCTGTATGACCTTTCTGCTTGTAAAAAATAAGGTTGTTCAGACAAGTACCACAGCCACTAGAAGGTGTTAATAAACAGCAGAAACACCTGTCTGGGATAGGGAGTTATAGAGCAGAGAGGAAAACAGGATTTATCCACCCCGGTAAGCTTTTAGAAGCGTTCAAACTATAACATGCAACCATGCTTTAGATCTTTCAGTTGGAAGACTACTAACCTTAAAATAGCCTTGTTCCTAACAGTGTTAAATTCCATGCAGACGGATTCAAAACACCTAAACAGCATGCATGACCTCCAGCTATTTCAAGTTACCTCCTCATTCAGGTAGGGGAATTAAATCTCCACCACTCATTTTCTCTGTTCACAAAGCATCTTCTTCACACAACGTAGCCTTGTTCAGAAATACTTCAGTGTTCTTGTTGCATCAGGGGTCCCGACAGTCCTCAGGCTTCAGATAGGTTATGTTTTCATTGAAATCATGTTCGCAAAGCTCTCAGGAACCTTCAGCAGAATTGTGCTTCACCTGCACGAGATATAGTGTCAATGTATTTCAGAAAGTGTTGTCAGGCGGGATTAAAAAAAATAAATAAGGTAATTTTACTAGCTTTAGCCCTGTAATCTTAAGTTAGTTTGTACTATAAGCATGCATAGCTGTTGTTCACATACTTGAGCAACAAATGTCACCAGTAAGCCAGATATAATGCCGGGAATATTTTATAATAAATATGTTTCGTCTACTGCTTTGATGCTTACACTGCCTAATCGCTCTTCCAAAACACAAGACAACGAGGTGCACTGTATGGTCTTTGAGGGGCACAGTACCTGCTATATTTGCACAATTTTTGTGGCATTTGAGAAGCTTTAGCAAATTTTATTGCAAATTAGATACATAATGATCGCCTTGCTCATTACTGAAATGTCTAGGAACAACCATTTCTACTGGGGGCAAAGGGCAAAAGCCTTTTAGTGATGCACAACATAGCAGTTTAGGAGAAAAATGGGGAATATCTTTTCTAACTGAAACCAGTGAGGAATTTTTAAGTAGGTAGAACGTAATTATCTGATTGAAATTAAGCCATGACATTGCAGCTTTCACCTCTCCTCTTGAAAAAAGTGCCATGGGATCTGTTAAATGGCTGCATGTGGTCAGGACCTCAGTTTTATATCTCATTCAGAAACGTGACGGGAAGAGATGTCAACTCAGCATTTAAAAATCCCATTTGTTTTACGTGCAGCTTGGGAATATTTTTAAGCTTTCACTTTTTATTGATTTGTTCTTAATATTGAGGAAGAAAGAGAGTTTCCACAAAAAGGACTGCAGGAACAAAATAGATAAGTAATCTCTCATTGGCAAGAAGAATGCAAAGATACCAAAATATTTGTGTGATAAAAATATATAAAAGATACTCAGGGTATAAAAAAAGCCCTGAAACTGGAAACTTTGGTGAACACTCATTCATTAGGAAATATTCATATTTTATGTAAATATATCCAGAATATAAATGGAAATGACTTTCACTAGTGTAAAATAAAACTGGACTTCCTTCAACCATAACAATGTGTTGCAAATAAAGCAAGGTTTAACACAGCAACTCAAACATGCCAGGTGTGGGGCACACATGTCTGTGTATGAATTACTACAAATAAAAAAAATAATGCCGAGTCTCCCACAAAATAAGCATCATCACAATGACCCTATCAGATATTGTTTTTGACTTCAGGTTTTAACGGTGTTTGAAAGAATCTCATGTTGCTGTCATATGAAGGATGGGAAACAAAAGAAAGCATGGAATGGTGTAGAGCAAAGCTGAAATCTCCACATTAACCCTACTCACTTCTGCTGCACCTTAGAATCTGATTTCCATCAGCAGCAGAAATAGCCATAAATGAACATAACACACAGTACAAATAAACTGGAAACATCTTCTTGAGTTGTATGCCACACTTTGCAGGAACGTGTCAAAATTGTACCTAGTTACCTAGTGTATTTCATGTAAGTACACACATACCAGTGAGGAATTCTAGTTTTCTCTTCCCATCATGTAACCCCTTAATGGAAAGTCAAGCAAATGAGAGTGTCTGTATTGAGAAAGTTAAAGCCAACTGGGAAGAGCTTTATCAGAAAATCTAGCGTATTGAGCATCTTCTCTGTTTAGACCCAACGCTCAGCATGGAACATCACAGCAGCTGTAGGAAAAAAAAGGAGCATTGTCATAAGCTTCAGCAGGAGCAATGACAATCTCTGTACAAATCAGTAAGGGGAAGGCAGCCCTGATTATCGACATGGTTGTTACCAGCTCCAAGACATCTTCATACACTGTGCAGAACACCCTGATGCTGCATCTTCCCATGCACAACTTGTCCCTCCTGCAAATACCCTGCACCAGCAACTGGCACGATCCTCACTCTAAAGGGTAGAAAAATAAGCCCTGTTCTCATATCAGATGAATGCGAACCTACCAGTGCATGGTGCTCATTGAATGCTGTCCTCCCATCCTTACACTGTTTTGAAGCACATCAGAACCTGCTCATAATCCAGTGGCTGCTTGCTGCTTGTGACACACACAGTGCTAATGTTCAGAGAAATGGCTTGGCTGACACTCTTTTCAATTAACCCTTATCTTTAAAAGCATGTTGTATAATACAATTTGCTGCAAGTACAAGCTGAATTTTAATTCATATTATTTGTATTCTGTAAGTGCACAAGCGGTTCTTGAAAGTATTGAAATTTTAAAGTTTGAAATGAACAGCAAATTTCTGAGAAGAAATTAAACCTGAAAAGAAAAGCTAGAAAGATGATACCTTCGCGGCTCCTGTACAATGGAAATCAAAGTGTTAGAATACAGTTCTAGAAAATTCCGTATAACCAACAAGAACACCTAGGAACAGTCTAGGAAACATTCTCAGAGCTTCATTTTTTTGAACTCTTTTAAAAAAAAAAATTCAAAGTGTCTGTCTCAGTTGCATGTACAATATACACTAGCAAATCAGGCTCTGGAATGTGAGCCGATGTTTTTATCTTACTTGTTTCAAGCATCATATATAAAAAAAATCTGTAAGTAAGGATATTCTAATTTGCAGCATCTAATATCAGTGGTCAAAAAGCAGACCAAAACTCTCTGCCATCTCCATCACCTTGAGCCTAATTGTATAATAAGTTTGTTAGTGAAAACATGGATTTTGGTTTCCTCCTTGTTCTTAAAAGATTGAACCAACTAAAAATGTTCATAGCAGCTTTCTAAACTTTTGCTGAAGAGGCAAGATCATGAAACTGAAACACAGGAATGGTCTCCATTAATCTTCCACATTACTCCATGCTTTCTCCTTTGCTTCTGCTTCACTAATCCTTCTGTTCCCAGAGGTGATGACTCAGCCAGGACTGCTTTCTTTTTGAGAAACTGTTCCCCTTCTGACTAACCAAGCATCAAACTCTTATTCCAATCTTTATATGGTGTGCACAGGAAATTTCATCCCTTTCTCAGCAGAAATAGCTACCTGGACATAACAAACACGCTTACATCAGCATTGTGGCTCTGATCAGAAGCTCACATGGAAGCAAAACACTAGTTTTACTTCCTTTGCTGTGGTTTTCTCTCTCCATAGCTCAGTATCAGAGCACATAGATTTGATTCCTTTTGGATGTAACTAAAGTGGAAGATGTGCAGCTAGCACACCCCAGGTCCTCATAAACATCCCTTGAACAGGACTAGAGCAGGAAAAAAGAAAACCTGCAATGCAGAGGCGAGGAATCAGCAGGATCCTCTTGGTCCTGACTACGTGCTGATGTGTACGTAGCTGACAGGACTCATATCTGAGGGAAGTGTAGGAAAAACCTGTGATTTACCGTGTCTTTGTTCCTGTAGGCATCTCATCTCTTGTGGGACCTTGCTTTTGCTGTGCTTTGGTACTCAATCTATTAGTTGAAAAATTGTTTCCTCTCTGACTAACCAAGCATCCAGCACTTATTCCTACCCTTAGGCAGCATGAACCGTATTTAGCTCCTAAATTCTTCAAGTCATTCTTTTCCCAAACTAACTTCCAGGCAGATAACATAGGAGTGGACTTTCAAATTTCATTTGTGTCTTTAACAGGTGTCAATTTTTATCATCTGGTATTGTAATGAAAGTCATCTGTAATTAGCTTAAACTAAGTTATCAAAAATGAATATAACTTTAGTTTCTTTTCAGCCTATACTCTCCTTCCTATCTCGTAGAATATTTGCATGATGAAAAAAAAAATAGATCTGAAACAAAATCACATCCTCCTAAATGAAATCTCTCTGGAATAAGAGTGGCAAACTTGTGCAGTGATTATTGTTATGAAACAACACACTTTACAAGAAACAAAGTGTGAGAGTTCATGTATTTAGATATGCATGTATTTTAGACAGTAGCATTTTCAAGAGAGTAGCAGTCCCTCCAGAAAGCCATCTAGCATTGTCTTCTAAGAGCTAGCAAGTTTGTTAAAAAATACTAAAAAACCCCAAACAAACTAAAAAACCCCGCTGTTTTTCACTATTCTTCTTGGTCATATGCTTTTGTATTTTCTTTTCCAGTAAGTGATAGATTGGAATTGTGAATCCAAAGGTAGAATATTTGGGATTTAGCACAACTGAAAAATTAAAAAAAAAGTTTCTAAAGCAAAATTATTTGGATAAATCAAATGTACTCCTTCTATGTAAAGAAAAAGAATAACCAAATATCTTCCTTATCCTTAACTCTTTCCTAAATAATTTTGCCTATTTTTATACCAAGGACTAGTGCTTACCTTTCTTAAACTCCCTTTTTGTATTACAGCTGTAGCAACGCATGTCAGACCTATTTTATGTGACCTAAATAACTAGAATCTTGTATCCAGAGCGAGAGATCTGAAGTCAAGGCAACACTGTCCAAGTTCTGACTTTTTGTAGGATAATGGGCAAAGACATCGCTGGTTTCAGTGCTCTGAACACCTGTGGTTTAAAATTGAAACGTGAGCCTAATTGTAGGCACACGGGTTTGAAAATTCGAATCATATGGACTGCTTTGCTGTCTGAAGAGGAGGTGACATTGCACTATTTTAAAAAGACAGAGTTCCTGAGGTCTGACTTACTGTAAGTGTCTTTTAGACTGCTATATGAAAGGTGCTATAAGAGACCAATGGATTTCTATTATTTCACATGTCATCCTTGGACCACGAAAGGCAAAGATCATTGAAACCTTGATTAATGATTTCATTTTGTGTATAAAACCAAAATAAAGCTCCAAAGAAACTTCTTATTGTCTGTGCCCACAAACCAAAAAACATCCTTCCCAAAGATCAGCCCCAATTTTTTTTACTTTCTCTCTCAGCTCAGAATATCAAAAACAAGATAGGACAGTGTTGCAGTTTTCAATGAATGGGGTCTTTGTGCCACAAAGTTATTCAATAGCATCCTGTTAGAGATCTCTGTACATGTCTACCATCCTTCCATGAAACTTCTTAATTCCCTAATTTTGGAAGCTGCCCATTGACTTTGGCTTTGCCTTATCACCTATGCAGGAACTTGGAAACCTTTTACAAAGGAAGATATTAATACTCATGTCACACATCTGATGTATACTACATCATATACTGATGTATACTACATATACACTGCTTTAGACAGTTCCAATTTTTGAGATCCCAACATTCTTAGTACTTAGTTTCATCCATCTAAAGATAATTGTATTTCAAGACAAAGCACGTTCCCTCACAAAATGCCACTTTATGCTGTTGCCTGGCTACCCTCCGCTGAATTAACACACAGCACTCTTTGTGCCCTTTAAATGTACTAATTACTTATTGCTGTAATTACAGCACACTAGTTTAAAGGTTTTATCATTACTTTGGACAGATTAACATGCTGTTGTAAGAGCACTCCAGAGCCTTTTATTTCAAATTTCCATCATTAATCAGACCAACGTTTCTGTGAAAATTCAATATTTATATTCCTGATAACAATGTGTGTACTTATGGGCATCTGTGTTCATAAACGACACATAAAATACAGGTAAACCAGCGGTTGTAGAGTACATATAACATCTTTTTTATGTACTGGAAGTATAATATTGAATCTCTTTTTTTTTTTCCCCAGTCATGTCATAAAGACAGAGTGGAGCAGGATTTGCAGAAGGCCCAGTTAATGTGTTGCTCATCCCACTCAGAAATCTGCCTTCACCAAAACAGATGGGACATTACCCCAATCTCCACACAGGGAGATTTGAAAACTCACAGAATCACAGAATGTCAGGGATTGGAAGGGAGCTCGAAAGCTCATCCAGTCCAATCCCCCCGCTGGAGTAGGAACACCCAGATGAGGTTACACAGGAAGGTGTCCAGGCAGGTTTCTAATGTTTCCAGAGTAGGAGACTCCATAACCCCCTGGGCAGCCTGTTCCAGTGTTCTGTTACCCTTACTGAGAAGAAGTTTCTTCTCAAATTTAAGTGGAACCTCTTGTGGTCCAGTTTGAACTCATTGCCCCTTGTCCTATCATCAGTTGTCACTGAGAAGAGCCTGGCTCCTTCCTCCTGACACTCACCCTTTATATATTTGTAAACATCACAGAACTCTGGACATTGGGAAGGGGTACAGAGGATACACACACCCCTTTGGTCCTCTGCCCAGCTCACCCTGCCACAGCAGACTTCCAGATCATAAGCAGCAGCTGCACAAGGATTTTTCCATGCCAAGCACCCTTCTTAAGGGTAAACCCCATCACTCAACCTCATAACATGCTGCATGAATTTACCACAACCCATCATGTTTGGCTTTTAGAGCAACAACTTTAATGTCCCAGTTTGGAGGCAGATGGACAGTTCTGGAAATCTCTGAACATCTCTGGAAGTTCTCAGTCCTCAGTCAGGTCCCTTCTGCTCAGTAGCAAGTAGAGCAGCTGAGATACCATTTTTCCACCAGCAGAGACCTGAGGCTCCTACAGAAGTTTTATGTGTAATTTCCAGTAGTGTGAATTATGGGCAGACTGCAGGTAATACTTAATTAGCATTGTCTGTCTAGAAGTCTATTATCATTAGTTGATCAATCATAGTCAGGATTTTTAATTAAGAACAAAATTGTAGCTTGGCTACAGTTCAACAGCTTCTACTTTAGCTATTCAGTCCACAAGAAAAATGCAGTAAAAAACAGCTACATGAAACTGAAATTGAGAGTTACATGTAATTTTTATCAGGGAAAAAAATCCAGCAATCCAAGCACAGAAAAAATAATAATAAATATTTACAAATTAGCAATCAAATTCAATGCATATGGAAGTAGAGTTTTGCCTAGAATAATATTTCAACTGTCTATTTTTTGCACTTACACAGCACCTTTGTGAGGGTATCAAAGGACTTTCCAAACTCTGTCAGTATCCCTTTCCAGAAACACTAGTGGGGAACCAACGTACACTTCCACTATCTACCAGAACAGTTTTCTATTAAAAATAATGACCTGATGGTGTAAAAACAGGCTCTGGAGACTTAGAATAAAACAGGCAGTCACACAAGTCAAACATCAAGAAATACCTGATTTCCATCTGACCTACCTGGTTGGAATCTGGAAATAAAATCAGAAAAGGACAAAAAAAATAAAACCTGGAAAAAATTTCTAATTTTTTTTGCATTACCTTTAGCTGTTTCTGTTTGCAAATAGCCTAATCTAGGCAGAGGTCCTTTACATAGAAACTCAGTTTTGAAATATGTTTCATTTTCAGATAGATTTAGCTAGATTTGTCTATTTAGACGGTAATAGCTTTAGCTACAGAGGTAATATTGTAACCTCAGAGCTCAGCCTAAGGGATGCTCTATATCTCAGAGCTGCATAATAGTATAAGTTCATCTGGATGTTGGACCATATGTATCTTGTTGAATATCTCAGTGTACTTATTCTGGGAAATAATGTATTCCACTCTAGCATCTTTCCATCGAACTTGCTTTTCTCTTGCTGCCCTCCTGATTAAGAGTTCCTCCTTTTTTGGCTTTATTTGCAATTCTTTTTGGGTTTGAAGCAGCAAATGAACCTTTGAGGGATGACAAAATCTCTCAGAGAAAAGTTATTCATAAGAGAGATATACAGTGGTCTACAGATCATAATCACAGAATCACAGAATGTTCTGAGTTGAAAGGGACCCACAAAGACCATCGAGTTCAACTCCTGTCCCTGCGTAAATGACATGTACAGAGACACTCTTCACCATCCTCTCCAGTCTAGAGGGATGGAGTGAAGAATGTAGAAGACAGGTTCAAATCACACCGAAAGAACTTGTTCTTCACATACCAGGTGGGAGACCTGTGACACCTCTTCCCAGCCATGGCTACGAGATCCATCTGAGGGACCGACGCAGTACTGGCACAGATGTCCATTCAACACTCACTAAACATGCCAGAAACCATATCTGATCCATCAAGTTCCTGAAGAGTCTACTGAAGATTATATAGTTGGCTGTGGGGATTTTGGCAAAGAAGCCTCCCCTTCTCTTGGCTTCCTCAGGAGTCCTCGAGTCCTTTGCCATGGTAGGAGTGGGCACTGCTGGTCTTACAAACATATATCAGGTCTAACTCAGCCCTCTATTCTCAGTCTTCCATAAAAAAGCCATGCATAAGCTGCCTAACAACCCTATTAAAAATGCAACTAAATAGTCACTATAAAACATCAATTTATACACATTCCATGGTTCAAAGCCAATTGTAATTATACAGCACTCCATACATTTCCAGACTGCAAGGAAATCAATAATCTTCCAATGGTTTCTTCGAATGACCACTTACAAAATGAGATGTTGAAAAAGCACACTCTCCCTCGAAAGTCCAGCCCCTTAGAAGAAGCCACCGGAGGAGTAATCTCTAGAAGAAGTAGCTAATTTAAATGAGGAACTAAAATACTGCTTATTGACAAGATGAGAGACAAGTAAGCACCATGAAATTCAATGGTGGTATTACTGCTTTGATCCCTGGTGCTCAAAGCAATAATCCATGAGTTTTAAAATTCAAGTGTTTGACTGAAACTCTGAAAGCTCAAGCGGATTGTAAAGCACAATTGATAAAAGCAGATCTTCAATTAGACAATCACTTTATAGGAGATCTCTTTTATGAATATTAGGGAGGTTTGAAAAACTGTCATGAATTGTTTATGAAGCGCACATAGCTCTGGGTATTTTTTCCTAGGAAATCTCACGAGTAGGAAAAAAAAGGTGTATCTTCTCAAAAAACTATATATGAGCTACACATCTATATACTCATACAGAGCCATCAAATTAAAGGCAGGGGATATGTGGACATGCCCTAAAACTGATATCGGGTGGTCGAAAATCCCCACAAACCCAGAGCACCTGTAGTATATATATTTTAAATTACTCACTGGTTCTTAAATTCTTAACGAACAACTATTGTTGGCTAAGAGAACATCAGCTGGATTAATTTAAGGGAATTTGCTTGTCTTCTCCTACAGCCAAGGAAGCTGACTTGTTTCCTGAGGAGAAAACAAGATTGTTAAAATCATCTGGAGCTCTATTGGAACAGTCACAAGCTACAGGGCACAAGAGTCTGCATTTCACGTAATGCACTAAATGAAACACTCAAAAAAGTTTCAGCTCGTTTTCTGCAGGCACTGTACACTGCTGCTTAAGAAATAGTAATTTTGTTCTGAAGAAAAAGGATGATATTTAATCTGCCCAACATCTGGACCCCCTGGTTGCAGTGCACACACCTCCCCCACAACCACTCATGGAAATCTTCCACTTTGAGAGTATAACTCGAACATTAACTCAAAAGTATAACCCTGATTTCTGCCATTCTCAAAGCTAATCTGAAGTAAGGGGATAGGTATATTGCCTTAATGCATTTAAGGTACCCCATTTTTTTTCCTCAGTTGGCGATGCAACCCCCTAGAAATTTCTGAAATAAAAACAGCAGCATTAGAAAGTAAAGATATAACCCACAGTTTAGCTTTCAATTAGCTATATGAGCAGCTGTCTGGCAGAGAAATGCATGCCCACGTTAATAATTGCTTTTCCTTTGTAAAGGAAAGATAGAAATAGAGAAATATCAAGGCTCGTGTTATCTGCCTCTCATTTTTATTATTAGTTTCTCTAAAAGTGCATACTAATCATTTTTACTTATCTCAAGTGACATAACTTGAAACCAGTGTAAGCTTTTATCACATAACAATCAAAATATCTCTTCCTTATTTCTTTGTTTACCAAGTCCCTTGTTTACATATGCTTAACAATATGTATTCTTCATTTCTCTCTTTTCTTGCTATGTACCCATGCAAGATTGAACTATGTTTTCTGTAGCTTTCACTTCTGCCCGTACTGCCCACCCCTTCACCCTCTTTAGAAATTTTTGGTAAGCCCTGGGAAGTCCCTGGGGTAAACGTGGCTTGATGCAGGGTGAGATTTAACCAATGATATATTCAAATATACGTCTATATGTCAACAGGACAAAAGGTACTGGCTTTAAACTGGAAGAGGGTAGATTTAGATCAGATACAAGGAAGAAATTCTTCACCATGAGGGTGGTGAGGCCCTGGAACAGGCTGCCCAGAGAAGGTGTGGATGCTCCAGCCATGGAAGTGTTCAATGTCAGGTTTGATGCGACTTTGAGCAACCTGGTCTAGTGGAAGGTGTCCCAGCCCATGGCAGGGGGATTGGAGCGAGATGATATTTAAGGTCCCTTCCAAAACAAACTATTCTACGATTCTATGATACACTGTTAAAACATCCCAGAAATGAATGTCAGACCATTTTGGAAACAAACTTCTCAGACTACCTCCAGCAGCACCTGTGGTATTCGGAAATTATTTTTACAGTAGAGCTGGCTGTAGGCCATCAAATGCACATATCAATCCCATCTATATGCTTTCTTTTTTCCTATCCAGAACAATTTCGCTTTTTAGCTCATCTTTTACCAGGCACTTGCCTATACTAGCAGCCACTCTATACTTTTCTTTCAAATTGCCATTCAATCTGGTGAGCAATGCACTGTGTTCTACCTCAGATAAAGTTTACAGCAAACCTTTGCATTGCAATTACCTCTAGCAGATGTTACATGACAATCATTGCAAGGATCCGTTCATTCCTAGCCACGTCATTTTGTGAGGTCACTTTCTTTTATCTTGATTTTACACGAGTTACTGTCTTTTTGTATCTCCCCTTCTCAGAATCTACCAGCATTTCAACTTATTAGTCAAACCACTTTTTTTAATATGTATTTATTAATACATATTTTCTGAGGTGTATTATTGCATACAGTCCCAGAGATTCCTACACGAACTGATGGCCCTCTCTGACCATCTCTGTGAATGCTGTCTTGGCAAGCTCAAGAAGCAATTCCTGCGTTTTGTAGCATAGTAATACAGAAATATTCAAGTGATGTCCCTCATCTGAAGAAATAGACCCCATTTATTTTGCTTGGATCCTGTTCAGCTTAAAATTTTATACCTGTAGGAAGTTGCAGCAAATACATTTTAATTAGGATGAGCTTATTAGCAGATAATTTCCTTTTTTCTTCTTCAACTAAATAACAGCTGCAGCTATTCCTTGATACGTGCTCTACTTGCTTTGTAGTAACAGAGAGTAAAACTCACTGTAGCAGAAATCATTTCAAAAAGCTGTCACATGGGAGGAGCGTTTCTGTCCCAGGCCTTGGGTGTCCCTGTCATCCACATGTCCATCTGCCTCCGTCACCTTGAGACTTTTGTTGGGTGTCAGCAGCAATTGCCCTGACTTGAGGTTTGAGCATCTGCTGTGAGACTGGCAGAACTGCACAGGTTCAGGCTCTTTAGCGGCTCGATTCTGGACACCCACCCTCAGATCTCTACTTATACATTGGGGTTTTGTAAATTCTGTATATTGTTAAAAAACAACGACAACAAAAAATGTGTAGGCATTTTTTTCCTCCAATCAAAAAACAAGATGCATGTTTTTCTTTAAATGATTGTAAATTAAAAATAACAAGCAAACAATAGATCTCTGCCTTATCTCCTCCCTGCATTCCTGACACCTCTTGCACTTTTCTGCCACTTTATCTGGGAGCGCAGACCCACCTGGGGTTACAGAACCAGACTGCTGCTTCAGAGACACTTTTTGCTCCATTTTGCTTCCTGCAACTGGAAACAAAAGTAGTTTGTGTGTAAAGAAAAATAGCTGCACTTTGTATATGGCAGAAATAATACCTGTCTTTATGTCTAATTTTGACTTTTTAGTGTCGTGAAGTTGTAGAAAAGAGTACATGAGCTATATCCTAGGGTCCAATGCACGCTTATTCCAACTCAGGATTGGGATATTAACCTTTTCCACAGTTAGTGTCTTACCTGATATTTAATTCAAAGTTACATATGTTCCAATACTTAAAAAAATCCTCCATGAAGAAAAAAGAATGTTTGAATTGTTAAATGCATGGCAAATCCTGTCCTGAAACAAAGATTTGGGTTACTTGAAAGTAGATCTTGGAATGGAAAACTGTATCTCAACCCAAGGAAGGTAACAAATTATCTGTTCTGTCTACTGCAGAGCAGATAATACCTGCAAATTGAACTAATACAGTTAAAATGGCTACACTTTCAATTGATACTTATGTCATCATAATTATGCATTACAGGGCCACAAAAGTTAATAAATACATTTTAATACCCTATGGCAATTTCTCATCCTGCATCTGACAGTAGCTAACAGATGTGTCAAGAAATTTCCTTCTGTGTAAAGAGCTTTACTGTGAAGAGCTGCTGAGCATGTCATTGCACTATTAATTGCTTTTGTTTCCTTTGTTTTAAAAAAACCTATGGGTGTAAAAAGTACTGGCTAATGAATTGCAGACACAACAGTTTGAGAGACTTTCAGATGTTCAGCTGATGGGCTAGAGAGGAAACAGCTTATATGTATTGATGTTATCTTGGGAAAAAATTGCCTAAGTTGCACATGTAGTGCCTTCAGCCTGTGTCTAATACAGCAGAAAAAGCATCCTCCCCACCAGACAGCAGCAGCAGGTATAATTCACTTGTTAAGTGTAGACCTACACAACCAGTTGATTTGGTCATAGAAATTATGGGAGAGTTTTCCTAGCCCTGGAAGCAAACTGAACAAATTAAGACAAATCTTTTCAGAGAACAGCTATAATTCAGCAGACAGATTTCCTCAGGAAAATGTTTACATCTAAGTGGAGGCCTGTGGAGCTCACTGGGGCTCTGAACGCCTCCAAATATTGAATTGTACCGCTGGGTAAACAGCTGCTCAGAGACTCACCACAGGTTATTTCAGCACTCACTCTGCCATAAACTCAGATGACACCCAACACTCTGAATTTGGGCACCTTTGATGAAGCAAAACATAAAACATGGAGCAATACCACATACTTCTGCTTTCAGCAGACAACTGTGGAAACATCGTGCAATCATGGCTGGTATATTTTGCTGTTGCGTCTGATCTAGTCCTTTAATATTCCTTAGTGATGAGATTCCTTGTTGGAGTCAATTTAAAAAGTTGGCAGAAACACTTTGTTGCACAAAGGAAAAACCATGAATTTTCTTTTCAAATTGAAATTGAAGTTTTAAAGCAACAGAGTTTCTAGTGAACTCTTGCCTCAACTCCTTATTCCAAGGAGAAGTGGGGCTACCAACCTGTTTTCCAAAATGTTTCTTTTTAATAGACTTCTGTTTTCCAGAATCAATATTTTCTGTATTTCTTTTACAGAAAATTCTCAGTCCCACCAGATCACAGTAGTAAGTTTGCATAATTTAACTGTATTCTATTTCTTAGGCAAAAGGAGTATTACAAATTGAAGTCACAAGTATCAAAAGATTATAAGGTTGAAAGGAGACAGTAGGAGAGTGAAAGCAGACAACATTCACCTGTAACACTGCAAATGTAATAATAAATTAATAATATATATTGCAAAAAGATGAAAATAGTCAACCCAGGTAATACCTCAGTTTTGACCTAGGATTTGTAATAAGTCTGAAGCAATTAAAGAAACTAAGACATCTATCAATCTTTTGAAAAGCTGCTGAGTCAGCAGTAGCATTTCGGATTTCATCATATTGAATAAAATAATTGGAACAGCCATATCACACATCTCAACAACTTTTGGACACTAAGGGGATATAGAAGTTAACAGCACTGCTTGTTATCACACAGCTCCTAACTCAAGCCACTTATGGTTTCCCTCTTAGTATCTGCCATAAAGTCAGTGGAAGTTCTTGTGTACATGACGTTATGTTATTTTAAATACATGAGGGATTGGGATGGTATGAATACAGCAATAGACAACATCTTTAAACAACATCTTAGCCCATTGCCTTATGAAATTTAAAAACGAATAGAACAACTAAAAAAAAATATTATCTGCAATATCAGAGATTTCGTGTGGGAGGTTTTTTGTTTGGGTTTTTTTCAGAGACTGCTGTTCAGGACACATAAGCATCAAATGGGATCTACAGTCCAAGCGTAGGAATTGCAGGCTAAAAGTTCTGAATTCAACATATCTTTTATTAGTGAAGTGTGAGATTTAGTTGAGTCACTGCTCTGCTTCTGCCTTTTTACTATACTTTTTAATGCAAGTTTCTTTTCCTGGTCATCTCAATGTTGTCTAATTTTTCATCTGTCGAGTATGTTCTCACTTTAACACTATTAACTTTAATTAAACTCTTTGGTTTTCACGATTGAGATCCTTGATCAATTACTTCACATCATGTCTTATCCATGAATAAAATATAGTCCATAAATATGTACTGGCTTATTTATCTTCTTTACAAAGTTGAAGAGGCACTCTGAAAGTACTAAAAAATGCTCTGTTTAGTGAGCTTCCTGATGATATTTCACATTTTCTGAATATTTTAAAAACACTATGTCTTACTAAATAGCAGGTACGTACAGAATGGACTTTTTTCTGGTGGCTGAATTATCTTTATATATACTACAATGCTTTTATCGCTTGAAAATAACTACTAATTTTAAAAGAAAAGTTATTTCCACTCAGCAGCATACATTGACATGGGGGTCTTACTAGCCTGCAAGAAATACATTTCTCTCAATTTAGTGGTCTCACCGTGCAAGTTGGGGCTTGATATTGAAGTCTAGTTTCTGATGCATTGCCTCTACTGCAACTCTCCCTAATATACTTATTTGCATATATAAATAGCCTTACAGCCTCTGAGAATATGGCTTTCGAAGTGACACTCCACTCCAGCATTGTTTCACTGCAATCAAAAAATGATATTTCCAGTACAGGATTACAATTAAGGTGAGAAAGAGCAGGTATCTGACTTCAATTTACAATACTTTCAGAAAAAGAGCAAAGAAACAGGTGTAGAAAGAAGCAGAAATCTAGTGAGAATGTAGAACTGGCTCTGCAGGCAATGTTATTCAAAGTTACCTGGGATGCACCAGTCTGGTTTTAATGTGCACCTTATCATGCCAAGCCAGGCTGTGGGAGGAACAGACCACAAAGGGCTTTAGAAATATTTTCCCTTGTCTAACTCCACTCTTTCTCTAAGCCTTTCTGGTTGTTTTATTTCAGGAAATACTGTGCATGAGATGAGCAATTTTTCACACAGAAAGGTAGCATCCCACAGACCAGCCGCCCCAGAAATTTCAGCCTGTGAAAACACAGCCAGGAATTAACATTTTGAGGAGAGGGAAGGGTTGGCAAACACCGCTTGGGCTTCCAAGCCCATCCAGCTCTGTCAACACACCTCGGTTCTTCCCTGAATAAACCTTTTCAATCATGTTCTCATACAAACCGCAGTAAATGGCAATGCCAATGTGGATGCAAGTGCAGGGGTTGGCACAAAAAACCTAGGCTTATTCATCTGTGGCCTAATTAGTGTTTGCACCTGTATCACCTACTGAAAAGATTTCTGCAGCGGATTCTTTTTCCCCTCCTGTGAACACCCAGACTTGCAGCCCTCTCAATTACAGGTGAGAGAGAAAATAAAACAAACAACAGAAAATACACCCTCAAACTTGGCCATTTTTCAGAATTCAGTTGGTAGCAAATGTAGCAGGTACCTGTGTTCCATACATTTTGGTTAATTTGAATAGACAGTTTCACTTTCAAATACACATCATTCAGACAGAAAAGGTGTTTTCTGTACATCCACAACACCAAGCTCTTTGTCAGGCAAAAATAATTGCAGATAAAATTAAGCACAGCACTACAGCCTACCAGTCTGCCCATTACGATGTATTAGCATGCAATGCATAAACCAGCTTCTATATATTATACAATCTGCTTGAAAACAGAAGCACTTGAACCAGTTTAAGTGGTGGCTTTCCAGTCGGCACTTACTGTGAGACCACTATAGCACTTGCTAATAAGCAATTGTTAAACTCCAGCATCAGTAATAGCTCATTTTGTACCGTTCAGTAACAGGAGTCTGATCCCAGTGATGGAATTTGATTGAGGTTTGTAGGAGATTAAGCTTCATTAATTATCCCCAGAGGGTTTTTTATTTTAAATACAACTCCTTATAATGCTCATCGGATAAACCACTCTTTTTGCCTACAGGGTTATCATTTTCCTCCAGAACTTTTTTCCCATTGTCTTCTGGGAATAATTTTCATCCCAAGACCACTGAATTTCCTCTGGCTTTGAAGTATAGCTTAGCATAAAACCGAAATGAGGATCGTATTTCACTCGCATAAAAGTTCATTGGAAGGCAGCGGGAGAACCGTGCAAATCCAAACTGCGTAAACCAGTCCTTTGCTATATTAGGGATGCGCTATTATTCTGCTGCTGAAACATCAAAAATCACAACCACTGTCAGCATCCTGAAATATGCGCAGTGTGAAACAACTATAAATGGCATTAAGGTGTCTTATTTCATATGAGAAGTCATGAAAATCAATGTGCTGACAAATCTAGAAAAATCCATAAATAAAAATGCAAATAAATAGCACACAATTCAAAACAAAACCTTACGCCCAGGCACACTGCACAATGACAGTTTGGAGACAACATCTGAATCCTCACTTCATCAGGAACTGCGTGAGGAAATGTTTTTCAGATTTTGTTTTTTCAAACAAAACAAGCTATGTGATAACATAGGTAAGACTGAAAATTCCTGAGTCCTCATTAAAACCAACAATTATTACAATCACTATTTTTCTAAATTTATAAAGGAGAAAAATATATCTGAAAACCTTGAAGTTGTTTTGAAGACATACTAGAATCCATTAGTTCCTCACTGCTCCCTTTAGAGAAACTGTTTAAATGCTCTTTGGTACTTCTGAGTGCATAAACATTTCTCTCATGATGACAGTTACCTACAATTATCCTTAATCATGTTTTTTTGCTTTGTCAAGGTACAAATAATGTTCGTTACTAATGTTTTCCAACCCCTGCAGTTTAATGCACATCCTCATTTATACGGTTGTAAACATATTTGTGAACTGTAGCTTTCATTCCCACAGTTAATAGGATTTATAATGCAAAAATGTAAAGGTCACAATGCCCTATCAAAAAAATCTACAGATTAATTTAAATCTTTCTCAACAGTCAGAGAGAAAATGCTACAGCACCCTAAGATCCTAAAGCCCAAAATTCATATAAAACACAATGAAAGCAAGACCCTCATGGGATAAAAACACATGTACAAACCCAGAAAATAACAAGAAAGAATATGATTCTCTATTTGAAATTTTGATTTCGAAACAGGGTTTTGAACCTGGGGAGAGCTGAGCTAATATATTTTTCCTGTCTTTATTTTCATGTAGTGTGGAATGAACAACTGGAACAAACATGTAAAAGCAGAAAGCATAATAGCATTATGTAAACATTTTATAGCTGAATGTCTGAGGAAATGGCAATGGTGTTTTATGTCCTGCTACTTTTAAGGAGGAAAAAAAACATATGGTGCATATTTTTTTTCACTGCTCAGTTTGCAAACAAAAATAATGAAGAAAATAATGAAGGTAATAAAGAGCAAATTCAGACTCAGGGGGAAAACACAATTTGTTTCAGTCAGCATTTTCAAGGACAAGATGACAATGTTGATACTTTTGCAGCAGTTGGATTTATATAGCAATGGGGTTGCTGCACCAAAATTGCAAGGAAGCTGGAGACTGACTTGGCATTCACTGTGTTCTTGTGTCCATCCTGGCACTAAGTAAAATTCTCTCCTGCCCTCTTGGTTTTGTGCTGTGGGACATATTTGACACATCTTTAAGGAAGATGAAAACTGCACAATAAGTTTGCTGGAGGTGTTTATTTCTATTTAACTGGCAGAGGAGGGGGAGGACAAGCTTGTTTTCTGTCTGTCTGTCTCTTCAGGAAGATGACGCAGATGAAATGGTACCAGGACTTCACAGCACTAAGAGTTTCCCTTCTGCTTTTGCATAAGCCCTTCAGAATTCAAATCCTGAAAGCAAGAAATGGCATATCAATAATCCCCTTTCCCCTTCTCCTAAGACAGGAGCAGATCAGATCAACAGTGCTCTCACAGCACTGATTAGCCCTCAGAATACTCTTAGAGTGTTCTCTGCAGCTCTCCAGAAGATATCTGTGAACCATCTGCTTTCTTCTCTTACATTTTATTTTTAGGATTCATTCCCTCATCTATTCCTGTCGACAGGACTGTTTCATTAATCTGAGTGGGAAGGGATAAGCAGTTTGATTACTTACTTCAAGCAGCAAAAACTGTAATGGGCTCCAAGTTACCGTCAGGTCATTAAAAAAATTAGGCACGGGGTTTCGGCTGCTTTCTTCTTGCCACACACTGTTCATCAACCCAGAAGCTGTGCCACAAGGGATCCAGAGAAATCCGGCTCCACATTGCTTTGGAGTCACTCTGTGCAGGGGACTTGTCTGAAACAGTAAGTATAATAATGTGACAGCCTTGCACTCTTGCCATCTCTAACCCAAGGAACAGGCTGCTGTGTCCCCTTCCTCAGGATACGACTTGGAGGTTTTAGGCTGTTCAAATTCATGCCAGCAGCTGAAAAGCTTCTAGATAGCCTGGGGAAATTAAGAACAGAAAGTTAGGTTGAATTTCTTCCTTCTCTTGAGTCCTGTATGCTTCATATTTCACCTACCTAACTCGGAGATTGCAAAGGTGGTGAAACAGAACATCCCAAGACCAGTTGCCTCTACAGAAATCTCCAGCTGTGTCATATAAATTCTCTCAAACAACACTAGTCTTTCCTAATTGTGAATAAAGATCACCATTAGAAAGTCATTGTCTTCCACTAAGGGACATTTTTAGCATATGCATCAAAAATTTCATGACCTGATGGCACTGTAGATACATACCCCTGTTACCTAAATACAACTTTTCAGTTGCATTCTGCTGCTTCCAGGGCTATTTACACTACACCATATAATATCATACCATATTTATAATGTAATATATATCGTATATTAACAGTTGCAGAGGTTTCACTCAGAGGCAAGTGAAGCCTTGGCAAGACCATCAGTATTCACACCAGCACACAGAGTCGATTACCACCATGCATCACCATCCTCTTCATGCCCTGATGAGGGAAGCAGTATGTTGTTTGTTGGTTTTGATTTTTATTTTCTTTTTACACTTCGAATTCATAAACAAAATTAAAGGATACAAGTTTTACATAAAGAAAACCCCACAAGTCTTCAAGCAAGCCTTCAACCCATGAGAAAAGAAACACAGACAAGACCAGGAGCACCTCAACATCCTACGGATCTTATAAGGATTTATATATCATGGCAGCAATAAGAAATACCAAAATTTGAAATAAAACAGAATAAATGTGTCTTGTGTTAGTGTTTAAGAGCACCAGGGTGTGACATTGTCACAACTTCTAGAACAAAAATACAGTTTCTGCTTCAAAGAGCTTAAAATGAAAAAATAAGACACTGGATAGTAAGTGAATAATATAGTGTGAATAAAAACAAACAGGGAAAAAGAATAAGAGAATAACATTTTAATAAGAATTGTGCACTGCTAATGCAAGAAATCTTTTCAGGCTGACACTCTCTATTAAATAAATGTATTTGCATCTTGAAAGTTTCAGCATAATTCTGCATAAAAGAGAAAGTTTTCCTCCTTCCTGCAGTCTAAAAGCCATCTGCAATCAATTACTAAATATAACCCTGGGAAAAGCAATTAGACCCCATGTGGACTCATTTGGGTGTATAGAAAAGGTAACAGTTGTAAAACTGCAAGTATTTACCTCCAATCAAAACTTTCCGGCTGGATTCCAGGCAATGGATTTAGCATCACTGAAGGCTGCAGTATGTCTCGAAAACACATGGTAATTTGTCTTTGCTTCCTTGCGTAAGGATATAATTCTAGGGAAATAGATTTCTAAATGGATAAATGGGCTAAGCATTATTCTAATAACAGGTGTTAAGATTCGTACAATCCAGAGTGACATAACATAAAAATGCAAATTGAATAAAGCCGCAGTGTTTTCTCTAATGCAACTCAGTGCTCACGTTTGTAGACACATTATCCAGTGAACTCACCATCTCAATTTTATAGCACTTGATGCATCAACACCTGACTGCTAATAGCATTAAAATACTCTCTCCTTTTCAAAATAAAGACTGTATGATAGGCACATGTATTTGCCAAAACAATGAAGAATTACTGATCCATTGCAATATATCTGGTGTCTCCAGAGCCAATGAGCCTCAAAATATTCTTCTGAAGTGTAGTATCCCAAAGGCAAGGAGCTCCACACACTTTAAGGCATGTGCAATGATGCCCTGGTATTTTTGGATATCAAATAATTTTTTCTTTTTCCTGAATTGAATGGTAACTTTTCATTCAGCAGTTCCAAACCTGTCAAAACCATTTTGCAAGAAAAATTAAAAAGAATACATAAGTTTAAAAAGCAGACATATTTATTATTTATGACATTGGCAAAGACTGAAATCTTGTGCTTTTCTCTATTAATAACAACATTTTCCTAGTACACTGCCAATACATGATAAATTAAAATATATATATGTGTGTATATATATATACTAAAGGTCTTAGACCTTGTGCAGAAGATGCTGAGCACTTCTGAAATCAAAACACTCATTTCAGTACAATATGCACAGATTTACATATCCATGCCTCATAACTTACCTGGGAAGTACTGGACTTTATTTACATCAAACTCCGAACATATTACAATGCTAAGTTCTCACAATTGCAGGAGTTGTCTAGAAATTAGAGTTGAAGCTTATCAAGAATAAATCTAATGCATCTAATTTTGAAAAATATATTCACAGGAGGAAAACCTGTCCCATATTAATCTCTTTTTTGTTTTCCCCCTTCTCTCTTATGAGAATTTAAATCCAATTCAGGACATTACTTTAAACTTTGAATTTATACATAACAGTATCTGGTAATATCACTCACTGCTACACTTGATGAAAATTAATACTGAATGCAATTTTTCATGGAAGTATTCAGATTCAGGTCTGCAGCATTTTTGAATTTGTGTGGGATTTAACTCAATTGACTGAATATGAACAACAAACTACATTCCCTCCAAGATTAAGAGCTTTCAGCACTTCAGTATTTTTATGATGAAACTTCAAGTTGTATTTTAATTTAAAAAAAACCAATTTTGTTTGAAATATCTAAACAGATCAATTTTTTTGAGTTAAACAAAATATTTCCTGGAACGCATAGCATTTTTTTTCTACAAATGTAATGAAAAATAATTTTTAGAATGGTTGTATGTGGTAAATTTAAAACTCATTTCCCTAATTTTTTTTCTTGAAACCAGGAACAAAATAATTCCATACATCTAATTTAACTGTGATTATTTGGAAGCCAACAATGCAATATCGACATAAGTTTTGTTGACCTCTCCTTCCCTTGATTTTCCCTGCTACCAATAAAAATTCTGAGGGAATATACCCTGGAATTTGCTTTACATTATCAGGTAATTTTATCTTGGAAGTTCAGCTTTGAGGAATAATGCTCTCCATGACAGTATAGCAGATGGGGCATTACTTGTGGATCTGTCATCATTTCATTCAACTCTCTATTGCCTTCATTATGACAGAGAATTAAAATCAAATCTGAAATCTGCCATAATAATTTTAAAAAATCTTCTCAGATGGGACTTTCTTCCAAAAGATTAAAAAGCAAGAGAAATGTCCAATGAACTCACACCATAAGTTTGTTAAAAAACGCATTCCTGGGACAATACCCTTAAATACTTGTTTAACCCAGCAAAATGAAGAAAAGCAACAATAATCCACTTTGCAGGTGACAGACGGTGCCACAGGCTATTACATTTTGTAACTCTGCCAAATAATTTAATGCAGCTTCATTAAGCTATGAGCATGTGTAATTATAAACATGCCAGGTAAAATCTAAATCCAGAATCTCAATTTCAAAATCCAGTTTGTGTATGTCAGGAAATCTTGAAATTATGCACAATCAGAAGAATTTAACTAACACCACTCAGGATTTCTTATCTCATGAGTCCTGAGAATTAGTTATTCATTACACAAAATGGTATTTTTTGTAATGTTTTACACACCAATAAGAAGCATGAACAGCATCCCTCCAAGAGACCATTATGAAGCGAATTGAGTTGGTCAATAAATAATGGTTTCACCTTGCCTTTATATCCTGATTATTCTGTTGTATTTCCTCTCCACCTCCTATATCGACATAGATGCTGTGAATAAAAGACAATGACACTGACTAGACTGAGTGGTCCTTGAGTATCTTTAACAAGGCTGGCTTCAGATGTCATAAAATATACCTTCCAAATCAAGCTTTACCTTCGGGTGTTTCCCTGTTGTACACGGCTACTTGATGAGGAAGTTTTCTCCATATGAATGGAGAGTAAAGCATGAGGTCCCGTGCTTTCCGTACACTATCAGAAATCATCATGTTACTGTAGCTCCTCTCCCACTGACACCAGTAGTAGTTTTCATTCAACTTTTGGAGGAGAATAGTTTAGTAGGGTCTGTAGTGATGGGACAAGAGGAAACAGTTTTAAACTAAAAAAGGGGAGATTTCAGAATAAATGATTTTTTTGTGATGAAGGTGGTGAAACACTGGCCCAGGTTGCCCAGAGAGGTGGTGGATGCCCCATCCCTGGAGACATCCCAGGCCAGGCTGGATGTGGCTCTGAGCAACCTGAGCTGGGTGAAGATGTCCCTGCTCATGGCAGGGGTTGGACTGGATGAACATCAAAGGTCCCTTCCAACCCTAACTATTCTACGTTTATACATTTATCTGGGTTCAGGTAGAGACATACTTAATGCACTTATTAGGTAAAGTTAACAAAGTTTTCACAGTTGACTATATAACCATACAAACTTGTAAACAAGTGGCTCTTCCTACCAGTGACCCACTAGCAGAGACCTTAGCTGGAAACATGGAGATCAGAGCAGGTAACTCTTGGTTTGTGATGAAAATTGCCTGTGTCTGGAATTCCCTAAGTGTTATTTTAAATCTCCTCTTCCATGCTCAGATCTTGAATTGGGCGAATCCCAGATTACAACCATTCATTCTCATTCTATCCTGCATTCACTAAGGTGTTGCCATCGAGAGACTTGAGCAGGTTTTGTTTCTAGCAAGTAGCTATTCCCACCACGCATGGACTTCACACACAAGGGTACGTG
The DNA here is from genome assembly GCF_037038585.1 of Patagioenas fasciata. Classification (NCBI taxonomy): domain Eukaryota; kingdom Metazoa; phylum Chordata; class Aves; order Columbiformes; family Columbidae; genus Patagioenas; species Patagioenas fasciata. The sequence continues at coordinate 5,344,610 of NC_092524.1, read as the reverse complement.
GAGGTTCAGCAGGTGCCTGGTTTCTGCATCCATCAGTTCTTGCAGATACCACCAGGGCAGGAGGCACCAGAACTCCTCAGTCCTTGGGAAGCTTTTACACGCTATCTATTTTTCATCTCTTCAGCTTGCTGTTTTCAAAGGAATTATTTCTGTATCCAGACCTGTAGGTGCACAAAGGAAATGCTCACACATGCACGTGGAAGTGGCTTTTCTAGCAATATTCCTTTTCTAGAGCCTTGGACATCAAAAAGTTTCATCATATTCCAAGTTAAAATAAAAACCCTTTCATCTAATTAAAATAGGAATCTGAAAAACAAGTAAATACAGTGTATATTTCAACTTGTAAACCAAAGTCCCCAAACTAAAAATTTCCATAGGGAAACAATATATAGTCAATCTCAAACAAGATTTATTAACTGGCCTTTTTTGTTTGTTTTCTTTCCCCATCCCCTCCTCTTAAACCTTTAGTCACAGAACTCCAAAAACATACCTCTTCTTTTCAACTCAACCACATTACGCAGTATCATCACTTAAACCATTAATGTAAGTCTGAACTTGATGAAAACTTCTGGAGGTTTCCCTGTCATACAGATAAGCTGGATATTTAAAAATCCTTTTAAATCCCAAAATTAAGCATAGTGGCAAATATGGATACATTTCGTATATACATCAATCAGAATAATCCATTTCAATAGGCTTTCAGCTTTAAGTCTGCTTTGATTTGCATCTCTTACACATCTTTATTCCACATGAAAAAACCCAGAAGTTTTAAGTCTCAAAAATTTCCAGGCTAAAGGATAGAAGTATTAAATATATATTAAATTATTATTTTAAATAATAATAATAATAATTGAAAGCAATGATTCCATGACAAAATTTTCCTTTTCAGCAAGTTGCAACTTCAGAAAAGTTTCAGCCAAAAGCTGCCGCCCAGTGCAGTTCAGCAGTACCAAGTCCCTGCCTCCCAGGATAAAAGCAAGAGCCCAATTATCACAGCTCTCTCTACCTCAAGGCAGTTTCCAAGCACCCCAAGTTCCACAAAGCTTTAAAATCGCAAGAACACGCAGGAACTGTGCATTGAAGCACAAAGCACATTGAAAATCCCTGTTCAAAAGCAGCTCGGAAATTAATTCCCCTCAAACCGGTGGCTTCTGGCACAGGCAAGGTCCTCTATAGCTGCAGAAAAGAGACCTCTGTGTTTGATTTGTTTCTGCAAAGGTCCACGCCTTTTATGATGCTTGATAGCTCATCAAAACCACATTCATCTAACACCCTTCTGAGGAGCTACTACCAGATACTCCCTTCTTCCTGAACACTTTGTAGAATAAATGGATCCTTTGCTAATGAGTTCACAGAGGCAACTTTACTAAGGCAAGGAGAAACGTATGACCTGCAAAAGTATCCAACATTTTCATCCCTGACAATTCTGGAAACCTACAGTACTAAGTTCACACCACGTAGCCAGACTGCATTTCTGTTTTTATAGTTCACAACTGCAATTTGCATTGCTGAGGCCTCATCACAAGTCAAATGATGTTTTCCCATTGATGTCAGCTGGAACGGATTCAGATGTACCTTGAAAATGCCTTGTTGGGTGTGGGAAAGCAGGGGCTGAGCTCTGGCAGGTCTTCTCTGACAATTCCCACTTACACTGTAAAATTCCTTATGTCTTCTGAAACACTGTTGGAGCCTCTCTACCTTAGTCCATCTGATATGAATGCAAGCAAATTGAACTCTTAGGCACACATTTGTGTTTTTGTGAGGGAATAGAGAATCATTTCACTTCACAGGAAGGCATCCAGGTGGGTTTTGAATGTCTCCAGAGTAGGAGACTCCACAACCCCACCGGGCAATGAAGTGTGGTGGTTTGGGGTTTTTTGGCTTGGTTGGGTATTTTTGGTTGCTTGGTGGTGTTTTGTTTTCTTTTTCTAAAACTAATGAAAAATGTCCTTAATGTGGAATTTAACTAAGTGCACCATGTGAGTCTTTGGTGATATATGGCTTCAGCATCTGTTTCCATTGATGGTCACACATATAACTCTTTGTTTACAGGATGTGCCCTTAAACAAGCTGCTCCAACAAACCAGGGGAAACACAATTTAGACTATCTCCTTCAGACATGGAGCTTCCCCATTGCACTTGGTATCACAGACAGATTCGGAAGATTACGGTCAACGACAGGTGGAAAAATAAACTCACCCCTAAAGATGGTTAATGCCCAAATCCACATAATTTCATTGTCTGCACATCACAGTTGCTGAGTAACCTTCCTGCTACACAGCTCAGAACACACTTGAAGCAATCAACTTCAGCTGAAATGAGCGAAGTAGTAAACTGCTGGGACATTATCGTTGATCCCCAATTAAAAAACACTACATAGAAAATAGTGCTGGAGAAGGTTATTAGATTAAGAAACATAGAAAGTAAAGCCCAGACCTTTGATGGCATTTAGATGCTCAGTTCTCAGGTGAGGCTTCCCTCTTCCCACATGGCATCCTACAGAATACAACAACGCTTTAAAAATAATCTTTTGACATAACTGAAGTATTACCCCATTATCCACATGACCCAGAAGCAATTTCCAAGGGTTCTGGATCTGTACTTGTGTGAACATGGCACTATTTTAATCCAGCTAATTACTCTCATTCATGAAATTACACCCATGCTTATACCTATGCAGAATAAGACATCAGTTTTCAGGAGGTTTGGTTTGGTTTTTGTTTGGTTGTATTTTTTTAAACAACACTTACTTCAACCATATGCTTTCACTACATATCACATTCCTTCTGTATTACCCAATGGTAAATGAAACAGCACTGCTATCATTTGCATCCCGTTCAATAAAAGGTTTACATTCTTCCTACATGGTTCTTCACACTTGGTTGGAATTTCACTAGTTTTTGTGCCTTCGGTTCTGAGCCCAGTTAGCAAATGTGGATATTAATTTCCCATTTCTCTATAATTTACCTCAACAATAAATAGCAATTTCCTAGGGCCTAAACTAAAACAAAAAAAATGTATATATGTAGGCATATATATGAATATACATACACATATGCAATTGAAATCGAATAATGCAAGTAACTAAACCAATCTTGTTGGTTTTCTTTGCCACTGTATTACATACTGAAGTGTATTACATCATCTTTTAACATATTTCAGAACATATAATTTTTTTCTTCCTCTAAATGCATCACCAGGCACTGAGACAGGATTATTACCAATCAAAGCAGGTTTAAGTTCTACTCATTCTTCCAACATCTTTCACTGGTAAAAGACCAACCACATCATCATCCAATCTGTCTGCCATGGCTCTATCCACAGCAGGTTTCCTTGGCACTGGGGATGGGATTTCAGTGCCAGATCCCTCAACAAGGTTTTGACTTGAGTTGACTTGGTTTTTTTGTCTTCCCTCCCCGCCCCACCTCTTCTCTTTGTTTCCCATCTAATTCACAGCAGTCTAGAAATGCTGCCTGTCAGGTACTTCAACTTTATTTTTCTGCTTTTGGAAGGTTACAGAGAAGAAGCCTGCATAGTTCTATGCCGCACATTTAGGTTTAGCCATTTTTTCCCTTCATTTCTCTTGCACTAAGTAATTAGTACATTTTTAGTTCTTATAATTTTAAAAAAGCAGTTTTGCCTTGTAGAGATTTCCACCTCCCCCCACCACCACCTGTTACTACAATTTACTACATTACTTTAGTTAGTCACGACAGCAAAAATTTGAACACATGCTACTCAGAACTGTGAAACATAATCCAGATTTATTCACTTGAATAAAAAGGATATCAACTGTCAGGGGTGCCAAGCAGGACAGCATCATTTCTGGTCTAAACTCACTTGTAGTTTCCTATACAAGCTAAGCTGACTTTCTCTACTGCTTGAATCCTGTCTCATCTGCTCCTCACAGCAAAGCCACGTTGCATCTTCTCTGAGAGGTGTTTGTACAAGGATAACAAAAGCCCTCTGCTGAGATACATCACCATTTCCTAAGCTGTGTATTTCCATTAGCTGTTGTACTTCAGCTCAGCCAGAGATATCTCTTCAAACTTTTTATATTTTGTCATCTTGAACAACAAAATAAAGAGCTGGGTGACCCAGATGCCTCTTCCAAGTGAAATACAGCGTGGGCTGCTGTAACAGCTTCTGTAATAGCAACTCCTTCACTCTGAAAATAATTGTTTGGACACGAAACATAAGAAGCCTGGACTCGCCAGGAAAGCGTGAGATGTGGTAGGAATCACATACAATGTACAGCAGCAAGCTAGACCTTTATACATAAAGTAGAAATGTGAGATGCATAGATAAATCTGCTTGGCCAGATAAGAGGAGGCAATCGGCATCAACCCTATTCCACAATGTCTTCTGCACCGCAAAGGTCAACTCCTGGTTCCCCATTCCATTGCTTTTGTTGTCTGAAATAGAAGAAACCAAAGCGCTCTGAGGCTGCTCGCTGTCATCTGTCAATTTAAGCATGAAAATATTAGGATGCGGCAAGGTGACAGCATTAGGGCTGTCGGAAGCTCTGTGCAAACCTATTTCTTTAATTGTGGTTAGTATATTATATAGGAGTTTTTAATTGTTTCAGGGATCACTTCTGTAAATATAACGAAGCTCAGTAGCGGATGGAACATACCCTGAAATCATAGAATATTTGGCACAGGGACTATTATTTTGACTTAGTGAAAGCAATGAAATGAATGCACACAGCAGTATGGTAAATACAATAAGCTCCCTTTTTATATATTATAGAAAAGTATTTGATGAAAATTCTCAAGTTATTTTACAGAATCCTGTCAGTGAGTTAAGTTCTATTTTGGACATATTTAGAGATGAGCTGGAGGAGAAAAGAGGTATATCATGCATTGTGCTTTTATGTTTTTCCTATTTCCAGATTTCATCTTGATTTTTTTTCCTTATATGCAACATCTACAAAAGATGTTTTTGTACAGAAAAACCACACTGTATTTCAGCTTTGCTGTTATTTATTGAGCTACTTCATTTTTTCCTCAGGAGTGGACGAGTGTCTACATCGACATTTATTTAAATATTTATTGTGGATCAAAGCATCTTCAAGTAGGGATTTAAAGCCTAAAGTATTTGCCTGATGATTAATTTAGGCTCCATGCATTGCTGATTAAGGACCCATTTTACTTAAGGAGGATTCTCTGAAGTTAAGTAGATGCAGACCTCCTCAGAGAAGATTTTACACATCTTTAACTATCTAATTAAAATAAGCAAATGGTTTCATTTACAATTTTTAAGAATTTATCTACTCCTTAATTTTACTTAGAGCAAATAAAGCTGTCAGACTGGTCCTTTGTGGTCTCAAGAATATCAGTAAATGAAGCTTCTCCTACATATCATTAACATTATCTGGTTTTTTTATGTGGTATTAAGAACATTAATACAGCTTTATCCTGCACATTAAAAAAATAATAAAGAAAAGAAAGAGAAAACACAAAAAACAAAGCCTCCCTGCTGTGGTAAATTCTTACTGGGTTGGGTTGGTTTTTGTTTGATTAGGTGTGGTAATTTTTTTGGTTGTTTGGTTTGGATTATTGTGGGGTTTTTTTATGCGCAATTGTAAATATTTTATCAGAAACACTAACTTCAGAAACTTTTGCTTTTAAAAAGGGTTTATTTTGCGTTTCAAGTGGTAGAAGATGTTGATACTTGCATTCTATTTCTTGAATCAAGCAGAAACATCACATTTTGTTTCAGACCAGTATTACCAGTATTTTTTCTGTTGTGTAAAAGGCACACGCTACAGAAGTAACCTGGTATGGATTTCTTCTCCTATGCGTCGTATTTCCTGGTGGGATCACATCACTCCCTTTCACCAGTCAGGTCTATGACTGTGTGCTAAGAGACATCGTTCTTTAAGAGCCAGGCTCCTGACAGGACTGAGCATCTGAAATGCAACCTTATAACTCTGCAATAGATTAGATTGGAAGGGACATTCAAAGCTCCCCCAGTGCCACCCCTGCCATGAGCAGGGACATCTTCACCAGCTCAGGCTGCTCAGAGCCCCATCCAGCCTGGCCTGGGATGTCTCCAGGGATGGTTCATCCACCACCTCTCTGGGCAACCTGGGCCAGGCTCTCACCACCCTCAGTGTCAAAAATTTCTTCCTCATGTCCAGCCTGAATCTCTCCTCTTTCAGCTTAAAACCATCAACCCTTGTCCTATCACAACAGGTCCTGCTAAAAATTCTGCCTCCGTCTTTTTTATAGGCCCTTTTAAGTACTGAATTATACTTGTGTCAGCCATGGGATCATTCCAGTGCAGCTACAAAACTGATGTTGTCTTTTATTCTAGGATAAGTTTGATATATAAGCAATGTCAAAACGTTGCAGAATTTTTCTGATCCAGGACAAAATTCTCTTATGTGTTTTTCAGAGCTACCGTTATTCTGAAGTCTTCTTGTTTACTCAATACATAATATAGTTAAAAGACAGATTAGCAATTTCTTCCAGCTATCTAGACAACTGAAAAAGAATATACGTTCTGGAAGGGAAGACAGACTTTCATTTTCTTTACCTATGTACATGACTACATCAGAAAAACAGAGACGATAACAGAAAAATAGAATGGAAGAATAAACACAATGTTTTGATCTAATTTTTGATTATTTTTTTTTTAAAGAAGCGGTCATTAAAACTTCAATCCTATTTAAAATTTCCTACAATTAAATTAAGAATAAGACATTTCTATGTGGTAATTAGATGTATACCATGGGGCTACAATCACAGACTTCTTACTGACAGCAAATTGCACTTCCTGTGAAGGAAACAAAACATTTCAGTGGCAGGGAAGAAAGGTCATACAACCATTTTTGTATTCCCATTCATATTTTGATGTTTTTTACTAGCACGTGGTTAGAGTTTGAAACCATTACAGCCAACAAGAAATTTCCCAAGGAAATTATCTTAGCTGGAAAAGTTTGATTAACAAAAGTTGTTTACAAAGGCAGTACTGATGCTGAGAAGAATAAGATGAGACTTTTGAAAAGCTGGTGTTGGAGACAGGCTCACTCCTCCTTATGGCATTTGTCCATCTTGGACTGCTGCTCATGGTCACCCCCATCACCACCTCCTCATCACCTGGCTGCTTCTTTAACATCATCTTTGTCTCAGCATCGACCTGGCAGCTCTCTGAACTATCGCCACAGTTTTACCATGCAAACCAGCCTGACTCCAATAAAATGCGTCGATCTCCTCGTGTCTAGCATGGATTTAATGTCTGAGGAAATTTCCTTGCATAAGTTTTTTTTGTTCCATCTATGAGATGGTTATTCTCAGTAGGATCTATCAGGTATCCAGGTGTTTGTAAAGTCAGAGTAATTAAATGACTACACATGTAGCCACTGCACAAAGAACCCAGCTCTCCTTGTATGGAGAAATCTGGATTTTAAACTGCACTCTCAATAGCATCCTGGGCTACAGGCTAAACATGATCTCCTCTTTTTCTCTTTTTTCTTTTCTACCCATAAATCAAAGTGTCATCTTCATCAAATCAGTTTATTACTTGCATGCAGATAAAAATGCTTTGCCAGCTATTGCAGAAATACCTGCACTACAGACATGCAGCACATTTTTATTCATATTACAACTGCAGACTGTAATTCTGTGCTGTGAGCAGGAAGTGATGATGGTGAGATTATTGAAACCATCACCAGACAAATAATATGATGAACCCAGAGAGAAGAAGAAACACCACCAAAATAACCCCACAAAGTGCTTAGACTGTAGAACAAGGTTTTATAAACAAGCACTGAGTGAGGGAAAATGCAACTGAACACAGATCTTTTAACTTCAAACAGCTACTAGCATTCCAGTTTTTTTCCTCATACTGTTTTGTTGTTATTTCAGAAAACACAAGACATCTATTTTAAGAAATGGATTTTATTTATGATGTTTTGAAAGCTAAGGAGAAAAAAAAACTCTATTGATTTTAAATGCAGAAAGAAACTCAGAAACAAATCAAGGTGAAGTGACAAAGCCAGTAAGAGGGCAAACCAACACAGCAAATGCAACAGAGCAATTTACTTGAGTCCTTGAAGCAGCCTTTTGCAAAGAGGCTGCACTGCACAAAAACCCACATTTTAGGATTTTTCCATTCAAACTACTTGGCTAACAGAGGCGAACGAAAGCTTATCCTGTAGTCAGATACCTCAGGAGCCATGAATTGAGCTTCTGTTTATGGATTTCGCTCAATCCAGTGATAAAAACCTGACCCTAATTCTGATACATCTAATAGAAAAATCCTGCCTACTTTCAGTATGTCAGACCCTTGAAGCACAATGTCAGAAAATCACTTTCAGTTCTCTGTGCATCCATCTCCCCCTTTGCAGAACTGAGAGAAGATCATGGCTGAGTTTCCAAAGTCTGCAGATATCATATATTTTACTAGTTCCAAAATTTGAGGAAACTTATCTTGAGGACATGCATTGCATTTGTCTCAAACTGTAAATTCTGCCTATTTTTTCCATCAGTTTTAACCTGTGAGTCCTTAAAAATTACTTTTCATCCAGTTATGGATAATCTGTACATTAAACACCGTTAACTGGATTCCAACCTGTCCTATACCCACACCTCTGTTTTCCATACAATGCAACAACATCCCCCCCAGCTCCAAACAGTAGTATAAAACATTTTCACAGACCTTCACTCAAAGTAATTCATTTCAGCTCCAAGTCAAATCGATAGTATGACTACCAGCACCAGCTCAGGCACACGCTCCTCTGCTTTTCTGGATCAGGATTGTTTCAACTTCATTTTATATCATATTGTAATGCATATACTCACAAAAAGGACATCTGAACTAGGTGGAGAAGAATATTTTCCATCCAAAAACCTCATGCAAAGGTCATATTGATGTAATAAGTCACAGTCTCTCATGACTAGGTACCAAGTCCTGGAACTATGGGCGTTCACAGGCAGGAACTATGGATAAATGCAGACTCCTTGCCCCAGCACAGAGCAGTGGCTGCCTACTGAGAAAAGGAAAATACAGACTGTAAACGATTTGTGTACAGGAAGATCACACATATATATGTATATATACACACCTGAATCTCTTATTCACTACAAATTATCACACTACTCCTGCTATATAATTGCTTTATTTATAGAAAATAACAAATGAGTTCTTTCTGCTGTCTGCTCTGCAGAGCCAGACAGGTTGAAGAAGAAGCAGCTGCCCTCCTTTCTTTTTAACTTCATTATCAGAATTACCAATGCTTCTGCTAGTGTCCTTATCATCATCGTTAACCCATAATGCCAGAAGTCTGGGATTGATTCCTAGATTCAGGTTGACCTCACAGCTAAAATGCAATGTCATTTTTTTTTTGTACTCTAATTCAATAGATTTTGTCTGGGAATCAGTGAGGGAGAATAAATGTGAAAACTTGAAGTGATGCTTTCCTTCAGAGACTCACTCTTCAGACAAGCTCTACATGCAGAGGGTTTTCATTTATCATAATGAAAAATGGCAGATCATTAACATTAACATGTCTCTAAAAACTCGAGGTTCACACTCCAGTAAAGATGTGATGAATTAATGGGCCAGCTACTCACTCTACGATGGCTTCTTCAACACTCAGCCAGCAAACAGAATGAAAAGCCCATTTAACCAGCCTATAGATCCTACTCTGCATAGTCTGAAGGGTACTTCAGCAATCCCAAAACCTCTGCAGTTAGAAACAAAAGATCTCCAACCAGAAACTGCTCTCATCTTCTCTACAGCAAATGAGCCGAGGACTGGCATTCATATGGAAGATCCTTCATCCATCCCAAATTTACCTTTTTTTTTCTTTCAACCCATTTTAGGCAGAGCCAAGAATTTATCCCACTCCGTCCACTTCACTCTGATCTTCTTTTATTTGGCAGTAATATATCACAAAAGGTATTTTGCAATTCCCTCATAAAAGTTAATCAAACATGCAATGTCCTTTTTCAGGAAGCAGAAATATCACCCATTAAGTTAATACAGAAGGAAACATTTCAAAGGCTGTTCTCAATCCCCAGAACTGTTCATTCATAATAAATATCTATCCTGCTTTCAATAAAAGTTTGAAAGAGTAAATTGGAAATAGAAGACTGAGTTTGGAACCCTTGGGGAGGGTGGGGGAGGGAGTAAGGGAATACAATAGAAAACCTTTTAAATTTGACCAATTTCAGACCAACACATTACTTGAATGCTTGCCTGCAAATCAGCAGATTATTTTAACTGTCAGTCACATTAGTCTGTAATGCTCCCATGTGTGCACTGATGTTTCAAATGCCACAGAGATCCTGAGCGGAGACAACTACATTTTATTCCCGGTTCTGCTGGAGACCTCCAATGCAGCACCCCGCAGGATGCTTCACCTGCCTCTGCCTCACTCTTCCCACCAGCTAAATTCAGCTTTTAATCATCCTCCAGCTCCCTGGGGAGCGACCCAGGGAACACAGACTGTTTGCAAAATTGTCAGGGAAGCACAAATAAATACACCTCTGTGGTGCACAAATGGGTCTTTTACATTTCAGAGCAGACAGAGCTGGGTGGGGAGGCTGTTTCCTTCTGATGGATGAATATAAGAGATACAGAAAGAATTAAAATGTATATTGAGTTCATGTCTGAGAGTGATTACATAAATATATTTTTCTGAAGATGCCAACCCATTTAGGCACATTTTTCCAGATCCTGGTTATTTATAAACAGTAGCTCCCAAATACTTGTTTGTCAAGATACTAATGCCAAATTTGAGGAAGCTGTTGTAGGTATTCCGAAGCACCTAGCTCATCTCATTATCTCCAATTTATATCACATATTCATTTCAAAACATGCCTAGCTGAATTATTGTCTATAAAACATAGAGAATTTATCCAAGTTTGAAATGCGAGTTGGCTTGCTTAATTTCCTATTTGCTCCAACTACTGCAGATATTTAATTGTACCAGCACGCAGAAGTACAATTGTACCAAGAATGGCACAGGGCTCATTGAAATAGTTGGAAAAACTTGCGTTTTGACTTCATGAATGTCACTCTAGAATTAGCACAGCATAGGAGCATCTCTTCATCCTGCCACCCATCCCTCTGGGCAAGGGCTACAGAGAAACCCCAGGATCTTCTGCATCTTCCCCACTGCAGGTTTGGGAGTTTATTTCCTTTCCCCTTCAGATTCTGCACTTCATCCCACGGCACTGGCAGAGGGAGGACAGCAACCCCCAACCTGCCGTCATCTCCTTCTCTGCCTCTCTCAGCTTTCTCATCGGAGCGCCGAGACCAACAGGAGCAGATTCAAATGCAGAATATTCGCTTCTCCTTCTGCAGGGAGGTTAACGCCAAGCCTCTGATTGCTCCTCCCAGGGGTGCCGCTTCAGTGTCTTCAGCAATGCCCTGTGCAATCTTTGCATTAATTTCTCAGCAGTTCTCAGTGTACTGTAAATGGAGCTGCACTTCAGTTTTTATTAGGTCAACACAGCTGCGGCTCCGGTTCGTGTCTGCCTGCTTGTCACGGGGGGAAAACTTTTTCAAACCAAACTGTTTGAAGATTTAAAAGTCTCAAGACAAGAAGAAATGGTTCTTTTACTTGTGTTTTTCCACAGATCTCAAAGCTTTTTTCTGTTTCTTTTTTTTTTTTTCCTTAAGCCAGATAAGAAAAAAACCTCAATTTTCTTTAGTTGCCAGAGTAATAAAGAACTCTGATCACTGCATATTTTGCATGCACTGTATGTTCAATTTGTCCTCCCTACTTAGAACATTCTAAGTTTTTATCTTATCTTTAAGCAGTGCTGTTTCATTTATCAAGAACAAAAATCTTCATGGTTTAAAAGAAACCAAACCAAGATAAAACCAACCAAGCAAAAAAACCACAAACACACAAAAAACCTGTTTCATGACCAAGGACCAAAAGAAAACATGTAATACTACTTGTCTTCTTCAGTGAAAATATCTTGAATTGCTTCTTCACCTCTGTCTTATAAAAATTCATTCATTTTAAAGCTGGTGTTGTGTCTTTATACTTGGACATGACATAAATAATCAGTTTGGGATTGCTGCCTTGTTTCAGATGTGTTTGTTGCATCTTTTTCATGCACAGTAGAAGGATATTGTTACTATGCATCTGTCGCTACTTCCGCCTCTTTTCCTGAATCCAGACATTGGACTGAAAAATCTAGATGGTGTTCTTTTCTGTAGGGTAATTTCAAAGTTATTACAAAATTGTTACATTCTAAGGAATGTCTTCTCTGGAAATACAACAAGGACTTTTTCTGCATGAGCTTGTAGCTTTTAAATACTAACAACTGTAGCATCTTTCTCTATAACTCGTTTTACCCCATCATCGTAAGTTACATCTGAAATGATAATGCTGAGTAATGAAACAGAAGAACATTTGAGATGGAATATGAGTATCATTCACAAAGAAGGTCTGAATCACTGCAGCATTTGCTAAACACCTCTACAGTCTTTTTTAAGGCAGCAGCTAGTTTTCTGATATCGTTCACAACTGAAAATTAAGGAAAATAAAAAATACTATGTGTAGTCCAAATAAGTCCTATTCTTAAAAAAATTATTACTAATTTTCCCAAAGGCCACAACTTTCTCTGCTTTCCTACCATGCTAAATAACCATATCTCCAGTTGGCACCTGAAGTAAATGTATTTAAAAAAATAGACTAAAAATCAACCTCATGTTATTCCTGATACTGTGTATAAAGTAATGCAGTAGGATACGCGAACAGTAACTGAATATCTCCTCTGGGAAAACAGCTGTGTCTGAATAATCCTGTAAATACCAAATCTTCTATCTGATCATTTACTTTAATAGTATTTACAAAGAAAAGTCACCAGTAGCAGTAAAGCTATTATGTGATTTTTGAATATTCATAAATATTTTTTCAATATTTTGCCAGAAACAGTGTTGACCTTGATTTGTCTCTATTTGTTAGAGTGCTCCATTCAACAAAAGGTTTGAAATTTCTGTAATTCAGTTTTCCAAGAATGTCTAAGCAGAATCACGTGTGCCTAAAATGTCAGCAAAATTACAAAAACATGACTTCATCTAACACTTCATTTGTTTAATTGCTTTGGTTTGCCTACAGTTATTTTCTCCCACAGTAATAGTAGAAAGAAATAAGTGGGATGAAAAGGTTTTGTTATAAGCCAAGTTGGCTCATCCAAGCTCTACCATACAAGGGGCCTACTCCAGGTACCTTCACTGGCTGTGGTCCCACTCACTCGATATTTGTTGTGCAAGTCTTGGAAATTAAATATCTTCAATCATGTAAAGAATTTTAATTAAAAAAACTAGGAGACACTAAGCATTCAGTTATTTCTGCTATAAGCTATGCTCTCTTTTAGAAACAGGACAGGATTCCAGAAAGAGGAAAGTACATCTTGTTCTTCTTCTGATTGTAACAGCATGTTTAATTGAATTTCAATCATTTCGAAGTAGATAAAGCTGACCTTTACGCTCAGCACAGTGTGTTTCAAAAGAGACATGAATAAAGATTAGGTAACTGAGGATTTCTCCATCAGCTGCTCTTCAATAACATTTTAAGAGAACATAACACTCATGCCAATTTATCAGAAATTTGGTTATTGTAATCCAATATGGTTCATCTAAAAGACAGGTCTGTTTACTGATGCTTCCTTAAAATTACAAATTCACCTATTGGCCACTGCAGATTTTTCCAAAATATGAAGTGTATTAATATTTTTATGTAACTTACATTCCTAAAGCAATTTTATTAAGGGTTTTCAGCTTGAAAGATTAGTACAAGAACACCGGCTCTCACTTTGTACTTTTGTATTGTTTAAAATTTACTTTATTAAAATTTAATGACAGTAGAGATACTGTAATGCATTATAGGCAAAGAGGTTTGTATTTTATTTTCTTAGCATGAGTGGCTCAGTAACCTATTTCAAATACTACCCACTATGTACAGGGAGAAAGAAAGTATGATAAACACTTTCTAATTTTAAAAAACAATATTAAACAAAAAAAGCTGCTAGGTAGGATGGACTGACCCATTCTATTTTCTTGGGAAAAAAAAAGCCCTATTTTTATTTGTCTTGTAATGATCATGCAAAGTGTCACGCTTCATTAGAAACAGAAGACATTGAAGCCTACACAGTAAGACAGGTCAACCAGCAGCTTCCCTATTTTTAAAGAAAACACAACATTTCAGTTATATTATTACTGATGTATAATGAAACTGATCACCAATCAATACCCTGAACCAACTTCCTGGACTCCCATGAGCACACGCAGAGAGGAGCTCAACTACTCTGCTGCCACAGCAACCCAACAGCTCTCATGGTGTCCTCTCAATCCCGACAGTTTTTGATTTATCCAGGTTCCTGGTAGCAGGCTCTTGTATAAGAACACCAAAAAACCACTAATGAAAACAACACCATCACCACCAAAAAAGTAAACAAAAGAAGCCCATCCACACCACATATAACACCACCAAAAACCAAACTCACACTACTGAAAAAAAAGAATGACTACTCCATAACACAGACAAACTACAGAAGTGGATCTGCTTTATGTAAGATGAATTTTGCTTTATGTAGGATGAATTTTCATCAGTTTCCCCAGGCTCTTAGCCAGCTACATCAAGAAGCAACAGTTTCACAGAAAGCTTGAAAGGCACCAGATCAATTTGCCTGTATATTGTTTTTCTTTTTCATTCAGCTATAAACCTCTGTCATTAAACTGGAAAAAAAAAAATATATCACCTGGAGCTGAATAAATCCTTTTAAAAGGAACTAGGTGTATTATCACATTTCAAAAGATGAAGCACATAAGTGATTTTGAGAGTTCTTAAACATCTTTCTGCAGCTTTCATGGAATCATAGAATAGTTTGGGATAGAAGAGACATTTAAAGGTCATCTAGTCCAACCTCCTAAAATGAGCAGGGACAGCTTCAGCTACATCAAGTTTATATTCTTTTTTTCTTAAAATACAATTAAAAAAAACCAACCCACACCTCAACGACTTAAGGTAAAAAGCTTTTTCATCCTTTGTGAAGCAATCTGAGGAGCAGGCAGAGAAAGCCTGGGCCAACGCATCTTGTAAGCATCACCAACATCAAGCATGTGCAGACCAAAGCAAACATTAGCATGTAGACACATGAACTAAGCCAAAGGTGTCCAAATTTAGTTTTTATTACAGATATACCAAGCTCATTCTTATTTTTCTTTGCCCACTGGAGAGAAGATCCTTAAATAGAAAGTTAAAGAACAAATATGCTTTATAATAAGAGATGCATCCTAAAAGAAATGCCCCAACCCTCCTAGATAGACAAACAGATGGTGACACATTAGAACAAACAGGTTTTGTTATACAAAGCTGATTTTTTCCTTTTAAAATTAGTTGGGTTTGTGAAATGATTTTGCTGAGTTGGTAACCTAAATGGAAGCATTTCTTAGAAAAAATATCATGTCAACTAATTATTATTTGTGTAATTAAAGCCGTAAGGGATGTTTGATTCTAAGCAAAGATAATTCAGAATAGGACATTCTAATTTACTTTTACCTCAAATCAATGGAAATTTTACTATTCTTATCCTGGAGGAAATAATCTTTGAAGAAAATCATTTAGCTTCCAAGGGTTGTTTTAATCAGCAAATATACCCATTTAGCCTTAATTTCAGAGCTGTTCTGATTCAGAATTACTGTTTATTGTGGAGATAAGTGTCTTAATGTGCTCATAAATCTGGTCTTGTACAATAACAGTTTTTGCACTGAAATAAATGCTGACTGAAATTGTTATTATTTATTAGTTATTATACAGTTAATTGATAAAAACAACAAATGGAAAATGTCAAAGTATAATTAAAGCTATTCTAAAGAAATTCCCTCAGAAAGCTATTCCTGGAATAGTATTTCATTATCTTTACAGATCCTACAGGAAAGGACAGAAATGCGGTGGTTTTAAGCCCTGCAGGTGATGCAGAAGTAAGTAGACAGTTATTTCCCAAGAAATCTCATATTGCACAGTATGTTCAGCTTTGGTAAAAAATAACGTGGAATTCACTTCAATGCAAATTGGTTTGAGGAACCAAGAACGTGTGTCACAGGTAAGCTTGAGAATTCAACACCCATGAGATAAAGACTAGCCAAGTACAAATAAGATGCTAGGACAATGTAAACAAGAGCAAATGCAACCCTTCAATGAGTTCACAGCAGAATATCAAATGAGAAACTGTTATTGCCATGACATATCATCACTGAGACATTCCCTGAGCACTGTATCTAATAATGCTGTCCAGATTACTACATACTATTCAATATAAAGAACCTGGGCAGTATATTTTTAGCACTCAACAGATGTGGCAAGATATGGTTTATTTTTAAAAAGCTTGTGGCAAATCAAATAAAATAATATGTCTGATAGCAGAGCAAAGTTAGATTTTACGTATTGCTCAGCCCTTATCTGTAGTAACATTTAGATGACTAAGAATTTCAGTTTTCCAAGTTTTGTCAGAGACCAAATATTATTTAAGGCTTGATTATATCAAGTGAGCTTCATGGTTGAAGCACCATGCTAATTAATTAGCTTTATGAGTACTGACCTCCAGAAATTATTCTGTTGAATATGTATTAAAAAACAAGTAGCCACCCGCCACCCCACACAACAGGTACTGTACACAATCTCCTGATAATTTTCGTCCTCGGCTGTTAACCACAATCATACACAGTCACTGCTTGATTTAAGAGAGTCAACTGCAATATGCCCATTGGTTTCCAAAGCACAAGCAACTACAGCGCGATGTGGTGCCATGTAACCAAGCATGTATTTCTGCAGGAACAGTAGTGTGGGGACAGAAAGCAAACAGTCAAGCTGCTTGACTTACTGTCTACATACAGCGTTGCTGGTACAGCTCATCCACTTTCTTTTCAAATATATATAGTTATATATACATATATACAGAAAACAGATGCAGAGAAACGGAGGCTGCCTTTACATTAACCTTTTAAGAGAATTAATAATTCTTTTAAAGAACCACCCCAAACAAAAGAGGAGGAACACCCCCCAAACAAAAGAGGAGGAACACCCCCCAAACAAAAGAGGAGGAACACCCCCCAAACAAAAGAGGAGGAACACCCCCCAAACAAAAGAGGAGGAACACCCCCCAAACAAAAGAGGAGGAACACCCCCCAAACAAAAGAGGAGGAACACCCCCCAAACAAAAGAGGAGGAACACCCCCCAAACAAAAGAGGAGGAACACCCCCCAAACAAAACCAAACCACAACCACCACCACAAACCACAGTACACAGAGTTGAAGCACTGAGTAAAAGGCTGCACCCAGAGAGTATCTTGGGCAGATAAGGAAGATGCATCACATATGATCCAGGGGAGCATTAAGAGCTCCAACTGAAAGGAAGCCAGAGGAGGAGAGTTCAGGTTATTTGGAGACAAAGGCCAGAAAGATTCATGACAGTAAGTCAGGGGCTCCAGGTGTCCTCAATGACCCAGTTTCAAAACCGGCTGGAAATGAAGGATATTTACAAATATTCCCCCCAGGCACTTCATGTCTTTAGCTTCAGCCTGAGTTATAGCATATCCCTTCTTTGAGGAAAAAATGAAGTTCAAATGTACTTGCGGTATATTCATTCATCCTTAAACTGCAAACTAAGACTGCCTGTCAATTGCCAAACCTTTATCTTTTCAAGAAGTCACAGGAGCTGGTTTTATTCTCAGCGTAATTTGACTGGAAGGGGTTGCTGCTTTCAAATGAAAGGAGGCTTGAAAAGAGCAGTAGAGGCCAGGAGCTAAAAAGAAAATAAATTTAGAATTCACAAACACCAAGAAAGAGATAAAGGAGAAGAAGGGGGGCAAGGGGAAGTGGCCCTAATAACAAATTTAAGACAAAAAAACAAAAAATTGTCTTCCTAGATTCTCCCTGGATTTTTGCAGCTTCATGAGTATCCAGCAGAGTGGCTGATCAGGATTTGAATATTTACATGATAGAGATATAAGAGATAAGAATATATATGTGGGGTATGCAAGTAACTTCACATGAGGCTCGAGTCATTGAGCAGATAGAGAGGATAATAGAGACAAGCACAAGAGGTATGAAGGGCTACAATGGATGGAAAACAAACATCTCCTTGACAGTGGTGGAAAAGGGAGTCAACCCAGGGATTCAAAGAACAGCTGAGTAGCCTAACAGAGAAGACAATAAATGTGATGGGTGTGGAGGAGTAAGAAAGCTGAAGGTATGTGGTACCAAGGCTATTGAGAGGAGGGAGGTCAGGGTGGACACAGATTCAGTACCAAACAGACAGAACAAACTATTCTTGGCTTCCTGCAGGAGAAATTATTTAGCGGTTGAAACACACGCCAGAAAGTCTGCAGCTCTTTATTCTGCTCCTGTGTCTGCTGATTATTTGCTCCATGATACCAGGTGCAGAACTGATCTGTGCCTCAGGATTTCTACCACAAAAAATTAGAAGAACAATTCTGTCACAAACCAGTGACCCTTCCGGCTGCCCAGAGCCACCTGTTCCCGGGGCACCAACCACTGGAGGGTTTAAAATTAATACTGATGTTGAGATTGAGCCAGTTTCAAAATAAATAACTTTTACCTTTATACAGCCAATGAGATGGTCTCATTGGTTTCAAATTCAAAGAGAAAACGAATTAAAAAATCTGAAATTGAACTTAACAACTCTTCTTGCTGCATTTATTTTGTATTTTGACATCTCCTCCACCAGTCCATTTAAGTCCAAGAGAGAAAACTGATATCAAAAAAAAATACAGAAACTTCATGGCTGGAAAAAGGTACAAATTGAACATTGAGATACCCATACCAAAGAGATTTTCTTTTTTAATAGCACAATATTTTACCTTCTTTTGCAGCATCAAAAGAGAAACTGAGATCCAGGTATTCAGAACAAATAACTACAGGAAAAAAATCCTCACAGTAACTCTAAATTACCTGAATGAGTCATGTACAGCCGTTTTCTTTTTAAAAAACTGCTTTGTAGACGTATACCTAAATTTGCAGTAAAGTTTTAAGAGAATTATTTTGCTTAATCTTGACTTAATAGGAAAAAAGCTCTTCACATAACAAAATAGTAGAGGTACCGGGAAGCTGTTCATATGGGGAACTCCATACATATCTCCATAATCCATCTGTGTTCATATAATGCATAAGAAATAATCAGACACAAAGACTCTTAAAATAACCATAATGTATAAAACAGGACATGATAGTTCCTATATCATTCTGGAAGGCAGAAAAACTCTTTTCTGATCCTGATAAGGATTCTGCCATCACAGAATTCAATTGCTTTGGCTGTTTTTGACTACATGAAAAGACTGTAAACTCAATTCTTCCCCTATATTGGGACTAGATTGATTAGGAGTTGTTCATATTGATTAGCTGTGACAGCTACCAGCTAGTTATAAACAAGAAGAATTCTCTCTTTTCCACACACTGGCCTTTTTTTAAAGCCTACCATGGAAAAAAAACCTGTGTATGCGCTGGGAGGGAGAAGAGGCCACGTCTTTCACTTTTCTAGGCACTCTCCTAAGTCACAGGACTTAATAAGGGATTATTTTTTGTTTAGACTTGCTTCTTATCTCATGCCTTTTCTTCTCATGCCCTAAGTTAAACCCTTACAGGAAAAAGAAGAGGAATAAAATAATTAGGAAGGCAAACCCATTCTCACCATACCCCATAGGTATTTCACCAACACCTGCAGATCAGAAAGTAGCATGGCAATTATTAGGGACTGTTTTATTCTCTCTTTTTACCCTCTTATTTGTTGCCTTGAGCCACAATCAAATTAGAGAGGAACAGACACATTAGCTAAACTCAAGCTCTCCTTTTGTAGGGTGAGGTAGTATCTTTTCTTACGTTGATTGATAGATAAAGCTTGAATTAAAAAAATGAGCTGGTACAAACTCATACATGCCAAAATTTGATTTTTTCCAACCATATCTGATATTACGTCTCTCACAGATCTTGTCTCATTCACACGCAGAATCTCTCAATGACTATATTGGTACACACTAAAATTTACACAAAACGTGAGGAGAACTGCAGGAGCGCAAAGGAAAATGAGTTCAAGCTCAGCTCTTCCAACATGGTCAGGAAGCAGAATGTTTGTCAGGTTCTGATTTCTGGCATGGTTTGGCAAACCCCACAGATACGCTTATATATCCAAGCTTTTTATCTGTATCTGAAAGACAGCTTTCTTCACTTGGTTTCCTACAGCTCTAATAATTTAGTAACAAAATGTGTGCCTTCATTGAGACAAATTACACTAAAGCTCCCAGGGTATTTGTCACAGCAGCATTTTCAAACTCACTTTATTCTCACAAATAACTGAGTTCAGCATCACTACTGACGTCACTACTTCAATTCAGCTCTTTGAGAAATCCTGTGCTATTTCAGGAAAACATAGAAAAAGATTGAGGAGATATTAAACAAGGTAAGCGCTTTTTAACAAATTCAGGCACAAAATAATGAATCAGGTCTGGTGATCCACAGAAAAACACAGAAAAACTTCCCCTCTCCCTTTTTCAGACATGACAGGTTGTTCTGATCCCACACCTTTAACAAACAACAGCGACATTTCCAACCCCATCTCTAGTGCAGCTATACACCTAAAGCATTTCTGGGGATACCCAGTATTTGTAGCGAATTGCATTAATGTGTCTTGCAAATTATGAAGTCCAAAAGTGCACAAAAGACCCATGTATAATATACTCTCATCCACTCACACAAACTTGTCTCTGTACATCACTCTGACTTGTTTTGAAACTAAGCCTTTCTTCCTAGGAACTACCATTACCTGTATTTCAGGGCTTTTCCTAAAAGAAGATCTGAAAATATTCATATGACACTGTAGATTTGATCAGTCTAACTGGAATTGTAGGTAACAGTCATCATAGTAGTTCATTACGCTACCACCCTAATCGAACACAGCAAGAACAGGCAAGTTGTGGATTTCTGTAGGAAATTAGTCTTGCACCTAAATGTAGTAACAGGTTTCTGAGCATCACTGAAGACCTCTCGAAGTACTTTCTGCTATTGCAAAGCCCTTTACATATCAGACACACTGCTGAGTCTTGTTTAAAAGAGGGAAAAAGTATTTCTGTAACTACACAGAATAGGCATAGCCACAGACTTCTTGTTTCACATTTAATTTCTTCGTTCCCCATCAGCCAGCTGATCCATCCACAACAGCAGTGAACAGGTGGACAACGCTCTACAGTCCAAATATTTCATACCCGCTTTGCTTCTGAAGGTGTCTGAATGCAGCAATAGTTCAGGGCACAGGACAGTTGGACTGCAACTGTTCTTTTCTGCTTTGAATAATGCACGCGAATACATATCCTCTCTTCTCTATTGTCCTTTCAAAGACTAAAATCCTATGTTACCCATTCCTCTGAAGAATAAGGTCAGACCAGAATCCACTATGTTTGCCGCAATGGGTGTAGACAGCCATTCTGTACATAATGGCTATGTTGTTGTGTAAATACCCATGAAATCCATGCAGAGCATGGATAACCAAAAAGAAAAGCACCTTAATTTTTTTTTTTCCAGTTATTCATATTTATCCAAAACCAGACTTTACACTGCAAGGAAAAAAATGTACCATACATGCAATAATATTTGAAAAAAGGTAGTAATTTTAACTTCACCAACACCTACAATGCTGTGCTGTTTCCAAAAAGAGAGGTCAGGGCAGGACACACAGACTAATATGAATCAAAATTTTTCCTGTAACCTATGCTGATAAATCCTTGACAAGATCATATTGGAGGGAAGATTTCTTGATAGGAAAAAATTGTCTGCATCTCCAATATGTGCATGAACAGACTAGTAATTGAAAGACCAAGCAATACCTGTGATATCAGGAGATCCCAGGATATTATGTACAAAACAGACAGAGCTGTGCAATTGGAACTACAGCAATTTCAATTGCTACAGTTCTCAGGCATGCCCACACAAGCATTAATTTAATATGTAGTCCACCCAAATCCAACCACATTGTTCCTCGTGCAGATTGGTGGCTTCTTAAAAATAACTATTTTCTTAAGATACTTTTACACAGTTTTCTTGATTTATGCCTTTCAAACATAGGCTGTCTTAGAAACAAAGGATATTAGATATTCTGATTCCCAGTAAAACACATGAATCCTAGAACCTCACCCAATATTTTTGCAGTACACCATAATTCCTCATGGAATGAAAAAATATCATCATGCAAGTGCCTTAGATCTGAATTTAAAAATTAAGAGAACTGAGAGCTCGTGATTCTATCAGTCTCCATATAAGCCATCGTTTATATTAAATTCATCAGTGTTTCCTTCGATGACCTTCCAAGATGAAAATCAGTTATGGCATTAGTACAGGGACCAGTAAATTTTCAGTCCACAACAACACAAACCCCATTTCTTCACATGCAGTTCAGTGTCTTCATTTGATAAAGACTTGTAAGAAAACAAATAAGAACTCATTTAACAGATATTATTTCTCTGTACAGTGTATTTCTCCACCTCATGCTGTCAGTTGTCTTCAGTTCTCGTTATTTAGAAAAAAACTGTCGTTGTAATTGAATGCACCAAAATTCCCAGCCAATTAGTATAAACTAATCCAAATACAATAAGAAGAGTGTCACGTATCCGCAGGCTAAATTTGGTGAGGCACCTGGCCTCTTTGAGATGTGATCCATATAAAAAGAAAGGAGAAGATGCTGGAAAACTGTGTGGTCTTTCTGAGCCAAGCCAGAGAGATAAATGTGCTGCAGCCTGTTCCAAAATCTTTTTATGACTGTGATACCTCTGGGTCAGGGTCTGGTTTTGTACAGCAAAGCAGATTTTGACAGAACTGTATCTCTTTGTGGCTGTAATAGAGTAATGTATCACACTGGGGAACAAGACAAAACAGGATGCCACTTTTTCCAAGTTCACGGAAAACCATAGGAATGAGTCACTACACAAATGGAAAACTCAGAACTAAAGAACTCAAATAAGGCAAAACCACCCTAATGTAACCTTGAAGCATCCTCCACTGGAATACACAGTGGTTTACAACAGACAAACACACAAAGGGAAGCTTTAAATACCAGGCGTGACTTGACTCACTATTAGATGTAACTGAATTTCTTATTTGTTAGGCAATAAACAGTTCAGTGATTACCATTTCATTTACATGTAGGAGCCATTTGCAAACTTCAGGTCAGAAAAATGTTTCCGAAAAACACAGGGGCAAAATAGGGATTTTTTTAGTCTACGAGAATAAAGCAAATAAAATATAAGGAAGACTGAGGGCTTGGCTGGGGTCATGAATATTTTCACAAGCCTGCAGAAAACAGCAGAATGACTTGCTGTGATGTTTTGCCAGTGGACTCCAGCCTATGTTATTATTCACTTTCAAAATCTGTTGACTTCCAAGACAGTGCTGTAGCATTTAATTATACATGAATAAGCAGCCCCTGGTTATTTATTTTTATTTTTTTAAAAAAGGCTTAAATGATAGAACTTTGATTTCAGGTAGGTTTCAATAAAATATGGATCTATTTCCATTATTCAGAAGAATCATTTAAAATCCCTGATCACCCTCAAGTAGAAAAAGCTATGGGGGCTTAATAGAAATGTTGTGCAGTTGATAACATACGCATTTCTGATACTCTTCAAAACATATATGAAACACTTTCCAGAAAAATAAAGAGTCTTGCTAGGTTCTCCTGGTTAGGTACATGCACACAAGCTGAGAAGCAGCATTCTGCTGCAGGAAAGGACACATGGATCACATCCACCCAACTTCCCACAATTATCTGAATATTTATGTAATACATATTTTTACACATGCATACATTTAAGTGTTTAGTACAAAAATATTGGACCTCAGGTTTTTTAAGCATTATTTTATGTAATGCCTAAAGTGAGATAGCACCAGAGAAAGGAAGTCTAATGAGCTGGTAAGAGAAGTCAGCATACAAAGTGTAAGGATATTATAAATTTAAAAGCCCTTCCAGTAAGATTTTTTGTTAATGTCTCGCAGTTAAGCTCCAGGGCTCTGGTGTCATCTATTTTCTTGCCTTCAGTAAGGAAATTAGAGCCCTGCAAACACCAGGAATGAATGCTTATCTCTGGTCTGATTCACTGCTGAATCAAAGCTCTCTGCAAACCAGCCTGAAGAAGTGTGTACAACTGGAAACACGCACCAGGAGATACAAGCTGCCACTTTTTTTTTTTAATAAAGGTTTACATACATGAATATATGGGATTTTTGAGCTATATAAACTGGTTATGGCTATTTTGGGATAAAGTTTCCTATTTATTTTCCAGAATCAAAGTTATACACTGTGTGTTCTCTGCTGTCTGTGTTGTCTACCTGCACTGTTGACCCTGAAAAAACCTTAAGACAGCTATTTAAGCGCTAGTCAAAAGAATACCAGAAGAGAGAAATGGCCAAGTGTGTGATCTCATATATAGGTGACTTAGGCCACAGACAGGGACAGTAACACAACTCAGAAGCTCCCCACTCTGCTGCTGTTGTTGTACAGTGGCTTTTGGGAGGGGGGGGATTGATTACACATCATATTATTTTTGGTAGGGAAGCTTGGGAACATGGACTGCTGTGGGATCAGGCGGAGAAGAATTTAGATACCTGTCACTCCAAATTTCCAAACAGCACTTTACTAGAGAGTGGAGTTATATTATATTTCCCTTCTCTACAGCTCACCTGTACCACATATAATGCAGTAATTCAAATTACTTTTTCATAAGATAAAAACAACTCATGTCCCAGCCAGCTGGGTACTAAACCTAACTAGAAATACAAAAAGTTTCAGAGAAGGAATACCGTGGGTTTTTTAGTATTTTCAAGCCTTTTCTTATATACACAAACAACATCTGCCTGTCTGCTTGACAGCTGTTACTGAATGACAGATACTCTATAGCACAGAGCTCCCATCCTAAAGAGAAATGTGTACAAGCATTTCATGAAATAATCACAACAGATCAATGTTTAGTATGAGATTTTCCCAATGCCTTTCCTCTGTTTAGTATCTCAAATGAGTACAAGTAGATGTGTTGCGTCCTATAACTTTATAGCTACAAAACCAGAGTCTGAATGATAGCCCTTCTACCATTTGGGAAAACTAAAACCTGCATTGCTGCTTCTCAGCTCTGATAGCGATATTGGTACAGTTACAAAACAAATTCTGAATACTATCCCTGCTGAGATTAATGGGTTTTGCCAAGATAACATAGATTACACGCTACTATAAGGCGCTAATGCTGGGGAAGCAAAACAAAATCTAAGGCGGATTCCTAATGAGCAAAATTCCAGTTTGTCCTTTCTGGATCTTCCTCTTTGAACCTGTACCTCTGAGTCAGTGAAAACTTTGCTCTTGAATTGTACAGAAGCAGCAAGAACATTTCTTTGCTGTTTGCACACACCGGACTCATCTCTGTGTTGCAATCAGCCTTCCTGAAGTCCTCATTGTCCATACACAGCACCTGCTTTCAGTCTTCCCTCCAAAGCAATTCTAGCCCAGACGATCTTGTTACAACCTTCCCTGATCAATGAACAACCAAGCTGGTGCTGAGAAAGTCGAGCCTGAGTCTGAAGTTTAAAAAAAAAAGAAATAAAAATCCTCTCCTGCAATTTACAAATGGTTTTAAAATAAGTTTAGCTATAGCTAATTCCAGTAGCACAGTTTTTTAGTGCATTCAGCCATGCAAAGCCAGAGCCCAGTTTCTTGTGCACTGCAGAACCAAAGCCAGTCTCAACATTCCTGTCTTAATTTCTCCTCCCTAGAGAAGGGAGAGATAGGAGCTCCGTTGGCAGAGAAATGAGGGTCAAACACCACAAACTGATTCCACGCAGGGCTTCCTCCCCACCACAGATACTACTCGATTGCAATGTCAGTTCAAAATCCACAGGACCTAAATTTTCCAAATTAAGATTCTTCATGCACCTAAAACTCTGCCTGAAGTATTTCCAAGAGCTACACATGACCTGGCAGTGCCCATCAGCAAGTGTCTGGGTTTCTAAGCCCAGCTGTGGTGAAACTGGGTTCTCTGGCACCCCCAGACTTTGCAAGACCTACTTTTGGCACCTGGTCTGCAAGTATCTGGTGGACGAGGTGTCAGAGATGGTGACAGTCCTGCTCTGTCCTCTCATCCTTCCTACTGCCAGCGCTAAACTTGTGACAGAAGATATGGCAGACAAGCTCAGTTCCATTCTTTGTCTTATTTAAGCTGCCACAGTAAATGTTTAAACCTCCAGGTACAGGCAAGTCTGAGGTAGCAAAAGCAACCATATCAATCTTTTCTACTGAAGCTAAATTGCTTCACTGGGACAAATTAAATATTCATCGAGCCAAGAAGAGGAGAAAAAGGATTCGCAGACCACTGGCTTGGCTACCTGATTATTCACCAGGGAAACACAGCTTTCTGTACTGCTCCATTGAATGCTTAATGTTAAGAAAGTGTTGAACAGCACAGAGACAGGGATGGATGTCTCCTTATCTCCCAGTCAACCACCAGGGCCACCAGGCTTTAGAGTCCTGCCAGCTCTATTTGCTACGCCAACAAATATTTAACCCTTCTGCACAAAGGGAATCAGGTTAAGGAGGCTGAAGCTCTTTCGACCTTTAAGGGTTTATCAGTGTTTTGGAGTATAATGTCCCTATGTCTGACAACACCAAAAAATATTCAACACCAAGCCAAAGCAAGCAGGAAACCGCCCCCCCCAGACAAACTGAATGGGCTTGTTTGTGAGAAACTGACATATCTGGTCACAGCACACATTAGTACACAAGTATCTAGTTATTTTTATTATCCCCAATTAATAGCCAGTGTTGTCTGCAACTCTGATGAGTGATTGGTTACTACCATAATAAAATATTTATAAGCAGTGGAAGATACAGACCGCAACATATTTTTGTTGTGAAGCAGCATATAGAAATAACAGTTTCCTACAAGTCTCCAAAAAAATAGCCCATCCAATTTTCAAATTAGCTGCAGTGTACATGCATGTGAAGTGTTAGAAAAATCCTCCTGTAGTAATGAACCACTAGCCGTGTAGTCACAGCAGGAAAAGCCACATTTAAATTTCCTCGCTAGACTAATGAGAAGAAATAGAAAAAGATCTTTGTTTATGCTCTAACCAGAAGCCATTGCAATTATTTTCCTAGGGTTAGCGGAATGCAAAAAAATATCTGCTGTAATGAATGTACAGTGGCTTTGTCAGATGCTTGAAGTTATTTCTGGTTTTGTGGTGGAATGTGGTAGGTTTGATCCCCAAGGACTCGCTTCAAAAACAGTAATTTGGGGATCATCTCCAGCAATGCATACAATGAAAATTAAGTTCTACAACAAAATAAGTTTTGCCACTGGGCAGATTGCTGAATAAAAAGCTTGACTTGCATTAGTTCCCGTTATCTATATTTGCAAGCTGTTCACAAATAGCTAACCGAATGATAGGAAATTTTCCATAAATATTCACTTCATATTTACTGAAAAAAACATAGTAGTTTGCTATCCAAATTTATAGCAATGATTTTCTCTAGAAATATAACTTTTGATAGGAAAAGGAAGCATAGGAAAGTCTTTTTTGAGTAGAAAACAGCAGAACTTATGCCAAACTATCAGCTTTGTGCACAGACCAGAAAATGCTCCAGTGCGTTGGAATTCAAATTTGTCAAGTCAGTCAACACATTTCTAATAAATGTCATTTCCATGCCCCCTTTTTGCATACTTAAGCCAACTAGGACCAAAGAGACCATAGAAGACCAGCGAAACAGAACTAATAAACTAGAAATTATGTGTGCTTTTTATTTTTTTTCTTGCAATATATCTCCAGGGCATCAGAAATTCAGCCATGGCGACTAAGGATTCAAACCCATTAGAGTTGTTATTGTCTCTGCTGTTGTGTGGCACAGATTGCAATTCATCGTTCAGTGAGGAAGGCAATTTGGAGGGACACAGTCAAAGGACTCCTCCTCCCACATGTATTACAGAACAACTCTGGACATTATTAACCAGATCATCGGGCCACTCACTTTGAGCATATGATAGTTGATAAGTGCTGCCGTGAGCTGCTTATCAAGAAGAGCTACAGTAAGCAGGTTGATACAACTCAGTCATTTTTTTTGGACTGATAACCATATAAAATTTCTCAGACTCTGGGATTTCCAGAGAGAGGTTGGATCCTCAGCAATAACGAAGCACCGTAGTTTCATTCCGATCGATGATGCAGAAACCGTGAAAGTCGTTAACACTCGCCAAGGACCTGGTCTATGATGCCTGGCTCATGGCTACCAAACAGTCCACAAAGCTCTGGGTGAATTTATAAAGCTCAGTAACAAAAAAAGAAATTCACTGCTGTCCTTGAAAATTGTTGGTTTAATAGGAATTTTTCTTTGAGATTAATATATAAACCCCAAGCTGCAAGAACAACAGTGACAGGGATCACTGGTGCATAGAATCAACTGAAATAAAAGAAATGAAACCAATATTTTCATGACATGCCCCACAGGCCTCACTCAAAGCCTCATTTTAAAGATTAAATGGCCAATATGTGGTGTCCTGAGGAGCACAAGGGATCCAAGAGCAGGGGGCAGAACAGCAGGAATTAGGAAATTGTGCTTGTTCATTGGGAGAAGCGGCACCCACAGCGATGTTTTAGATGTCTAGGAAGTAGTGTTAATTCATATAACCTAGATCTCAACTTTGTAGTCAGGTTAAAAGTGAGGCAAGTGGTTTAATAATTGCCTTTCCCTCTACAGTCTTTTCTTTTTTAAAAAAGAACACACAACCTCTTCCTGTATTTTTATATTTATATTTTTAATATGCATATGGGGGTGTGTATATGCCAGCTGTGCAAAAACTCAACCAGCATCCAACACATGAAGTTGTTATGCACCATAGCAAGCAGGGTAGTTCCATTTAATTAGGAAAACACCTGTTGTCCAGTCAAATAAATAGGGAAACCGAAAATATATATAGTTAATTTTCTCTTTCCAACCACTTCCTGCAAGCAAAAAGGTAGCAAAAAATGAATCGAGAGAGTTGATGGATTCCTTTAATCAGCCCATACTCTACAAAACACCTGAACCCTGAGTGGTGTGGGGCAAGGTACAAAGCTGACTTGACAGAAAAGGTCATGCAGGCCCTGAACGCACAGATAAATTGAAAAGGGATATTAGTTTATTACCCTGAGCTCCTGTAAAGCCAAAGGCTTTATTGTTCGTGCAGTTGCTCCTGCACCAGATCCAGTAACGTGCATTTGCTAAACCGCAGCTTGCACGGATGCAGTCGGTCTTGATTTAAAACACTGAGATTACAGAAAGAATTACAGCTTCCCTGGTAATTGGCTCCAGTGGTTGGTTATCACATTGCAATGGAGAGGGGGGGAAAAAGAATAAAGCAACCAAAAAAAATCTGATTCCAAGATAAACACGCCAGGTTTCAGCTTCCAGCTGCAGGGCACCACCAGGCTGCAGTGCTTTGGTGATCAGTGGGTGGGTTGTTTGTGTTTTATTGTTTTTCCTCTTGTTAGATCTATATATATATATATATATTGTCACTGCTCGCTCCCTCTTTCCTTTCTTCTTTGATTTTGAAGTACTAAATAGCTTGATCCTTCCCTCATTCCAATTAGTCCTCATCTGCTTTTGAAATTGTCAGACCCATTTCTCCTTTTACACCAGCAATTGCATGTCACAACATTAAAATAAGTTATTGAAAACTCCGTGCCAGCAGGACCACCATTCTCACTAGTGCTGTAAAGAGATGAATCACTTCCTTGCTCCTATTTACTACTCCCCAATTCATCCCCCTGCAGAGCATCTCACCTGGGTTGGTTACAGCATCACACAGAGAACATAAGTTCTGGTGCTCATATGCTGTTACCCCCAGGCCATTTTAGCTGCCGCCTTCCAGGGTGATTTCTCATTTGAAGTAACCTCACACTCCTTATAAGAATTGCTTTGCATTTGCTGTATATAAAGCTTATTTCTGTTTGGATGAACACTATTTATCATTCTTTCAGTCATTGATTTATCTGAACATTTTCTCCATATTGATTTTATAGTTACTGTTGCAAAAACGGTATAGCCGAGCTGTGATAGACTTAATAGGATGATTCCATATAATCCATCCTGGAGTCCTGGGGACTGCTAACATCCATCAGACCAGGAGCTTATAGCTCTTCTGGAAAAGAAAGGCCATTCCGGCATGCTCACAAATTTACTGTGATGGAAATTTGGAGGGGGGAAAAAAAACAGCAGTGATCAAACTTCCCCAAGTAAGGGAGCACTTGAACTTTGCTGTAAAATAAAGCAACAGTAAGAGAGCTCTCTACTGTAAAATCAAGAAAGGTACATGAAAAACAAAGAGAACTCATGAACCGCAAGAAGTCAGGCTACCAAAAGTGCACTTCAGTGTTGGCAAAGGGCCCATCGAACCCCCAACTGCTACTGGTCTATACAACAAATAACATGAAGCATTTGAATTAGTTTTCTTCAAACGACTACAGATTTCAGGATGAATGGGACCAGGCTCTTTTCAGTGGTGCCCAATGGGCACAGACTGAAGTACAGGAGGTTCCATCTGAATATGGGGAGAAACTTTGAGATGCCAGAGCCCTGGAACAGCCTGCCCAGAGAGGTTGTGGAGTCTCCTTTTCTGGAGACATTCAAACCCACCTGGACACCTTCCTGTGTGATCTGCTCTGGTGAACCTGCTTTAACAGGTGGGTTTGACTGGATGATCTCCAGAGGTCCCTCCCAACCCCAACTATTCTGTGATTCTAGGGATGTCACTTGTTGCCAGAGGAAGCCACAAGACAGCCACCTTCTCCATGCCAGCCTTCTACTGCTGTATTTGGGCCAGTGGCTGCCTCATTCCGACAAGAACTTGTGCCAGCCCAGCACTGATGATCGAGTTTTCTACCTATTCATCTGATCTGTCCCACACAGTACTTGATCAAAGCAATTTATAATTATCACCATAGCATCTTATCAAATCATTGGCACTGCCCACAGAACTGCCTACTCAAGGCCATCATAGTGTTGCGTAAACAGAAGCAAACCAAGTGTCAAAGAAAGTGGTGCAGGTGATTATATATTATATATATAAAATATGAGATATTTTACAACTGGGAAAAGTAGGAGCTCAGCAAATGCATCTCATACAGAAAATCCATGGGTAAAACCATAAACAAAAGCTCAGCCCAGCCCTTCAGTCTTACACACTGCTCTTGCTTTTCTTCCTTTCTTAAAGTCATTTTGAAACACACAATAAAGAATTTAAGTGCTTTGAAGTGACAGGAGATAATATTAATGCTGGTTAATCAAGTGTTTAAGGAAACTAAATAGTGGAGGAAGTCGCCTATACAGAGTATATTTTATCTGAATTGACTTAATCTATTTTGCTTTATGAAACAGTTGCCTCTATTAGAATGAACAAAGGAATTAATGCAGTGCCTTAATACTCTGATAATCTGCTCCTTACAGTAGTGGGGGTTCTTGTTCGGCATTTTGTGGGTGTTGTTACTGTTTAGTCGGGGTTTTTTTGTTGTGGAGCTTCAAAATTATTTCTAACAATGTGAAAAACATTCCCGAGCAGAGCGAGTCTGCCTGTGCTCAGAGCTCTGCGCCTCCACTTGGGACTGCCTGCCTTTCCCACGTTATGACTGCAAACACAACATCTCCTAAGCTGAAAAATCCAGTATGAAAAGATACTTCATTACTCTGTGTGGTAATGAATACCAAATTTCCCTTGGGCTGTCAGAAAGTGAAAGGGTTTTTTTTTATCTGTGTATCAAAACAGCATTTGGATTTCATGAAACCTACTTACTTTTTCCCCCACTTCCTTTAAGGTTCTTTACAATCACATTTTGGAACCGGGAGCAGAAGCAACAGCATTTAAGACAGTTCAATTTTAAGTATGCCATGGCCACTGTAAGCAATTTCTCCTGCCCAAGAATACTTATATATGTTATTTTCAAATACTGTTCATCTTTATGGGGATTTCAATGTGTTTTCTTAACATATTTTAAACACCTATTTACCCTGAAAGCCATTATGAGAACATTTCATGAACAAATCAGCTTAGTTATTGCTGCTCACAGTATTCATTCCCATGCTGGCTGACATGGGAAAACAGTTTACATTGAAAAACTTGATTTTACTCATTCAACCTTTGTTAAAATGGCATTTTTGTCAACCAAAATAGTTACACTCACAGCTACTTCCCTTCACACTTATATCTCATACAACAAGGAGGGAAAACAAAAGAGTAACTTTTTAAACATCCACATATTTCTATTTGTCCAGTTACTCCACATTGACATTATTTTCAGACAGAAATTCAAAATATAATCAGCAAATGATCACAGATTGGAGCTAGAAGAATACAAAGTATCAGAAAGACACGATAAATGTAGGATAACAATCAGTAGGAAAGTTTTCCCTGAAGCAAGTAAATAAGAAGTCGGCAGATAGTTTTTATGATTTATATTTGCTGTGTCACTTTGATAGAGCATTGCTTCACAATAAATGTATTTCACTTCACAATTCATAGTCACATAGACACCTAGATTTGCATTGGGCTACAGAAAACACTATATACCATCTTCTCTGCTTATCAGAGATTTTGTGCAACAAAAGCGCACTTGAGCATAAGTTTGTTGAAATGGCTTTGTGCATTTGTGCCATGCTCTTAGTGCAAAATAATAGCAGATTGAGGAGGATCCTTAAAGACAGAGCATCGTCATTAAAAGGTCTGTGTTTCTCCAGACCAGCTGCACGTACCGTATCACTGCAATACAGAATCTACCCTGTGCCCTACCAGATAGCCAAGACTTCCAAATGCATAAAATGTATTTTTAGATGTATTAAATATACAAAAAAAAAAAAAAAAGAAAATGTGAACAGTGATCATTTATGAACAGTCAACAAATAAAATGCTCAAAATTTCCAAGGTATGAACATTTCTCTCTCATTGCAAGAAGGGAGAGTGAAATGTCATCATGAATTTAGATATTAAAAGCTTCTGCAGTCACTGGAGAAACTGATTATCTAGACACACATTGAAGACTAAAACACTTTTTATTTATGCCTTACACTCAGAAGCTTAAATAAGCAAGTTATCAAAACTCATAGTAAAACTGTGGGTTAATGATAGATTAAGAAGTGTTCTCGGTGATTTAAGGAACTCAACATGTAAGTACAGGGTAGTCAAACATTACTTCTTCAATTGCAAAGCTAACCTCCTTTATCGGTTAGAATAACAGAAGAAACTAGATTATTTCACCACTCTTTCATCATCTGCTGAATATGAATCCATGGTGATTCTTGTCTTAATGCATAAAATCCTAGCAAGATTTCCCCTCAAGTGAAAGACAAAAGATAACACACACGCTTATTTACCAGTGCAGCTCAAGTATTTTGGAAATTGGATTATGAACCATGGTGCCAAGTTTACCTTCTTTCAAAACTCATTAGAAATCATACACTCCTTTTCTTTTTCCTGGTCTTAAGAGAAAAAGAAGTCTCTTTCTCAACATACTCCCATTCTCTATTAAAATGCGTATCATTTTTTTTCTTTATTGAAAAATACTCTTCTGTGACAATATTTTTAAACATGTCTTACATAAAATAGAACTCCCTAAAAATCGGTCATGATACTTTGTAATCACAGCGGTTAACATTGGCAAGTCTTGTTCATGATGCCCTTGGTGTCCTTTTCTATCTTGTTGCAGGCTTACAGCATATTTACATCAGCCAGTTATTTATCATGATTCTTTAGATACATTCAAAGTCTCTTTTCTGTGTTCAACGGGTAGCAAAGAAAATCCCTTGATAGACACCATGAGACACAGTATCAACCTACCCACAGATACAAGAGTCATTGAATTTCTTCCCAACATGAGCAAATTACTTCAGGGGAGTATAACAACAACTCAGCTTTATGACTTCCAGGACCCCACGATTTTATCTCTTATTATTTACTTCTACATACTACATAATTATAAATGTATTTTCACTGTGAACTGCTCCCAAAGTGCTACAAGTACCCTTCACAATTCTAATGCTATGAATCCAAATACTTGCAGATGGAGCTCTAAAACTCAAGTTCTGTCTTTAAAAAAGAAAATCAAAAAACACAACACACCAAAAAGAACATGCCCTCAATTAAAGCACTTTTTATTTAAAGCAGAGCCCTGAAAATCTGTAGCATTTGGCTATCAGTCTCATAAAAACAATCTGTTGAAAGATTTCCCCTTCCTGCTTCCAAACGGACTAGAAATACACACAATCTGTTTTGTGGTATTTTAGTATTTCTCATCTCTGCTGCATGAAAGTACATTAATCTATTGAAGCATGATACAACTGGTTTAAAAAAGGACACAGGTTCTTCCCATCCTCAAAAAGTAGAGCTGAATAAACCTACAAGTTCATTTATTGGAAAAAAAGCACCACCAAAAGATGATTTCCAAACTAAAACACTGGGTTTGCAAAGTTGCAAGAAGTACTAAAACCCCTGATCCTTCTAAATAATCAGAAATATGCCTTAGAGCTGGGGACCATTTGCAGCCTTGATTGCTACCACAGTCCCAGGCTCTTGAATCCTTTAAAATCATTTCCCAGTTTAATGAACTGTTCATCCCACAACAGACTTAAAAATCATTTCTGGCAGAAATCCCCAAGTTAATGGAAACATTGAAACTTGTCTTTAAGAGGCAGCAAAGATAGGGCAAATGAATTAAGTAGCATCACGTCTAAGGTAGGGAATCTCCAAAGTGTTGCTATTTTGATAGCTTTGAAAATGCAAAAAATTAACCACGGGCTGCATGACTAAATGATGTCATGCCGGAATTATTGTTACAGCATCACTAGACACCCCTGGGTGTATGGTCTCCTAATCAGAATTAGGAAAAAAAACCCAACACACTACAATTTGAAACAGTTAATTTGTTTATCGGTGAATTATGAACAGCTAGCCAAAGGTAAGGTTTAACACCCTTTAGGTTGCAATTGATTTGACCGCAGGACAACTCTCAATGCCTGAGCTGTCCAGGTCCCACCACGAAGGCCAAAAGAAACAAAAATGCTCCATAGTGTTCTCCTCACCCCACATTGCCATAAGTCTGGCCTGAAATCCCCAGGACCACTCTTACGTTGCACTCTTGCAATCACACAGAACTGACATTTGATACCCAATTGACTTTAATAACAAGCAACCTGATCTCGTTGAAGGTGTCCCTGCCCATGGCAGTGGGGCTGGAACTAGGTGATCTTTAGAGGTCCCTTCCAACTCAAACCAGTCTATGAGCGTGTTAGATACAGGCATCCATGCATGACATTAGGCACGTAAAAAAAAAAACACTCCTGTCTTTTCCAGTCATCAAGTCCAAATCCTCCACTGAAGCATCGGCCAACTCAAAAACTTAAAACTGGATGAGGCTGCTCCTCCAAAACCAAGGCAAAGGCAGCAACATCAGGGCCTCCACGCTCTAGTTCCTCCTGTGATTCCAGAGCCACTTGAATGACCAGCAGGATGGGATTTTGTAGCACAAAGACAAGACTTGCAGCCTCACAGGTCTGATATTTTTTCCCCTCTTCTGGAAGTAGCAGAATATGCCTGAGGTGCAGGCTGCGCCGTCTTCAACATTAATGCACATTCACAGGCAGCACTTTGGGAAATCTCTTATTGCAGTTCCGATTTCATGGAGCCAGTTTCTCTCAGAGAAAGCGATAGGAATGCGTCCGCCCTTTGACTGACTGTTTGTCAGAGAGGCTGACACATTTAGTTTTGAAACCTGCCGATATTTCACAGCCTCTGGAACAGACAAGCTGCCAGATTTCCTTTGGGAGGCAGAAAGGAGGGGTTGTACATCCACTGAATGAAAATAACTAATACAGCACCAGATCCAGCCTCAGATAAGCAAACCTGTCACTGAATAAGGGCTACAGGACTTGCCTTACTGATTTCAGTAAGAACTTCAGTGGAAAAGAACTGTAGGATTGGTCCTTTACATTTAATTGTAATACTATCTTAAAGGGTTTACCTCCCTAAAACCACTACAGAGAAAAAATTTGCATGAGCACAAGATGCATACAGAACAGTTTCATTTCAATGCCTGAAAAATAACTTCGCGGATATACAGACCAGCAGCCATTGCAAGCTCCTATTGTTTAATGCAATAGCAGAATCATTAAGAAAAAAAAGACAAAACAAACTTACAATGCTGCAAAATATCACAGAGCTTTGTGAATGGCTTGTCAAAATGCAGTCACTATGATAGCCAGCTTATTTAATCCTTAATGACTTATTATACATAATAAATCTATTTATACAGAACAACCAACACAGAAAGCTCTGTATATGAAGAATGGTTATTGCTTTCCAACAAATGGTCAAATGAATCTTCCTTTTGCTCCCTCGGTTTCTAGAGATTTCCAGCATGGATTTGTCCTCAACTCTGCAAGGATCCCCAACCCACAGAAAGTCCTTCCAAGTCTTGGATTTAGGCAGAACACAGGGTGAACATGCAGCACAAAGCTCGCTCATAGCATCCAAAACCTTCTCACTGAGGTTGGGCATCTTTAATTTTTGCCTTTCAAGGTACAGAGAGGTTCCAGAAAGGAATTCACGCTTGAAAGAGCCTTTCTACCACAAATGGAAGTGATTATGAGCACAGCTTGTATTTGTCTAAACAGAAGAGCCTAAGCAGGGACCAGCTCTGCTTTGGCAGAAGGTTTTTCTTCAGGGTGGATGGGGTGCATTTGGTTTATTTTTTTATTATTATTTTTTTAAACGCACATAGAAAACACAATTCAGATAACAGTAGATACTCTCTCTCTGACTTTTTATTGCAAAACCTGTTTCTTTTACTTGTAACTTTGTCAAGCTGAAGTTTATCAACATGATGCAGAAACCTGACATAGCCATTTCAGGTTCTTTGACAGAACCAACTGAAATGTTACATTGCTTTCAGAGAAAGAGGTGGGAGAAGGAGCCATACATAGGTGTAGAAAATTAGTTTTCAGCAGGTGTTTTAGTGCAATGTTTTGAAAAATCGAGTCTTCACATTCATCATAAGGGTCACCTTTCTTGTCAAGGAACTGAGTTGCGGAGAATATTCTTGAAGTATAAAAATAATCCACAAAGATAACCAAGAAACAAGCTGCTGAAAGAAATAATCACACTGAGGCTTACGACAGCCTTTACAAAACCATATGTTAGCTCACAGCAACTCCACTCTAATGAAACTACATCAGCATCAACTTTTTAAATCAACTAACTATGCATGAGCCCAGAAGGGCAGGAGCCAAACAATTGCCAGACACAGGATTCCATAGGAATTAGGCTCCTCCAAGTGTTTCTGCTGGACACAGGAAGGTTATAACTGTGGAGGGTTGAATAGCAACAGAAAGACCTAGAGAAGAAACTGGCAAATCAGAAGAAAACAGTCATTTTATCTATTCCTGCCTTTTGCTTGGGAAGAAAGAGCAAAAAAGGAACACAGTGGAAGGGCAAAATATTCTACCTGTAAAGCTAAGTGTTAGGCACCTAAACAAACATCCTGCCTCCTGTAGCCGTAGTTGATTTCCATTAAAATAAAGAGGGATAATTCTGTCATGCAATGGGTAGCCTACCTGGTTGACTGTCCCCATGCAGATTGTGGTATGAAGTACCAGATACTCTGAAGGTGGTGAACCCTTTGCTCAAGGAAGCTTGGAGTACTTTGAATTATTAAAATTACTGGACAGGTTACTTATATGTTTGTAGACCTGTTCCTCCAGTGTTATGGCTGTCACTTTTAAGTCTTCTTTTGAAACACTGGCAAAGGGACTAAGTCCTCACTGTCTTCAAAGAGGTAGAATTAGCAATGTAATTTCAGGACAAAGGACTAAAGGTAGTCCAGGAGTGGGAAACCTACTGGACCCTCCATACTCATGGTCTCCTCAACTTGAGCTAAGAAGCCACCACAAAGCCCACAAGTCAGGCAGTCTATCAAATACCAGCAACAGCTTCTGAAAGGTGCAGGAGCTGTGGGATGCAGAACCTGCTGCAGGCAACATTTTTCAGCAGCCAGCTCAAGAACTGAAACTTATTTTAATTTCTGGTTTGAATGGACTATGCCAAAATTTACTCCAACATATAAGAG
The DNA here is from genome assembly GCF_037038585.1 of Patagioenas fasciata. Lineage (NCBI taxonomy): Eukaryota > Metazoa > Chordata > Aves > Columbiformes > Columbidae > Patagioenas > Patagioenas fasciata. The sequence goes on along the minus strand of NC_092524.1, from coordinate 5,306,455 downwards.
ATTTGCCCACAAGTTGATTTACAGTAGTTTCAGGCTAATGTGTTCTAAATCATGAAGAAAAGTAGTCACATCAGGCCCAAAATCGACTTTTCCTGTTTGCAGCCCAGGGGCCTGAAAGGATGGAGACACTAAAGAGAGTCACATAATAGAGGCAGAAAGCATTCCAGTGTTGTAGGATACAGTGCTAAGAGAGAGAAAAGAGATAAATATCACTTCATTTGTTCTAAATCAATGCATAATTTCAAGAGGATTCACATTTGTATCTGAATACAATATTTACATTGTCAGTAAGTGTATTTTCTCGACAGATGTCTTATTGTAAACCCTGATCTGATTCAATCTGCAATCACTGGGGCTATTCACATGCTAAACCACTATGATGGATGATGCATTTTAAAGAGTAACTGAAATGGGAAACAAAATACCTAGCTTTGCGTCAGAAAGGCTACATTACATACTCAAGATGTGCTGGGACTGAAAAGCAAGCGTTGTTATGGATGGAAAGACTCCATGTGGCTTTCCCTGGCCTCTAGCTTACCCCCGAGCCCCTAAACCTCTCCTGGGCAAAAGGCACAATCCTCTTTTCATGATAAAAGCATAGCAGAATTCAGGATTTGCCCCACTGCAATGAGTGTGCTGATGTTGACCAGGAATCTTAGAATTAGTTGAAGATATCCCTGCTCATTGCAGGAGAATTGGACTAAACGACCTTTGAAGGTCACATCCAACCCAAACCATTTATTATTCTATTATAATTACTTCTAATGTTTTAGAGCCTTATGAAATCTGGCTCAGATGATCATGTATTTCAGGAACACTCACACCTGAGATGGGGACCTTGGGTGTCGGGCACTTGTGGTTCTCCTGTCCTCACTGTCTCAGCCGGCAACCCATGTACTGCAAATCCTTTCCAGTGAAAAATTAATATAGCATCCAATCTTAAAAATACTTCCAATTGCAAACAATAAAATTCTGGTAAATAAATCAATATTAGATTAGCTGCAAGGTTAATGCAAGTCTCTGAAGGAGATAAAACAAACACACTAAAACCAAGCCCACAGAGCAGGTTACAGGAGACAATTGTACAAGGTCAAGATTCCATATTAAGGGCACTTTGTTCAAACCAGAAAATGAAAATTTCTCTTTTATTAAAGGCTAATACACAGGTGCTTTGAAAAATAAACTCCAAAAATATGGTTCACACATGAGTACAGGCAGATGCTTTGCATTGAACATACTCAAAACATCCAACAGAAATTAGGCTGAAAACAAGCCATGAAACTAATCTGAAAGTTTCTAACTTTTTTTTTTTTTTAATTACAACCTTTTGATAGAATTGCTATGTCTTTCCAATTTACCAGTAAAAACTAAACAGCATACTGATAACTTTGCAGGTCTCCCAGTAAAGAATACTTCAATATTCAAGGAAAAGAAGATGCATGTTTTTCTACCTTGACCTTCAAAAACATTTGCTCAGCATTTTATGTGCTATTTCAGGGCACCTCAGGTGAAAAGATGCTTACAAACAATCTAACACAGGACCAAATCCAGCCAGAGAAAAATCAAATTAAATGAGCTTTGTACAAGCAGCAAAAGGTAGAGTTCCAGATGTCACCCATGGTGGTGACAATGCAAATAGAGAATGTCACATTTATTAACAAAAATTACAATTGTTTAATATGCAGAATTTCCCAGGTGCCTCCCTGTTGAAAGCACAGTGATGAAGATAGAGACAGGTAGTGACTGGTCCGTGTAGAAAGGAACAGAGTCCTATGGTAGGATGTTGACAGAGACAAAGAAATTCAGTGCGGTGCCTTGCTCAGGTTCACCCATGTGAGAGCCCACAGTAAAATTCAAGTCAGCCCTCTCATTCTAGCACCATTCACACCAACTAACAACAAAGCACAAGTTTGTCTGGTTTCAAGTAGAGTATTGCATCATTCTCCCCACCATACTAGCCACAGGTCTACTCCATAACAAACTATTCTATAAGGGTATTAATTGCTTGGGTGCACGGACTAAACTTCAGTAACATACTCATTGGAGGATCCCTCTTTCATCAGAAAAACCCCCTGTAGAAAACCAATAACTCAAACTAGCCCTAACACCAAGTGCTCTGTTTGGCTCTTGGTCTTCTCATTTTCATTAATATGAACTTCAGCTGCTTAACACAGGTCAGGGTGCTATGCAAGACCTGTAGTTTTATTATGCAACAAACAAATAAGAGGGAGTAACATTAGCTATTGATCAAGTGCTGTAGGTATCAGTGACCAGCACAAGCCCCAGCATGAGCTTTGCTCTGCAAGGTGTTGTAGGCATGAGCCTCCTTTACAAGCCCATTTGGGCAAGTGACAAATCTAGACACCACAAAACCTTCCTTCCTCCTTTCAAGGCTGTTACTTCCCAAGGCTCAAAACTTACTATTTCCTCTAGTCTGGAATCTCTTCCAAGATATTTAAGAGAGCTATAACTTAGGGACTATTCTTGTCTGTTGGATCTTCGCTCTCTAAGAAGGGAAGAGCAGGATGGCAGCACCCGGGATAGCCATGTACATCACGCTATCCTGACACAATTATCTTGCAGACACTGCAAATCCCTACAAGCTGAATATTCAACCCTTACTGCTGCTGCTGGCTTTATTAGACATGTTTCAGGAAGTCATTGTTATCTCCAGTTTATCATCTCAAAGTTGATGACAAGAACAAATTGGGAGGAAGTTGTTTTGAAGACTTGCTAGAATTATTGAATGGAGGCCCACAGCTGCTGGCTGTCACATGTTGAAGTCATTAGCTACTCATAATGACACCTATGAACACCATAATAGTCTGTAATATGTCCTTGTGCAGCATAAAGTCTACCGCTATGAAGTGATTGTGACATCAGAAATGGCATTGCAGTATCTCACTTTAAAAACCCCCACCCTGAAAACAAGATGTCAAATCCTGTGTTAACAGAGGGGTAGGAAGTTACACAACAAAGCAGACTAAGGCACAGAGAAAGCCAGTCACTTACCCAGCAAGAAATTTAGCTAACAAAATAAGGAGTAAGCATATGTTGAATTATGTTTTCTGGAGCTCCAGCATCTCACCCTCAGCTTTTCCTTGGACCACAGATCCAGAACTCTTTCCCAAAAGTTTTGAACAATATCTTTCCTCCTAAAGGGCCCAAGGGGGTAAAGGATAAAGGCAGGACAGATTTTTAAATAGTATCATGCACCCTTTTGCTAAGCGTGGGCCAGGAGGTGCAAGATTGAGACTCAATTCAATTGCTTCTTCCAGAGATTTATAACACCACTTCCAGCCTCTCAAGACTATTTTCTGCCACCGGGTCTCTGATGGGAACGTGAGAGAGGCACCACCAATATTCAGGATCTGCTCTCAGAAGCAACGCTTCTTCTCTAACCCAGAGCTGTCATACAAAATTGTTCATTTCTGTCCTCAATTCCGCTGATTTATTGTAAAAGCGGAACCTCTGCCCTTTCACTTGTGGGGATTAGAATAAATATGTGATGCTTGGTCATGTAGCAAGACATTCTCATGGACCCCAGCCCCAAGCCATGTCCACAAGTTGACTGGGCATGGTAAAGTGAAATATAACCATGAACAGAAAGAACAACATTAATAGTTACTCTCTTATAAATAAAAATAATAATTTTTATTTCAATATACACACATAACTCTTGTAATTGAGTCGAAACTCCAAAAGATGTTTTTGCTATGTGTTTGTGTATGTCAGTGAGAGGAGGTCAGGCTACATTTTATTCATCTACTACGTTTCAGACCTTGAATGACTATTCCTGCAGCCAATAACTTTCCACATAGCCCAGTGTGGTTCAAAGCAGGTCATGATCAGTCAAGATGTGACTCATGCACATCTTAAACATCTGAAAGTCATTCCTTCCCTTCCCTGCTCCACTATGGTTCTTCTAAAATAAAACAAACATTTTTCACCTCCTGTTCAAATTCAAGTCTGCAGAACATCTGACTCACCTGAAAGAAAATGTCACAAATTGCATTATAGCAGAACATCTTATGACGGAAACCCTTGTGGAAGGTTTTATTAAAATATCACAAAAGGGCCATTCATCCTAAAGTATCTCCTGGCATTGAAAGAATTCTATCCCTGCAATGCAACTCTGGAGAAGGGTTCAAATACCCTCTTTAAAAACCAGATCATTTCTTTAAAATATGCACATTTCTAATGTAATTTATGTAGAAAACCTTATTGGTTTTATTCCTGTTAAATGCCATAGGACTCTCCATAATGGAATTAATTTCAGAAGGAAAAAAATACCATTTTAAATTTATTTAATCCCATGAATTAATAAAAGCATTTTTCTGACCTACATTAAAAAGGACAGGGCTAGCCTAAAATGCAAACTCCTCCTCTGAGGTTTCTTCACTCATTTGTGAGTTATACAGCTAGTTAACTAGTCCTACAGCATTAGACATGAAATTCAACTCAGACCCACGTCTTTCCATCCAGACAAACTCTATTGAAATGACTAAGTTCAATTTCTTCTTCTGGAATAGTGACTATACAATGAAAGTATTCCATAAACCGTGTACATTTACAAGTAACTAGAAATGTGGCACTGCTTCTACTACAACTCATAAAAAGTCTCCAAAATTATAGAGAATTTAAACTATGCAGTAATCCTAAAAATCACTGTCCAATCAAATATGGGGAAAGATTTGAAACTTAATCACTCTCAAAAACAAGCTCTGCAAAACAGTTTAACTACTCCTGTTAATCCAAAGATCAACAGATTTGATAAATAAGGTTTGCTTTGAATTTTTACCTTAAGTGAGACGAAAAATAACAGGAGGTCTAAAAAGAAAAGCCCTAAATATCTTAGATTATCACACAAAATTGCAGGATGCACAACAACAATAAGGCAGTTGTACATGGTTCTGGAAAAGTCTCAAGAAAATAAATAGTATTTCTGAAGAACAATATCACCCATTTCCATTCTAGTTGAAACTTCTTAATTGTGTTAACCTCTTAATTACGTTTCTTTAAAAATATACATATATGTACATGTATATGCATATATATTATAAATGCATATATATGAACCTTTTTCACACCCTCCCACTTGCAAGCCATTAATATGTATGACAAATGAAGGGGGATGCATATCTTAACTATGCATTTAACATCACTGTATAATGGACCTTAGCTGTATTTAGGATCTCTAAGCTGCAGCACTGTGTCTTCAATATCCATATTTCTTAACAGGGAGATATAAGAACAGCACCAAAGCTCATGGAAGCCCAGGTTTGCAGAATAAGAGCACATTACTATCATGGAGCCTTCAAGTTCTCCACCTACCAGAAACACCTGAAACTGATGTATTAGAATAAATGGTCTTATTATTAGGAATTTCCCTGTAAAATTTACACGGATATGTATGAACATTTACACCTTACAAAAAGTTCCATTCTTGGTGCAACCAGTAAGTGTTATGACATCAGTAGATACATTATTCCCGTAGGAATAAGGAATATAAAGATGTGGGAAAGTTAATTCTTCCTTTCATCATGTTTAATTCTACACTTAGAGTAATAGCTCCTGTTCTTATGGTCCTGATATTTTACATAACACAGGAGTACTTTTATATAGCTTCTTGCCTATTGTATTTCAGGAGTGAAGAGAGACTTAGTCATAACTTAAATATGTGATTCCAAGATGTATAAACACAAAACTTTACATTAAGCAGGAGGCAACCAAAGAAGATGGAATTCCACAAACACTAAATTTCAGGGTAATTTATCAGTGACTTCCACGCTGTGAATGCACATGTACATAAAGGCATAGCGAATTTTTTTGTACAGCAGGAAGAAAAGCACTCACCTTGGAAGCTTTAATATTGTAAAAAAGAAAATGTATATATATCTAATATTACCAACCAGAATTATTCTTCAAAACTGCTGAATTAATGCCTCTAAAAAGTATGTACTTTCACAGTTGAAGTTTTTAGGTGGCTGACAGGAAAAAAAGGCAGCACAGAATTGATCAGGCAGGTATAGACTTTTAAACTCTGCTACATGAACTACTTACTTAGAGGACCTTAGTTAAAAGATACAAAAGATCACGCTCAAGAGCAGATGCTGCAGGATTTCCTTAGAACAGCAGGCAAAGTTTCTTTAACGTGTGACCCACTTTCCTTTCATTAGAAAACTCTGGTGGAATGAGGGAGTATGAGAATAGAATAAAACCTCCATTAAATAGAATTTCTTCACCCAAAGCAACTAAACGACACCAAGAAAGAGCAAATGGCACAACTAAATGGAACACTTGGCTACAACTCCTGGGCAACAGCAACTTAAATACAGAAGCTATTGAAAAGGTCGGGTTTTTTTGCCCACTCCATGAAATACCAGATTTGCTCGCCCTGACGTTTACTGGGGCTTCATGAATTTTCTCATTTCGTGTCAAATCACTTGGACTGAATGACAAACTCTTCTTCATTAAAAGGCATCAAGTTTTTTAATCCCCACAGTTTTAAGCCAGAAAAGAACATTCTTCAGGTTCTAAACACGTTTCTGGTGCTTAAATAGACCACAGGAAGCTTGGGGGTGCAGGGAGAAAATCCAACAGGCATCTATTGCTAATAATTAGGAAAACACATTCATTTACGTTATTGGTTGCTTTAATGATATAAGTATGTGGTCTGCACTACTATTCAAACCTAATAGTAGGTCTGATGTCAAAGTCCTGAGAATAGGTGATTTTGTAGAACAATAAGTAGAGTTGTGGGATCTTGATCATTACAAACTCATCTTTTGCCCAAACAGGCAGCTGCTGGCTTTTTGAATTGTTATGAACAGAGATAGAAGCCATTCTTCAAATATCTAGATGTAATCCCTGAGACACCCAGAAGCATCTGTGCTCAAACGATACCTTGATTATTCATTTGCCATTAAATTCCATCACAGATAATCAGATATCTAGTGATACTGTATCATTCCTCTTCTGTTTCTTACATACCACTTTATGTTTTCACAGCTGAAAGATAATTTCCACTGGTATTTCTCCAAGTCATGTCTTGGCTTTCTGGAGTGTGCTCACCAGCATCCCTCTTGGTCTGCTTTAATTTGGGCTCTCACCAGTGCCCGACAGAAGACGTGTTGCGATGACAGCACTTGTCAAAACATCGCACTTGGCAATTGTGTGCGTGCACGTACATATATACAGAAAGAGATGGAAGGATGCAGACTCCCTTACAAGATTCGTACATTTTAATTTCAAGTACCAAATATAAATATATTCCAAACTGAATTTAGAATACTACTTTTTAAAAAGCATCAGGTTGAAAATGTTGTGAAAGATTACTTTCAATTTATACAGCGTATCAATAACACAGCCTTATAGGACATTTGGGCATACTTCTCATTAATCTGATTAACAACTGCCACCATCTTGTGAGTACAGTTCATACCTGTGAGATCCATCTCTGGCTCATAAATTCCTTAAATACAGCTATAAGTTACACCTCATTCTCACAATCCAGATGTATTTTTCTGCCAATAAATAAATACCAGATGAAGTTAGTCATTAACAAGTTAATACCCAAAAAGTAAGATAAATAGGAGAAGCAACAGAAGTATTGAAAATAAATCTCAGTAAGACAGTACTACACGTTTTGCAGCAGTCAGTTAAAGAGATGTATAGAACCCATCTACGATAACATGCTTATTATTGTCCTTTCTTTGTTATGTTATCTGTATTTAGCAAGTTGTTGCAGTCAGAAAAAAGACCTGTAGCATTAACCATTTCCACAGTGCCACATTAGTGCTCAATTGTTCCAGTGGTGACCACTCCATATCCAATACTGCTGCAGTTCAATGGCTCCTGTAATACGATATTAAACTTTGATCACATCGTCATCTATTTCAGTTGCACCTCAGAGTCGCACTTCATACAACTTCATTTTATACATGGTTTGAAAATATATTGGGATAAACTGCAAACTTGCAATCATGCAAAACGCATATTCATGACTAATTTGCAGCCTGGATTTCACTGATATTCCTTGAGTCCTTAAGGATAAGGAGAAGCCTGCTAGTTCTACAAGGCATGTTTTTCTACAGATGCTATTACCATGACCTGTAGCAGCATATATATAATCTGTAGTGCTTGGAAAAACTCTTTCACAGTCTGAAAAACTACTCAAAGAAAGTCTGACTGATAGCTGGGCAGGCCTAAAGAGAAATTTGTATTTCACATTTATTATTTCACATTTACTTGTAGTCAACTATCAGTTGGAAATGACTCACATTCAGCACTAGGATACATTAATATCCCACCAAAAAGTACATATCAGTCTACAGTAGCTGGGCATAATTTTTTAAATTCAGTTTTTAAAGTGATAACTTGTTACTTGCATGGAACATAAATCTTGTCTGAACCCAAATTCTGCATTCAACTACATAGAATAAACATGCAAAGCGTTGCCATGGAAACTCTATACTAACAAGTTACAGATTTGATCTCCAGTTCACAGAAAAGACAGCATTTCTTTTTAATTGCTCCAGCCAGTTAAAAATAGCAAGCGCTGCTTCTCAAGATACAGTCAAGAGTATTAAAGTGATAACTGCTTCATGCTGGCTCTGTTTCCCACTTACTCTTCCACCTGCACATCTTTTCCTCCACCAGTCATCCAAAACTCCCTTGTATTCCCAATGTTGACCAGTACTTCCAGTTTTCAAGGGCTGGCATCTTAACCCTGCACATCCCTGACATCAGAAAAGTCTTGGGGCAGCTGTTTGCATTAAGCATCCCAAATATTACCCAGAGTAGTGAAACTTTTTTGCTTGAGCTCCTCAAAGAACAGCAGCCTGAGGCAAACACCCACATGAAGAATTTCAGTCTGAGCAGCTCAAGTTTGGCAGCATCAGAAAAAGCTGAAACCCAAATCTTCTCACGCTAAGTGTCAGGAAACTTTCACCAAGTGACACAAGTGCTTCTGTCTATAATAAGCACATGTAGAAATGCAGAATTGAGACTGTTCTTCCGCAGGGTCAATATGTGGACAGAGGATTTTGCAAGATTGCTGACAAAAGCAGTTGGAAAACTAAGACAAGAAGCAGCTGAGAGAAAAGAACATGAAAGTTGAAATGCTGGTGAGACATGAAACACATGGGAGTATAAGTGTTAAAATGTCACAGGATGAAGGGATAAGGTTATTAAACATGAGTGTGTCAGCTGCGTCTGACAAGGTTTACTCTCGGCTCTGCTGTGCTCGGCACTCCAGGCAGCGAAATGCTTGTTCTGCTCAGGATCAGCTCTGAAATCTCCTACCCCACACATCAACAGTGCTCCCACCAGCCTGCTCCGATCCAGCAACCTGGGAGACAAGGCAAATTCTTAAGGAGTTCCTATAGCAATGAAAAAAATCCCTTCGTTATCCTCCAAGCGAACTTTTCTACTTTTGTGCCCATTAAGCATTTAGGTGCATTTCTAAATACAAACATGTACATGGGATTTTGCTACAGTTGAAAAGCACACAGCCTGTTTCTTTGCATTTAGCTGGGAATTAGCAAGAACACACTTGATCTACCATGATGTCAAAGGAGAGTAAAGGGCTGTGAACATGAAGTCTTGTTCCCATTGCCATTCTCTTCTAGTATGGGATTGAAATATTGACAGTCTCTGAGACCAATGTGTTCTGAAAACTATGACAACCATGTCTAGAAACACCAGTGAATAAAGACAACTCACTGCAACAAGATTTGTTGGTATCGTGATATACAGGCAAAATTCTATGAGCTTAACATGTCTTCACTACTTCTTGAGTTTCACTATGGTTAGAGATGCAACCTATAATATCTTCACAACAACTTCTGTTCAATTATTCCTAGAGCCTTTATTAAATATCGTCATTCAGACCAGAAACCAGAAGTTTATATAATTTAAGGCTCAAAGATATTATTTCCTACAAAATACACTACTGCAAATGGAATAATAAAGAGATTACATAGTCCATTTATTGTTAAGCAACCTACCAGAATTATATCTATTTATTCTAACAGTCTAGCAGGAGTTCTTTTTCCATATAACTCTGACAAGTTTAACTATTAGAACTTCCTAGTACTCTATCATAACGTTACATCATTTATTTTTACCCTTTAGTTTTCCAATTTATTTATTGGGCTACATTACACTGTAAATGAAATCCTAAAGTCATTACTCATGAATTTATCACTAGACACAGCCCATGTGTCTAGGTAAAGTTTAGGTATGTTCCCCCCTTGTTTCAAGCAGATAATTGAGGAAAAGAAATCACTACATTAATGGAATCACACAAAGAAATATCACTGTGTTCATGGAATCACACAGACATGTTGCCATGACCGAAGAGATCACAAAACATCAACACTGCAAATACATGCCAGAACATGCATCCATGGGTTCTGGCAACAGAATCATTGACATATCACTAACATTTTTATCCTTAAGATCTAGTCTGATACACTACCCAAAAACAGAAAAGAGGAAGAAAAGGTAGATTTCAGCCAAGTATGCTGTCAGACACTCCAGCACCTGCTGACAACAAAGCATCAAAAATTGATGCTTGCATCGGTACAGGTAGAGTGTATTACTTTTTTCTTAAATTAAAGACTTAACTTTTAAGTCACATTTACAGTCTGAGAGAAAGAGAAATGCATGTCTGTGTCCTTCACCTTTTGGGTTCTGCCTTACCCCACAATAATGATTTAAAATGTGTAAGTGAATCCAAGTGCTCCCCACTGAGCAGGACAAAATTCCAGCAAGAATATAATTATTTCATAGGGCAAGTTAAAGCTGCACCAGCCTCTGGGAATACAGACACTATAGCAGAAAACAGACCGTGAACCCCTCTGACAAACCGGTGAGGGTTATTCGACATGCAGAAGCCAGATGTGCGAGAGTTTAATTCCATTCTGTACCCAAGAAATTAAACCGGTGCCCCAAGCAGGGACAGAGATGTACAAAGGCCAGGAATCATCTGCTCATTCAATTGTGGGAAAACAGTCTGCATTTTACTTGTTTTAGAACTCATTTTACGCCAAATAACTCAGAGCCTATCTGTGCTAACAGGCTAGAGGGAGAAAGCACGTGCATTGCTGTATGTCTGGTAAATGAGCCCATCGCACAGTGGAGCAGCACAAAGGCAAGCAGAGTACAAATTGACCTTAAAAAGCAGAGAAATCTTCCTTCTCGGTTTTAATTGCCCTTGTACTCAAGCGTGAGCTATTTCATGATGCAAATTTATCCTTAGAAGTGGCGACTGTAAACAGATGTTCTTTTGGCAGTCCCAATTACTGTCTAACCGAGGTATTCCAGGCTGATAAATGCACCAAATGAACATGCTCAGCACAGTACCTAAAAACATGCCTTGTTTTACCTAGAAAAGAAACCTGAAGGGGTTTCACCAAGATTCAGATTTTTTCATTAGATGCTGGACAGTCACTCAAGCAGGATTTCCATGTGCTTTTACACATTTTATTCAAGGATATGCTACCAAGTTGTAAATTGAATTTTCATGGAAATTTCAATGCATCCTGTATTTTTTTTTGCACAGAAGTATATAGACAGAAGGCTTGTATGAAAGTTTATAGTCACAAACAAGCAACATCCTGTAATCTGAAGAGCCGTCTTGCTTTTGTAGAGCAGATTGTGACAATCCATTCCCAAAAATGGGAAACTAATATAAAGGGATTCAATGCTAATGAAGGAAAACTACCTAGATTAGCTGAAAGCTTATGAAGTTAAGTCAGAGTTTAAAGCTCAGCTTTCATGGCCTTCAACAAAATCTGAACTCTGAGATCAGACAGAGCTTGGATTGCACTCCGACACACAGTAATTCCTAAACTAAAATATAAAAGAAAATTGAGGAAACTCATGAAGTGAACACTGGATATCTGCATCTGTAATCTATAATTAAGCACTACACCATATTCACTCACCTCTGGTTAGAAGGAGTTCGAATAATAGTTGTTTTCTCTAAAAAGACAGCTTTGCTACATTATATTCTCAAACTTTCAATGATGTTAAGAAATATCACATTTAATCTGTTATGAAGCATTAATTACCTATTTTCATAGAACTGCTCCTTACAGATCCCATGTCCTTCCCTACATTTTGTGTTGAATTATATACATCTAAGTAGAGGGAAGAAATTAAAGTTCCTTATTATTTCACTGCTTATATTCTATTATGCACAAATATAAAATACCTTTTGTATAAAGTTAGTGATTTAAGAGCTAGCTTTTTAAATAGTCCAAAACCAGACACCACCTAGAAGTTTTCATATTGTATGTTTCCAGACAGGTACAAATCTAAAGTTCTTATCAGATGTAGTTCTTGAAATACACACCTATAAAAGCATCAGAGAATACTAAGTCACTAAATTGCACTCATCCCATGCAACTGTGTCTTTTCTCTTGGCCCACAAACATCAGTTCAGCAACAGTAAGAACAGATGTTTATCTGGACTCCAATGGAACTAAGAGGGCACCAGGCTGAGAATGAACTTCCATCTTCAGATTTCATGATCTGAATCATAACCAGAGTAATGTGGTTTATTAGTTAATTATGCCAGTACACAGAGCCCTTTGGACAGAAGGTTTTACACATGTAGTTGTCCTTGAACGCCCCCAAGAAGGAAGGAGGCAGAACAAAGCAGCTGGGGGTCCAAAACCAGCACCATTGTCAATCTCAATATCTTCAGCGTGCCCAAGACACAGCACAGCCTGCTTGTTTCTTGCAGCTAAGCACTTATTGTCTGGATTATAGATGTTTCATAGAGCACTTGAATGGCCCTGAAGAGGACAGGACAGCGGTGGAAACTCTCCCTTCCAGCCTGACCTGCTGCTCTGTAACTCAGAGGGTTCCATAAGCACATTGCTTTCTATTACAGGTGGCATTTACAGAGACAAGAACTCTTCTGCAACCAGAAATTGATTTTCCCCTTTAATCCACTCCTCTGAGATGATGGTGGCACACAACAAAGCCAGAGGAGAAATAACTGAAGTGGGACTGACTAAGTAGAACTGCTGTGGAGAGCGTCAGAGCTGGAGGCTTTGCTAACCAACCCTGACAGACACCGTGCCCACCACCGCCCGTCGGGGCTGTGCCTGCTCCCGTAGAAACCAGTGACAGTGCTGGTATTGATCAGCTTCAGTCCTCTCCTAGTGATATTTAAACTGACGGTTAATGACTGTAGAGTAACATGCCAGAGCTGCAAAGTCTTCTATAAATATCCACAGGTGCTGCAGGTACTTTGCCTGGCACTGAGCTGTTCCACACCTTTTCTGGATAGGGCTACATGTCTTTGTTGCTTTAAAAAACCACCCATGGCGAAAGCAAGTACTGCTGACTCCCAAGCCACAGTTACAATGGCATCAAAGCCACTCTTGCAGCCACTTGCCTGAAGTTTAAAATTCAAATGAATATTTCTATTAGCTGGAAGAGAGGTATAGCAAGTATCTGAACACTCCCGAGTTAATTCCCATCTATAATTTAGTCAGCAATAAGGCTTCTTTTTAAATAATTAAATGAGCATAACTTGCAAAACTCAGGAATAGGTTCTCTCTCTAGGCTTTCGTGCAATAACAACAACATGATTCCTTCATTACCAGTAAGTTGCCCTGTTCAAAGATCAACACTAGAATCACTGTGCCCTTTCAGACCTTGTACTCGATAGATTTTCTTGTAGCAGTGCAACGATATGAAGAGTTTCATAAGACAGAGGTATCGAAATAGACATTTATGGGGCAGACTGAGTACTATGTAAAGAGTGTCACCTTGGAAATGACAATCATCAACCTGCAAGTCACTTGGCCAGGATTTTTGAAACAATTTCCCTTGTACCTGCATTATTCTGCACACACAAGAGTGCAGGGTAAAAATCGCCTTTCCCCTGCCCTGCAGCCCCTGTCAGCTATTGTGAAAAGCTTTGTGGCACTTCAGAAATGTAGCAGATATAGCATCTTCATTCCTATTCCAAGCCACACTGCCTGTAATATCAATACAAAACAATAAATTGGAGGTGTGGTTATACCTTTGGGAAACGTAGGAAACTTTTGTGTCAATAGTACCACCTGCTGGATTTTGAGAGGATAAAAGTTAGAGACTAATCAACACTGATAAGAGATTATGACAGAACTCAATGCCATTCTTACACAAATTCCACCATAACTAAACTGTTACAAACGAACCATTAACAAATCACCAGATTCTCTAATGAGCTGCAAAAAAAAACCAGCAGAAGACTCACCGACAATTTTAATATGTATTTCTTGTTAAAGCAGATACTCAGAACTCCTTACACACAATTCATCAAATTAATTAAAAAAAAAAAAAAACAAAAAAACACAACTAATTGATCAACCTAGCAGCTCCATTTAAAATGCAATGTGCTACTAAGATTAACATTAGTGTTATGTATGTGTGGTTTTGTTTGGTTGGTTTTGCTTTGGGTTTTTTTCTTTGTTTTTTATTTGGTTGGTTTGGGGTTTTTTGGTGGGAGGGTTTTCTTGTCTTTTTAATTTTTGTCTTCCTAAAGTTATTCCACTACAATATTATTTAGCAGAGTGGGGGAAGCAGACCAAAAAAAGAACCCAAACCACTAAAACTAACAACCAAAAAACTCCAATCATCCATTACTATTGAGCTACCAGACATCATTTCTGATCTCACAGCATCAAGAAATACTCAAGCACATAATTGAAGAGCAACCCATAATTGCAAAGAGTACACTTCACTGTCAATCGATCGCTGCTGTGTTGATGAAGATGAGCTTCAACCCTTTTACAGGCAAAGGACAGCGGGATGCTCTGCACTGTTCACCCTCAGCACAGGGAGGAAGTTTCCAAAGAAAAGCAGAGCTTGAGTGGGAAGGATTAGGAGACTCTCTCCTAAGAAAGACAGTCAACTGTCACTGCATGTTTCAGATAAGCTTCCCAAGGCAACACAGATTAATTCAGCCAAAAACCACAGGGCAGATCTGTTTCACTGGTGGTATCACACACACACCCTGGAGAACCAGCTGCTCCAAGACAGAGAGAACTTTATCAGTCCTCACCTGGCTCCCGGAACACAGCAGGGCTTGCTACTCCCTCATATAGAGCCCAAATTACCCCCAAAAGGTGAATTTGTATCCAATTTTCAAGCTACCACTGGTTATCAATGTATCTTCACTCACAGATCCTGTTGATTTCATTTCAAACTACATGGATGCAGAGTTTCTTTAAGCTCATTGCAGAAAGCTCCAGTTACTAAACAACTTCAAACTAATTGACTTTATTGAAAGGTTCTTTATAAAACTTCAGCTGTAAAAGCACAAGCCTTGAAAACCCTCAGTGATACTCTATAAGCCCTTTGTTACAGAACAAAAACTTGTTACCATGTTTCCTACTACTTCTCATTAAACAACTTTCTGACTGCCTTATGAAGGCACTCGCAAAGAACTGAAGTTTAGCTTGAACTACTCACCTTTTCAGTTGTGTTTTACCACTTCTTGCTGCTAGAAAGCTGCACTTTCTCCATACAGAATTCTGTCCAAATGTGCTTCAATCTTCCTCTAAACCATTTAGATGCAGAAAAGCGTCTTTTAACTGCACTCAGGGATCCTCAACTGATGGATCAAGCAAGGGTCACAACCAACCAAGGACCCCTCAGCTCTAACCTGAAGCTTAACAAACACTAAGCACTTAACCCACATAACTAAAATTAAAAAAAAATAAATGCTTTCAATTCAAAGCAGAAATTACACTACACCTCACAGCAGGAAAGCTGCAGCACCTCTGCTGCAGTTCCCAGGCCAACACAACACAGCCCAGCTGCCCTCAGAGCTTTTGTGGGCTCCTGCAGACAATCTCAGCCTCGTTATTCAGTGATGGGCAGCAGCTGAGCCTCCTTCTGCTCCCCCTTCGAGGAGCCTGATGGCAGCCAGACTTCCATTATTCAGTTCAGAAAGCTCAGGACCACGTTGTGACTTGTAGCCTGAGTTCAGCAACGCAGTAATGCTCTCTGATGGCTTATTACAGCTGCAAGAAACAAACACAACTTAAATCAGTACTTTATAATAATGTAGGACATCATGGGGTTGTGGAATAAATTGCAGGACCAGAACATTGATGCAAAAAGATATATCATGTTCAAAATCACAGAGAACTGGGTAGATGTTGCACTGTTTATGAAGAATACAAATTACACTCTCCACATCGTCCTTGGGGATGGATGTACAAACCGACACCCAAAATCAGGAAATGTTGTTGAACAGGGTGATGCTGAAGTCAACTACAAATAACTAGGAGACAAGGTGGTAAAAAAAAATTAAGAAAAAGTAATACTAGAACAGCCAGAAAACAGACTTCTGGAAAACTTGGTATCAGTAAACTGAGGAAACCAATGTAGGCCTGCAAGGACAGAAAATCTTGCATGGCAGCTCCTGGCCATAAGCCACAGCAAATTATTTCAGAGAGGACAAAAGACTGAACATCAAACAAAGCATCAATCCATTTAAAAACAGTAGTTTTCTCATTTAAAATATATTAAAATAGGAAGAAAAGTCACATACATCTCAGGATGAACATAAATGATTACCAAAAAATACGAATTATGTTTCCTTCCGCTACGCATACAAGTCAAAAAGGCTAAAGCTGCTGGGTGACACAGATGCACATGTCACCTCGGCACAAGGAAAGGGCTGCACAGGTCTCTGTCAAACCCACCCAGCCCTGAGCTGCTCAAAATCCACCCTGACCCATTGAGTCGGCTGTTCTTGGGTTCTTGGGGAAAAAGCAGCACACGGAGGGGCCTTTGGTGCTGATTGGTGAGGTGGCTGCAAGCCAAGGTTGCATGAGAACACTGACAGAAAATCATAGAACATCCTGAGCTGGAAGGGACCCACAGATGGTCAGAAATCAGTTTAAAATATATCTGTGGAACATTAATTTTAACAAGTGTCAATCCTGAAAGACTTGAGCACCTATTGCATCAATGCCTTGTGTCCCAAGCGGTTCCACTGCTCAGCAGGTGTGAAACAGAAGCAGACCAAGCTTCCTCTTCTGTTTATTAGATCTCTATCCTCAAGTCACCTTCTACAGTAAGAACTATTTCTTCTAAATGGAAAATACACAGCTTTGTTTTCGAATTTTGAAATAGGATTTTTAAAAATGAAAAGAACTCAACTGAAGTGAGTGTAATACTGTAATTTTTAGAGTAAATCTAAGCTGATTCAGCAAAATATATGAAAAATTACTGTCTTGCAGCCCATCATATTTGAAATGACTATATGAATTATTCTTTGAGACAGCCCAACTTGCGCAGCTTTGCAATGGGGTAACAGGAAAGAAGAAACTCATAGAATGTCCTGAGTTGGAAGCGACGCACAAGGATCATTGAGTCCAACTGCTGTCCCTGCATGTGACAACCCCACAGTTCGCACCGTGTATGAGGCCCTTGTCCAGTCTCTTCTTGAACACTGTCAGGCTTGGGGCTGTGACACCTCCCTGGGGAGCCTGTTCCAGTGTCCAGCACCCTCTGGGTGAAGAACCTTTTGCTAATGTGCAACCTGACCCTCCCCTGGCACATCTTCCTGCCATTCCCTTGGGTTCTGTCATCGGTCACCAAAGAGACCAAGGCCGCACCAGTGGAGAGCAGACCAGGTTTTGGCAACAGGCAAAACAGCACCAGCTTTCACCAGTGAAACGGAGAAATAAACTTAATAGCAGAGTCAATTACGCTGTTAAGTGGTATTCTTTATTTAATCAGTGCTGGGGATCATCCTCTGTAAGTGCTCCAAAGATTGGATGCTCTTGTGTTGCTCATATTCACATAATTATCACATATAGATTACAATTTTTGAAAATTTTGACATACATCTATACTAAGAAATATTTTATTGTGTTAGTTATAACTGTTCAATTTCTTACTTACAATACATCTATTAATTATTAGTTAAATATAAACTAAGCACTCTACTTCTAAACAATGTATCACTTAATCAGTCCCCTCCAAGCTCAAGAGCCCCAGTTCCCCGGGAGATGCTCCATTCCATCACCTCCGTTGCCCTGGGCTGGACTCCCCAGCAGTTCCGTGCCCAGCGCCCGGCGCTCCCGTGCGCTCTCCCGGCCGCCGGGCGGCAGCACCGGGCCGGGGAATCGTTGAAACAACTTCCAGCGGGCTCTGAATCCCCGTATCATGTTTACCGGGCCGAGCTTGACGTTAATTAGATCGTTATCCCTTTTGTCCGAACAGAATCGATTTAATTTAGTTTAACTGCCGAGGCAGGGAAACCAGCGCGGGCCCGCCGGAGCCGCCCCCCGTACCCCGCCGGCCTCTCCGGCCCGGCCATGCCCGCCCCCGGCAGCTCGGAGCGCCGCGCCCGGCCCCATGACGGGGCGGGCCCTGCCGGAGCGTGGGGCCGCGGGCGGGGCCGGGGCCGCCGCTGCTTCCCCAGCCGCCGTCACCCCAACGGCCGCCGGCCCGGGGCCGCCATGGGGCTGTGCCTGCCCTGCATGGGGGGCGCCGTCAAGGACGTGGTGGAGACGCCCGACCCGGTGAGTGCGGGCCCGCGACGGCCCCGGGGCGGTTTCGCTCTCTTCCCTTCTTCCGCCCGGTTGTTTGTGAGCGGGCGGTGACGCCCAGCGGCGCCGGGGCGGGGTGGGGGGAACGGGCCGCCTTCCCCAACGTGGGGCCGGGGCTCCGCGGCCGCGCTCGGTGCGAGGCCTCACGGTGCCCGGGGAGCGGCTGCGGGGGAGGCTCGGCCCAGGCCCCAGAGGGGGAACTGCCGGGGCTCCCCGGGGCCTGGCACCGCGTACCCTCCCTGAGTTCTGTCCCGGCCCTTTCCTTAGCGCTTTTGTGGAGGGTTTGTGACATAATCGAGGCCGAGGTGCCCCTCATTTTAACCAGAAACGGCGAAACTCTGCTTTTCTCTCAAATGCACAGTTATGCTCACTTTTAAATCACCTTCATAGGGTGAAATTTATTAATGTTTACAAATATATAAAGGGTGAGTTTCATGAGGATGGAGCCAGGCTCTTCTCCGTGACAACCAACAATAGGACAAGGGGTAATGGGTTCAAACTGGAACACAGGAGGTTCCACTTAAATATGAGAAGAAACTTCTTCTCAGTGAGGGTGGCAGAGCCTGGCCCAGGCTGCCCAGGGAGGTTGTGGAGTCTCCTTCTCTGCAGGCATTCAAACCCGCCTGGACACCTTCCTGTGGAACCTCAGCTGGGTGTTCCTGCTCCATGGGGGGATTGCGCCGGATGAGCTTTCCAGGTCCTTTCCAACCCCTGAAATTCTGGGATTCTGTGAAGTTTCTCCTGCGTAGCTCAGAACCCATCTCTGTGTGTTGTTGGTAGCCCTCACCTGAGGGGTTTGTTGGGGAAGGGAATTATGTATCACATTATTTTCTTTGCTGCCCTTTGAACACAGAAAAGGGACTTGGAATATGATATGATAAATATCTGGCTGATGTAAATATGCCGTAAAACTGAAACAAGACAGAAAAGGACAGCAAAGGTCTCATGAACAAGTCTTGCCAACGTTAACCACTGCGACTGAAAAGTATCACAACTGATTTTTGGGGAGTTCCGTTACATGTAAGACATGTTTAAAAAGATTGTCACAGAATAGTGTTTTTCATGTATTGCTCAGCTCAGCCCTTCTCAGCCATTTTTCTCTGCAGTAACGTTTAGATGTCTCTAAGAATTTCAGTTTACCAGGTTTGTTGGGGACCAAGGTTACTAAGGGCTTGATTATGTCAAGTGAGATTCATGGTTGAAGCATCATGCTAATTATTTATCTTTATGAGTACTGGTCTTTAGAAATTACTCTGTTGAATGTATATATATACCAACCAAACAGAAAAATACCACCACCACACAACAGGTACCGTACGCAGTCTTGTGGTAATTTTAGTCCTTGGCTGTTAACCACAATCATACACAGTCAATGCTTGATTTGAAAGAGCCAAATGCAAAATATCCATTAGTTCCCAAAGAACAAGCAACTACAGCGTGACGTGACGCCGTGGTGCCATGTAACCAAGCACACATTTCTGCAGGAACAGTAGTGTGGGGACAGAAAGCAAACAGTCAGCTTGCTTGACTTACTTTCCTTTTACTCCAAAAAGGCATTTCACACCATGTGCCTTCTCATTCCAGTCTGAATTTTTTGGAGTGAAGGCGTCACGCAGGCAGCTGAATACAGAGTTCTGGTGGGGTTTGACTGGTGGGGTCAGCAGCTGTTCCTCCAGCACATTAGTCATTAAAACCATTTTTTTTTCTTACAGACTGGCAACTGATGCTAATTGACTTAAGGTTGGCATTTTGTGGCAGTTTGCTTTGCAGATTTGAGTCATATTTAGAATTTAAGACTTATAAACGAATGTACAGACTGTACTGGGATAGAATTTCACTATCTTTCATGTTTTATTTAGGAAATAAAAAGAAGACAACTAGCAGAAGCTGCTGAAAAGAGGCAGATGGAGGTAATGTCTGATAAAATGCCATTTATTCAAAGTGCGTTTTGGTAACTGGTTTGTGGGGAAAATAGCTCAGGCTTCTGGAGGAACACTAGATGCCATGGTTGGATTGTGGGAATCGCCATTAAATATTTTCATAATATTATTAGTGTTTTACCTTTGTACTATTTTAATATGTATTTGCAATAGCGTTTCACCGCTAGGTAAGTGCCCAGAGACCATTGCAAGATAACCGATTTTGTTTGAATGGGAGAAGTTTTGCAGTAGTTAGAAAATAACCTAAGAACTGAATAGCAAGTTCAACATTATTTTTTTCCCCACTGTAAAACTTGAATACGAAAGATTGAAAAATATTTCAAACTGGATTTGTCAAACAGCTGTTGTGGTGGCAATTTCTAGTGGTTCTGCACTTGTATTTCTCTTACAAATGCAGGTGGTGGGCACTTGCAAGTTCAGTTTATCAACCTGGCAACAATTGAGCACATTTCTCAGCTCAAATTCCAGCAAAGAAGTAGTATTAACTTATTCTGTCTTTTTAAGCTTGCTAATCTTTAACTACTTCAGTATCCTTCAATTTAGAAGAGATAAGGTGCAAATATTCTAGCAGAGTGTAGAACTAGGAAGCCTATTTCTTCTGTTCTTTTCAAAAAAGGCTTATAACATGCACTATACAAAATCTGCAATAAATCAAAAATGTGACTTAAGAGATCACAGCTGAACTATGAGGAAAGAGGAACGTGTTGTTTGTATGAGTGTTAGTGACGTTATGTATTGAATTAAAATTCGACCATTATTGACGAGGACCGTATTGATCTGGTTTTAAGGGAGTTTGGTGAATAACTGGAGCAACAGCTGAGTGGTGCTTCAGAGTTCCTCTCTAAAAACTATTTATTTTGTGTCAGACTACATACTAAAAGCAATCCATGTGTCATCTGAAATCTCAAAGGGCTTTTAAGCAAAACTGCAGGAAATACACTTTTGAGAAATGTATGAAATGGGGACATCCCCATCTAGCTATTAAGTTGATAAAAAGCTTCCCTGGGAGGAAGGAGGAACAAAACAACTTATGGATGGCTCTGGAGTTGCATGGTAACCATTCAGCTGCTAAAGAAAAACGTAACTATCACTCTATGTTACTTCTTGTTTTCTTAAAAGCGAAAGAGCTAAAACATCTACCAGATTTTTCTGAGAGCGTTTTAGCCTCTGAATGTTGAGCAACAGAGATGTCTTGCAAGTAGTCTAATTAAATTACCCCCTCGTGAGGGATAAGGGAGTAGATCACATCTTCTTCCCTGCGTAGTGTTTTTCTGAACGTGCTTCTGAACCGTTCATTATTCAGCCTGAAATGGTGTGAGATGTTCTTCCTTTTGAGGTGTTGTATAGAGAGTCTGGGTACCTAACTCACCTGGAAGGCCACTTGTCTAAAGTGAGAAATCACGGGCTCTGAGTAAGTTAGTATTTGTTGGTCAGATTTGCTATAGTAGCCTGTTGAGAATAGTGTTTGGTACCAAGGCTTTGAATTTCAGGTGAGAGCATTGCTGGTTTCTTTTGGTAGGTTTTCACATCTTGTGCATAGCTTATGCTGTAGCATCAGAACCCTAAACTTGCTAAGAATCAGTTTTTAAAACATTTTCTTTCTAGGTTCACAGTGTTAACTGTTTGTTTGTAGTTCAGATGTTCCTACCATCTAGTCCAGGTCCTCATCAGACTCACCATGAGGATGTGACACAGGCAGTTGACAACATTTCGCATCTGTGTCCTGCTGCTCTCCACACGTCCTGTGAAGCTGAAGGGTGGACTGTCACACAGGTTATTTCTGGCAGATCACAATTTAGAAGTTGGATTTCTCACAGCCTGGGCTAGCACTACTGTAATAACACAACCTTTTTTCTCCCCCACATGTAGAGTTCCTATCGATTTCTCTAGTAACTACGCAGAGCTTGTGACTTTCTCTGCCCGCTTATTGAGTGGTAGAATAGAAGCTGTCATTCCGATTTCCATCATCTAGATCCTATTCTCTAGGGAGCCTTTTGATAAAAGAGATAGAAGAAGTGAACGGATGATGAAACAGCTCAAGTTCTTGGAAGTTCTGTCTGTCCAAATTATCTCTTCCCAGTTAATTCTGTTAGGAAGGGTGAGAATAGGCCCTGACTATGGAAAAAAAAAGACACCACAGACTAAAAACTTATGGGACTTTTGGGAAGGGAAGTTCTGTTTTTGCATCTCAGGATGCAAAGCAGGTACATGTAATGGCATTAAATATGTTGACCTGGATGTAATAACAATATTAAACAAAACCACCTTTGCATACCAATAGCTCACAGTATGAAGAAGCATCCTGAAAGGTCTGGGTTTATGTAATAATAGCATTACTTGATGTTTCAGTCTTTTCATGTAAAGAAGAGTTCCCAAAATGCTGTGGCTGAGACTTGCAGTTTGGTTTCTATCCAGAAAAAGAGCTAAGTGGTCTTTCCCAAATGTGTTTTCTGCCAGGCTTCCTCTCGAGGGATTAAGAACGTTTACTCTGTAGAGCAAAAGAAAAAGAAACAGGAAGAAATAGAAAAAAGAATGGCAGCTTCGGGTTCTGGAGGAGAAGGAGGACTAAGAGTAAGTTCAAAAAAGAAACATGATGCAAGTGTCCTTATATTCACTGAGAAAAATCCTGTATTGTTGTCGTCTACAGGAGGGAATAACTTGAGGAAAAGCCAAGAGGAAGGGAAATGGAGTAGAAGTGGAAGTATGTGTCATTATCACACAGTATTCTCAATGAGACTTCATTTCGAGGACATAAAGGCAGCAAGGATGGCAGAGAGCTTATTTTTCTTTTTTTCCCTCCTCTTCTTCCCCAGTTTCTGCACTTACAACACATCAGTTTTGCAGTACTCAGCACTGGGCACCTCCTCACCGAGGTGACCTGTACTCGGCGTCCCTTTTCAGTACCAGTTGAGATTGCCTCCTTTCCCTCAGAGTTTATAGAAAATGTTTGATCTAAGTAGGGGAATGGCTTTGGGTTTCATGTACCTGTACCTTTTTACAAAAAAACCCCATAGCGACAGCATAGAAACTGAATGACTTTACTGCTACTACTACCAGTTTTCTAATATAAACTTTGTCTCAGAAAGCCAGACAGAGATGTAATGAAGAGTTAGAATCTCTCCAAGGCAATAGATGCGTCTGCTTATTGAAACACAGGCCTCCTAAGCCTCTTTCCCTTATTGCTATAAATGACTCAGGAGTGGGAGTTTGTGTAAGAAGCTGCTGGTGGGCTGCATGTTTCTCACTTTCACTATAATAGGGAGTTTATTGTCTTTAGACAGCCTTGTGATTAATTTTTTTATGGGTTTTTGTTTGTTTTATTTCCCTTATCTTCATACAAACCTGCGGTGCATTTTGTTGTTTTTGTCTTTAGTGGCAGGTTGGATAAGGAAATACAACTTATGGAGAGAAGACTGATGTTTACTGCCAGTAACTTGCCAGTTTCTGCAGCAGAGCAGCACTTACCCATCATGTGGCTTTTGCTGTTTGCATATGAAGACCCAGCAGTACTTTGCCATCGTGGGAGGACAGATGTGGAAACATCCAATAGAAAACTTAAGAACTAACTCTGAACACTAAGTTTTGGCCAAATTTGTTTGTTTTATGTGCATGTTTTTATTGCTTGCCTGTCAGCTGTGGGGAGATGGGTTTTCTCACGTGGAAGTGGTCTCATTACCTGTAGTCAGTCCATATGAGTGTGTTGTCCGGTCAGTTAATGTACGTACGTATGTCTGTCTGTGTGTGACTGGCTTAGGCACAGCTCAGGTGCCCACGTGTTGTTTTCAATGCATATTTCAAGCTCTACAATTCAAATATTCCCTAAGTCCTTACGTAGAAAGCTGTTCATAAATATATATATTTGAATATGCGGGTGACAGCATTTCTCTTCAGTTTCCTAATGACTTCTGAGCTGCTTAGGGATTTAGTGCCTTTCTCAGAAAAGAAAGCAGATTCACAGTGGGCCCTTGAAAACTGAGGCATTTTGTCGCACTAGTTGAAACCTTTATAAACGCTGTATACTTGCATAGCAAGAAAGCTGTTTTGTTATGAGTCTAATAATTGTTCTCATTTTCTGATGTGGATTTCTGATTCTGTAAGTATTTATAATGAACACTGGAAGTTAAATTAAAAATACTGTCATTGTTTTCCTTTATTACCACAAGAGGGCAATGCTGCACTTCTGAGGATTTTGGTAAAAAGCAAAAGACTTATTACATCATCTCTTAGATCATTCATGTCCTAAATTTTCTGTAGTATCTAGGTGGGTTTGTCACAGTGCAGTAATATTTGCCAAATGCCCAAAGCTCTGTGACTTTTAATCTGTACCAGCAATGTCTGTAATCCCTCTCTCCAATGGGAAGCTGCCTTTGATTATTTCAAGCTACCTAAACTGTGATGTTACAACTAGATTTTCAAACTAGTGGCCTTGAGCTGCTGCCTTGGTAGATGAGGGAGATCTGTTGCAGCATGATCAAGACTGAGAATTTAGCCAGAGAGCATTTTGCTTGGCCTCAGTGTGTTACTGGCCCCATTTTTGACCTAGTTTAGGCTATAAAGGCTTTTTTTAAACTAAATATTTCCTTCTTTTACCTCCCCAGATAGTGTCTCACGCTGTCTTAGGAGCACAGACCTGACACAATGAGTTTCCTGGCGTAGCCTGGAATTGAGTTGAGAAGGCAGACTTTTCAGTTTTAATATAATGGTGTTTGAGCTAAAAGGCCGTGTCCTTCACTTTCCTTTGATTGCTGGCAATTGCTCTCTTATTGTATTAGTTGGTCATAGTGAATTTTAAGTCTAATGAAAATGCATTGAAATATAATAAAATATGCTAAACGTTCATTTGAAACGTGAATTTCAATCCAACATCTGACACAGTGGGTATCTGACAGAGACACTTAAGCAGCACTTCACACTTGGTTGGTCACTTGGGATATTTCAAAGTTAATCCATTCTTCTTTTCACTCTCCATCATGTTGCTCCCCCAAAAACCATATTGGGAAGAAATAACCATCAGCCTCTTTTGGCAGCTTTTCTCAAAGGTGGAAGGAAAGGTCTGCATCACCTCAGACTCAGTAGACCTGGTATTCAAGAGGCAATTCTTGCAATTCAGGATTAACATGGAAGAAAATACTGCTCTCTCTCCATCCTCTAAGTAAAAGCCAGATATGTCTGTGCTTCTGTTTTGAATGTCAACATTATTCCTACAACTAAGAAACACAGAGGATTTGGGGTATGTAGCTCTATATTACAAACAGCTAATTGATAAAGAGGTTTCTACACCATACCCATCTATTTGAATGGCCACTGAACTGACTCAGGGAAATGATTTGGGTAAATAAAACCACCTCATGTTGGTTTAAGCTTCTTGCTAACATTAAATTCAGTTCAGAATAAAAACAAACCCAGCAGTACACAACTGATGGCTACCTAACAGTACCGTTAAATGGTAAGGCTGAGAGGTATGTGGATCAGAGCTGCTCTGTACCTGTAGAAAGAGACGCTTCCCCTCTTTCTTGCCACTTAGCGCCACACTAAGTAAATATGAAACACAATAGGAATTTTGCCCTTATTTTCCCTAATCCTAGGTGTTTACTTTACCTTAGAGGCTGTTAAAATACACCCATTTGTGTAGATTATCTGGGCAGTTGACATGTTCTTTGCTTCACACCAGTACCACCATTCCTCTTCTCTCCACCTTCTGAAAGCATTTTCAGTTTCTTGCAGATCACTCAAAATACTCATGGCAAAGACAAATGTTTGTAAGCTGCACCAAAAGTGCAGACTCCTGGTGACTGCGACAGCGTCATCTTTGCTGGAGTAACAGAAAATGAAACCACCTGCTACTGCGTGTTGTGAAAATACACAAGATGATGCCAGGGAGAGAGCGTTGAGAGCGGAACCCCCCGAGGTTTGGGAGGACACAGAAGCTGCGTCTCCATGGGGGTAGGTCCTGCCACTGCAGGCCCTTAGGAAACGAGATGACTTCAGCGTGTGGACTTGGCATGGGGACGGACTAAATAGTAGGGACACAGCTCATCAGGCACAAGTGGTGCCAGCAGTTGGACTGGGATGGAAAAACCTCTCCAGCCCCATAAATGTTCGCGTGATCCCACGTGTCTGTTCCACCTCGCATTAGATTCCTAACATACCACAGGCTAAGAAAGTAGGAGACACAAAGCCAAAAAAACCCCACTTCACCGCCTCCCGGTCAGGTACTGCCTCTCAGCACTAACAAGGCACCATAAAACGTAAGCCCCAAAAGAACCAAACCCTTGGAAACATCTCTAGCAAATGCTTCTGTCACACCGTGGTGCTGCAAACAGCTCATTTCCCTGCTCCAGAATGAACGCATGTAATTAATTCAGTGTTGCATCTTAAGTTACAAGAAACTTGCTAAACCTTCCCACACATACACTGACACCTCCCTGTTTCACCCATCCCCACCGACAGCCCTTGAACTAGTTTACATAGATGTTATAAATCGCCTCTAAAATGCTGTCGGGAAAAAGGTGGTAACGCAAAGGAAGGAGCAATTATCACTGTAATAAAGATAATAAAAAATCTTAATCAGTTATGTAAATAATCCTGCTTGGAAGAAAAACTCCAGTTAATACACAAACAGGGAGGTGACAGAAGGTACCTCCCGTAATGAGCATTAACAGATGTTACAGTTACATTTCCAAACCAGTTCTTCCTTGCTTCCAGCATGGCAATGCTTATTTGACATCATACAATAATAGTAGTTTTTAAAAGTAATCTCACATAATTTAGCCATCTTGAGTTTTAGCACAGTTGCTCATTCACAGCCAGCAGGAGCTCCCATGGGGTTTGTTCTACAACCCAATGAGGACTTTGAGAAGGCTTCACTGCAGCTCCTAACAGTTCACCTCTTCAGAATTTTCAGCCTCCTCACTTAGGTTCAGCTGAGTTATGCAGCGGTAGAATAAGCAAAAATCACTGCACAGCACTCTTCCTTACAGTCGTCTTCCATGGCTAGTTCAGCATTTCATCGCCTTTTAAGAAGAAACTATTTCCCAGTCTCAGCACAGCCTCCCTCACCTGGGGTGACAAGAGCTGCAGGTCTCCCCTCTTGGCAACCTGCCATGCAGCTCAGCCCCCTAAAAACCACACTTGGTACTGTCACATCATACACCATGGCACAAAAACCTCCAGAATCCTGCTGCTCAGCTTCAACTTTTTAAGATAAGCCTTAGGCTCCTAACTCATCTGAGCAGTCCAAGTCACAATAAATTCCCCAACTCCTACGCTGCTATAGGGTCTAGCACCCTAAGAAAACACGATTTGTATCATTAGTAACACCTTCTAAATAAAAAGTAGCCAACCCCTTCCTCCACTGCTTACTAGCCTACCACATTTTTTTAATTTGCTTTATTGATGCTTTAATTTCCTCCTCTGCAATCCACACCCACACCAGGTGCATCAAATGCACTGAGTCCCACCTGCAGCTTTTTACACAGATTAGGTGGTAGTGGCAATGCTGTAAAAGGTCCTTTATAGGTCTCCCTTTCTGCAACGAAGTCGAAGTTTCAAGCCAGGAACTGGTTTAATCTGATTTCTTTTTAAGATGCTTGAGCACCCTGAATGAAAAAAAATGCTATTTTGATAGTTACAGTCCAAGCACATAAAGCAATTCATGTTTAATTTAAAATCTTGGTTTGGATTTAACAGGCTCACTTGTTGAAGTTTGATATTAAAATAAACCTTACAACACTGTTTTCATAATTATCTGCTCTGACTTTATTAACGTGTAAACACCTTCAAATATTTTAAAGAAAAAACATAATAGTAATGCAAACTTTATCTTGGATGAGGGAAATACAAGAATTTATGTTTAAAAGAGTGACTGTTATTTCAAAATAAACATCCGACACTTTCACAAGTTGGTTTTATTTTCTTTTTTCTCTGTTCATTTAAAACCAAATCTCTCAGTTCATATATTAAGAAGGTGTTTTGTTTTCAGCTGTGCTGCATTTTTAAAAATAGTGTTGCTTACGGCCTGTTTTACGCTCCCATAAGAGCTACATACGTTGCTTCTATGAGAACTGCATCTTCCTATGGCTTTTCAAATGATTTCCTGCTTGTGTTTAATCTTCCTAGAAAACATCTCAAAATAAGAATAAAAGGCTACCATTTTGCTTTCCAAAACCATGTTTGAATGTGTACCTGAGTATGGTGCAACCAAGCAATTGTGACACGTCTGTATTTAGCAGAAGTTTTTAGATGGCGAGGAAAGAGGGTTCCACAGAAATACAACACAATGTGCTGATTTTAATAAGGCACAGAACATGAAAGAAGAAGGTCTTGATCCTGCCTGGCCAGCAGATCCTCTTTGGTTAATTTTAAAGATAACAGGAACAGATCAAAAGGATGTGTTTTGAAATTAAACTTCAAAAAATACGGATAATATACTTACTACCTGTAGTAAGTGAATGCTCGTCCCATTCACCGTGTACCGCACTATTAGGTCAGCAGCAGTATTGGATATCATAGGCATCCAGTCAGTAGTAGCAAAGTGCAGGAACACAGATTACAAATAACAAATAAGACTTCCAAAATGTATGAGTATTTTTAAAAAAATTTATTTCATTTTTAATGAAACAACTGAGTTCTGCTCAAATTTATACAGTCAGTGAAATAATCCTATAAAATGATTTTTCTAGGACGTTACAAGGCACATAAATTACCAAATATAAACATAGAAAAGTAGCCAAAATAATGAACTAAGCCCCCATACGCCTTCAGCTATTTCAGAGGTGTGTGAGTGATTTACAAGAACGTGAATCACTCTACTGACAGGGTAATGAATATTTCACGTTTGGCATGACCAACAAAAGTACAAATCGGGAAGGAAAAGCCGGGATTCGGGAACAGCGTCGTGTTTTGTGGCTCGGGAGGGACTCGCGTCTTCCGAGGCTCCTCCTGGGGTCAAAGGGTTGGGCATCTTTTCCTGCTTCCCTTAGTGGTCCAGCGCCCGTACCATGGGGTGTCTGTTGTCTGATAGAGGAAGGGGCAACATCTCCATTTCCCCCGGGGCTTCTATTTTGGGCGACTTTGTAAAAAAACCAGGAAGGATTGACATACAGATCTAGCGCTGAGAATTGGCTTTAGCTTTAAAGAGTAGGTGTGCAGGGCGTTTCTCGGGCTTTTTTTTGTATTAAAAAGTAATTGCTTTGGGAAGTCATTTGGCATGCAAAAAGTCTTTATGTTCTACTGGTTAAGAAAATCTTGCAACCCATAAAAATAGTAAATTTTTATTTCATTTCAAGCGGCATTACCAAATAATTTCCACAAATATTCGTTTTCCACCTGCATATATATTTTTCAACTAGCCTAAAAATCAAGGATTCAATGTAATAAGATTTTCATACAAATATATTGTATTGTGTATTTTCTTCCATTACCAGGATCCACTCCTTTATGGAACTCTAAGTATACATTCACATATTAAAGAGTAATAATTTGGCTAAAAATATATGTCTATTTCTTATCTGATTGTAGTAATTAGCCTATCGAGGGTAATTTGCTATAAAAGATACAGTACTAGAAATAAATAGTTCTACGATTCGAAGATCTTCAAAATGGGTTGCCATTTCCAGTCTGTCTTAAATGTTCCAAAGTCCTTTTAAAGCAGAAGCTAAATTTACTACACTTGAGAAAATAATTTGGACCTACATACATAGAGTCCCGATCACATGAGAAGCTTATTTCACTTAATCTCCTTCTTGGTTTTGTAATGGGCAGAAACAACCAGGTAATTGTCTGGATTCATGTCCCTGAGGGTTGGAGATTTGCTCTGGATCGGAGAAGTTTTCCCATCCACCCGGGAGATCTGCAGCATTCGGCACGGGTCGTGCTTCAGTAAATAACCCGCAAAAGTCTCCCATCCTCCTCCGACGCGAACCATCACGTGTTTGTTGTGCAGCATCTGAAATTGCATATACAGAAAACAAACAAACAAACAGAAAAACAACTCTTGAAAGTGAACAATTCACTGGGGAATCGCATTTGTTTTTTTCTGCTGGGAAAAGCTGTGCTTGCTTTAATTGAAAGTCACAGACGTTAATAGTCTGCTTCATAGGGAAGGGAAGGGAAGGGAAGGGAAGGGAAGGGAAGGGAAGGGAAGGGAAGGGAAGGGAAGGGAAGGGAAGGGAAGGGAAGGGGGAAGGGAAGGGGGAAGGGAAGGGGGAAGGGAAGGGGGAAGGGAAGGGGGAAGGGAAGGGGGAGGGGAAGGGGGAAGGGGGAAAGGGAAGAGGGAAGGGGGAAGAGGGAAGGGGGAAGGGGGAAGAGGGAAGGGGGAAGGGGGAAGAGGGAAGGGGGAAAGGGGAGAGGGAAGGGGGAAGAGGGAAGGGGGAGAAGGGAAGGGGGAAGGGGGAAGAGGGAAGGGGAAGAGAAGGAAGGGGGAAGGGGGGGAGAAGGAAGGGGAGGGGTGGAGAAGGAAGGGGAGGGGAGGAGAAGGAAGGGGAGGGGAGGGGAAGAAGAAAGGGGGAAAGGGGAGGAAAGGAAAGGAAAGGAAAGGGGAGGAAAGGGGAGGAAAGGAAAGGAAAGGGGAGGAAAGGAAAGGGGAGGAAAGGAGAGGAGAGGAGAGGAGAGGAGAGGAGAGGAGAGGAGAGGAGAGGAGAGGAGAGGAGAGGAGAGGAGAGGAAAAAGGAAAGGAAAAAGGAAAGGAAAAAGGAAAGGAAAATAGTAGAATGTTTCTTATTTTAATTTAATAAGTAAATTAAAAACCTTAAGAAAATGAGATAGCATTTAAAACTCAAGGTTTTCATATTTTATGTAAACAATGATACATGTTTTTCCAGTCCTGTAGCACCAAGTGATCCTTTTTTTCATGTGTTTAGTATAAACACGTTAGGGAACATGAATGGTTTTTAGATTTTTTTCTTTTTAAATATGCTAGTAAAGACACTATTTTACATGTCTTGGAACTGCTTTTTTTATAGGATAGGAAACTACAGAAAAGGAGCAGTGAAGGGCAAACAACCAAAACAATCATCTTAATCTCCTAAAACATCAAAATAATTACGTAAGAAAATGAAGTACCATTTAGTTGAACAATTTAGTATTGCTGACATATATTCTATCTAAAACAGCCTAATACTGTAATTAAATTAGTCTAATGACGGACATCAGAAATAATATATCTGGAACAGTTTGGAGATATCTGAATTTATGCTGAGTTGTGAAAGAAAATAGGGGTAAAGTCCCCAAGCTCTTACTAGTGGGAAATCTCAGTACTGCTGACTGTATTCCAGACACACCAGGGTTTGACCAACCAAGCAATTTCAGGCTGAGAGGGGTATGTAACTGCCAAATTAGGTACCTGTCTCTAACGTATATCCTCCAAATTCACACTCATTTTGTGCCTAAACTCTATGTTTTTCACCAAGTCCCGATGTCACTTCTCCCATGGCCGCACCTCTGAGTTCAATTGGCAGTTTCACTAATTTCTCCCCTCTGGTTCTCCACACGGAAAAGTCAAATAAATACCAGTGAGGTATCATAAAGCAGCATTGTCTATAGAAGCCACGTCATAAATCACATATTGAAAAGTGCTTTGATTAGTACATCTTATGAAATGCAATCATCATTTAGTTGTAGTGCCAGAAATTCAAATTTGCCCCTGTAAAAGGCACGCCACAAGATGCTTCATGTAATCAGGGTGGTGACATTTGGATTTACAGCCGCAATGTGTATACGGGCTCTTCTACGCATCCAAAACCTCCTCGAGGGCTGATAGTATTGGCAGTTGAGATTTATGTAGCACATAAGCCTTTTGTAACATAGCACAATTCAGATTAATGCACATAGCATAGACGACAAAAGAAGAAACATTCCCAGTCAAACAAAATCACAGAAAATTAACGGCAAAAATGTAACTGGGGAAAAAAAATAAGCAAGCCAAACCAAAACAGCCTAAAAATATGTTATTTGACTTGTGTTACGTGAGGCGACAGATTCACCTGGAGTGAGGAAACCGTGGCAAACTGTACAGCTTTGTGATGCTGGAAAATCTGGGTAAGTTTTAAAGGAATCAAACTCTTCATTTGAACAAGCAGCTGCAGATGAAATCTTGTTAGAAAGCTTTCATTTCAAACATTTTAATGCAAGGAAATTCTTGTTTCTGCATTCTGGTTTTTATGTGAAACGCAGTGGGAAGTCAATTCAGCTTTATAGATACGGAAAAATAAAGTTACTTCTGATCCATCCTAACGAGAGCACACTCAAGTACTCTCCATTTAATTAACATCTCTCAGCTCCTGAGACATCCTGTGCTGTTGCTCTGGGTTGTAAAGTGTTAGTCTCTGCAATAGCTATACACAAGGGAGGTTTTTCAGACTCACATCTTTGCCAATTAGACTTTTTCTCTTTCCTCTCAAGCTTTGTGTTTTAGTTTCAAGGCTTCATTTTGAACTGGCAATGGCATGAGCAGCCTTTAGCCATATAAGATTTGAATTGGGTCTTTGGTCTGGACAATATATCATGAACGAAGCAAACGGTTTTTACATCAAGTTTGTAAAGTGCAGCTCAAACAGTGACATAGCCTTGAGACAACAGAGTCTACAGAATTTTATTTAGCGGCTTTCTCCTCTTTGAATGTCTAAAAAGCGTTCAAGAAATGCCCCAAAAACTTTTCACAGAAAAGCATTTTAAGCCCAACTTTAGTCCGCTGCAACATGTGATGCAGGAAGGAATGAATTGCTGCTGAATTTCAGCTTCCACGTATTGTCACAGGGGGGTTCACGTTCCAAGAGCAGCCAGTATCTGGACTTTTGATTAAGAGCTGGGAGTGGAAAGTTAGCAAAAAGTATATTTAGTTCCATTTCCCTTAGGGACTACTGTGCAGACAAATAAAACCTACTGCTGGGATGTTATTTCCTGATGCTCAGGTTAAATTTACATCTTCTGCCTTTCCACTCTTTTCTTCTTTCTCTTTGTAGTATTAGACTATTATAAAAGTCATTGAATGCTTGCTTTCTATAGAGACTGGGTTTTCCTATATGCTAAATATAGTCCATGTTCATGCTGTGCTGTGCCGTGCCACAAAAGCACCATATTGGCCATATTTCTATGTTAATAACACCAGCACAAATCCAGAATAATTCTGCTAGCTACAGAATTGAAGAATTTTTCACCAAAAAGAAAATAAAAATAAACAAAAACAAATCCAAAACTTGCTCTACTTTCTAAGTGAAAAAGCAGTTTCCTCTGCAACATATTTCAGTTGAAGGTGAAACTTTTGAGTTTTTTATGATCCACCCAATCCAGCTTTTCCATTGCACGAGATCTCTGAGAAAGAAGTCAGACTGTACAATAATAAATATCATCAGTCACTTATCAATGTAAATAAATTCATGACATACGTGTATTTTCACACTGCTATCTAGCTAATTGAAACTGAGAAAACCCTTTCTGTAAGATAAAATTCAACATATGGTTATGATATCCATAAATCTTCCTTATTTCTGTTGTGTCTGAGGCAGGGCTGTCAGTAAAGCTGTTCCCCCTAGAATCTGTGTTGAGGTTAGAACAGTTGAATCTATGGTGAAGGAAACAGATGAGAAAGCAGATGACCAGACAATAGCATCAGAGGAGCAATTAGAGATTGCTTCAGTATGCATAAGGCTGTATCAAGACATAACATGAAAATAGTCAATAAAAGGTAAACTAAGCTGTCATTGTATAGGACTTTGGTATCAAAGTGAAATGTAGTCTAAATGGTTCTGGTTTTCACATAAATCAGTTTACAGAGTCTTATGCCTTATTCAAGACATCATGTATGTAAATGTATTTAAGCTTATGTAAATGAGCATAGTTTTACTGACTTAAAAAAAAACCTCTTTCGTTTTATTGGAACTGAAAATCTGCCCAATGTTGTTATTCTTCAGATTATATTATAACTTTCTTAAATAATATTTTAGGGAGGGGAGGGGAAGCATTACACACTATGGATCTGTTCCAAGTCCTGCAAAAGCCAACAGAAAGAACCCTACTGACTCGAAAGGAACTTGGGCTGGGCTCTGGAACACAAACACAGCAACTCAAAGCAAATCATAGCCTGGAGTTACTTGTGATTTTAGGCCAACTTAAGAAACTATGTAGGTTACATACTGAGAGAATATTGACTATAAAATCCAAGGATGTTTGGCAAAATAATGCAGTGCATCACACCAGTGGCTGTGCAGAGTAAATGTTGCACTCCCAAAGTGAAATGATAATGAGATTGGGAAAGAGAAGAACTGAATACATTTCAATTGCTTTTTACTGAATATGAGCCACTTAGACTCATTGTTATCAGCAGATAGAACCCTTATTTCTCTTATCTTAGCACCTTGTTTGAGAGACACTCGGCCCATGAAATGAGCTTACTGGATCAATATGTTTTTACACTGAGCTCAAAGACATCCCAGGCCAACACCAAGGAAATCCCAGTGCTGTTAAGACCTATCCACATTACTGTGCCAGACCAGTACCCATAGCGAGCTGGAATAACTCCCCACAACCACTGCAGGATTCGAGGTCTGACGTAAATACAAACACACACATGGTAGGCTCAGACATGGCACCTCTACTTTATGATTTTGCTGCAACTCCAGCTGCTGTTACTTGGGAATCATTTTGCTCCAGCTTGTCTGTACCATTTACATCAATGTTCTACCCTCCTGTCTTTCTCAAATCTCAGTATTATTCACTAACCATTCTTAGAGAAAAGGTGAGGGCAAGACACAAAACTCGGACCTGGAACAGGACCCGAATCTGGGCTACCAGCCTTCCCCAGCAAGTCTCTGAGCCTTTATCTAGAATGGGGTATTGTCAAGTAATGATAAATGATTCCACAGGGCACAGCAGACTGGATATAGCATTGCTCCTTGGTCCGTGAAGGTGTTGATGAGACCCAACATGAGCAAGTGCGAGAGCAATGAACAAAAATGAAGAGCTGCAGCGCTGCCCTGTGGACCATGGATTAGTCCTTAATAGTGATGTATAGCAACCACATATTTCTGTAATATTAATGGCATGATACTGACAGTTTACTCATTTCCAGTAAATACCCGTGTAGTAAATACAGTAGTAGGCATTTACACCAAGTTTTCTAAATACATTCAAATGGGGAAGTGAATTTTCAGATATTCGCAGGTAGC
The DNA here is from genome assembly GCF_037038585.1 of Patagioenas fasciata. NCBI lineage: Eukaryota > Metazoa > Chordata > Aves > Columbiformes > Columbidae > Patagioenas > Patagioenas fasciata. The sequence goes on along the minus strand of NC_092524.1, from coordinate 5,270,773 downwards.
TGTTGCTATGTGGAGTTTTTCTGTTTCCCTGACAATTCAACGACCTGAAAACGCCACCAAGGATGCGTGACAGCCATCTGACTAATTGCTGCAAGCCATCTCATCACAGATGCTCAAAGTACCTTGTTAGCAGAGATCATGTAACTTCTTCTCCAGAGTCCATTGTAAAATTTAGAGCAAAATCCTGCAATAGCATCAGATTTGAATACCACTCAGGTTAGATTTAGATACATTCTTCTTTTTAAAAGTTTACAGCCACTGCAGCATACATTTTATAAAGGGTATAACTGCTGCTACATACATAGAGTTCATCCTTATGGACACAAGGAATCACGGGAGCAATTCCCAAGAGGATACAGAAGGAAACCAGCTTCCAGCTAGGAAGCTACAAACTTTCCCTCCATCTATTTTTATTATTTTTTTGGCTTTCCTTCTCATTTTGTCATTGAATTTGTGTGTTGTCTTCCTAGAGAAAAGTTTGAGTCTGATAAAACATAAAGCGTATTTTAGATTTTTAAGAACTCACTAATGTGCCTAAAGTGCATCTTGAAGGAACTCAGATTAAACCTCAACTCTGCAAAGCTGAAAAAGTGCAAATTATGTGGCCAATTCCAGATATTAATTATTCATCCACACTGAAGTAATCTACTTATAGCATATTAATGTGTGTTTTGGCAGGCAACAGTATATTAGTCCCTTCCAATGTGAATTATCCTAGGATCCGATTCTATTAAGAAAAAAGAAACAAAACACAAAACCAACTCTTTCCTCACCTGAAAAACAGGAACAATGCGCTCCTCAATTTTCCCCGTCATCCCTCATTAAGTCCCATTTTCTCTAGGCCTTCTCTTGATATAGGATTATACAAAACTGTTTTGGATTATGTCTACTGGTTTTAAAAGTTCCAAATGATGCGACTTGTATCACTCCAGGCACTACATATGGATTTATTTAGGGACCTCCTCCGAGTTTCTATGCTGTTCTGAAACCCCAATAAAGGAGTTTGCATTTCCCTTTTCTGCAGACACCATGATAATGACATGGAAAGTAGACAGCTCGCTGGATTAACATCTCCTCCTCATTTTCAGGGATTTATATGTAGTAAATCACACTAAATGGATCTCACTTAGCTGGAAAAAGCATTATAAAAAAGCTCAGCTTGAAAAAAAAGATGTCAAGAGCCCACAGTAATTGCTTGTCACAATATTTCTAGCTGTGCTAGAGCTGGGGTTTATAATTAACACACTTTCTGAATTATAAAGAACTTTATTTTAATGTTCTGTCTTGGGCTGTATCAAACACATTAACAGTTTATTGAAACAGTTAATTGAAACGATCTCTTACACCATGTTGTACAAAAAAAAAGAATAGGATGGAATGATACTTTATAAATCATTTGTAAGCTTCACTGATTCAAGTCTGTATTCCTGAAAACAATCAAATGCAAACATTTTATAGTAAATATTAATGGTGGAAAATAAACCAGAATGGAGGCATTCATCAGAATCTCTACATCTCCATTTTTGGGCAGAATAATATTTATTGCTTTTTGTCAAGTGATATTTCTCACTGAACGAGGAGCTCGGTTTTCACGCAGAACTTAACAAAGTTCCCAACCGCTTCAGCAACACCACCACAATTATGTTCTCTATTGATTGACATATGGGGTGGAACGACACCAAAAAGAAGTATTGACTTAAATAGGTGGTACAAAAAATCATATCAGTATCATTCCAGCTGGAATGATTTTCAGTGACTGCTGATATACTGAAGGCTGATAGATTTTCCAGGTGAGGCACCCTCAGAGGCCTTTAAAGTGTATATAGACCAGGCCTTACACTAAATATCAACCAGAAACCTCCTATAATCCATTGAGTCATTTTTTCACTTTGTTTCAGATCAAAAGAACAAGCAGACTTTGTGTATGCAAACACAGAGGGCATCTAAATAATCATCGCCACATGTAAATACACAAAAGACAATTTAAACTTGAGAAGTATGAAACAGAAAATGGCAGGTGTATCTGCTTTTTTCCTTTTCGATATCTGGCTGTCACTTCACTCAGTCAAACAAAATTCATCAGAGAGAACTATAGACTTATCTCTCTTCATTCAGGGGGTCAGCCACAGTAAAGAATGAGGTTTTAAGTTTATCCTTATCTATTTTGAAGTTAAAAGTGAGTAAGTGAGGCTTTCTGAGCTGAGTACTAATTTCCATACATTCTCCTAGGCAAGAACTGTTGTATTAGAGTGCTGAAGATAAAAGAAGGAATGTTAGTGGCGCAATATATTACACACAGTGACATCTTTAAGACAAACACTAACTTCCACCTTATTTATGGTGGGATCCCTGATCTGTGCCTGGTGCCCAACACACAACAAATAAAGATTTAGGGTACTAATGACATATTTTCATACCATTTATCATATTAAACTCCAAATGCTTCAGATACACACATCAGACTCGCATTAATAATAAGACTCAGCTCTCTTAAAAGCCGCCTACCTTCAAATAAGTTAAGACATGAGAGACTCATAAGGTTTAGTGACAATCAACTGACACCTTTAACAGCCACTATTCTCCAAAGGGAAAAATGTTTGATTTTTAATTGTTGTATCTGTGTTTCCATTAAACTGTTGTTCCTACCCAGATATTTGTCAGTTTTCTATCACATAATTAAGCCTCAAAAAGGATGTAGAAATTCTTCAGCATTTGCAAAGTGACAGCAGCTTATAGTATTAATATTATGTACTATAATTTTTTATTTTAACATGGCATTATTGTAGCATAGTATTGAATAGGTATTACCTACTGTTTCACTGTTAAATCTATTAACAAATTCTGCAAGGAAGTAGAAATGGAAATGTTTAAACATATAAAGAAAGCAAAGAGCCAATCTCCAAATTTTGGAAGCCTACTCAAAAATACAAACCCCTCTGTCTCCTATTCCTTTTACAGACTTAGTGGGAATTAAGAAATTGAAAACTTGGCACAGAATGTAATGAATCTGGGTAGACAGTAGATAGAGATTTTCTTCCAACTTTGCTTATTCAAATCTGACCTGAAATATGTAATTCTTTGTGGGCTCTGTCAAATGTCTGTGGTCTCAAAGCAGAGAGCTGTTGCCCAATTGTAAAGCATGTTTTGTTTTTGATGATGTTAGCAAAAAGATCAGAGACTTGGCCAAGCCTGGGCTCTTATTCCTCAAAATGCTGCTGCCAGTTCAGGCCTTTGCTGATCTGATTGAGGAAGTTTTGGAAGCCAGAGTTGCATCTGATTTTTGTTCTTCAATACCGTGTAGGAAAGGTGGATATTACAGGTACTAAATTATTTAACTGTGTTATTTTTGTATCCTCCCTTGCTCACAGGGTTTTTCTCTCATAACAGAAGTTGACTTCTTAAGACAGTTCTGCATCAACATGAAAATGCCACTATTCAAGAGGCAGAAGGAGTGGTGTTTGAAGCATGAAGAAGCACTATTACTTTGCCACAAAACCAGAGGCTCACTAACAATACTTACAACATAATGCCTGCAAGCTTCAAAATACTTAAACATCGATATGAAGATGATCCATGGGAGGTGCGTAAGTTAACTCCTGGTCTCCTAGCAGATTAACTAACATATGCACCAAAAAGCCTCAGAGGAAACAGAATTAAATCTAATAAAACTGAATGAGACCAGTTACACAACATTTTCATTAAGTGGCTGATCCAGTTCCTACTGAAGCCAATGGGAATTTATCTAATTCTTTGAAACATATTTTGGGTCATGTTTTTCTGAAATCTGAACCTGACCCTTTTACAAAATAAGTGTTTTTTTCTTTTCTGAAGAAGCCTCAAGGATAAGGGCTTTAAAACCATACCCACCATGTCCTTTGTTAATTAAATCCGCTCCTTACAAAGCAGCCCTCTCATTCTCCTTTTCATCTCATAGATATTTCTATGAAAAGGTGCATATGAACATCAACTTTTTTACTTCACTAAGTATCACACTGTGGAGAGTTCTCTCCTCTTGAAACATGAACTCGTCCTTCATTAACAAGTCAGTCATTTTGCTTGCGTGTTGATTTCTCCTTTTTCTAGACTGACATTACTCTTCATTCATCATCTGTCCATTCAGCAACTGTTTTCACTTGCAAAAACACTCCTTCCAATGAGAAACTTCAGCAAAAGGAGGGCAAATAAAGCTAACCTGAAATGAGAACACCTTTGCCTCTTGGGACTTAGTTTCTTTTTGAACCTTCTTTATTCCATTTGCAAGTTTCTACTACAGGATCTCTGGGCCTCATTTGAGATTTGCACCACGCAACTTTTCAATTTATTTTTTCCCATACTTATCTGACTTGTTAAACTACTTTATGAGTCAAAACTCTTTCTTTCTAGTGCTTATGAAACACTGTTGTAAGATGTCACATTTTCAGCACAGGGCTGAGGATGCAACTGGGGACTGGAGATATCTGCTATCTGTCTAAGCATCTAATGATTTGGCTGAAATCAGACTGATGTAGCTCAAAACACAAAGGCATCATATATTAACATACCTTGTTGGTATGACCTATATTACCCAGTAACCTGCTGAAGAAAATTAAAATGCTCTAACACTGCTTAAGTGACATATAATTCATACATGATTGTAAATTCCCCTTAGCAGGAAGGCAAGTGGAACTTGTCTAACCCTTTAAAAATCTGGGGACACTGCTCACAAGTACCTCAAGTCTCTGCCTTTCACCCTTACATAGAGCTAAATCCTGCTCCTTGGTTATTGTTTATCCAGGAGGCAAATCCTTCTCACCAAGCATCACAGCAGTATGAAATGAAAACAAAGAATCTTTTAGATTCAGTCACAGCCCAGCAAACTAGTGTGCGATCAGGTTAGAAACCCAAAAACAAGGGGAAAGAGTTTATAAATTGTTCCTAGTGGAGTGGACATCTGTGGAAAAGTTGGGATGGCTTCTTAGTTACATCTTGGTTTAACAGTTGCTCAAAGTGGGAAGTTTATAAAGGTCTGAAGGAAGCCAGGAAACATATAGTTGCACATAAAGACACAGGGTGTCTAAGAAAACGGAAGAAATAGGATACTAAATGACTAAAGCCTCATACAGTCTTTGGGAAATAACACAGGATAAAACCAGGACCAAGACATCCACTTAAGCAGTCAGAGACCAGGTAAATGGCATGGTTATAGTCGTAACAGGCATCATGTGCCAGATTTTTCTATTTGATATTTCAGCAGAAGATCACACTAGAACAGCACACAGCCTCCCAAAACAGGCAACAGGAATTCCTGACAACAAGGCTCCTGTAAATCCAATCTAACAGCTTACATGGGGTAACAACTAATGGATTTATCACAAGTACAGTAACCGCAGGGTGGTGACAGAATGACAGGGTAGAAAACAGGGTGTCCCAGGATGTGGGGATCAGAGAATAGAATCATTGATAAGTGAGATGACAACAAATGGGTAACCCAGAAACACCCACTGCAATATTAAAGCCAGCAGTACATAAGAGCTGGGGAAATCAAGTTTCTTTTGAGTAGGTGTCGAAGAGCTAGCAACAATCAAGCAGCACACCAAAACCCTGAACTGATGAGAGACATGGAATAAAGGATGGGCAGGGAGATCTCAGGGCAACTAACAGTAATTACTGAAACCATCGAAAGACAATTTAAAGACTTGAATGACAAATTGGATGTGCGACTGTCAACACCATCCTGTAAATGATGGGATCTAGCATAGAGATGATTTTTAGCTGACACCCAGTCACCCAAAGAGACGGTAGAGACTGAAACTATGGAGCAATGATCAAGAGAATTGTACGTGATACCTGACATGGGGAGCTGAAGCACACACAAAGACACATGGAAGGTGGTGTCAGGGCAACTAAGAATTTTATAGGAAAGCAGGATGAAAAAAAAAAGGACCACTGGCACAGTGAAGTGAACAGAAAGATCTCATTAAGCCTGAGGCACTGATTAATGTAGAGGTCTCAGCGTGAGGAGTAGCATTTCCACCATTAAAGATACTTAGAACGCATGAAATAATATCTCGCTTTCTGCAAAAGAAATAATCAAGTGAGGAAACTGGAATTTTTCCCCTTTCACATTGCGAAAATGCAGCCTCCTCCCTCTATTTGTTCTTGGCAAGAAATGAAGTGAATATGCTTGGTATAATGGCATAAAACACTAACGCACGTGGATGCAGACTAATGAAGAAAATGGCCTGTTCCACTGTTTCAGCTCTGGATTGAATACACATGCAGGCAGCCAGCCTTGTTTGCAAGGCTCTGGATTACAGCAGGAGTTTAATCACTTTTCATAGACTTGAAGAACCCAGGAGTAGGATTAGAAGGTAAAACCACAGCCACGTAAATCCTGCGTGGCACAGACACCTGAAGGTCAACAGCCTATTGACCTCTAGAGGTTAAGGCAAAGTTGCATAAAGCATTTTTACAAAGAGAAAGCACTGGAGAAGGTCAAAGTATTGTCTATAGCACAAATGTGGCACCTTCATTTCTGGTTTCAGAATATAGCACTGATCGAAATAATTACTCAAAGTATTCCCGCCTAACTTACTGAACACCTTGGAGTGTGTTTGGATATAAACAACATGAGTTTGGAAACGTGGGCTTCTCCCTCTTGAGTAAACTTTCCCTCAAACCTTACTTTTAGCTTTTGTCTGGCACAATTTTATAGGTTTTGGGAATAGTACACGTTTGGTGTCTAATTAACACTAGACCTCAGCTGCGGTTTGAAAAAAGCATCCAGCGTAGGCGAGCGCTTTGTGTGCGAGAAATGACTCAGACACAGACAGAAGCAAACACACTTGCTTACTCATTAGGAGACAAGTGAATTTCTGACAAGTGGAGGCTTTTATTTCTTGGACTAGGAGGAATATTGTCGAGGAAAATTATTTAGATGTGGGAGTCACGTTCAGAATGACATTTGTAAGTAAAGGGACTGGGCATTTCCAAGCACTTTGGGTAAGATGCTGTACCTGGGTGAGGACAATGAGGGTGACAGTTTCTTGTTGCTTCACATCCATACGATGTGTGGACCAGCTACAAAACAGGTTTATTCCCTGAAATGTGGGATATCCAACAGAAATCTGGTTGTTTCTAGCCACAGCACTGACTCCTAAGAAATATTTTATGCAACGCTCAGCGGAAGATATGATATGGCAAACAGATGAAATACAGAAAAAGAAATGAGACAGAGTTTATGAGGTTAAGTGAAAGAGAAAGCGTAAACTGGCAAATGCTGTCTCTGGATGGAGACATGGGAAGCCAGATGTACTAAGATCAAATAATGGGGAGAGAGGAGACTTTCTTTCAGAAACAAAAAATTCAAAACCATAAGCATGAGGCTGCCAAAATAAATCTGTGAGTGACCACTTAAAAAGAAGAAAAAGGCTCTACTCTTACCTTTGAATAAAACTATAATTAATTTTCTTAACTGTAGATAGTTAATATTTCTATTAGCATTTTGAGCCTTGAAATGCATCTCTTAAAAACAAATTGCTAAGGGACAATTCTATCTCACTTTCTAAAGTTAAGTAAGTTTTTACCCCTCCAGGAACACCACTGAAGTGAGATATTACTCAGAATGAGTTAGAGAGGCAAAATCTAATGAGAATATAAAGCATGAGTTCTGTTTATAAACTACACTACTTTTAAACAGAAACCTTTCTAAGTACAAAAGGGATTAATTTTACCCAGATTATCAAGATTCTCCTAATTCACATTCCTTTCAGGATGTTGAGTAATTTACAAAGTGTATTCATGCACAGAGCAATCATCCATTTAGATTTTGCCACTGAATTCAGCAAATCTAGCATTTCACCATGCAAATGTGCGTGGGTTGCATGTGAACACGCTCGTGTTACAGCACCGCAGTACATGAAAATGTTCTTTTGAACCCTAAAGTGCCATCTGTTTTCTAGCTATTTTCTCAAGACTCGTTCTTTCTCTCCTAATTTCCTGAATAACAGCTTCAAAACAGCACAACAGAAAATATTCCCTGCAATTAAATAAAAGAAAACCACCGCTACTTTGAAGTATATGCAAGATTAATGCAGAACCTGGAGTTAAAATGTGCTTGCTTCTTTGTGCATCCATATCCTCAGGGATATCAGTATGGAAGACCCAGCAATCACTTTCCTGTGCTTGTGATCTTTGTAATATTTGTCACGAATGTGACTATAGGACATTTTCCCCAGCCACTATTTTCCTCAGTGGACAAGACACTATTAGTTATCAGTGAGCCATTCTGACCTCTATAGACACTAAACCTAAAAAGATGTTTTCAGAAGCAGCGTTGCAGCAGGACCATACCCTGTGCACAGAAAAGCAAGCAAGTGGAATGTGGTTTCTCACAAGTGTGGAGGAAAAATAAGGGAAGTTTTGTTATTAGGAGTCATTCATTCCACTTAAAGCATATGACAGTCAGGCATGTTGTGGAGGCTGGAAAGTCCTTGAGTAGAAAAACATTTAAGTAAAGTAGATGAATGTATTTTTGCTGAAATAAAGCTGTCAGTATCTGTAATTATATTTTTCTAGCACATGAGATGGTGATATTAAGTGTTTGTGAACACAAATTGCTCAGAGCCAGAAGGTGAAACCTCTTATCTTATTTCAAACAATAGGAGTTTGAGCTGCATTTCATATAGATTTGATTCACTAGTGGCTGTTTTAAACCAGCAGCTCATGCTTCTCCCTGTAATTCTGGTCCCCTCATTCCTTTCCTGCTTGCACGTCTGGATTTTCTTCTGGTTGTGTTGAAAAACAATATGCCCATCTTTTGCCTCCTATTGAAATCAAGATGCTACCAGCCCCCTTACTAGTAAAAAAACATGACCCATAAATCATAAAATTATGTTTAAGGTATGTCAGCATCCTCAAGTTGGCTGTTAGTATTTCAGTTTAATGTGTTAGGTCCAAAGTCATAATACTTTGGAAGAAAACCCCCAAACTGCAAACCGCAGTATTAAAGCATGACCCCAACAATTAGTGCCTTTAAACATTTTTGCTACTTAACCTTCTGAGCTTCCACAGACCGCAGGTTCGAGCAGGTCAGTGAGACAAGAACTGGACACACGATTGGTGATTATTCCACTTTTCGTGACTGACCTTCCCCATGACCTCGGGAAATCAATTCCATGAACACACTCTTTTCTTTCACTGCCCTTCTACTTTGTTTAATCTGATAATCTAAAAACCTAAACAGAATTAGCTTCTAGTATGAGTTTTTACAGTGTCTAACATGTGAGATCTGATTTTGGTTGGGTCTTGCAGACTTCACTGCAGAATAAAACCAGAACATTTAACATTAATAAAGTTATAAAACAGAACTACCCCATTTTCTTATACTGTAAACCAAACATTTGCAAAAACATCACCACTCTGCCCTAACCTCTAAACGAACAGACAAATAACGGAATAATTTATTCAGAATTCCCAAATTTCAGGATTTTTTTTACAGTTGGATCTTGTTTTAACCATTTTATTTTCAACCTTTTTTAAGAGAAACACCTACTTTTCATGGCTGTGCACCCCATACTACAAATTAACATTACTTGAAACAGAAAATGTTGTTGCCTGGAGTAGCAAAATGTCATGGCACAAGATGAAGTCACTTTTAGGATAGTGTAATTTCTTACTGAGTCACAAGACTAAAAACCTAGTCAGCAATGGGAAGATGTAATAGCATCAGCTCTCACTTACGCAAAGACAAAATGATGACAAAGTATGGGATCATGCTCATTGATGAGTCTCTCAAGGGCATCACTCTTATGCATTTCTGAGAAATAAATAAAAAATGGCATGCCTGGAGTCATCACAATACAATTCAACCGCTTAGCGCAGCCTATGCAAAAAACCAACCAACCAACCAACCGCACGCACACTAAACCCCAAACACATCAGGATTGCAATTATAAAGAAAGTCACAAGGAGGCAGACAAACACCACAATCAATTAAATGCACGAGAAAAAAAGGAAGGAAAAAGGGTGTTCAGGACAAATAAAGATCTCATAAAGGACAGCTGGAACTTTTTCACTTCCTTCTGTAATGAAAACTAATGGACACTAAATAATCTCCAGACTCCATACCAGATTAGAAGGGACTGAATGGCATGTATTTTATGTTTGCAGATTTATCTTTGTGAAGAACTAAAAAATATTTGGTGCTCCAAGAGGTCATCTGCACTGATCAGCATGACCCATAGCTCGACTTTAGATCGTTCTCTGCAGTCTATGAGCTCATCTGGTATTAGTACCTTCTCTGTGGTATTAGCACCTTGTCATTTGGTTTGACACTATCAAGTAAGCAAAAGGAAAGAAAATAGCCCGAGGTGTTTTCTAGACTGGAGAAAAGAGGTCTGTGCAGTGACAACATGTCGTTTATCTTAGCTGTGAGATACAGACCACAAAGACTGTGTGCTCCTAGGATGGATAAGATGCTATCATTTCTGTTTGAGCATTGGACTGAGGAAAAACCTTGTCTGTGGGTTTAAGGCAGAACACAGACCCGTTGTTTCCAGCACAGGTACCTGACAGGGAAGGCATGTTCCTATTTCCAATTTCTACTCAGGTTTACTTTTAGTTGGAAGAGATTTTTGAAAAAAGATTCTCTTTTCCTTTATCCATATATTTGATTTCCACAAGCTGAATTATATCACAAGTAACAATCACCACAGAATAATTTTCATACTGAACTCGGAGCTGATGCCAACAGCTCCTGCTGTGTGTCTGGGCTTCAATATCCAGCTGAACAGCTTGCTGTGTACCCAGGGAAGCTCTCACAACCATAACGTCCACTGCGGCATCCAGCAGCATCTCTGTATCGCCTTCAATCTGTGCTATATCAAGATGACATTGCCTTTGGAATTTACACGGGAAGATGTTTCATTACATCTTTTTCCAGGAAAGCAACAGTAACACTCCAACAAAAACCCTGCAAAGCACTCTGCAGTGAGGGCCCCAGCAAAAGAATGCTAATAAGATTTGTATTTTTGTGGATATTCTCAGAATAAGAAGTTGCCTAGAATTTTTTTTCGATGAAAAGTTCAATAACGCCTTTATTGCTCAGACTTATTTACCTCCTCATGGCATTACTTTCAGGACTGGCAGAGTGCTGGGGTGTCTGATCCAACCCATAGGAATAAATAATATGCAACAACTATAATACCATTTCGCTTCCTCAAATTCATGAGAGAGACGTTATTTTAATTACAAGCTCTAAGACATATTTTTTGCATGACCTTCAGCAAGGAAATATACTGTAATTCTATACTTCAGGTCTCTAGGCATAACAAGACTTATTTTTTCCATTTCTTCTGTGTACTGGCTTGCTGGCTATTCAAAGATAGGATCTTTGAATATATGTGGATAAAACATCGACGCTAGAAAGAACAGTTTCTAGTAACTGACATAAACCAGTCAGAGAGTAGTTATGGTTGAAATTAAAAGCAGTTTTTAAGATGAACACATGCATTAACATGACTCCTCACTGAATGTTTGCAGATGAAATTATCGTGCCACCTACACATGTCCGAAGATACAGCAAATGTAGAGCACAATTTCAATATGCACTGAGCCCCATCTCAGTGTGAATGCAGCTTATTAAAAAAAATAAATATAAAAAAATAACAAACAAACAGAAAAGAACAACATCAACATTATGCACTGTAATGATGATAGTATTGAAGTTTCATTAAAGTCAGAAATCTAAAACTGGGAAGCCCCAGGCCTCTGATTACATTGGCCTGGGGAGATCATGTGTCAAACCCCAGAAATTATTCAAGAGGAGCTGCAGTATGTTTACAACCTATTTCTTCCTGTGCCAAAGAACTAATGCTTTTTTGAAAAGCTTTTAAAAGCAACGCAATATACCGGACAGACATAAAGCCATTTGTCCTTGGTTGCTTAGTGATCCTAGAATAGAGATGTAAAGAAATTCATAGGGCTTTTATTCTGACTAATTGAAAAGGTTACATGTTATTGTCTAGACTTATCACTCAATAGATTTAACAATATGGTCTGTTAGAAGGAAACTATTCCTTTATACTATTCTCTATGAAAAAGACTCATTAAAATGTGGCTCCACTGAGAATATTGCTTACAAAATCTCTTCTAATAGCAACAGGAATTAGTAAACACCACTGAGGTACATTTATCATGTTTAAGGGTAGGTTACACTTCAATAATTTAATCCATCCATTTTTCCTTCATCTTTTTTCGACAAGATGATTTTTTTCCTTCACTTTCCACAACCCACAAGCTTTAGGGAAATCTGTTCTCTGCATTATAGGTGAGAGAAAATTAAAACCTGCCAAAGAATGGAAATACAAAGCAACAAGTACAGAAACAGAGAAGGGCACACATCTTCTCTTTACAAGGACCCCATGACAATCCAGTTCTCCAAAATGGCAAGGAGGAGAAAACAGGGAACTGTTCTCACCCATCTCCCAGCACCTTGGTATTCTGAGGCCAGAATAGTCCTCAGATAGGTACAATTTAATTTTAGTACCAGTGCAGTAGGGACTATTGCTCAACTCACACCCTAAAAGTAACTTGGTTAATTTGCCCCAAAATTTAAGTAGCATACTCTAGCGCTAGAGAGATGTCAACTAATTCCCAATATATTGAAACAGATCTTCTAGTCTGACTCATTTCCAAAAGGTTCTGGACCATGGAGTGAAGGCTTGGCCTCCAGTTGCAGCAAGAGCTGCAATCCCATCTCCTCTCACTCACGCTCGCTCTGGTAGGAATGTTTCCACCACTCCAGACTCCACCTCCTTCCCTTGATGAGTTGCAGGAGAGCATCTTATTGCATGAAGCACCTTTACACCCTCATTGCTTATAGTAAGCAGTAAAGAACTTCCGGGCTCCAGCCCAACGCCACCCCTGCCTCACTGGGGATACATCATGCACATCAAGAAGGGTACATGGACAGAAGGACAAATAATAGACAGAATAGTTAAGAAGATATATCTTTTTCCTCGTATTTATACAATCCCACTACTAGAGTTCCATTCACCTAGGTGTCCTTTTCCTGTTTCGAAAAATGCCCTCCTAGATTCACAAACCCTCCAGGCAGAGCACAGTAAGGCAAAAAACATTTAAGATTAAAGGTCATGATATGGCTATGTCTAGATCTCCTCTAATATTCATCATTTATCTTGTGAACACATAGTAGTTAACAACTGATAATTAACAATGATTATACTGAATATCAGTATGTCACACGCTCATTCTAACAGCTCTTTTTGATTATTTTCAGTCCAGGTTTATATGGGCTTTTTTATTTGTACAGCAGTTGCCATTGAAAAATGCATCATTTATGTATTTTATTTCACTCTTTTTCACACTCTTTCTCCATCTTAGTCCTGAGTGCCTGCAAGTCTCTATACCATAATTGTCCTATGGTTGACCCTTATCTCTTTTATCAACATGATGTTCTCACTGTTGTCAAATTTCAGCTCGATTTCTTTTCAGATTCCAATATGCCTTTAAATATGTGACACAGTCAAAATACAAACAGTTTTTACATTCATTTAGATTGGAATTAAATAACAGAATAAAGGAATAAATATTATCTAAGAAACCTAAGATCCCAAGCAGTAAGTCCGCTGCCAACTCTATCCCGCAGTGTCATCACTTACCTTGATCTATCAGTGGAATGTAGTTTTTATAGGAATATTATCTCAGAGAAGAATCTTTGGGTTGCTAGCACTTATAATAGAGATAAATAACTTATAATAAAAATATGGATAAGCTGGAAATATTCAGATAACATTCCTGCAACCATCACTGACTGATTTTATTCACAAGAACTGTCAGGATTCTCTAAAATACTTCAGAAACCCTGTGCAGAGCACAGATAGCCCAAGATATTGGTTGGTTGTCTACAGGGTGCTTCTGATTCCTTCTGTTTTGTGATTCTTAGTTATGCTGGAAACCTTAGTCCATGTGCTTTAGGTAAAATCTAACAGACAAAGAACACAAAAGTCTCAAGATTTGTTTTCCACAGTCTTATCTATGAACAGTTCAGGACAACACCAAAATCATGAAAACAGTCTCATGTATGATGCAGAAGTTGGGTAACTGCCTCCTACCTCCATCCCCTGTTTTTTAAATCAGAGCTCCATGCATAACCAAGAAAATTACATTTGGAAAGTATCTAGTACAGATTATTTTATCAGATCTTGCTTGAATTAAGACTACCGATTATTCTTTTAAATAAACAGGCCTGAAATACACTTGTTTAACTCCACGGGTTTCATTAAAATGCTTTACACTGGGGTAATGAGGGTAGCATAATTTCAATAATGTTTATACTTTGCCTTAATTTCCTTTAACTAGCACAAAGCATCCTCTCAAAGTTTTCAAAATTATGTCAGCGCGAGTCTATGGGGTATGATGTTACGACATTGGAATGAAATTATGTCACTGGAAATCTATGAAAGCAACATTGTAAGTAATGAACCAAAGCTATACTAATGTGTTAAAAAATTATGAAAACAATCTGAATGGAATAAACAACTTTGAACAAAATTAAGATATTACAGACCAGAAATTATTTACCTGAGATGGTAATCATCAGCCTTGATAATAGATTCATATATATATATATATATATATGTATTTGGCTATAGAGCCAAATCCAGTCAAGTACAATCTATAGTATATTATCTAAATTTGAATCCACCGTATTTCAAGTGACTGCAGCTTGACTGGAAGTATTTGGGCAAAATTTGGTCAGAGTATAAATAATACTGGAAATTACATATCAGGTGCCACTACTGGAAAAGAGTGCAAATGGCTAGTGAATTTAAACCAGCACATTAAGTGGGCAAAGTCTACTCCTGATACAGGAAATCCACATCTGGTCCTTCTCCCAGATTCTAAAAATAGTCATCCAAATGCAAATCAGAGGTGATTTAATTGCATTGATGAGGGTAGCATAAGCACAAATTAACCTATGATGAGATGGCTGCATGAAATGTCACTGTTGCCAGCTTTTCTTGCTCCATCTTTTTCCTTTCTTTCTGGGATCAGATTAGCACTCACAGTCATCTTGAATCAAATTTCCAGTGCATTTGAACCTAAAATGGGTTTACTCTGAAATTATAGCGCCACAGAGAATTGAAGGATCTGCATTTCAACTTACAAAATGTATGAATTTTACATATTGAAGTTGACTGTTTCATTTCACACACATAACCACTTTGTCACAGTCATTACACCCATTTTTGGATGTCCTTAGCAGCACTCCATATATAACCTTACACTAGCCCACCACCAATACTACCCATAACTGAACATACAAACTACAGTGATTTCAGTTCCCAGGAACATTAACAAATATTTCTAATGTTCTAAACTGTACACATATGAATCATCTGAGTTTTCCTTTTTGTTTGTTTAATCAGGCATTTCTTTAAAAACAGTTCAGCCCAAAGGAAAATCAGCTGAAATCAGAGTCTGATGTGTCATGTTGACTTTTTAATTGTTTTGACACAAGACAAAACATTTTACATGGACATGAAACCGCAAAGATTTACCAGTTTAGTAAATTTGGGTGATAAAAGAGAAAATACTGATGTTTTTGTTCTTCTCAGCCCTACTTTGACAGCACATCTGATATTAACTTTGTGCCTAATCCTCACTTTTCCATGGGACAGATCCAGGAAAAATCATGGTAATACTATCACTTTTGTTCTGCAGAATTCCAAGTTTATCTTTGGAATGTGTTCCAGGACAGTTTACTGTACTTTCATGTCACTCGTGAGTGGTTGACCAGGTGCCAAGCCCTAAAATCCATTTAAATGCTGTGAGTGCTACCAAAAAATGCCACTTCCTTGGTGTCAAAATTAAGTTAAAGAACCGATGGGGTCAAGGGGAGAGGAAATCAAAGTTAAACAGTGCACAGATTTTTCGCAGAGTGCTCTTTTTCTTTGGGATATTTAATAATTTTAGGACTGTGATAACTCTCTTGACGCAGGAATGAATTATTTAAAGTTAGTATTAGTAATTTAGTTTAGTTTTGATAGCTGCCAGCTGTAACCTGACGGCATTTAGATTTAGTCACATGGAAATCCCCTGTTGTATATATTCTAGTATGTTGGATCTCTTTGCACTCGTCAGTTTTATATCTTTCCGCAAATACCAGAAGAAAGATCTTTTTAGGTTCTGGCAAAGATCTTGGAATGGGAAAACGCGCTGGTTGCCAAAAAGGCACTGATTACTGTAGCAGAGTAGCCTGGAGTTTCTATCCTTTTCCTTTTAATATGTGAACTTGTTTCTGATTTAGAACCGACTCTCCTGGCAAAGGTGTTTTCCTCACTGCTAGTTTGTGCATAGCGAGACTATATGTGACTTTATTGTCTCAGAGTACCCGAGCCAGTTTTCACTTACTCAAAAGCACAAATGATTTTTATATCATTTAGTCTTACGTTGCAAAAGACAGGGTGCGTGCAGACAAGATAGGGACAGAAACCACTTCTACTGCCTGTATGCTTTTTAACCATGATTTCAATAGCAGGAATTATGGAAAACTGCTTAAAAAACAATGAAGAAAAGAGAAAAAGTCTTTCTAACAAAAGGAAGAACTACCTTTAGACAAACCCAGTATGAAAGGATACTTGCATACTTCAATACTTCACCCTTAGATTTCGAAGTGCTTTTTGCTTACTGTCAGCATAATAGATTTTCCTTTGATAATGCTTCAATAGAGAATTTAATGAATGTTTACAAGATGACCTTGCACAGTGAAAACATTTACCTGTATAACTGAGGGGGAGGTTGTTCTGGTTTTGTTGTACTTGGGTTTTTTTGGTTAGTTCTTCTTCTGTTAATTTTGGTTAGTTCTTCTGTTAAGGTGATCGGGTGATGCTCCAGTAAAGCCTGAAAAGGCTATGGAAACATTTGTGGCTGAAATGCCTTCTCATTTATTCTCTCACATTTATTGCGGATACATCTGAACTGTGGGGTATAAAGCACTTTCTTTGTTCCGTATCTGTATGTGGTGCGCTGGCCACATTATAAACCATGAGAAAGCAAGATTTTTATTCTTTTTTTACCTTTTTTTTACCTTCAGGTTTCCACAGAAGAGAAGCCACAGCAGCTCTAGCTGCATACTCAATCTGGACATTCAAGAAACCCCATGTGCCCAAAATGACATCTATTTCATAATCTGAACATGGCCAGAGCTGCCTAGAAGGAACTACTGTTGCAGTTCCTAAAAATCTTAGTTGAACCTACAGGTCTGTTAAATCCCTAAAGCCTTGTTTTGATCCATTAATCCATCCACAGTGAGTAGATTATTACTTATATAAAAATAACCTGAGAATGAAGCATGACAATGCTTGACTTCTTGAAACCATATACTGAAATTCTACAAATGTGACATATTAAACAGTGAAAGTGAACAAGTGCACCCTTTCAAATAAGATACTAAGGGCCAAAGTCTTCATGCCCAGAATCCTGCAAAGAAATTCATTGCAACTGCATGGCAAGTGAGATACATTTACTAAGGCATGTCTGCTTGAAAGCAGATCCTGCTGGCATGTACCTTGTCACAAAATCAGGTCTTCAAGAGAACTGTTTGTGAGAAATCAGTTTCCCAGTTGGCACTGAGGGGATTAATTTCTACTGTCATAGTATCATAGAATCATTTAGGTTGGAAGAGACCCTTGAGGTCATCACATCCAACCATAACCTAACTCTAGCGCTAAACCATGTCACTAAGAACCTTGTCTACATATCTTTTAAATACCTCCAGGGACAGTGACTTCAACACTTCCCTGGGCAACCTGTTCCAGTGCCTGACAACCCTTTTGGTGAAGAAGTGTTCTGCATGGTGTCTCTCACCATGTGCATGTTCTAACTTCTTCAAGGTGGGCATTTGGCAGGGTCATATTAGACCAAGAGGAGGGGGCTAGTCAGTGCACTTAGGTGACCACTATAACTGTAAAAGATCAGCTCACCTGAACTTGCTTGAAGCCGTAGGCATTTTGTGGAGCAGTTAGGGCAGCACCCATGCCTTTAGGATGGGTCAAGAGCTATCTCTCAGTAGGAAAAGATCTAAGCTTGGGAGATGGGGGGAATATCTGAAAAATCAATGATAAACATTGAAGAAGGAATGATGAATTTCATGCATTAAGAAAAGGCCGGGGAGTATTTCTAGATTTGAACTGACTGGTCTTCTCATTCTTTGTCCTACAAAGTTCACAACTGGCTCTACAGACTTTGCTTCCACCAAAGTCCAGCGTAGTATGGAAACACAGAACCACCCAGCTGACACAGGAATGATACGTGGGAGCACGTCTAAGTGTGCACATGGTATAGAAAGCAGGCTTCCTAAATGTAAACATGTATTTGGGTGGTAGGTCAACTGGTTCATAACATTTTTTTCCACTTCTGTGTTACAGCTAAAGTCAAAGAATTGTGTGTTGCCAAGCAAAGCTGCTTCAGGCTGGAGGATCTGTTAAGCTAGTTTTAGCTTCTATTCTGAAAAATACTTTGCTTTTAAAGTGGTTTTTGTTATTAGGTTAATTTTGAAAGTGGAAACTCATCATTACAATAAGCCTGTGGATTTCAACTTCTTACATGGTCATGGACAAACCCAATCAGCAGTCCCAGAGAGAGCCACAAAGCTACAGAGACCTCTCCCTTAGACCACTGATGCTAAACACCAGTTCTGAGAAATTCTTCCCATATTTTCTGCTCAAAGTATCTCCTAAGGAAGTACTATGATTTTTTAACAGCTAGGAAGCATGAATTAATTCCTCCTGTGAAGAAGACAGTGTAAAAATATAATTATTTCTGTTTTCATGACAACATCATCTCTCACCATCAGTAGTCTTATTTTCCTATTGGATTCTTTACTTCACTATTAGAAAAGCAGGGATACTACGTAACAATTCCTGAAGTATTAAATGGCAATGTATTAATATTCACTAGAAGCCCAAAAAATTACTTGAAGGCTCTAAGCCAAATGCAGCCAGACTCTTGGCTTTGCAGAAGAATTCACTGACCAACCTTTTCTACAGATGTAGACACACTGCCAGACCTGGATCAAACGCTTCATCTCCATATTTCCTACGGCAAAGACTTTCATACCACAGGCACCATATTACACAGTATAAAGCTTTGAGCTTGAAGGCATCTCATCTGGCTTAACCCTCAGGCCAGCTTTTTTGGACAAAATTGAAATCACAGTAGAGAAAAGGCAGAGGAGTTAAGAAAGCATCACAAGCCTAGTCAGTATGTTAAGGACATCTTGCAATGTTTTTCACTAGCTGACAAAAGGGATCTGGATGCTTAGCGCTTTTAAGAAAAGGTCTTTCCCTACTGTTCTACACATATTCAGGTGCTCCTAATGCACTAGGAGTTCATTTATCCTTACTACCTTTTTTGTGTGCTGATGGGATTTGCTGAAGCACTGAGAACCAACTTAACTCCATAGAGAGTGGTGAGGTTTTTTTGTTGGTTTTTTTTTTTGGAACTAGGGCTAGGTCAAGACTAAACACTTAAATTATAATATCTGATTTTAAAAAAAAAGTTCAAACCAAACAAATAACATCCCCATTTTGCTATTACTTTTCCTTAGTTGGAAAAAGGTGTTCTGAAATTAGGCCAGTAAGTCAGTAACCCTAAGCAAAGTAGCTACGTTATACCTGAATCTGTGAGATAATGAAACACAATTATCAAGACATGTAGAGCAGGTTTTCATTGACTCCTTCAAAATCAGGGCTTACGCTCTGAGTTTCCTTATGGAGGACTTCCTATAGCTTCTTTTGCAAGCAGTAAATTTAATTTAAAGAAAAAAACCACCCACCACTCTACCAAAGTAGACTAAGGAGAAGGAGACTTGAGAACAATGTACACTTTCAGCCCGAAAGCGCCATGATATCATTCTTTGGCTCGCTAATATATATACTTGGAAGTACTGGGGCAGGGAGGAGGGAAGGAAAGAGAAACAGGGTTCTTTGTACCCTTATGAAACACCAAATGACTCCTTCTCCCTCTTGCCCCTCAGTAAATCACGGGGAAGCAGTTAAGTAACACGAACCAAGAAATTAGCACAAACAGCATAGTCATTTCTGGAAAGCTGGTTTACCTAAAACGCCAGCCTGTCATTTTACCTGATTTATGTGACTCTGGTGAGAAGGTTTTACACAGAATTCTGAATGCCACTGTGGTTCTACACCTCAGACACAACAGAATATTGATATTTAAAATACAGACTTTTTGCAAAGAAGGTTTTTCAAGCCAGCCAGGATTATCCTTACGTTCTTTGTAATAGATGTCTGTGTTTTATATGCATACTGAGAAGAAATAGTAGTAACTATACCCCCTTGACATTTGGGGGTTGTGGATGTGTGTGATTTTTAAGCTAAAGCTGTAAACTGCCTTCAAGTTTACTTTTATGTATCTATTTTACTTCCCACTTGCAGATCTCATTTGCTTTCATTACATTTTTTGGTACATTTGAACAGGGAAAAGACTGAAAATACATTTGACGGAACATAGAAAATGGGCAAATACATAGAAAAGCCTGTTTTCATGTATAGATATCCCTCAAGGAAATAACTCATTACTTCAAGATCATCACAATAAATCACTACTGGACTCAAGCAAAGAAAACTATGTTGTTAAGGTTAAATAATGGCACTAAATAATAGAACATAATATCCAATTTTAACTCCAAATTCCACATTTGGAGAAGTGAGAAGTTTTACCCTTGGCTTTTACGGGCTAGCACTGTCTTCAGTGTTTGTCGACCAACTCATATTTGTCTCCAAGTTGGCACTTTATAGCATTCACGTGATAATTAATAAACTTCATCAAGGCAAAATGGCAGTAATTATAGTCTTTTTAATGTTCCATTGCTAAACAAGTAAAACTACGCAGAAAATAACTTATGTGAAAATCCATTACTTGACGCACAAAGCATATAAGTGGACTTGGACTCAACAAATGCTACTGCTAATGGTATGAAGATATTAAACAAAACCACAAAAAATAAAGTCAGGCTCAAATATTGACCTTGGTTGTGTATTTACAACTTCTGTTGATGGAGGAGCCATGGAAGGATCATTTTGGTTCCCTGTGAACTGGGACAGTCGTTTGCTGCAACTATTTCCATTTACCACATACAAAGAGGTCACACGTTCAAGAAGCAGAGACAGTAAAAGATCCAGCCTAGTCTAGGCTTTGACATGGAGAACTAGTAAAACCTGCATTGTAATCTGTTTGTGTATCTTGATAATAAACTAAATTCTATATATTCAGCACAAACAACTTGAATGGGCAATGAGACCAAAATATACCACCAAATGTGAGTGCACATCACCTCAAAACACCTTTCCTTTTTTTTTTGTGCTGTAAGCAAGAGCATTTACCAACCAGGCTTTTTTTTAATGATTAAATTAGCAAACGAATTTTAAAATATGAAGTAAATTTAACTATTCATCCTGTGCTAAATTATTAACAGCAAATTACTTTTCAAAGGAGAAATTTATTACACTGTAGTTACAAAAAAAAAAAAAATCTAAAGATTTCTACTAGTTCAATATATCCTGAAAGTAATATCTCTACACTATTGCATATATAAGATAGATACACTACATTATTATAACTATTTCATAGTCTTTGGCTCCTAGACAGGTTAATAAATAATTCAAAGACATAACTGCTACAGATAAATGTCTCATTGCTTTATCCATTCACCACCAGAAAAATTATTCTTGATAAATGCTTTTTCTTTTGGTTTTGAAAGAGAAATCAATTCCTACTGACTCACACAGATGCAGCTGAAATTTTGTTTTATTCTCTTTTAAATTTTGAACATAACATCAAGATGGAATCTTGAAAAATCAATGTAAAAAAAATTTCCCCATAATTTAATTTAGAGCAAAGAATATCTCAAACAAACACATTACTTTTTAAATGTAAGAGATAAATATTGTAATATGTCATGTAAATCTCTAAGTTGATGAACTATCCAGTTAATCAACATCATAGAAAGAGGGGAATTACACGTTCCTCTGCATGGAAAACAGCCCTGTAGGCATCAAACCAAGGAGAGAGAAATCCAGACCTTGGATTCTGAAAGTAATATTCATTTTTTAAGAGAATGGAAACAAAAAATAAAACCTCAACTTCCCCCAAGTCTCTTTAGGAAGAGCAGGCACATCAACTTCAGCTAGGAAAAACCATGTTAGCGGAACAGATCTGTTGACAAATCCATTGGTATGCAAGTCATGAATACTCTCATTAAAACACAATATTCTCTATTTCAACGTGACAAAGATTTGGAAATAGAGCATTTACAGCTTTTCTGCTGGTCAGAATGAGAAGACAACAAAGAGGATAAACTCATCAGTAAACACACGGGATAAAATCCTGCTGCCTTTGTTTATGGTAAGAGGTTCTTTACACGCACGTTGCCACAGAGATGCAACGGAGCTTAACTTCAAAATAAAATACAGTACATATAGATAGCTTTTAGTGAGGAACATGAATGGATACAAAGTGTAACTAAATGCAACAGGAGGAAAAACCATTGCTTTCACACTGATAAGAATGACAAAGAAATAAAACACTTTTTAAAATCCACTTGAACTTTTTCCTGTTATTTCAGGAACGGAAAGGCCAAACCACATTGTATTAAATATTTTTAAAGCCTACATACCATTTTTGTTAAATCATGCCCAGTTCATTTCTATGTAGAACCATCATTCCTGAGTCAAGATTTAAAGTCCAGTTGGAAATTCCCATGTAAGCTACAAGTTCTTCAAGAATATCACCCTAAGGCTAAAGAACATTGCAAGAGATAATTAATGTATCTTCACACCTGAATCCTCATTTTTCAATGGCAATCTCTGATGAATGGTGCAGAAACTTCAGTTTACTGGTGCCACCACATAAGCCTCATTTATTGTTGTTTCTCTAGATGGTAGCATGAGTTATGTTTATAGTGTAAATGTATACTGTATACAACGTATATCACAACATTTTTTTTAATTAGCATTATATACTAATTATCTAAAGCCATAGTGAAGAATATCAACTTTAATTTACCCCATAAAATATTGCAGCATCATCCTATAAAAGACAGATGTGCTCACTTTGTGCTACATATTATTTACATTACTGTCATACAAGACCTTTTCACCTCAGCAAGGAAGAGGTTTAAATAAGAAAATGCAAAGCTTGGTGTTATCCTCCTTAAACAGCTGCATCTTCAGTTCTGATACATCAGGCTTACTAGTGCCAAACTGCAAGCACTAACTACTTTTTCATCTTTACTGTAAAATGTATTAGTGTCTACAAAGTGTAAAATGGAATCTAACAAAATGATTTATCTGTGAAATAGAACCACAACAAGAAAATAACTGAACAAAAAGGAAATGCTTTCCCCTATTAACACTTTCAGTATAATCTTATGGGACCCAATCTGTAGTTGTCAATAACAAACTATAAAGGCTTTTTCATTTTGCAAAGTAATTCTAGACTAATGGTGGATTGGATCAGCAGCCTCTGTGCTTTTAGATATGCAGATGCTGACCCAGTACCTTTCATATAACAGGAATTAAAGCAGTAGACAAAAAGAAAAATAAGGGGTGGGGGGTGGGACACAAACAGGAGAGGAGTTGGAGAATTTGGTCCTATATCTGAATCACATTACTAAGGAAATCAGCTGAATTTTTGGGTGGTGCTTTTAAAGATGTTACACATACAGCTTCAGAATACCCTACCCTGGCCTCCTGTTCTGAGCCAGCTCCCAAGGGAGGTTTCTCTTCCCACTGAATGCAGGGAACATTATATTGTTATAAATTTGACTCTAGGAGCCTAAATTATAAATATCTTGGCAGGAAATTGCTGCAGGTGTATTAGTCATTTCAATGGCCAGGATGTGACACTCCTTGAAGATGCATTACATCCTCTAAAAGCACAATATGGTTTGCTAAAGATTTTTCAAACACCCAACTGGCGTTCTCATTGAGGGATATTGCATTGAGGGAGACACTGGGAATCAAAGAAGACACAATATTCAATTGTCCACAGCAGAGGTCACTAAGGCAAACAGGTCTAAGCCAGTGAGAAATATTAAGCTACTGCACAGTCTATCAGTTCCATTGAGTCAGAATAGTGCACTGGAGATATATTCCGTCAAAACATTTTCAACCAAGACTAACGAGAATACCATTTGAGTGAAAGTAAAAAGGAGGAACCTAATCACTTTTCCATTAAATTAACAGCTAAGAATTTAACTTAGCTTTTTTTGTGAAGAAGTTTACAACAAATCCTTTCAAAGCATTTTCTCTCACAATGCATCCCAAACTGCCCCAACACACACAAGCTCTAGACATGAAATTAACATCAACGGCCACGCAAAAAAGAAGGATGTCGAGGAAAAATATATGGAGCAGAGAGTGGAATTGTAGGTGCTCTTGTGTTCAGCACCAACACAGCATCAAGTACAATGTTAACAGGGAGATGTCCATGGGCTTCTGCTATTACTTTTTCCACTTGTTTCATATACAGATAAAAAGTAACAGAGATGAAGTTAGACACTTTTTTCCCCCCTTTTTTTAAGAGGACTAGAATAAAACAAATTTGTTACTGATATTATTAAATATTTTCTGAAAAAATAATATTAACCATCAATTAATAGGTGCTAACTCCACTTTAAACTTAGCACTTGTACTGCTTTATCACACTTGTAGCATAATTGAAATGATATGTTTAAAATCATATATAGGTTACTGGAGAAAGCTAATAGATGGTAATGGGTATGCTAAGCCAACTTAAAACAACAAAACCTTCGATCTCAATTCAACTGGAACATGTTGGGTTATAAACAAATGGCATACATCTGGCTGTGTCATGCTGTGTAAGGAACATAAAACATAGGAAAATCTACCTCAGCGGCATCAAATAGGGTGCCAAACATCAACAGAATTAAAAGTCAGCTATGCATTGCAAATGTGTTTTCTCACAAAGGATTCTAAAGGAAGGCTAATAAATCTGCTTAAGTACACAATAATAACATGTACAATAAAGAGTGAAAACTTACTGTGATCCAGTGAAGGGGTCCAAAATGAGGTTCATATGAACCAAAACAAAAAGACAACTGACTTTCAAACCTAGGAATATGGGCTTGCTCCCACTGATGTTCATGGCAAGTTTCCGTTGATATCACTGTTGTAGGAATGAGCCCTAATACTGCAGTTTAATGTCTAATCTATATTACTGTTATTTTTTGGCACAATTCAACTTGGAATGCAGTAGCGTGATATGAAAAGGGTGTTTTGTTTGCAAACTTGGAATGAAATCTGACTTGGACTAGACTGCACAATAAAGAAGCCAGTGAAAGGGAATTTGACACTCACCATTCTGGCAGAAAAACTTGAATTTCTCAAAACTAGAAGATTAAAAATAATTTGAAATTGTTATTTGAAATTAAAATTAAAATGAAGAAAACACAAGCATTCAACTGGCAGATTAGTGGGATCTTTGGTTAATGATCATTGCCTTCTTCAAAGTCATTTGAATCTAGTAATAAAGCTAGTACCTAAAGACTACTGCAGAATTAAACAAAGTCTCACTGGATATGAAACAGAAAACCTATTAATCCTTTATACTAGCATGTTAAATCTCAAACTACCTGTGACAAATCCTGTATTTCTTCTTTTTGAGGTATTACCTAATTAATTGGGAGTTCTCAAACTCAACTAAGCACAGTACTTAACCATATTCTCAACTTTATACACATGAGAAAACCTAAATCCTTATCTAAATCTGACTTCATTGTAAGTTAAGCATCAGTTTATGAGAGCAAGCACTCTGGTGTTGTGTTGAACTAGGAGCTTGACTTCCACAGATGGGAAGAAGTCCCTCTGACTTTTTGTTCTCACAAGTGCTAAATCCTCGACTTTATCAAGTCACAGTTGTGTGCATTTAGCAAAATGGGAATAACAGTGATTTGAGAGCAAAAGCTATCGTTTTGTCATTACTCAAGAACAGGACATGTGGAGAGGAAAATAGAAAATAGAAAACAGCATAGCATGAATCAGATTCTTTACCTACTACTACAGAATAACATGATTAGCATATTTTCATTATTATTACCTTAAGCATATATAGAGATTAAGAAGATCAAAACTATGTATGGATATGATATTTGTGCTAAACTCATCCAGATACTAATGCTAGCAAATATATTAACGATTAACTTTGTGCTATGGGAGTTAATACACTACATACAAGATCTGAAAGACAACACTCAGTTTGGAAATACCTGTTAATCAAATGGAATAAGATGGACATTAGTGTTTTGCTCACCCTACCTTAGCAACATGTCTTCATCATGACTTGGTAATTCAATGATCATGAAGTCTTTTATCTCTTTCCTGGCTCATCAAATAGCATCAGTCAAAAAATGGGAGAAAGGGCTGTTTTAATGCAGTGGACGTTCTTTCAAACCAAACTGAGAGGAACTCATCATCTCCACTTATGAAGACTTTTGGTTACCATTGATCAAAACCAAGCAAATTCAATGACCTAAAGTTAGGAGGATCTACCACATGCTAATAATTCCTTGGCTCAGTTAACCCACTGTACTTTACTCCCTGACAGCATCATAAAAATGAGACAGTGCTGGTTAATAAGAAAATATTCTCTCCTGTTAATCAGTGCTGTTTGCAAAGTGGAAGGTAGCAGATACTGGCAATTCACTACAAAATAAAAAATAAAACCTTTACCCTAATAAAGAGGATCTTCTCTCCAACTCTGTACCTTCCTTGTGAAAGACGCTCCACACAGAATTTGTTAGGGCATTTACAAGGTGGATCTTCAGAAATGTGTTTAACCTGGAAAACATAGAAGTTATTAACAGAAACTGTTTAAAATAGCCTGTGTAGCAAAACATTCAAGAAGACCTTTGCCATAATGTGATGTCACTAATCTAAGTCTTCACTGATGATATTTTCTTAGTTTTCCTTAATTTTCTTAATATTTCTGTAATCCCAGACTATTGTGCTTCCACCATCAAGAATTATTTTACGGCTGCGATGCAGTAAAAGCAGAGACCACTGTCACACAATTCAACATAAAATTTGCACCGTTTAACTGAAGTCAAGCAGTTTGCTAATTTGAGTTCTGCATCAAATTTTTGTAGATGAGTTCTCAGTGTTTTCTGGTGAATCAGCTCAACTGTCAAAGTGCTGATATAGCTGACAGGCAAAATGAAGATTTCATAGGATGTATTTTCCCTTGTAAGTAAATATAATAAACACAGAAGCATCTTGCTTCGCAATAAGAGGCCCTGCCCAATACCTTCACTTGACAGTTTCAAATAGTGCACTAACACCTTAAAAAAAAAAGTATATAGAGAATACTGTGACGTAATCACAAATCCATACCAAGATGACCCCCAGGATTGTGAACTACCCCTTGATAATATACATCTGAGGGCATTGGCACAATCAAGGGTAACTGAAAGGGGCCTCAAGAATACTCTGTTTTATCAGTGCCAACAGTAAGGGCTGAGAAAATACAGATAAAAACTGCTTTCCTGCTTTTTATCAGCTGCATCAGCTTGACTTCAGCCTCTTGTGAAAACTTGTGTTAGTAAATGCATTAATGCTTAGTAGAAGAATATTTTGTACTCTTCAGTGATCTGAAAGCAGCACAGCCATCTATGCCAAAAGAGCAGATCTGGTCAAGAAACTCTTATTTGACATTCAAACCGCACTACTGTGTAGGAACAGCAGGAACAAGTGCGGCATTTTCATACACTGCTGTTTTCTTTGATGAGAGCTGACCTACTATGTCAGTGTCAAACGATGCAAAATGCCAGAGGAAGTTCTGAGAGGTTTTGTCCACTTTACCTAATATTCTAAAGACCTTTCCAAATCCATTTTGTAAACCAAGGCCTGTAAAAGTGGTCTGAGGTTTGGGAATGAATATTTTCAGAAGAGCTAACAAATCAAAGTCTTGAACTGTTTCAGAAAGGAAAAAAAATATCAGGGCTGTGGCACTCTGAGAGGTGTTTCGGTTATCTTGAGTAAATGAACACGAAAGGCTTCTGAAGTACAACAAACATTTTTCACATCTGCTTTTAGAATAAAGTTATAGTACCTTAAACAAACCAGAAAGAAATTTAGTATAAAAACAATAATTGGTTAACTCTAGAACAGGGAGCACAAATGCTTTTGAAACTAGCCCTCTTGACTGATTTAAGAGCTTTTCTATTCTTTCTGAAATTGTTCAATGTTGCTATGTGAATATCTTTTTACTTTGTGGAATATTTTTTAATAATTATTCTTATATTCTTTTTCTTTTAAATCAGGGCATGATATCTTTGTGAAAAAAATCATTTAAAAATAACTCTTAGCAGAGAACTCTACATGTATTTTACACACAAGAAGTGTTTCTCAAGTATCAGATGAGTTGTCCTCAGTTTGAATGTACAATCACCCAATTATTTTGGTGATTTTTAATCAGCATGGGTGAGTGACAGCCTCCTTTTCTGGAGAATCAAACTATTTAGATAGACAGGGCACAACAGGAATAACTTCTATGGAGTCAGTGGTTAACGACTCAAATCCAAGTGCAGGTTGCTGAGGACACAACAGATGCATTCCTGTATCTCTCAGGATGTGGTACCAAGACTGGGATTGTGCTTAGAGGATTTCTGACATAACACCCTATGACATTTATCACCTCTGAAGACACTCCTGAAAATAAAAGCTGAAAATGGATAGTGTGGACTGTGCCTTAGTAGTCGCATCTACCAGAGCTCATCTAAGCAAGAAAAAAACCCAGAGCAGCCGGACTCAACAGGTTCAAGGTTGTTTGGAACTGTGTAAGCAAAATCGAGCCATGTTTGGGGTGCGGAGAATTGAAAGCCAACAGATTTGTACTGGTGTAAAACTGAGGATAATGAGACTTCCACTACTGATCCTGCTATTGAGGCTTCCATTGCCTTGCTATCCCAAAGGACACAGAAGTATTATTGAGTGGAATTTGGAAATCAAATAAGGAAGCAGAGGGAAGAATTATATCCTATTTTATTTTGTGTCTGGACTACATAAGCACTGCTGCTATTTTATGGTGTGAGTGTCTGGGGCAGTGTGGGTCAGGAATCTAGCTGGATGAATTCCATTCTGTTTCTATCCCTACTGCTTTCTAAATTAAAGGAGGTGGTTGGAGACAACCTTCATACTCTCTTCTGTTCCTACAAGATACTCAGTCACCACCTTCCTTCTACACATTCTTCTTTCTCAATTCTGTTGAAATATAAGCAAGTGCTTTTGCAAAGTTAAGGAAGAAATACAAAATGTAAAGAATGTTAAATGTAATTGTTTGCATCAAATGGTACAAAGTATTTAAATAAAATGAACGAACATTGTATTCCATCTGCTCTTTGTAACAAAAAAGTGGCCCATGGATTTTTCAAGAAGTGCTTTGTAACTCCCAGGTGGCACATCTACCTTGTAATAAAGCAGTTACTATAGTAACAGCTTCTTTTTATAGAATATATTTGTACTTTTCAGGTTTAACCTCTTCCTGGTCTCAAAATGTGTCCTTTTCATCTGATTCCAGCTATTTCAAATGAATCCCTCTAGGGTTTGCAACAGAGAAATGAACACTGCAGTACAGTGCAAAGAGTTTAATGAAATTCAAAGCAAGACGCTTTCTAACAATGAGGAAAAAAAATGCTTGTTTTTTTTCTACCACGTGAGAAACATGCAGAACAGCAGCATAAAAATTAGGCTGAGATAACTTAGAAGTGTTTGTTAACATTCTGTGCAAGTCAGTATGGGCCAAATCTCCGAGTCCTGACTCGGTCATTTCTCAGACAAAACACCAAGTGGGAGTTGATGAATAAGAAGTGAACAGAAAAAGAAAATTGAGTAATAAGAAGGGAACTTGGCTTCTGTGTCTTTTGCAAGTCAGTGCATACCAGAATGTGGCAGATAGGAACAAGATTCCTCCCACAACTTACAGCATCATCCAACAGTTTCCCTGTGCTCTTTTTCCCAGGAGACTTTGTTGGTGATGGTGAAGGAGATGGAAGGGGGGCTGAAAGTGTTTCCTCTTGTTCAATCTCTTTTTCCAACTTTATTAGTCCAGGAGGCTCCACCCCAAACCTTTTGGAAACATGCAAACAAATGAATAGTCCTTGTAAGTATTTCATATTTCAAAGCAAAACTGTGGTAAGAATTTATACTTTCTGTATTGCAGTATTGTGCAATAATAGATTGTTACATACATTAATGAACAAGTATGAATGTATAAAACATTAATGCTGTCATTCCAAATTAATAAAGCGATTTAAATGGCAGCTCTCTGTTGACCTAGTTTACAGGAAATACTTATTTCTTCAACTTTTCTCTCTGATAACATATCTGTTGGTGAATGACTAATTTATAAACAGCACTAGGGCTCAAAAATTGCTCTACCATGTAGGACACATTCAAGTTCAGCACATCTTATTTTTCCATAGTGTTTTTTGGTTTTTGTGTGTTTTGGTTTGGTTTTTGTCCCCCCCACAACAACATCCTCTCAAAGTACTTGACAGCTTATATGTTCTGTAAGCATTAGTCAAAGAAATCCAGGTGAAAAGTGATTAAAGGTTATCCTGGTCTCAACTGTTGCATTGAATTTACAGATAAATAAATTGAGACATGGACACTATTTTTTTCGGAAGTGGTTAAAGCTTTTTCTAGTCGATTTTTGACAGCCACTCTGCAGATTGGTTGAAAGATTTCCTTCTTCAGAGAAGGATTTCAGCTTGAAAAAGCTATCATGCCAGGCAGGTTTCTCACAGCAAACTACTTGTGTAAATGAAACCGTATTTTAATTTGTAGCAGAAAAGTCCAGAGCCCAGATGCAGAACTGTGCTGACCCATCTGGCTTAAGATCTGGATACTAAAATACTAAGCAGTAACAAACATATTCTGAAAATCTAAGCTTAATACCATAATAATGTTGAAAGCGTACAGAAAAAGGGCACAAGCGCATATACTGTCTTTCGTATTTTTATGGTAACTTCTAATTTAGTAACACTATTGCCTAGTAAATTAACATAAAGAAAACCAAAACCCAAATCTGTGCTTGTATTGGCTTCTAACTGGTGCAGTCTGCCTAATGAAAAGTCAGCCAACACTGGAGCAAGCACTTATATACAATCCATTTATTTCCTGTCTGTCTGCAGATGCCGACAGGCTGTAAATCATTAAATTCCCCCCGGGCTCTAAGCCTACACCTGCACACGGCCTTACTCATCAAATAAAACCCTTCCACTCTAAGCAATGCTCCTTCTTTGCTTCTAGTGCTTTTCATAATCTCCAATTTTTGCCATTGTGGCAGACAATTTGTTTCCAATATTCTGAATTCCTCTGGTGATGAGATGAAAAATAAAACAAATGAACAAACATACATACGCACTTTTTTTCCCCTATGTATTGTATTAACCTGAAGCAAAGTTGCTGGAAAGCTGAAATGGTAAAAAAACCCCATTTTTTCTGGGAGGGGTAGAGGTGCAAATTCTGGTCTGGAAGGTATGCTGACAATTTCCTTTTCTGATGTTTTCTAGGCTGTCTTCTCATAACTAAAAATGAAGCAGCACTGGACTGTAACATGATCTCCAACAGCCTTCTGAGAGCACCACTTCCCATTTTTTTTCCAAGGAAAAATTGAATACAATAGCAGAAAGATCCTGAAATTGCTCAACAGTAATTTCAAAAGACCTGCTGGGGTTGTTTAACCCCCCAGAGTTTAAAGTTACTCAAGAACTTCATTCTTTCTGCAGAAAAGATAATTTAGCTGTTTTCCACTGTATAATCTCTCTTTAAACACACACACAGACGTCATATGTACATCTACTTGCAAATAATTACGTTTTCCATGAAGTCTTGATTACAAAGATTACACAGATCGCATAGTGATTGATTCTGTTCTCACATCAGTTCACTTTAAATGATTCACCCTGACTTTAAAATACTTGGGAGAACGTTGGACCTGTGCAACTCACTGCAACAGTCCTGTGTATTGTCAATGCTCCTTTTCTTTCTTCTTAATGGCAACAGGCTTGGGATTAAGGCACGAGTGAGTGGGTATGGGGGTATGAGGCGGTAACAGACATGTATTATAAATAAAAATAAAGATATTTTAAAGGCAAAGGGATAGATACGTATAATAAATGAAAACACGGTTCATTTCTTGGTTCAGTATTTGTTTCCATGCCTGGAGAATATCCGAGACATGGATGCTTAAGGCAAATATGAAGGGTAAGATATTATCATCACTCCTTTGTAGATCTGTTGAGAAGTCAAATCTCATTGCAGAGTGAGATTAATCTAACTCCACCAACACTGCCTGATCACTGAGCAGCGTTCCCCGAGGTAGCTGGATCCCATCAAGTAATGAAGCTGGGGCAGACATTCCTGAGAGCTGTGCCCTGGCTATGCTGGGTATGGAGTCTATGGATGCTGGAAGATCTATCCCCAAGCCAGGGATCTTGAAAGCACAATTTTGTTTGCTCAGGTCAATTAAGATTCATGAAAATCAATGTCACTGAGCACCTACAGATCAGAAGACTCTCTTATTCATGGAAAGTGATTTTTGTTTTGTTTCCATGTCAGACTGAATTCAAGTTTTAGAGAAATAAGAAAACTGGAAATCTTTTTCCGGCCAACACTATTCCTATGCAAACCCACTGATGACAATGGCTTTTCTGAAACTTGACCAAGACACAAAGTTAAGCAACTTCCCAATTGAGTTGCTTTTATAAAATACAAATATCCATAATGCAGTTTTAACATGGAAATACTAATTCTTAAGGTAGGGATAAACACAGGTCTCCTGCATGTTTCTTGTAATCATAAGGAATTCTTCTGAAACTAATGGAAGTATTTGAATAGCAGGGCACTCCAGTTCCACACACACGGGTGAATGGAACTTCAATTTACATGCAAGACTGGGCAGCAGCAGAACTGCTGCACAGCTATTTTATAGCAAATCTTATGTGCTACACTGGTTAAATCTGCATCTGCAAAAAAATTCAAAACAAAACAAAAACAAACCCCACCACACATTCTAATTACTGTTGTTGTCATTGTTTAGCAAAAGCCACCATTGTCTTGATGCTCAAGGTAACAATACAGTGTATTGAGGGTGGAAATATCTGACAGAGATGGAATACAGAGGGTTAATTCAATTCTCATCTTGCTTCTCTTGCCAAAAATCAGTGTTAAGTTTATTTACATAAATGAGGTAAGAGTCACTGTTGCTTAGATCACATTTAGGTCATCCAAAGACCAATTTGTTATCAGTAAAGTTAATGAAATCTCAGTTGTTTACAGAGAGATCTGACTGTTAGCAGGAGAAACAGCTCAAACCTCCATTGAGACAACAATCGTCAACTCTTCCCCCTTCTGAGGATACCCAAATACCTTCACTGAGGTGATGGTACAGAGATTTGATTATATTTATTAACAACTGCGAGTGACGTCAAGACAAGCTTTCTCCTTGAACCCAATGAGCACAAAAGATTGCTTGAGATGTGCCGATTTAGTGAGTCTCTCAATAGCCACTGCTCTCAAGAATGTAAATATTTCTGCATTCTTTAAATATTTTCGCCTACCTTGCTGCAATCCTTCCAAGTTCCAGCAAACAAAGGCACACTTCTCTTGGCTGCTTGTGGAGAACTGGAAAAGCAAAACGAAGATAGAAAACATTTATAACTAAAAGCTATTTTAAAGATCTTAGTGATGAATGGAACCTAATCATCGACATCTATAAATCTCGACTCAGATAAAACTTGGTTTTCTTTGGCTTGCAGTGGATTTTTACTGGAATAAAAATGATGGGATTGAGGAGTGGTTCTCAGAGTGCAGATGGTTTAGGAAGTTCCCATTTAGTTTTCCTTTTGTTCCTTTGAAAATATCATTCTAAATCTAATCCAATGAGTAATTACTTGGGCTATTCGGTAACCTGCAAGCAGATCACATTTATTTAAAAATAATCAAAAGCTCTGGCAGAACACAAAAAATAGTAGAATGTCAAAAATAGATAACATTAAAATGGTACTTCTCTTTCTACTAAGTAAGAGAATTCCTGTCTTTAGGCACTATTTTCCTTTGCCTATTTAAATCAGAAAAAGAACAAAACTGCACTAGCAAAGATAAATCTCATTATAAATTGGGTCCTGCATACATTATACATCTACTTTTAAAGAAAACACGAAACTAGAATACTTTAGGAATTCAGCTCATCACAGAAAAATCCCCAACCAAACAAAATCTTTTCTTCTCTACATATGCACACACATGTGCAAATTTTCATGCCTGGCTTCCACACAAGACCTGGAGTTTTAAGCTTCAGAAGCAGCTGGACAGCATGAACTTCTCATTAAGAAATACCACCATAATCCAAGATAATTATTTTTTTACCACAGTTCAGTTAGGTGATGTTCTGCAGAGAAATCCAGCAAAATATATAAGCAAAATGAATAGATGAGTAAAGTCCCATGGCTACTTGCATAATCAATTCCCCAAAAGTCAAAAAAAGAGGAAAGGAAAGACGAAAAAGGAATTATGAGTACACTGTCATCTTCTGTCCAGAAATATCTATTGCAGTAAAACCCTCATGTTGTGAATAAACTTCCAGTTCTTAACATTTCCACAACAGTAAAAAGCTTTGTACCTTATACTTCAGATTGAGTTGACAGCAAAAATAATTGTGTGAATATTTGTATAAATTAGAAAAGAGAAACCGCAGCAAAATTACTTTGGTTTTAATAAGTTAAGGTCAAGATATCTGCTATATAAACATCTTGGTTATCTAAAGACTCACCTAACTCAAATGCATGAGGGAAAAAATACCATACGTGAAAAAGATATTTCAATGTCTAGTTAAAGCTCTGAAAGTCATTGATTTGTCCTATTTTGTACGTATGAGACCCGGAACGGGAATCCACAGGCTTAAACGTCTCTAAATAACTAATGCATGCTGGGACAGATCTTCAGCTTCCGCAACTTCAACTTGCAGCTCCACTGACTTGAATAAACCTCTGCTAAGTTGTGTGAGTTGAATGCTCATCCCAATGTCTTTTTTTAGTGTATATGTAGCACCTTGAGATGTATGGATTCTTCCCCTCAAGTGTCATCCAACTATAATTCCAGAAGTGAAACTGCAAAGCACGAAAACTAAAATGGCACTGCACTAGGAAAACTAGTTTTATCCTTTAGCCAGCTGTTCTTAGGAATATAAAAGATGCAGACTTGGACGTTCAGCTCTTCTCATTATTCTTCCTTGCCACACCACAGTAATTTTATGAAACTGGACTCAATGACCTTTGTGGGTCCCTTCCAACTCAGGACATTTTATGATTCTACGAAACAGTTACCTTTACTCATACTCAGTATTTTTGAAGTGTTACATTCATGACCCTAGAAATGTATTCCACTGCTTTGGTTCTAAATCAGTTGGGACTGTCTCAAAATAAAACTTGATTTTTAAGAAATAAGGCATCCCCCAAATACAATGGAATAAACATTTTTTAAACAGTCAAAGGGAGTCCAATATTTCTGAATTGCAATTCACACATATGCACATCTGAATGACTTTGGAAGGGAGAAGAAAAGGAGGCTCAAGTAATATTATTTGCAAAAAGATTCATAAATAGAACTGGACGAGGATTTGATTAAGACAGACAAAATGTTTTTCTGTCAATGCTTAAAGCTCTTCGACCCAAACAAAATTCAAAGTCCTTTAGCAAATCTGACTCAACATAATCTAGACACACTTCATGCATTTCACATGGAACAACGTGCCACAGTGAAACTGTTGTTAGAGGATGAAGAGCTGTGCAGGCAATAACCAACCACAATAACAAGCATTTGCTCATCTGGTGAGAAGACACAGCACTTCCAACAAGAAAATGTTAGCATTCCTGAGGACTATACCAGCATATGTATTCGGGGACTTCAGAGACAAACAATGTTATTTTGTATACTGCAATACCCACTGGAAATAATTGAGATTCTCAAAGCAAAATTTTCATTTTCATTGTTCCGGTTAATGGGCTACCAGCTCACAACAGTCAGGAGTTACAGCAGAAGGCACAGAGACACAAGACAGCATTTCCACACCTATCTTGGTCCCACACATTCAGTATAACCATTATCTTTCAGAACAAGCAGCCGTTCTGAGTATCTTGATTTCTGAGTGCTTACTTTGAGATACTTTGTGTCTGGTGCTATTTCACAATAACTGAAAGAACTAGGTATTTACAGTCATTTTCAAAAGATTGCCGCCTAAGCTTTTATTTTAAAAAAGCTACCTTTCATTTTTCTCCACCTAGAGTACAGAAAGAGAAACACTACTTATATTTCTTTTAGTTTTACACATAGCAGTTGAGTTAATATTTTCGAACCACTTCAAGACTTCTGATAGAAAAGATGGCAAAAACTATTTCAGAGGCACAGCACAGCAAAATCACTTACTTCATTGTTTATAATAAGCATGCCACTAAAAAAGAAAATCCGTAGATATCTTCAGAATTCACATTTAAATTCTCACTGTTCTGTAATTTAAATTGACATTTATATTCTGACCGTACTGCAGTCCATGGTTAACTACACTACACACATGTACACAGTTTTATAAACATGGAATTGTGCACAGATGTATGGTAATAACTAATCATTTGAGGACTACAGGCAACTCTGAAGTGACTGGTTACAAGTTCAGATTGGAATGTAACACCTGTACCCATGGTATTCTATTGTACCTTGTGGAAACTACAGCTACTGTTTTCTGAATTCCTTACTATGATCTATACTAATAGTTGCATTTCAATAGTAGGCATCACCTCAATATTTTACCTGACCGGCTAGTCAATCCCAGATATTCTACAAACAGGCATTTGCTAAGCAACACATTTTCTGCAACTGTAGCAATTTATACACAAACATAGTAAGCACTGGAAGCCGAAAAATTATTCTTAGGAGCCACATTCATTCTACCTACAACTACGCACACAATTCGCTGCACATTATTATAAGTCTACACTGAACACATCGCAACTCATTTGCACAACAGTGCTACTGTATGCTGTGAAGAATTCAAAAAAAAAGCAAAAATGAAGATTTCTCCAACAGTTCCCTAAAGTAGGGGATATTACTGTCCCTATCTTATACATGGAAGTATATATATAAAACACAAAGAAAGCACAGTTATGTAGGTGCTGTTTTAAAATACTTCCTGCCTGAACTCCAGGGCATTTTTGAGTTTCTTAATGCTACATTTTGTATGAACGCAAAGCCAATACAACTACTGATCCCACTACAAAACCTGATATGGACCCTCCTGCTGCATGTGGGACCTGACACTTCTGTGTCACTTCTTCAGGCACCCTTCAGTAGAAATATCCAAATACCGTCCTTCAGCATCTTCCATCATAGTCCAGATGTCTTCAGATTTTTGCAATAAATGAGGCTTGTGAAGAGAAAATAACATACCAAGAAGAGTTTCCTTCAGTTCATGAACCATACCACACCAAGATGTTGGCAGAGCAAGGTCCTAAAGAGAACACAGCAATTCCAGGGGGAAAAATAGCCCATGGACCACATGAAAAGTTGATGTGTGTATCATAACAGTTAAATGGTTTAACCAATATAGCATAGCCAGTCTTAGTTATAGCCCAAGTACTTCACAGTACTAATACAATCTTTATGTGCAATTTCCTGTAATTTTTCACACTTTCATATCCGGAAGAAAACAATATTCTTGGAGAATCACTGGCCGGTCCTCCACTATCAAATATTAGCAATGTGAATTGTCTGAGTAGGTGACTATAATCAAGTACCAATTTGGAAATGTAGAAGATACATGAACTACACAGATCTACTGCATAAGACAGCTGGAACCATCTGCCTTGCCAGAGAATCTCACTGATGCTATTTGCTTGACAAGAAACCAGCATGAAGATTTGGAAAGAGTGCATACAAGTCCAGCTAATTTTAGGTGTCCTGACAGCTACAGACCCTTTTGCTTTCCATCTTGTTCATTTCAAATCCTCCCTATCCGCTGTCCTCATTGCCTGCATCTTTTCAAGGTACTTCCAGTCACTCTCTTTGAGCAATCCTCCTTTTTCAGCTCCTAACAAGCTTTCATCCCTGCCCCTTTCTAGCTAGAACTTCTTTCTCCACACTGGTTCCGTCTTGTTGCTTCCTCCTTTTACAGGAAATATTCTGATCCAATGGTTCTAACACAGTGTCCAGGATGCTTCTATAGTCCTCAAAATAAGACATACTCAACAATAGTATGAGTTGTTTAGTTAAATGTTGTGAAAGATGGGACAAAGCCTTATTCTGATGCAACTACATGTGAAACTTAACACGCTCTTCCAAGCTGTAATGTGTCACTGTGAAAGACTGCTCAAAATACTTCCATCTTGTAATATGAAATTAGATAAACTAGAGTATTAATTTTAAAAAAATAATTTGTCCATGTGTAAGATATTTTAAAAAAATAAACATTTACTTATTTTTTGTGGTGTTTTTTTTACTTAGAAAAAAATAACATTAGAGATCAGAGGTGTTTGTATGAAAGTCTATTATTTCCATTAAAATACTAGATGCCTTTGTTTAGAGAACCTGTCCGTTAAACTCTATAACCAACGAGTTGCATCAAAAGAAGTCCATGTCACATTGTGTGTACACACGCACAGTTACAGAATACACAAGCACAAAACATTAATACAACAGTATCATCCAGCAACTCCCAAAACAAACAACACACATTAGCATGCTGTCACTCTTGGTGGCAAACCCTTTTTCTTGCTGGGTGTAGTCTTTCTCATAGAAGAGATGCAGCATATTCACTGGTTCCAAATCCTATAATCATCCAACAACACTATGTTACCAACAAAGAGTTCATCACTTAAGCTTTAAGTTCAGTTAACTAAGGCAATCATAGAAAAACTTACCATTCTCACTATTTGGCCAAGAAGAGTTTTCTTTGAGCATTACACTCTCTGGCCTTGAGCACCATGATTACAAATATCTCCACCAAAAATGCTTCCAGAAGTTGAATTACCATAGCTGTGCGGATCTGCTGCCCTAAAACCTACAATGGAGAACTTACAAAGTGTACGTATCATGGGAACAGAGGAGTTACAGACAGTGTTGCTTTTCTTAGATTGAAAAGAGTTAATGCATTATCTTCTGATTCCTAGACATGGGACAAATTTTGACCTATGAGATATCTAAGAACCTCATTCAAAGACAGTGTGTCTCAAGATCTGCCCAGATGAAGAAAATTTGGACTTCAGAGCATAGGTTTTGGTATCAGAGCAGCTAATCCCTTCTTCTTTAGATACACTAACTATAAAAACAACTACTATGGAAAGCATGCTAAGGTGGTCAATGAGTGCAGGGAGCAGGCAGAGTCACCCTCTATCTTACAGCATTCAAGTTCATCCTTACACACTGTGTTGCTGTATTTGTTGCAGATGCTCATGTTTTTTCTGCAGCTTATACAACATGCAGAGTGTTCATCTTTTCTTTGCTGAGGCATTAGCTCTGAGACTCTCTTGCCATGTCTCTCCATTAAGTGCAAAGTGTAAAATATGTATAGATTGCTACCAGTCAGCTCTGGCTGTATTATAAATCTCTATGGAAAGTGATATTTCCAATTTGTTTGTATTTAAAGCTATGTTAAGGTGTTATAACATTCAGCAAGACAAAATGCACCATATTATAGACTACTAACTGCAAGTTATTTGTACAAGTGCATTGTTTTAAAATTTTCAAGCTCTGTATTTATCTCTTTCAAGAACTTTTAAATTAACACTATGGATTAGAAGTCATAATCGTATCTATCAGGATAACAAATACCACTTTTTTCTTCTATTTATTTTCAAGAAAAACACTGATCCTGTTTCCTTGTTTAGCTCATCTAGATATCCCAAATCCAAAGCATTTGAACCTGTGCTTAACTTCAAATAATTAAATCAATTACTAAATCAGTCCACAAGTGATGGACAAAGACATAAAGCAATGTTAGTAATTCTACTCACCTGCTCGTCTGGATCAGCCTTAGAATGTTGCCACTTTGCAGTACCAAGCTTCTAGAAACACTTAAGATTCCTATTAAAATCCCTCACCTGCGAGCTCCTCAAGCACGGATGGCACCGCTCTGCCATAGTCTGCGTTTGACACAGTTCCATCCTAACCACAAATACTTTCACAGGACTTCAATCTCAGGGCTAAAAAGGTGGGAGTGTCGGAGGCATTGGTGTGCAGTTACGCTTAAATGATTTCCAAGACTTCAGAACTCATCAGGATGAGAACATATTTTTAAGCAATGAGAAATAATAGCAATTAATAATTTATTAGCTAGTATATATCTAATTTTGCTGATCTCTGAATAGACTTGGAATTTTTTTTATTAAATCAGGAGTGTCATAAATCCATCATTCCAATGTTTCAGTGCAATAAGTCTTCAAAATTACTCTTATAATGTTAGAACAGAAATTTGCCAGAAAAAGGCCTCAGGAATGCTTTATGCGATACAATGGCATGAAGAAAATATCACTGTCTGCATTCAGTTAAATAATACAGTATTTACATTCAATAAGGCAAACAGAATACAGCAAAAGGGAATACAAAACTCAACCCAATTAAGAACATTAAGACAGTAAAGTTCCTCAATATAGAGAGAAAATAGCTGTTTTATCACTAGCAATTTACACATCAATACCGTTTATTAGACATAGGAAAAACAAACAAAAACCAGTTACCTCTGTAACCATAATTTCACCACAACTATTTATTATCAAAAATAGAACAGACTTCCATGAGGCAACACAAACACTTAAATGGCATTCACACATGTTTCTCACCACTTTGAATTTTGCCATTACTTACCTTTGCTGAAGTTTTATTTCCTGTGCAGTGAAGAAATGATTCGTGGGAGAGAGGGGAACATAAAAGCCTTAGATTGGTAACTTTGTGATTCATCATTATTTCTAATGCATTAGAAAAACCTCAAATGAAATCAAAACTTATAAAAATTGTAGTTCAAACCAAGGAAGAACAGTAGCTTCTATTTTTATCGTTTTTAGAAATGGCATGGTCAATATCCCAATTCTCAAGTTCGGAAAAAGAAGTCAAAATATTATCAAGTCCTAATGCTAGTTCCAGTACTGTAAGTCTTTTTAACAGGTACATTCACTGATGACACCAAGCTGGGAGGAGTGGCTGACACTGGAAGCTGTGCTGCTATCCAGAGACCTGGACACGCTGGAGAGCTGGGTGGGGAAAAATTTAATGAAATATAACAAGGGCAAGTGTAGACTCTTGCATCTGGGCAGGAACAACCCCAGGTTTCAATATAAGTTGGGAAATGACCTATTAGAGAGCAGCACAGGGGAAACTGGGGGTACTGGGGGACAGCAGGATGACCACGAGCCAGCACTGTGCCCTTGTGGCCAGGAAGGCCAATGGTACCTGGGATGGATTAGAAGGAGGGTGGTCAGTAGGTCGAGAGAGGTTCTGCTTCCCCTCTACTCTGCCCTGGTGAGACCACATCTGGAATATTGTGTCCAGTTCTGGGCCCCTCAGTTCCAGAAGGACAGGGAACTGCTGGAGAGAGTCCAGCGCAGGGCAACAAAGATGGTGAAGGGAGTGGAGCATCTCCCTTACGAGGAAAGGTTGAGGGAGCTGGGGCTCTGGAGTTTGGAGAAGAGGAGACTGAGGGGTGATCTCATTCATGGTTATAAATATGTAAAAGGCCAGTGTCAGAAGGATGGAGCCAGGTTCTTCTCAGTGACAACGAATGGTAAGACAAGGGGTAATGGGTACAAACTGGAATACAGGAGGTTCCACTTAAATATGAGAAGAAACTTCTCAGTGAGGGTGACAGACAATGGACCAGGCTGCCCAGGGGGGTTGTGGAATCTCCTTCTCTGGAGACATTCAAAACCCACCTGAACACCTTCCTGTGTAACCTCATCCAGGAATGTTCCTGCTCCGCCAGGGGGATTGGACTGGATGATCTTTCGAGGTCCCTTCCAATCCCTGACATTGTGTGATTCTGTGAGTCTATAAACGGTAACACTCAGAGAAGGGAAACAACAGAACCTAGTTTTCAATCGGTGAAGAAAAAAATGAGTCACTAATCAAACAAATGCAATACAGACATATCTGGTTTGTGCACTCCGTATCTGGGCTATTTCATTTTGCTTTTCCAAGCGAGGAATTAATCCTGAACATTAAGTTTCCAGGTGCGTTTGCACTCAGTGTTACATTGCGGTAGGCAAAGCATCGTGTATGTGTAAAAATTAACTTATTCAAGGAATGTTGGTATTTTAGTTATGTCAATTCCATCTCTTATTAAGATCTGGTTTTTTAACAATGCACAAGAAAATTCTTTATAAACACACTCCTGACTAGACAGTTAACCTGTTATTGGAACAATGGCAAACTGCTGAGTTTACCATAGCAGTAAAAAGTCTAAATTAATTTCAGTGTTGGATTAACCACAGGTTCTTCTGTTTATCTCAGACATCAGAGACCTGTGTTTCCTTCCTTCCTGTGTTTGCAAGTTTCTTTGTCCTACGCTATGTCCAACTTCTCCATAATTTCAAATCTTTGGAAATACAATTATTGTTCATCTTTCACATGATTAAGCATGTCCAATAAAAAATTCATATTCAGGATTTAATTAACAAAACAGAGACATATAGCCTCCTTGCTATCTGTCATTTGTATCTGTGATACTAATTTCTTCTCTGCCAAGCATTTTCTCCTGGGGATATAAAATAATTTAATTTAACTACAAAAACCTTACAGGATAAAAGCAGACAAATCAAAAAAATGGCTTCAGAAATAGCTGTGCTAGAAGAGCAAGATGGTAAAAGAAGGGGATTTGATCGCTTGCAACACAGATAACAATTTCAACTGGGCAAAGACCTTTTGAGCAACAGAACAAAGAAGCCTCTTGATTCAGAACAGTCTGTTCATTTGTCTTCCACGGACACTGAGCTGTCTATCATCACAACTGTTTTACACTTCTACCTGAGTTCAGAAAACAAACATTTGATTCTCTTCATTTCATGATATTTGGCTGAACCAAACTCTCAATGTAATATTCATAAGGTTTCCTTTGAAGAGAGAAAAGTTAAAATGCTGAAGAATGTGTCCTATTAGAACAGTGATTTCCTAAGCAGTCCGTTTCTTTTGATGGAGCTGAAGTGCTAGCAGATCACCTGGAAAAAAGGTCAGTACAGGATGCAGAGAAAAATTCCGTATTTTCTTGCCACCCAAGCAACCCATTGAATCTGCACAAATAAATAAATGTCTGCAGCCAAAATGGAGCATGCACTTGTGTCCTGCTGTCCTGAAACAGGAAAGAATCTTCTTATGCATTGAACTAAGGCACAGCATTTCATGATCAAAAAATGTGTGCAAGGTGAAAAGCCATCTGTGTGCAAGAAATCATAGCAGGATTTTTGTCTCATTTAAGCTCCTCTTAAAATTGACTTAAATGGATTTTAAATGATGTGTACTTCATTTGTTCATGCTTCAGATAAGCAGCAGAATTAGTACAGTCAGACACAGGTCAGATTTGGAGTCAGGATCTACTAAGAGAGCTATTCTGCCTTTCACAGCAAAACACAGAAGTTATTTAAAATTATCAGTTACTATATAAACAAATACTTACCCAAACCTTCTGACTCAAACAGGCAGGTGTCATCCACTCCTACATCTCTGCACCAGGATAAGAAATTTGCTGTGTTGTCTCGTGCAAAAAAAGACCCTGAAGGAGCATTGGCTTTGCATGGAATTTTCCGTACTGGTAAGGTCTGAAAAACAGAAGTTCTTTGTTGAGATAATGATACATACCAGTATAATCTTTAAGTATTATGAAATCAATATACAGGTTTTGCCTAGATTGGTGATTGCCACCAATATATTTCCTTGTCCATCAAAAAAATCCAAGTAAAGAAGAATGAGAAGTGAATTTAACAGCAGGAAGTTGTCAACCACAAAGTCTTTTCATAAGCATCACGACAGGCTACACAATGTGAAGTTCAGAGCTGAATCAATATTAGAAGCTTCTTAAGAACAGTAGGACTGTGAGTGAGAACAATTTGGGGATTTAGTGTTTGGTCCAGTTCACTGCATTAAAAAAATACAACAAATAAAATTATAAAGGCAGACTTTTAACTAGGAACTGAGCTTCCCCAAAATTAAGGGTGAATTCATTTCGGATCTACTGGTTCCTAGACCTATGTCCAAAATTCTGGTTTTAACAGCCCAAAATAATTGTAAATGTGGAGAGGGAAATAGATGGAGGAGTAGGCTTCCCAGTACAATAGCTGCTGGTAGCATAGTCATGTCTGTATTTAAAAACAGTTTAGAAACAGTTTATATACAATTTTATATTAGACATATGACAGCAGCAATGTAATTGCAGAATACATCTGCATGCACAGAACTACTCACCTCTATATGCCTGATAAACCAAATAAACTCCAAGTAGAATGGCTACAGGGATCAACACCATTCTACTCATTCTATCGGTATGGCAATGGGAGCTTATAAATAGCTTT
Organism: Patagioenas fasciata; assembly: GCF_037038585.1. Taxonomy (NCBI): domain Eukaryota; kingdom Metazoa; phylum Chordata; class Aves; order Columbiformes; family Columbidae; genus Patagioenas; species Patagioenas fasciata. The sequence continues at coordinate 5,226,129 of NC_092524.1, read as the reverse complement.
AGACATACACACATGCCTTATAAATGTTTAGACCTGTTCCTCAGATCATCATCTACCTTTCGTTCCCCAATGTTTCTTATTCCAATTACACTTCTTTTTACATTTTCCTGTTCTGCAAAAATCATGCTTCTGTTTCAAAATATTTAAAAGGAGACATTAACACCTCCCTATTTTGTATTCTCAGAAAACACTGACTGGTTCTATGTGATATTTTAAAGAAAAATCCAAGTAAACCTTGTGTCATGAACACCACATCACCTCCTGGACCATCCTGGAATTAGAGAGGGGAAGAAGGAAGAAAGTCACAAAGGCTATTTGACTATTCAATAAACCCAGTACAAATAAAAACCAATGCAACTGGAATTCTTCCAAGCGGCTCTAGATATGGAACAACCTTACAGACCAGAGAATAATGAAGTTGACCATTATTTTAAATCCCTCTCCGTTCTTGACAAGGAGAGAGGAGGATATCCTGAGGCAAATTCTCATTATGCTCTAGAGACTGCTTCACACCTTGAATTTCCCTTTGTGATTACTTCAGGAAGAAGTAATGCAGCATTTGTTCATCTTTGCCCCCCATATCCTTTCTCAGAAGATTTTAATTGGACAAGTCTAGTAGTCTTAAAAGAGTACATGCTTCTGTTAAAAGGAGTCACACAAAATTCTCTGGCAGCCTGCTGGAGGAAGGTCAAGTAGTCCAATCTTCACTCAGAGAAAAGCTGTCAAAACAAGCCTTTTGTTTCATGGTTTTTTACTAAAATCTTACATAAAACATAACAAAAACCTTAAAGAAGTTCCTTCTTCAAAAAGATTTCCACAGCAAAAATGTAACCTGATTTTCCACCAGTGCAGAACAGGAACAAGTGTTGCAGGCAGGGATGTTCGACTGGCCAACAGCAGCAGGAAGCAAGATGGGAAACAGGCTGAGAGCAGCAAGAGTTAGGCTGCTCCATGAGGGAAGATAAGCCAGGAACTAAGTCAGAAACAGCAGGAGATAAAGCTGGACACAAGGCTACAAGCACAGGCTGAGGCTCCAGCCACGAAGCCAGGCTGGAGATGGTCTGTCCACAATGTGGCTCAGGCAAGATGGGCTGAGGTCAAGAGGAGCTTCTGGGCCATGGGTGGGTTGGGGTCCCAGGTGCGGCTGGTCGTGACTATGAAGGTATTTTGGTTCCCCTAGGTCCTGAGAGCAACTGCTATGTATTTCTTAGTATTCCAACAGAATCAATCCCATCAGAAGTACACAAGCTAGTTTATAATCGACTCCAGCTTCTCGAGTAGATTCAAACAAGTGTCATTTCATAGCACTGTATTTTAATACAATTACATGAAACATCCACTCTGTTTACAACATACTTGACCATATCCTCACAGAACCAAATTACCAGCAGCTATAAATCGGTTTAACATCATTAAATTTAAATGGGATTAAATTCTTTTCCCATATTAACTCTGCTTGGACCGGAGTCTGAAGTGATGTTGAACCGAGTTAAAAGGTGAACAAAAGGGGGCCAAACAAATAATATCGGACAAAACTATATTCATTGACATTTTTTATTATGTCCGATGTGCAGTACAAATCCTGGATGACTTTATAATGGATTAGCAGCACTGTGACGGGAACAAGATGAAAAGAAGCCAGCTCTAGTATTCCTAGCACTTGTAGACTTGTGCATAAGCTACTCAGAGAGCATGGAAAAGAGATAATGCTACAGTTACTTTTGTCTGCAAGCAGACCTGCAATGTCAAATCATCTCACTTCCCAGCTCACTCAGTTCCCAGCTCTGGATTTTCCAGTGTCTATACATTACTTTGTTCTCAGGCTCTCCTTTGCAGAAAACCAGTGAGTCTTCTCCAAGGTAAAACCTGTTTATAACCCCAGGAACAGCCTGGAAGGGCACTACAGGTGAAGTCATACCAGCTTTGTTTCCTTCCACTCAGTTCCCCAACTCCAGCCCAGCTGATTCTGTGCTTTTCAACCACTTTGTCCTGCCACATTCTCCAATAACCAGCCCATATTCTTTCATGTCATGCTAAGGGTATTAAACACTGTTCTGGAAGTCTGTGATAAAATCTTCATATTATTTCAGGAAATTTCAACTAGGAAGACAAAAAACAAACTACATACACAAAAAAAATGTGCTATATGGTTAGTGGCTGCCATTTGGCAAACAGAGAAGACTTGGGCTCAGTGTGGGCATAACCAACTTGCTCTACTGGGCGCTGAGCCCAGAGGGGATGGCCCTGGAGAACAGGAGCTGCTCCTTGGCACCGATGCCCTCAGCGGTACAAAACCAGCTAAAAGAGAGCAGAAAGCCAGGAGAATCTTCATGCCTTTCTTCTAGTGGCTGCTGGGAAGGCATCGCAATTGCTGGCAGGAATGCAGAAAACTCCAGTTTTCCCTGGGTCACCGCTGCTCCCCAGGACTAACAACACACAAATAAATCTGGTGCTAAATATTTAATGTGTTCAGATTTAGGTAGACTATAATGGCTGAATATAGAAACTATTTCAAGAAAAGCAATTCAGAACAGATGGTTTATGTGTCAGAAATCGAGGCACTTAGAGTCAGCAAATAAACCATCTAAAACTTCATGTATGTAACGGACTGTCCATAAATAACGCTTCTGTACCTTGACAACTGACAGACCTTTAAATACATCAGTCACCCCAGCTTCACTGTGAAACTTAAGACACTCACAGAGCTTGCAATATTTTTTTACAATTATAAAGATTACACTGTCTTTTAAAAGTACATTTTTGTAGTAACAGTTATTGACAGTAATAAAAGAGTCTAGGTACACAGTTATCACACTTAACTAATCAAACTTGTGCTATTCTTTGGTTTCATAGGGGAAAGTATCTGATTAACAGGTGTCCTAAACATCTCAGAAGTGACAAACACCCAAATGTAAAAACAAGGCATGTCCTGAACTACAGAAGGGAAAAAACCTACATTATTGAAAGGAAAAACAAAAGTGCTTTAAGTCACTGTATGGGACAAATACCGCACAGATAAATATCTCAGGCACCACACGATCTCACTAAATTGCAGCATTCTAGATTTCATCCCATTTTCTACAATATTAGGGTCTTGCTAACGAGAACAGTAAAAAAACCTCCTCACCATTCAACAACAGCACAATCAGGATTATCACAGAAATCATAGGGAAATACTTGTATTTTCTTATCACCTAATAAATTTCCCTATCACCTTCTAAATAGAAGGCTACTTTTTTTTTTTTCATATTTCCAAAACTGTCACTGTAATGTTCAACCTATAACATATGAAAGCTCTTATTTAAGATCGGTTTCATGCGCAAATATTTTTTACTGATTTGTATAAATGGCCTGACTATCTCAAAAGTGCTTTCTAACAGATCATTCTGAAGTAATTAGGTTTCCATATGGCAAAAGTGACTTTTGTTGACATAGTGTAGCATAACCGCAGTTGCTTTGAAACAGCAGTGGCCGCAATTACTCCTATCAAATATCATGAAAACAGTTCCCCAGTTACACTCCTTTTACAATCTTGTCTTGTTGATGTGCGTGCATGTGGTTTAATGCAGGATGTGAAAGTGTGAGTGAAACATATGATGCAATCCTGGAAAAATGCTGTCAGGTTCACTTCTGAACCCAAAAGGGACTCTCTTACACCCATGCTCTGAAATCACATGGAAAAATGTATTTTTGGGGTACTGTTTTTCCAAAATGAGGGTCCACAAATGTGTGTTAAAACCCCCATTTTTTCCAATAGCAGATTTGAGCTCCATTTTGAAGATCCCTAATCATCCTTCCCTCTTTGAATAGATGATTTCACAACTTTTTGAACTGTCACTCGCACTTGAATAAAAGGAAAAAGATGGGTAATTTTGGTTGTTACGGAGGAGAGTTACAGTTAGATAGGCACTCATTGGAAAAATTTGCTTTTATCGCCTGATGAGCTACATTAACCAAAACTGGAGGAAAAATTACACATGGAGACTGCAGTATCAGCTGCAGTTGTGTCTCATGTGGCTATTTTGTGTTACATAAGCATAAATTCATACTGAAATTTGAGTATATCAGCTAGATAGATGTATCTGCTTAAAATTTTTTTACGATTTTGCCTTTAACTTTGATACTGACCACAGGGCCATTCTTTTCCTCCTTAAATTCTTCCTTCCTTTTGCTCAAGTGTTCTTAGAAAAGCCCCCCTCCTCTTATAAAATCTGAATGAGCTCTTTAGGACAGGGAATACAAGAGAGAAGTTCTGCCACAAACTTCTCTGTAAATGGGATTTTGCTCCTTGTTAAATAGAAGCTCATTGCTACAAGAGCTCACTCTCATTGAACTGTTACAATTCACCTCATCACGGTGACAATAGACCTAGTCAACCATCATTTATTCAGTTGCTATTCTTAATTCTTCAGGAACTCAAACCTAAACCATTTTGGAACGCATTTATAAATGACAGAAGTGGTGTCCCAGACACTCCAGCAAAGGACAATTAAGTTTAGCTTAGGCTGCTTTGCAGTGCCAAAATTCAGGTTTAGTGAATAGTCATGAAGCACAGACAAGTATGAACTAGACATTAAATAAATTAAACTGTAATACCTACAAGGTAAAATAATTACTCCTTGGTAAGGTGGGTCCAGGTTTGTTTTCCCCCATTCCATTTACTATAGGAGAGACCACTTCCAAATATAACAACTGACCCAAAAATCAAAAGAATGTGTTAAACGCATATGCAAAATGGATAAAAGAGCTCTGAATATGGAAATACATATATAGAATTTGTCACAGAGTGAAAAAAAAAAGAGGCCTAAAAAACAACTATAATCCCCTTGCAGGCCTCTCAAGGCCATAATAAATGTTAAAAACCAGGAAAATTTAAGGAAAAAAAATCACCACACACCACAAAGGAAAAGAAAAATCCAAAGCTCAATATGGAAATTTCGAAGGCTTAGGAGACATCAATAAAAATTGCCAAACTTTTCAACAGACATTCAACCAGGAACAGCTTCCAGATTAATGAAAAATGACATTGCACTTAGAAAGAAAGGATCCCTAAGCAATTCACTTAACAATTGGTGAAACATTGTCTTTCAGCAAAATGCTGTCTTTGCACTGTCACATTAAGTACTGTAGAGTGATATCATTTTAATGGAATAGCAGGTTGGATTTCAAGTTTAAAGACCATGTGTTGACCAGATTTTTATCCTATGTAATCACCGCAGAGATCATCAAAAGCCAAAAATCACTCATTATCAACTTCCTAGATTCTAAGAAAGCATTTGTGATCACTTTGGAATACCTAATGGATTTATGATATGCCAATAAAAATACGGCATCATCAAGACTTTACATCAAAGTACAATGTTAAAATAAATACAGACCTATGTGAATGGTTTAGCCATGCTGTTAGTATCAAAGAAAACATTCCCTCACTTCTTCCACGTAGCATTAATTTCTTAGGAGTAAGCGTAGATGGGGAATATGCTTAATTTAACAACAATAGAGCTTTAAAAGCTACAATTTTGTTTATTGCTTTGTTCTTCTTAGACCTCTGTCTAAAAAGCAGCTTATTGGCCATGTAGCAAAAGATTAAAACATTGTCATTCAAACAATAATAAATAATTATCAAAAAACCAATCTAACAGGAAGACTGCAAGTAATGGCAGCTGACACCAAAGGGCCCATTTAAACAAATCTCAAACCCTGCCCCTGCCCACTACATTTGTGTCATCGAAGATGGGACTAAGTCACTATAGCCCAAAATCTTGGGGACATTTATAAATCAACTTTCAAAACTTCCAGACATCTGACTCTATAACATATCTTTGCCTACTGACAAGTTCACTTTTATTAATAGTCTTTCAAAGATCTTGCAGAATTAATTTACAAACTCCAGGCACATAGGCACCACAAATTAAAAGCCATTACTTCTATATATCTACAATCTGAAAATGCTAGCAGGCCAAACACAAAAATTAAAGTTGGCTTGGTTCTTTTTCTAATGCTATTGTAGGATTAAAGAGAATGACTACTGTTAAATAGCATTAAAGAGAGTGACTGCAATGAAAATAAAAAAAATCAAATAAGTTTACTAAAATGTAATAAATGGAGATGCTAAAGTAAATCATAGCAAAGACCTCCTTGCAATGTCTCTGAAAACAAACGCACAGGGCTGTACTTTGTCCTCAGACCTCTAGTTTTCAGAATTTATGTTTAGAAAAGGATTAAAAATTGGTATTTCATAATAAGTGTCTTGGATAACACCTGATTAGAACAGAATGGCAATTCTTGCAGTTGCTCCTTCAGAGGACACTTACACCTTATCTTCAATACATGACCATGAGCTTTTCCCCATCACAACCACAGAAACCAGAGCTGAATTAACACAGAGTTAGTTGAAGAACTGTTGTTTCTGAATTTCTCTCATTTGTATTGTAATTTCATGAGAAAAACCAGGAGGGTTGCATTTGAGTAGGTTGTCTGTGGCTATTTCATTGTCACACAACAGGACCTGTGAATGCACATGGCACTACATGCATAAGTAACAATTTCCCATGAGATATACGCTGGTCAAATCTGAGTGGATTTTCCTAGGACACATTTCAAAAAGCATCTTATCAACCCACAATAATTTCTTATCAGGCATCACATTCTTGAAGGGGATGTGATTCTCTCAAAATAAAGTTAAATATGAAAAATATTACATTTTGGCAAAAACAACTCATTTTAAGCTCAGAAATTTCAAAATCATTTTTTCCCCTTAATCATTCCAGAAGAACACAAGCTAAGGACAATGCTTAGAAAAATTCAGTCTGAAGAGCTGAAGTCCATCAAACCACATTATACACTCTAAAATTTCATACTGAAAGATGTTTCCATACTTTCACCTACAGTGTGGTGTAATATAGCTCAAATAGCCAATATATATTTAGAGCGGATAACTTTTCACTGGCAGTCTGGTAAGAAGCCATTCAAATTCCTTGATGTAATAATTATAATGTTGGGTATATCGCTGTCTTATAGACATGTCTCTTCTCCCTTTCCCTCCTGTTTTTTCTCTCAATGACCAATCTCACACTTGGTGACCATGACTTTGTGAAGTGTGAGGCAGGATGAGGGGTTCCGAGCTCTTTCTGTAAGATTAATTCCAAATGGTGCTTTACCTAACATGAGCCAAGTGTCAAGGAAGACGGTGATAAAGATCTCCACGCTCTAAAGGAAGACAGAATTCTTTCAGATGCTTTATCTGTTTGCTTTTTGCATTTCCAGATGTTTAACAAAGACACAGTTTTTATGCAGATGATGAAAACATTCAGAAAGCATTTGATGTGTAGCTCACTGCAGGTAAGTCTGGTTCTCCAAAGCCCTGTATGTTCATTTGTAAGAAAAATTACATCTTTGCCTTTATGATAAAGAATCTGATTTTCTGTGAGTTTTCCAATTAGAAACCACAAGGAAACTGCAAGAGCCCTGGGAATTCTACGCTGGCGTAGATTTTAAAAATGTCCATGATTTGAAAAACATGTTGGAATGTTAATCTATACAGCCAAATTTCCACACCAGCCTTAAATCAGCCTCTAAAGTTGCGAACAAAGCTTTATTGTATACTTGAAGCATTTGGGGATAATTTACATCCACAAGCCCAAATGGGAGTACATGTTTATTTAAATAAACAAATTAAACATAATCATGATATCTATAAATTGGTGTCTATGCCTGAAAGTGACTTCTGTTTTCTCCTTCTGCATTGCAGTCACCACTTATGGCTGTAAATTCACTGTTCCCATTGTTTCAGAAATTTTGGTTCATTATTCCAAGTTCAAGACTCACTACTGGTAAATGGAGCAAATTCTATAGTTCTTCCTTATTCATTATTCCCTAAAAACTACTAAATTTGAACCTAAAAATTGCACAAATAGGCTGAAGATAGTTGTTCTAAATTATGTTTTCTCAAATTTATACAAATGCATGCTAAATTCTGTTTGAGTCCCTAATCTTCTATTTCTGTTCCAGACTATTCCTAACAGTCTAAATGAAAAGTCCCATAGAAAGATCTGTTACAAACATTTTCACAATTTGCTTTAAACCTCAACAGAATAAATAATAGGATTGTTACAATGCATTTTACATCAAAGACAAAATCCAGCAAGTCTGAAAATGGCTGCTTATATATCTCAAAAAATATGTCATCCCTATTTGCAATAGCTGGACTGAAGTAATGGTAAAAATGTTATCAAAACTTCCAGTTTTGAGGTGTTTACATATTAGTAATCCATAAAAAAAAAAAGTTAACAAAAACACTTGATATGTCTTCTAGTTAAATGATATTATTAGAAATCAAAGTTTGTTCTCCTCATGACCTGATTTGCAGTTTGAATCATGAGGATATTTTCCAGAGCAGGATCTAACAGCCAGTTAACTGCTTAAATCTGCTTTTTCCGTGACAACTACCTTGAGATGCAAATTCTAATTATTTCTGCAATGTCAAACAGGAGCACAAGGAGGGTTATGCAGGAGAACCTCAGGTTCACTGACAAGAGCAAGGCCACTTCACACCCTCATCTGGATGTTCCTGCTCCAGGGGATTGGACTGGATGATCTTTTGAGGTCCCTTCCAATCCCTGACATTCTGTGATTCTGTGTGGATTAAATGTGCTCCAGCCAAACAAAGGAATGAAATATGTTTTCCCAAAGACAACAAGTATCAATGGGAAGAAAATCTGGAGAGAGACATCTCAGTGTCCTTCCAGAATTGTGTAGCTCTGTCCCAACACATTGCATGGCTTCAAGTGCACCCAAAAGCTTACAAAAAGCTTTTCAATCTAGAAGGTGAAGACAACCACAGAATATCCTGAATTTGTTCAGAACTCTCCTTCTATGGTCTGGTGAAAAACAGAACTCCATCCCACCACACATTGCTCCTGCAAGCAGAAAAGCCTCACTTGGAAGAGTTATTTGCTGAGGCATATAGGGTTTGTTCACATGAACTGTTGCAGGCAAATCTTGTGGTATCTGCAAGAAACCTGGTAGCGATCCAGTTGAACATGAGCTCAGCAAACTACTGACATGTCTGAGAAAGGTACAAGGAATTCTCTAACAAACAGCTCAACAGTCTTGTGGAAATGATTCCTTCCAGATGGATTAGCACTTGTGAGTCATTTCACAAGATTATTCTTTTCCTCTCATATCCACAGCAGTCTGTCACTATGAAGATTAATATACAAAAAGACAATGCTCTACAATTTTTTTCCTCCCAAGTAACTGAGGGCCATATCTATACTGTAAACGATTAGAAATTGGCTCCACAAGCTTTTACTGCAAAACAAAAGTCTCCAGAAAGTACAAGTGTGCAGAGAAGCAACTTGCTGCCCCAGACCACAACGAATCTCTTCGGAGCCTACGCACGTCCACGCAATTCTCGACTGGAAAGTCAGATTTTAACTTACAGAGAGCACCTGAACATGGCCCTGCCATAGCAGAGGACTTTGTACGCTTGGCAGACAGGTTGAAGGCACCAAACTTACAGAGTCTGTGTCTCCTGCGAATCCACTCGATCTACAGGACACAGATAAACTTGAGAACTGAAGCCTACAATAAAAATAGAACCACTTCGTTATCAGAGCACATCAGATTTTCAGCTTGGTGACTCAAGGTCTAAGAGGACTGAGATTCACATGATACAAAGGAAGATATTTCAATGCAGACAAAGATAGAAGAGAAAAATTCTTCTCAGCCCTTTCCATTTGAACTCAAATCGTATCTTCAAGGCATGAAAATTTATATCCTTTCCAAATTCAAGAAAAAATTCAAGCAACTCTTTCTGTTGTACCTATGGATGGTCTCATAGCAATCACACGTACCTGATTCTGCTTGAGAATCTGTTTGTCTTATTCTTATTTGAGAATATATTAATGCAGTAAGTTCAAAAAGTATTATTATATTTCAGAAAGACCAAATGAAAGGAAATTATAAATTTACTAATATTCATTGCACCTCAATTTTTTTCTCAAGACGAAGATTTCCTTAGGGCGGGACCTTTTCTACTTGAAGAAGGAAAAGAAATTATCTGGTTTGGCCTACTTCTTGCATTTTAATAATCCTGTACAATTTTAATGCACACCTACTTTTTGACAGCTCCAGTAAGGGAAGGTCAAAGAGCTTCAGTGTTGATTTTATAAACTATATATATTTTTTACTAGCCTCCTCATTTTTGAAAGTCCTTCAAAAGTCCTGTGGTCTTTACTACTTTATTCAGTTTTTTTAGATGTTAAACCAACTACTTTGAATTATGCCAAGCACAGGCCGCCTCCTGTCCACCAGCCAAGCCATCTGCCTTGGGAAACTATTAAATATTGTCCTAGTTCTCTTCCTGGTTTTAGGTTAAAATATACTAACACAACCTCTTACACCTTCTACAATTGGTTTGATGTGTACGGTCTTCTGTAAACAAAACCAACAATTTAACCTTACAGTGTCTGTACAAGTGTCTCCCCGTGTCCAAGACTTGAATAGATCTTCCTGGATTACTTAAAGTGAGGGTTACAGTACAATATTCATTTGTCATTTAACCTATGTGATAATTATCCATATGGTGATATATAATATCTTCTAAAAACAAATGTCCTCATTTCTAAACTGCTGCCAGACACTTTGTGTTCCTTGACAATACATGCCTTGGGGACTCAGAGGCATTTGTTCCTTCTCATGAACCTCCAGGACACTGATAATTTCTCCATTCACATAATTCCCCTTATGCAAAGGAATTATTGAAAAGATAGAACAAGCATAAACATATCTTTCATGCTTATAAATTGTAGGAGTAATCTCAGAGCTGTTACTCAATCCTGACTCCCACTGGTTTGAGAAATGAGTCAAACCCCAAATCATTGGTACAGTCTCTTCTTTAGGAGGAGGGGGTTCACCACATCTGCTTGCAGTCCCATTGCAGGGCAGATTCAAAGCTCTTTGAAGCAATGGATTCATAAGAAATGTATGCCTCCTATCTACACTTAGAAAACCATGAGCTTCCATGTTTCTTGTAAATAAGCAGAGTCAAACATCAAATTGTTTTAATAATAAAACTGCTTAATCACAACCCACAAAACAAGGTAGTGATACTGTTTGGCACAAAGCGCTTTACAGTGTTCACAAATCAAGCCACTATGGTACACTGAACAGTATTCCCAGGTTACAGATGTGGAAAACAAAAGCACAGAAATGTGCTCTCCAGAAAACAAGCAATAAGCTTAGAGCTGAGACCAGACATTATTTTGGTCTCCAGTTTATAATCTTGTCAGTAGCCCCTTCTCTCAATATTGACAGAATTCAAGTCAATTCCCTGGCTTTTCGAGTCTCTTAGTTTAAAGAATTCTGCCACTACTTCCACAGATTTACATAATTCTCTTTAGAAATACAAACATCTTGAAATTTAAAACAAACTATGAGTTTTCAGTTGTGTAATTGCTGAATTGTTTCACCTCTGAGATCCAACTTAAACATTAGAACTTAATTAAGGGCAAAAAACTTCCATCCCAAACATTGGTTTAGATCTCTTAGTTGTAACTCCCAAAGTGCATAATGTGACCCTCAAAGTGCTCTCACTAGGCCAAAATCTCACCTTATGCAAACCTGCACAACTCTGAGAAGCCAACACTGTTCCAGTGATCAGCACCCACTGAGCATCAGATTTGCTGAGTGTATTTCCCAGGAGCAAATGGAAGTTTTGGATTTGGAGCAACTGCAAAATACACTTCAGATAATAGGACTGCGGGTAAGATGTGGACAGAACCTCTTAATGTTATGAAATCCATCAGTGTGTGCACACACAATTTACTGTTTCCATAGACAGTTTTAATGGAAGTGTCCGTGCATGTCCAAGGACAGAATTTACTCATTATTTTCTACACAACAGCTTTATTTCAGGGCACATTCGTTTTACTCTTATTAAATCAGGTCCCATTGAAAGAATAAAATTAAGTGCTTATTTGAATTCAACATTCTAAGACTTAAGAAATACTTGCATCTGGATTTATTTTGTGCTTACTTCTATTTCTTTTATAGGCCAAATGAAATCTAGAACCTGCATTCCTGAAAATGAAGTTTAATTTTAGATTCTGATTCACTCTTCAAAAGTATTTCCTAGAGAGATTTGAGTTGAGATTCACCTAATTAACCTCTGAGAACTCAGAGAAAAACGGCAATTCAGCTCCAACCTATTTTCATTCATTTGGCATGAAAACATTTTTTTCAATGGAATATTCATAAATATCTAGGCAGTTTCAAGGACGGTGGGCAGAGTAGTATGCTCTGCCTATTAAAATGGTGATAACTATTAACACAATTTATGTTTATTTTAAAATCCTAACTAATGGGCTTACTAAACTAAGCCCAAGCAAATGTGGGCTCTGCACATACTATACATGCCTTGATGCTTTGAATTTGTTTGTACAGCTGTGAAATTCTCAAATTAACTATCTGTCAGGAAAAGTAAAATATTGCCAAGAGAGCATGGAGATGAAATCCAAGCCAATGGGAGAAAATTACAAAATGGCATCCTGTGACATGAATCACTTTTATGGAATAACTCCTGCTATAATAATAAGTCTGTAGTTTCTAGACAGTAGATCATTAGCAGCAACAGCACGAGTAGTTCCAACAACTTACTGCCATACAAATCTTGAGCATTTATTAAGACTGATATCAGTCAACTCCTTGTCATTTTATAAACGTACGTGACTAGATTTATTTATGAGTGTAATATCGCCAGAAAGGGGAAAAAATTACTTCTTTAAAAATATATCCTACATTCACACCAGTCTAATACTGCCCTCACTGTTTAAAATTTCCATTTTCATTTAAAACTCAAAATTTTTTTTGTCTGAAGCAAAGCATCAGATACAACATAAATGTTCTCAGAATCATTAGGTTTCAAATCATGGTTTAGCTGCTTAAGAATGAAGAACATTGTCTTCTAAGATTTGCAAAAATCCCAGTATCCTTTGAAATGAGCAACTGCTAAATGCTTCGTCTTCAGAAACTGAAATGCTTTTACCAAAATGATTAACAAATCCAACACCACAAGGTGAGGGAGCTAGACTTGTGGAGGACACATTCAGGATATTTATTATGATATCCAAACCTGCCTATTATGGCATTGAGCTCTGACGGGCAATGAGTAGAAGCTGCGTAAATGGCAGCAGAGGCTTCCAACCCCACGCTCTCCATCACATGTTACTACCCTGAGTAACACATACCAAAGTGGAACGCAGGTGATATTCTTAGCCGTAGGGATTCAATCCTAAAGAGGTATCTTTACATAGAGCAAAACGTACAAAATTATTTTAAAATAATTTCTTTGAAGTTTGACCCTTGTGAAACGATAGGTTTGACTATGTCCACCCGCACAACCAATAATGCATTCAGCCCTGAGAACCAAGAACGATGAGTCAGCTGAAGGTTCATCCAACCCCGACTGCCTGTAAGTATCTAGGGAAGACTAAGACTGTAACAAACATTACACCTCTCAATACTTTTTCAAGCTCCAACCATTCTCAGCTATGGGGACTTCCTTATCTAGATGGTGTTTCTGTGTATTCAACCTTTCAAGAGATCTCTCTTCCATCACTTTATCCAGTGCTTTCTTGAGCCCAGGTAAACTTTAACATTCATTAGCAAGAAATTTCCAACCAGTTTGTTCACAAGGACGCCCTTTTGTTCGTTCGGCTCCTACTCACTTCATTTTTTTTGTATAGATAAGACTGAATATCTACCACGCCATTCCTGATTTTGCAAGTCCCATCATATGCCCCCAGGCCAACTCTTTCCACACTGAAGAATCCCAACCTACTCACACAAAAAGTTACTCCTTCATTGCCTTTCTTTAAGGAAAGAAGACTTTTGCATCCCACACCTTTAAATCTCCTTCTCAGTTTTTTAAAGCTGTATTCCCAAGTCACATTATCAGTGGCTTCCTAACTTTTGAAAATGTCCCCAGTATCGACAAGTGTCACCACGTGATATAAAAGGAGTCACAATTTTTTTTGGTTTATGCATTCCTGATTTATTCCACTCTCAGAAAGGCTGATGCTTACCTAGGGGGTCCCTGAAAGCTGATGGAAGTTCAGTTCTCTCTAATAAGAAATGAAATTATACAGTTCCATCAAGAAACAAACTCCAAAACTTACAGTGACTAGAAACATATCACACAAGCAGTTAACCCAGAAGCAATAGGATTTAACCTCTGCCATTCTGTAGAGCATTGCAATATGAATGTAAAGAATTGTGGCAAACAACTGATGAGTCAGTGTATGCAATATTAGTTTTTAATGTCTTCTAACATGTGTTGCTATAGCTGTTAGACTGGCCAGACAGCCCCAAAAAGCTTCATAAATAAGTCACGATTAGTAGTACATACCAAGCAGAACAGGATGTAGCATCTTCCTTTAAGACAAAACTAAACCCAAAATATTTGTTGGAGCTTTGCCATCTAGGAAGTAACTTCCATAAAAGGAAAAACTTCACTTACGAAAACAAACCAGATCATAGAATCATAGAACGTCCTGGGTTGGAAGGGACGCACAAGGATCATTGAGTCCAATTCTTGTCCCTGCATGTGACAACGCCACAGTTCACATCGTGTGTCTGAGGACATTGTCCAGTCTCTTCTTGAACACTGTCAGGCTTGGGGCTGTGACACCTCCCTGGGGAGCCTGTTCCAGTGTCCAGCACCTCTGGGTGAAGAACCTTTTCCTAAATCTTCAAGTAGGGGGACTTGATCAGAGGGTTTTTTTCCCCACTATCTATAGTCTGTCTTATCCTGTCTCCCTCACTCAGCTGCAACCTGGTGCTGCCTGCAAGCTGATCCTTCTGGCAGCCACCCATTTTGTATCAGTCTGCTTCTATCTAAAAAGAATAAAAGTTATATATAGAGATAGAAAAGCATGTTATTGGTTTTGATAGAAGCTGGAACCTATAGAACTTCCATCTGCCAGTGAAGTCACCAGGGCTCCTGGGTGAAAGACCATAATGTTTCTGTTTTCCTGTGCACAGAGGAACGACAAATGGCTTAAAAATTCCACATTTATTATGAACAGAATACATAATAATGATTCAGGGGAGGATTGTGGAATTCTTACTATGCTAAATTTCATACGGTATAGTCTTCTTATAAATTTCCTTGGCACCACAAGTCAGATTTTCCAATGTGCAGACTAGTCCTATTGCCTAGGACGGCTACACAGGGAATTGTAATCTGAAAGGATAAATAACTCTCTAATAGCCTACAATGACACAAATCTATTACTCTGCCATTTCTTTGAATTCTTACTATACTAAATATGAAATAATATACATTAAGAAAATAGCAGTGGAGTAGAATTTTCTCCCTTTAATTGCATTGCCTATCAGTTTGACAAAAAAAGACTAACAAATCTAAGTAATTACAACATATGGGATTACAAATGTCTAATTGGCTTCTAATGTAGCATAGGCTCAACAAAAGGGGATCAGCTAAGTGAAATAAAGAAGGTCAGATTCTCAGCTAAGAAGTTCATAGAAGGAGGTCTACACCTCTTTTCAGTGGCAAAACCAGAAGTACTAAACGTTGGAAACATAACCCAGGAATGTACCAAAGAGAGCTCGCTCCAAATGATAGAAAAAAGAAAAACAAACAATGACACACCAAACACACCACAAAAACAGAAAACAAACCACACACAAACCAAAAAGCAGTAGTTAGATAGCTAACAAAAACATATTGTTTGAATTTCTGAATATTCGCTAGAGCTTTGTAGTAGAATTTATGAGTATTATTCTCCTGAGAATTTTGTATGAAATAGGCAGTTTTCGGAGCTGTCAGTCTGTGAAAAAATGCCTTACGCTTTGCGATTTAATTGGGTTTCTAGTGCACCAACTGGGCAAGAGATGGAAAGGGAATGTTTTTGGACTATATAGCCAAGTTTACTTTTTGGGTATTCACTGAAGCTTTCAGTAGCTTTTGTCAATAATGGTACCTTTTGATTGTTTAGAGAAAAACAACTAAACAAACCTCACACAACAAAAGAACAAGTAACCCTTCTTTCTGCTTAGCTACTTCCTAGGCTCAATTAAAAATACTTCCGTAAGTGTTTTCTCAACTTGGGAAATACCATAACACTAAAAGGCCATCACTTAGGAAAGACAAGCTGGACCATATTATAAAGAGCAACTCGGAAGTCATCCAGTCCTTCTACTACCCAAAGCCTGATTAGAATTTGAAATTTGAAATATGAAATATGAATTCCAGCTGTCTTTTCTTCTTTTGTGGAGGAAGGAAGACTTCCTTCCTTCTCTACTGATCTTTCTTCCCAGCTATTTCTTCCTTTTTTCTTAAAAAAAAGGCACCAAAGCAAGCAAATAATGGTCCCCTGCACGCACCCCAACCCGCAGAAGGTTAAAAATAATTAAATTAATAAAGCCTGCCTTAGGCCAGACAATTTCTTCTGCAACAACAATTATGAGCTTGGAACCAAGAAAAACAACGTATGCAGCTGCAGCTGACACAAGGCTGTCAGTTCCCAGAACTGCCGATAAAATTTATCCTGTGCCCTAATTTCTGCTACACACTAGTTATTTCAAACATAAAGAATAGAAGATGCATTATGTGATTTCTATTCCTGGGCTCTTTTTTTACCTGCTGTATATTTCCCTGTTTTAGTTTTCAAGGAAGGTGGAGCCAAATTCAACCAGAAAAATAGAAACAGTTTCAGAGTAAACGCATTAATATGTCAACCATTTAATTTCACTTCTCCCAGAAATAAATTTGCTGTACTTTTCAATTTCTCCCAAGACTGTCTTATGAAAATCATTTAAATTAAAGGGACATTGTGGTCAAGCAAGACCTTAACCTGATCTTTGCAAAGCTCTTCTGTATTTTCTGAAGGTTCATATTTTCCACATCATCCACATGACTTTGTCTTTACTTAACCCCTTCCAGTACCATCAGCAGGATCTTTAATCCCAAGGCACCAAAACCAACTACAGAATTTTATTATTGGCCTCCTTAGAACAGTTCATAGAGGAAAAGGTGCCTACCAAAGCTACACAGTATCCCCCTTGCAACTAAATATAAGGACCACGTTTTCGCTATTAGCTACTACATGACACAGCTAATCTTGTTCCATGTCTCATCCTCCATGTTACATGTCATTTTTTGAGTAGCTTTCTCCCATAGTTACCTTAATAATTACCCAAGATTAATTCCCCCAATTTTATATTGTATTTTTTTCTACACAGAGCAATTACCTCCCTGCCCATTTGCAGAACTTCCACAAATGAAATCTCTTAACTGCCCAAAACAAGTTCAGTACCAAAACAGTCGGACACCTCAGATCCTGATAATACATGCTAGAACATTTACCAACACTTACTTTGCCAGGCTTGTTTGCATCAAAGCTGTTTTCTTTAAATTTCTCCTGCAGGGTCTCAGCTAACCGACAAAGCAAGGCACCATTATCCAATTTCTCCATAAAGGTTTCTGCTGTTATTTCTCTACCTGAACAGCAAACAGAAAGTTAACATGGCAGAAAATGTGCTATAGTATAGAATGCATTTGTGTAAAACAACAAAAATCAACAGAAGTCTTGACAACAATTTGAAATATGCTTTAATCTTGCATTACTCTGAATATTTAGTGAATAACCTCACTACTACTTTACTGGTAGACATACAGCAAATTATTAAAAAAATAAGATGCTTGCTTTGGAAAGGCATGTGCTATTTGGAAAATAATTCTAGCATATCAGACTCCGCATATCGCATTTTACTTATGAAATTCCGGTGCTTTTAACATAGTGTTTTAAAACACAGGACAGCAGGCAAACATTTCACATCAGCATGCATGGGTAGCTATAATGTAAGAGTTGCTAATGCTCCCGCGGGTTATTTTGTAA
The DNA here is from genome assembly GCF_037038585.1 of Patagioenas fasciata. Taxonomy (NCBI): domain Eukaryota; kingdom Metazoa; phylum Chordata; class Aves; order Columbiformes; family Columbidae; genus Patagioenas; species Patagioenas fasciata. Next base: position 5,208,205 of record NC_092524.1, on the reverse strand, counting down.
CAGAAGTAGAAAACCGTAACAAGAAGTGAATAAATACATATTTTTTAAAGACTTTAAGACAATCCTGCAAGACGTTGACAAGATCCTACAGTGACTGCAATGCTTTTTCAGAAGTTGGGTACACAAAGAAAAAGGAGAGAGGAAAATTTCATGTTATGTATCTACTCGCCACACGGATTAAAATTTTCACCCAATGAACAAAGCCAAAATACTCGGATTTCAAAATATATCAGTTGTTATCATGCTAGATGATGCTGTACTTCAGCTACCACAGGAGGAGATGGGCCTTCCAAACAGGTTGGACAGGCCGGAGTAGAAGACAATTTATCACACTGGACTACACTTTCAGGATCTTAACATCACCTCCAGGCATAAATATTCCTATTTTTTTATTGAAGGTTTTCCATTTTCACATTTCTATGGGAAAATTTGCCTTCCCTTTGGACAATTTTTTGACCAGCTGCTGTATTTTTCAGCCCTGTTAGCTTCTACCAATATTAAGAGAACATCAAGGACTAATTCTTAGTCTTCCTATTAAGACAGGATTTATTTATTTTTGATGATATCTAAATTTGTAATTCGAGAACTCATTTTTCATAGGCTGTTACACAGCCATCATCAGTAACAATAGTCTACCCTGCCAATAAAATAATAATACTAAAAAACGCTGAAGTGAGAGTGGCTCTTCATCCCATCCAGACCCACTCCTGCTACTCAAAACTGGTTTGTTTGCAAAACCAACAGTAGGTGGAAGCTTTTTTTTTGCCGCATTAATTTGACTGGCAAAGAGCTGTCTGATTAAATCCAGGGTTTGGTTAGTTTGGGGGTTTTTTGTGTGTTTCTTTTTCTTTCCCCCTCTCGTTAGTTTGGGGAAATTTATTTTCCATGAGATGCCTGGGAAGTGAAAACATCAATCTGCTTAGAACAGATCATAAACCTAGGAAAAGTACATTTACAAAAGAGAAGTAAAGATTTTTATACCTTTTCATTCAGAAGAGAGGGGAAAACTGACACTCACAAGTAAGAAAAATGAAGTAGATAATAAAATATTAATATTGTACTTCTAATATTGCTGGTACATTGTAATCTGATAGTCACTATACCTTCTAATGCTGAGTATAGCAGTATTAGAAAGCATTGGTTTACAAAAACTTCTCTAGGCCCTTGCCTGAAAACTGTTAGACACTTCAGCACCCTTTGGACAAAAAAATAGGAGTCTTTTCAATTTGGTCAATTAAAATCAAGAAATAAGTTACAGATCTTTGCAGCAAATCATCTTCAGATACAACAGACTTATATTTTTGGCTGAACATAAACCTGTTGTTTTTCTAACATATTTTTACTTCAGAAATATCTGTTTAATATGAGGTTTTTTCCCCTTTTTATTCCCCCTTAATCCTCTCTACCATGTGGACCACTTCATAGCTCCTGTGTACACAACTGACTTCCCAGGCAGAAGAGCAGCAGCAGCACTGCAGACATTCACTGGTAGCTTGTGCATCATTGACAATATTATAGCAGCACCTCCAGCTCAGCTGAAGCCATCATAGCCCACAGACACCACAACTGAACATCTCAGCACCTCAGAAGCCTTCTTTGCCATCCTGGCCTACATATTTCCTATCTGCCCCATCGGCATTCTTGGCAAAAGGTATAAAGCCATTAGAAAGCTAAACTGGAAAAATTACTATGTTATAGGAACTGCTTTATTTTTAATAGGGTATTGCATTTTATAATAGACTCATTTTCTTCTAAAAATTTATTTCAAATATTTTTAACCTACTTTAGATTTTTATTCTCTTTTAGAAAGCAAATTTTTTCACAGGGGCAAAAGAAAAAAATATCACCTTCTATGTATCTGTTCTGCCTTATAATTTATAGACTTATTATTTTCAAACAAACAAACAACCCTATTGAGAGGCATTTTCTCTTTAAACAGACATGGAAAAATTCTTCTATCTTCTTCTGCTACTTAACAATATGTTTATATTATTTTAAATGCTGAATTGCATTAGCAGTTTGGTCACTGCATATTGTATTTAAGTTCTGTTCCCTTTTATGAAAGCTGAAAGAATGAGTTTTGCATTGAACATCTGTATCCAATAAAAAATATATTAGGTGTCAGCTTTCAATTCACTGTATTTTATGGCTCCAAAAGGTGGCATTTCTTTGCTAAAACAGACACTCTGACATATTTAACAGTTGAAATGTATTGATTCAAATGAGAGTAATGTTCATAGCCTGAGGAAAAAAAAAAAAAGCTCTGTATATTTGTATGGAAAAAACATTAAGCTCCATTAAAAATGTATAACTCCCCCTATAATTACAAGAAAGCAGTTGCAATGTTTTTATAGAATGGTAATAACATTAAGTATAATAAAAAAACAACACTAAAAGTATGAAAAAATAACCAGGAATATGAAGGCTTTCTCAAACCTCTAAGCATTACTTACCCTCTTTTACCACAATCACCAGATGCCCCTTAAAAAGACAAACTTTTATATCTGAAAACCCACCACCCGGAACTGTGGGCAGCTCTCTCTAAGGCCACCCAGTCCCAGGGTCCTAATATAACCAGACTGGGAGGTCTATGAAAAAGTAACTAAAAAGAGCACAAACCCAGGGTGTGTGGCCAAAATGTCAAAGATAAAGCATTCCCTGTGGGGCATCTCAGAAGGGCAGAGCCTTCAGAAGAAGGTGGGGGGAACGCAAAGATGAAAACAAATACCAAAATTGAGTTGGCTCCTCTATTTTTGCACTGAGTTGTTCCACGCTTAAACAACAGAGTAAGACACCAACTCCAGCCACAGAACCAGATGATCAACTACCTTAATTGTACACTTCAGCGGCAACACAAAACTACGAGTTGACAAGTAGAAATATTTCACTTAAGCGAATCTCAAACTCAGTAGAAGAATGAGCTTCTACAATACTGAGGTACCAGTGGGAACGACTCTTCCTGACCCTCTCAAATCGGGTGGCATTTAAACCCAAGATAACAAAACCCAACAGAAATAAAAATAATAATTGCAATTTTAAAAGAGGCCAATGATTTACGCACATGCAAAACTGGTTCTTTTCTGACAAGGCTACTCTGTATCCTAGAAGCAAGAAAATAGTTGATAACTTTGAGACATTATCACTTACTTACAAAAGGACATACAAACAACCCCAAAGGCATGTTGATACTAAAGAAAGTTATAAAGTCCCTCAAATAAATTAGAAACTACATCAGTGCAGAATCACTAGAAGTATCACAAATGTCTTGATATTCAGATATTTAAAACCTGCATTTCCCGCTAGCTTGAGCTGAACATGTTGATGTTGAAAATAAAGGTACAGCTATAGAACCCTTATAGACAGCAAGATGATCAAGATCATGCAACTGAATCAAGTTTTGCTTTCATTTGGAATCTAGGAAAGACAGTTTTCTTGCAGAAGATTTCCTACCCTTAAGCCCTCCAACTTTATGCCTCCTTCAATACACCTTTAAATTCCAAGCCAGGTCTTCAACCCAAGGCCTCTCCTAACATCCTCATCTCTCTGTTCCTTTTCTCCAAACCTACTTCATTTCTGCACCCAAGCAACTTCTAATGCCTCATTTAACATTCAAATATTTACATGTCCAGTTCCTCAGCATCCTGCATTTTCCAGTTCCTCCTCTGTGAGCTTCTGAAGCCCAGAAAGCTCTATTAGAAGAAGCCTCAGTGTTATAACCTTGGTTGTTGTGCCTTGGGCACATCTTATGGATATATTCTGTGGTCCCACATACTAAATGAAGTGCGATGGAACAAGCTACAATATCCTAACTCTGTTCTGCTGATAAATGGGCTCCAGGAATGGGAAAAAAGATTAGAAGACTACACAATAGCCAAAGGGGAAACAGAGAAACCATCCCTTTGTATTCTTCTTAAACTCCAGGCTGGTGATGAGGCCCACTTGGCATGTCAGCCTTGTCCCCTCTGCAGACACGTTAGAGAAAATAAGACAGTACTGGACAGGACAGCAGACAAGCAAAACCTCTTTGCTTTCAAATTGCCATTTGACCTCTGCTTGAAGATTAGTATGGCCTGGAGAAGAGAAGCTGAGAGGGGATCTCATCAGTGTTTATAAGTATCTCAAGGGTGGGTGTCAAGACGATGGACCAGACTCTTCTCAGTGGTGCCCAACAACAGGATGAGGGGCAACAGGCACAGACTGAAGCACAGGAGGTTCCATCTGAATATGAGGAGAAACTTCTCTACCCTGAGGGTGCCAGAGCCCTGGACCAGGCTGCCCAGAGAGGTTGTGGAGTCTCTTTCTGAGACATTCCAACCCACCTGGACACCTTCCTGTGTGATCTGCTCTGGTGAACCTGCTTTAGCAGGTGGGTTGGACTGGATGATCTCCAGAGGTCCCTTCCAACCCCAACCATTCTGTGATTCTGTGGTGTCCCAACTGTGCTAATTCTGTGTCCAACTGTGAAGTTTGCTTAAGGGGAAAGAGAAGTTTTCGGTATCTTCAAGAGCATTCCACTAAAATAAGTATATATACAATCTACCAAATTTGATGAGTGTCAGCAACAAGAGCATTGCTGAGTGCTTCATTGGCTCTATACCTAATAAAAACAAGTTTGAGAGATGATTATGATTTGCAAGATGGCTGGGTCAACACATCTCCTTAACTTTGCCACTGAACAGATCTCTTGATTGAGCCACCAAAGCAGAGTGAAGTGAGGATAAGAGACACATCATCCATAGCTCCAGCCTTCTTCAGCATAGGAACCCCAACCCCAGCAATGTTTATATCCCACCATAAGAATGCTATAATACAGCACAGAATACAATATTGTATGCGTCATTCCCATCCAACACATTGATTTCATCTGCAATGTTCTTTTTCCAGCCCCCAGAATACAGGCAGCTAAAATCTATTCAGCAATGGAGCTGTAATGACAAACTGTTCTCTCAGAAGCTCTGAGTTTCTCTGACATGGTTCCAAAAATAATTAGCTAAATTAGAATAAAATGTGCAAAGTCTCGGGATTAAAAATTCTTAGTGTTATTTTCGAGATGCACCATGTGTCTTAGTCTTCCAATCTGTCACTCAGGTAAGGTCAAACCCAGCTATGCACAATTTCCACCTAATATCAAAACCCTTTGTTCTTATTGTAGAGTGCAATATCCCTCTAATGTTTTCCAGTTTGTAATGTCCACACCAGGCTTTGCTACCGCAAAACTGTCACTATTTTAACTCATAGTTACACTGTGTAGGACACACAAATTTCCAAAACCACCATCTGTTGACCAAACTATGTGAAAGATGTTCAGCCCTATTCTTGTCTAAAATACTTTTTATTATATTTTTTTAAATCTACATTTATTTAAAAAGATTATGTGCTCTTGTTGATTCATAGTCCAAATGAATGAATATAGATCAAAGCAAACATGAACCAACATGGCAAAAATTAATTGAAAAGCATATTAATCTTTTTATAACTCAAATAATCCTATTGCATTGAAACTGGCAAAAAGACACTTAGAGTGAGGCCACACAAGTTATAGCACAGAGCAAGCTAGGGTGCAGATATATAGAGTATTATCTGCTCTGTTATCTGCACAGGCATGCACGTGAAAAATCTATTGACCATTAATGCAAAGTATATTATTGTTCCTATAAAGGAAAGAAAAACCCAACCAACCAACACCACACAACAAAACAAGCAAACTAACAGGCTTGCATATCCTTTTATCGGTTTAGATGCTGAAAAGTGAGAGCACAAACAGGTTTTTACAATAAGGTAATAGCATGCTATAAATTCATACCTATTTTATCTTACAGCGACACACTCGCATTCCCTTGCTTTCATTAAAGTTAACCTAATTATGCAGTAATTAAACCAAATTTGAATTCCGAGTTAATATATTTATTTTAATACTAATTACTTTAATTCAGTTACACTTTATTTATTTTGAATGTGAATTTTAACTTAATTGAATTATTAATTTGAATAACAATGTCTATAGAGGAATTCAAAGCAGTTTAACAAATCACTATAATTTCAGTTTTTCAGAACCAACTCTGAGAAAAAAAAGAGCTTGGTGTGAGACAGTATGGGGGAATACATTAAGCAAATGAACTGTGTATGCTGCTTAATTAAAAGAAGGTTGTGCTCATTTAATTCTGCATTGCAGAATTTGGTGTGCCTAAAAAAAAATAAATCAGATTATTAATTATAGTTGGCATTTCAGAATCTCCTGCTGGTTGCTACTTTCCTGCTAAAAAAGTGACCTCATTCCTAAACTTGTCACTGTTATGAACTGCAAACAAGCTTCTATTTGTTTTAGAGTGGCTCACTAAAACTTCATTGTTTAAAACATTCAAACAATATAGTAAATCCTTCATGGAACATGCTGCTTCTGATTCAAAAACCAGTCTTTTGGACTGCTGTCTTGTGGTAATTGGAATGAAGAGTCAGGATTTCTGGATTTTGTTCTGGTATTGTCTAGACAGTTTTATATTCAAAACTGATTAATTTAAATGGAAGTACCACACAAAGATGTAATCTAAAGCGAGTGGCACTTTTGCAATTGTGGATTCATAACTCTTCCAACTCTAAAATCGCCTACCTCCAAAATATCATGTCCTTGCATTCTGTTGACACTGTTTATCAACTACAGCTCTGGTAACACAGCAATACTTCCCTTCCTCGTAAAAAAAATGGGGCAATAGAGCAACGAAGAACATGCAGATGAAAAGCATCAGATACACTTTATTATTGTAGGATATCACAGAGAAGTTTCAGCTACAGCATTGGCCAAGGCAAGATATTGCCTATATCTCACCAGAGTAGAATTTCAGGAAAAAATAAAGTTAATAGATAAATAAATAACCCTCCCCACACACAAAAAAATTTTAAATGATCATCCCAATTTTCCTCCAAAATAATATCAGCAGAAGTTTCATGTAAACATCGCCTGCTCTAAAATATTTTCTCCTCTTTGTTTAATGACAGGATATATTGGCATGTTTCCCTTAGAATGAAGTATTTTCTAAGCCACGGATTTCTTTGGTAGAATCCTTTTGAAATACAGAGATCATACAAAAGCCATTTTCCTCTAAGTGCTCTCAGCAAACAACATACTATTTCCTGGCTCAGTTTCTAAACTCCACCTTCCTGAATGAGTCATAAATCCCAAAGAAATCTCTCTCTCTTTCCTACCAGGGACATACTCTCATTTGCTCTTCTTCATGTGTACCTGTTTGGGTTTTTTTCTTGTCTTTTGGTTTGCATCCTCTTTCATCACCAACATGTTTTGGCTTCACACACCAAGATGTGCGGCTGCAACCAGCAGATCCGCAGGTCCCAGCTGGGGCCACTGGTCAGACCCCTCCATGCACCAGCTTCCCCAGGTCTTATGCATTGCCTTGGGTGACAACCATCAATCACTGTGCTGCTTGGTCAGCAGACAATTATTTAATGGCTCCTTCCCTTCAAGACAATCAATATACCCATACTCTTTAGGAGGCCTAACAATAAAAATGGAAGACGTACTTGATAGCACCATTCAGCTTAATGGTATTAATACAGAAAACACATGCAAAAGAACATTTAAAAGGAAATTTGAGGAAATAAATGAAACTAATAGTGAAGTTCAATTATGCTACTCACAGACACACTGTGGAAGCAAACTAATAATTATTTTTTCTGCCCTCATTAACAGTTGCCCTATGCAGAGGTAGCAATCTCATCATAACTACCTGTATTTGTGAAATGCAAGAGCGTGAAGGACTGAGGTCCCAGCTAACAGTGCACAGGGTTCTCTTACCACCCAGTATCTTCATTTAATCTTTTTGTATCTTACCCAGTAGGTTCGTGAGCCACAGGGCCAAATCCTCTTTCATTGGCAACAGATTGGCCTCATGTCTACTTGCAAGCCACTGGCTGTACTGGTGCATATCAGAGAGGCCAGGCCCACGTGCCTTCGGGCTCAGGGCAGTGCACATTGCTTATCCGCTTGCTGTACCTGTTTTATTATTAAAAACAAAACAAAACAAAAAAAAAAAAAGGGAAAAAAATAGTACTTGATTACTTCATTATACCAAATCAAGTTATTAGGTTCTCTTTCTAGAATTGTGGAAGATAACGACAGCAACTATGATTCTAAGAAACCAGATGTCAGACAAACAGATGTGGATCTAACACATGAATACAACACCGATGATCGAAGCTTTGCTTTGTTAATGGATCATATTGCAAGGGATTAAATCATACAGATAAACGTCAATTTCAGTTGTACTCACCAAGCTACACGTTGCCAACACATAACCAAATATTCTGCAAGGAACGATTAAGATCAAATCAAAATAAACATTTTACACAAAGCTAAAAACTTACTACAGTGCCTGATCCAATCTCCATTCAAAATAAACTGAAAGCTTCAGAGATTTTTGGATCAGGCCCAAGAAAAACACGGGAACAACTGAGTTACACTACTACAGCAAACTTATTAACAATTAACAACTGCAGTTCCCAAACTGAAACAGTCTATTCCAAAGCTTTAGAATTATTAAAAACAAAACAAAACACAGTAGATATATTTATTGAATAGCATTATTTCTTCAGAAAGCAGCACAACAACTAGCGCTGGTCACCCATACTTCCCATTTCCACCTTCTACACAAATACTCCTCCGCTTAAGTGACAACTTAGCAAAACTTTAGTTTCAGGTGAAACAATGTGTCCTGTGTTAAATATTAGTTATGTGTTCTGACTCTTGCAGCAGCCAGAGACGTTAGGCCCCCTGGACCTGTATCTCTGCTCCTGAAGCACTAATTCCCCAACCTGTGGCATAAGTGTGCAAAGGAATTGAGGTTATTTTTCTCTCTGAAAAGAAAATCAGATCTGGACCCTGAAGCTCATAGCAATGAGCTGATTTCTTGCCTGGTAGGCTGTAGCCTGCTGAAGGCCCAGTCCCACCAACCAGCAAGTCACCAGGTCTTAAATAGGTAGCACTAGGCATTAACTGGGGGTGTGAGGTCCATAAGGAACAGGTCTTTGATTATTGTCAACTGGCTGATCCACGTCAACAATGGGGACACGTGTCAGCTGGTTTCAGCCTTTGATGCACTGCAAATACCATTTCTTTCTGTCCTTGGCATACCTCTGAAGTCAGGTAAGAGGTAATAGTGATTTTAAAACAACCAGCAGAAAGAATAAATTGTTATATTATTCCACTGTGGCCCAGAATAACAAGAACACTAAAAACAATTCCTTTGCCCAAAAAAAAAAAAGGAAAAATGTTTACTGAATGTAAAAAGTAATTGCCTTTCCATTAAACCGTGCTGTAACCGACATTTCCAAACATATGAAATGCTTTTCTGGATATTTTAATGCTTATATTAAAATACTCCAACATTTTTTAACCATACCCTGGGTAACTAAACACCTTGTTTGCAAAAACATATGCTTAAGTTCTTGTTGAGAGCACCTCACCCCAAATCTTGACGTTTGGCTTGCCTTTGAGACAGGAACAGCTTTTACTACAAATAGACTTCTTATTGAAATTAGACTTTTTTTTCAGTTGGGGAGGGCGGAATATATATTTAAAAATACTGTCTCTCTTTGTATAAACGCACATTTCTGTATTATGAGCAGATTTTTACATTTTTTTGAACAAAATATAATATCTTTGTGTATCAAAGTTCCTCTGAAAGTAGAGGAGTTTAAGGCAGACTACAGTATGGAATCTAAGCACAGCTCTGTTCTGAAAACGGTGTAAAAATGTAAAAATGTCAGCTTGGATTGATGGTTTCCTGGTTGATTAAATCCAAATCATACCTGTACATTTGGGATGGGGTGCAGGGGGTAGAAGGAGAAGAATTAGGCTGTTAGCTCTGCAAAAAAATCAATCTGGAATGTCACACTCAAATTCCTTCACACTAGATGATACTAACAGCTAAAGAGTTACAATGACAGCGTATTTAAAGTTGCTCTAAGTCACTCAGAACCACACAATTTAGTGCTTCAAATCACTGCTACATTTTGGACAGATGGAGACTGAGGCAAGACTGCTAATTGACACCAACTTGTCTTCAAAGATTATATGGGGAAAATGAGGTATAAATACCTCTCTCATATACTTTCTTTCCAGAAAAAAAAAAAACAACCTTAAAGTAATTTTTTTACTGATTTCTGGAGTCCATAAACTCCACTGATAAGGTGAGAATTAGTTTCTTCTCTTAAATCACTTCTGAAATGATATCAGTAAAAAGAAACAAAAAAACTTCTCATTCCTGAATGTTCACTTCATAGAGTTCAACACAGAATACTCAAGTTCAAAGAGTTGGGGTTGTTCAAGCTGGAGAAGAAAAGTCTTGAGAAAGACCTTATTGTGGCCTTTCAATATTTAAAAGGGGCCTGTAATAAAGATCGGGACAGACTTCTTAGCAGGGGTTGTTGTCATAGGACAAGGGGTGACAGTTTTAAACTAATGGGGAGATTCAGGCTGGACATAAGGAAGAAATTTTTTACACTGAGGGTGGTGAGAGCCTGGCCCAGGTTGCCCAGAGAGGTGGTGGATGAACCATCCCTGGAGACATCCTAGGCCAGGCTGGACGGGGCTCTGAGCAACCTGAGCTGGTGAAGATGTCCCTGTCATGGCAGGGGTGGCACTGGATGAGCTTTGAAGGTCCCTTCCTACCCAAACTATCCTATGGTTCTTTATAGAATTCACTGATAAAGCACAGTAAAATACATATTTTTTTGCCATCAGTTTTTCAGTTTATTAACACCTATGTATCTAAATATTCTGGAAACAAAACCCTGCAGTTTGTTTCTTTGGACATACAGATTGGAAAAACACACCTGAAAAAATAAGCACTACTGTACTAAAGGACCCAGTTAGACACAGCACCTCTTCACTGGAAAAAATGTCACAGTTCATACATGACTTGAGGAGGAGGTTACACTAGATCACCCCGGAGGTCCCTTCCAACCTGAACTATTTTGTAATTTTATACTTCAAGGATGTGCACACTGATATTCATCCTGGGACCCTATGCGGATTCTGCCGTGTTAGGGGCATAATATGTGGCACAGCAACCAAGCTCAGCTGCGTTAATAGGAAAACTACAGAGATAACATCCTTTTCTTTCATCTCAGGAAAGGTCCACCTACCTTTTCATTTCCAAGACCATGCATATGAAGTGCCTTGTGAAACCTGGAGCTACTTAATAACCAACAACATCCTAATACACCTGACAGCCAGATACAATATAGGCTCCTGCTACTGGTGGGGCTGAAGTAATTCTACAATCTTAATGTTGGGTTTCTTTGACACTAAAGAAATGAGGGAAGGCTTCTGGAGCAGCTACATGGAGGCAGTTTGGGTCTCTTCATCACTCTGTGAAACAAGCCCTACAGCCTGTTTATGGCTCAAGCTGATCTCTGTGCAGTCACAGAGCAGAGAATTCAGGGATTTGAGATATTACTTCAGTTTGGCTCTAAAATCCAGGGCTGTCTTTAAATATATTTCACACTGACCTACCTCTTTTGTTTCATAAAACTCAGTAACCAGGCTGTGTGAAGGTCTCGATGAAATTTTGAGACTCACTGCAGGAAGAAAAATTGGAGAATAAAGAGCTTGGATTTTGGAGGATGCATGAGTGCATGAGTTTGGTAGTAACAAGAGAAAAGCACCAGAAACAAGAGGACTATTCTGTGTTTAAGGTAGGTTTAATAGGACACAGGTTCTCAGAACAGGAAACTGGGAAAGATGAGGAAAGGCAGAAAGACCTGTGACAAAATCTCTAGAAACTGAAAATGATTCAGGCATCTCTATATTGGAGCTAGGGCTGCTTGAAATAGTAGCCCTGAATTAACAAAAAAGCATGGGTTAATTTGTGAAGCAGGCATGCTAAGTGAGGACCATGGAATGAGACATTTATTACTGATGAAGAGTCTCCACTGAGAAGAATCACAGTTGAATCAAGTACAATCCAACCTTACCTTCTCTCTTTCTTTAATTTCATTTCTAAAAGGAATTAATTTTCCCCTTCCCCTCCATTTTTCTGAAAACCTGCCCTACACTTCAGTAAAATACTTTCTTGTAGAGCCAAAGCAACAAAATTCCTACCTTGGATTTTTAAAAAATAAAAAAATATTAAATAAAAATCAGCCTTCAAGGAGCAGAGCACAATCTCTTACCTGTAGCTTCCACCACAAATTCTATGAGTGATATTGTGGGTCAGTTACCAAACTACAAGCATCAGAAACTATGAAGCTCCTAATTATTCTTTATGCAAACACTGACTGCTACTGAACTTGGAGTTGAACTTAAGCCTCCACGATACTTCAGTGCTGAAGCACCTAAGTTCCATTACAGTGTTCATTTACTTCAACAATTGTAATAGTCCGTACATTAATTATTAAAACTTCATCCCATACTAGCTGGGATCTGTGAAGAAGCTGAACTAAGTCAGGTGAAGGTGACAGCAGTTGGGTCCTGAGTTCCTTCAAGAACCCTTTGAGGATTCTACCTGTAGTTAAAGCCAGGCTTTTGGTTCTTTGCTCACATACCACCAACTCACCTCCTTAAAATGTCTTAATGTATTTATTTTCTGGTGAGCTGGAGAAAAGTTTATTAACAATTTAGCAGTGAAGAATTTGGTCAGAGAAATGGGGTAACTTGTCACAGAGGTAGACAGTAGCATTCAAGGATCCATCACCCCAGCTGAGACAAGCTTCTTTGGCTCCAACAACCGCTTCATCTTTCCATTTTGGCAGATATAAGGTATGAACAAAGTAGCCCAAAAATCTTCCTAATCTCACCACTTTCTAATAGCAACATCAAATCATGATATACAGGTCTTTAAAACTAGGGAACATAAACATGTGAAATATTTAATAGAACGTTACACTTCTCTATAAATGGTTGAGGCTGACATGAGATACGCAGAAGCATTTTCAAACTTACCTCTAAATGCTTTGTTCCTCAAAAAGCAACTTCTTCCCCCTGCTATTTTGAAGGCAGACAAGGAAAGGTCTTTAACTACTTTTCATTCTGTTTTGTTACAGATCATATTTATGCAGCACAGCCTTTTTTTCCACCTCTCTCAATAAGAGGATGACATCTCAAATTCTTAGACTTATTGTCTAGCTGAAGAATTCAGTGTGGGATAGTTTACAGTACACCCAATGACATGTAACAGATTCAACACACTGAAAGGTTAGACTTCTCCCTACCAAACAGTGAAGGTTTTATTTTGCTTTACAGTAGTACATTTAGTTTTCTGCCTATTGTAGCTCACTATTTGTGTTTTGCCAGCAGTGTAACTTACACTATCTGGTGATTGTTGTCAGTGATCATCAGGTGAAAGCAGTGAGAATCAAACAAGTAATCTTCTGTAATTCCACTGGCTTTTCTTGGAGTTAACTGGCAGAACAAAAGGATTTAAGAATGATACTCTCTGTATTCAAAACACAGAAGAGGGAAAGACTGTTTTATCCAGAAAGTAAAACTGGCTGCACAATTAGGCACTCAAAGTTGCAGATCCCTGGATTCAATTCTATTTCCTATTCCAACCACTTTCCTTACCTGTAAAATTGAGATTAATAGTACTCTTCAACCAAAACCAAGTATAATCAGAAAGAAAAAATGTATTCTATACAGTAAAAAGTATATACAAAAGTGTGCATGTATGCATAGATATACATAGGCAGAAAATACACATGTTCCACCCTGTGAATTAATCATACAAACCAGTAAGTTTTCACTCCAAATTACCCATCCAGTTCCAGCACATAAGCATTATGGCTCAGATGGAGCAGCTGCTGGCTATGCGGTCCTCTCTGCATTACACCAGCTTCTTTGTCGCTGCAGCCTTATTCTTAATTACAGCATGTGCATTAGTTCCCAAAAAAAAGAGGTTTCAACTACTCCTTTTAACTTGAATCTAGATATAATCCTTCCAGGTCGGAGATGAAGAAGTGTTGCCGAGTCATTTGTTCTTTATGATTTGGCTTAAGAATTAGCATAGAAATAAGTATCCAGCAAAACAAGTGCTTTATCTTGGTATTTGTATTCAGTTAGAAAGGAATTAAAAAAAATTTGTAAAGTGTCTATGAAGAGAAAAAAAACCTACAAAGCAAACACAGAACTGTATTTAGAGATCAACTGAATAATCTCTGATGCAAAGGTGTCCCCTAAATGATGTTCCTTTTGTACCAGACCAGCTTGACTGTGACATCAGGCAAGACACATCTGTTTCGGTCCACCCCACTAATATCACCTAGCAGGAAAGCTATTAGTAATTAACTAATAATATTTGACTGGCCCTGCTCAGTTGGCAGCCAAACCAGAGTCATCCAGGGCTGAAGATCTGCACATGTGCCAATTCAGTGGCCTAGCTGCTCCACACAGCTGGAACAACTGGAACAGAAGATGACATAACTCTGCCTTGGACACTGGGTTCATAGACTCTCTGTCATAAAATCATCATAGAATTAAACACACAGACTTTAAACTTGTGAAATGAAGTCTGTTGTAATGCGACTGAGGAAGCACATTAGCTAGCAGTTGTACAAGACACAAAACATCCTGCACGCAACTGTGCAACAGCTTTACTCTCGACAGCAGAGAGAGAGCAGACAGCAACTTAGACAAGAGCAGCAAGAGCTTTCTCTGAAGGAACTGGAACTTGAGCACTAGACTGCACATTGGCTTTGACAGAGGGGTATCGGCTGTAACTGCAGACAATCTCCTGCTGTCTCAGAGAGAAGGTAATGCTATTGGAAAGCAGCCATCCTGGAAAGAGAGGAGACAGAGGATCAAAAGCCAGAACAGAGCTCATGAGTATCTGGCAAGGGTCTCTGCTGGATCTCCCTGCTAGTTCTAATCACCTCAAGCAGATGGAAAAGAACAGTTTGAAATTTTACTGGAGTTTAAGCGGGCTGAGTGAAGCATTCACTTACTGCAACTGTGAGTTGGGTGTAAAAGAGGCTTAAATAAAAGATTCAGTGTTCATAAACAGATTAAGTTGCAGCGACAAAATGCACATTTGTGCAAGCAGAAATGAGGCTGCCCACAATTTGGGACCCATACTTCAAATCACCACTTTCACATAAGCAAGTGCCAGTTTGACACACACAGCATGTCCAAGCATAAATACATTCACATTTCCAAAACTGATTTCAGTTTTCCTGCCTCAGTGTTGGCATAGTTTTCAGATTTGGAGAGTGTATAATTAGTTTATAGACTAAAGGCTGCTCTTGTTTTTCCACTTCCTCATCCATATAGATACATCTATGTATACATACACATATATGCAGCAAGGGGGGGGGGATATGTTAATGTCTTCATTGAGAGCTACAGATGTAACTAACAACTAACAATTTATGTTTTTACTGTCAGGAAACTGTCCCCTGTGGTGAGATCTGCAAGACAGTGGAATAATTTCCCCAGGCAAAACTGTGAAAGCTCCTCCACTTTAAATCCTTAAAATGGACCAAAAAAAATGCTATAGGAAAAAATACAGAGCTACCACTCACTGAGAGATGTTACTCAGGCAGCCTTTGCCACCTGCAATTTCCAGTTTACTACAGAACAGCAATCACTCTCCTTTTGCCCTTTCACATAGGAAAAAACAAACACAATCATTTTTAAGTGATTCTGCTACTACATCTATCTCATAACTCCTCTTCAAGAGCTATTACAGAGCTTTCCCTTCTCTAAGAAACAGCAGATCAGTCTCATCTGCATCATCCTAAATAGGTATCTGTAATCTTAAGTTTTGCGTTATCATAAAGAGGCAGATAAAACATCAGTTCACAAATGCAGCAAGCATATTTTGTAAGGAAATTCAATTTTTCTAGTTATTTTATTATCCGTATAAACTATACCACAACCAATTTAGCCCAAGGTTTCTGGAGCTTTCCCAGATTAACTTGGAGCATTCTGTACATGTTAGGAGCAGGGGGAGGGGCACTGGAGGGGAACCACCATCTGAAACTCATTAATCAATTAGAATTTTTAAGGGCTTACATCAAAATGTGATCTCCAGCGATAAACTAAACTTTAATCACAAGAAGCCTTTGTCCTTTACATTATGAATATACTTGTTATGAATGTGTGCAATACTTTGAGCAGAGGATAGAGAACCTGGCACAACAGCTCACGGACACTTTAGACCTGTAAAGCCCTTGGTCTGAGGCCAGACCTAAACGAAGTTAACCACATGTAAAAATCTGAGCTAATCATTGGAAGCCCACACATTTTCAGGACTATGCCTAGCAGAAGCAATTTTGTTGCCTAGATAACGTCTCCCCTACCAAAAGGAAAGCAAAAGGTCCTTCTCACATTGACCAAACCAAAACTTTAGGAATGTTCAATATCTATTTGCTCATAAAATTATAACTTCTGGAAACTGAGCCCAATTCCTAACATGGTCCAAAAACTTTCAAGTTGACTTCTCTTTGCCTGGCTCTTACTGTATGTTTTTTGTGCTTGTCTAAGCAAAATAGCCATTAAAAATTCATACAAAAGAAGTTTCAACTTCCACCAACTAGAACAGGAAATACATATTTAAACTGACATATCACATCTTACAAGGAGTATAAGCGTGTATAAGCACATTATACGGACAGTATTACAAGCTGACTCCAAACCATCAGCTTTGCTTTTAGATATTAAGTTCGATTTCCAAATCCTATCCTGAAATTAGCGTGAAGCTTAACTGAGAGGCGTAAAGTGGAGCCAAGGAGGTACTTTGGGTAGTAAGTGTGCCAATTTAAATAAGACTGTGGGTAAAATAAAAAAATTGACCAAATAAGTTAGTAGTAGCCTAGAGTCAGTAAGAGCTAGAGACCTGAAGATAGTACTGACTCTTCCTCAGCAGCTCCATCTAGGTTTGGTTTGGTTGCGGTTCCAACCAGGGTACCACAGTATAATGCTGAGCAGATGGTCTATGGTACCATATGATATGAATTTAGGAATGTCAGCTAATTTCCTATTAAATCACAGTCCACATCACAAAACCATCATAAAGCCATTACATTTGGCACAGCATCTACTCCACAGTGAAGAAACCATTCATAATTTAATGTACATGGAAACTGAAGAATACCCCTTTTTTTGTTTATTTTAAATTTCAAAGTCATGTCAGAAGTGTGCTGGAAGTGCACTGGGAAGCCTGCCATGCTTCCTGCCTGGTACCCCAAAAGCCCTTCTCCCCTAGGAGCACACAGAGTCTGCGGGCTCAGCTGACACACACCATAGGAGGAGGATGCTGACAGCGACCCTAGACAAGGCAAACAGCAACCTCAATTTCTTGCAAGTAAAGCACTATTGAAAAAGCAGAGCCCTCTTCAAGTCAAGCTCTGCCCTCCTGAGATTTGAATCTAGAGCCTGAAGAGAAAAGCAAGAACCTGGAAGGATGGATTTGGGGATGAGAGGTATCTCATCCCGCCTGCCCTTTGGGGCAGCGGAGGGGGCAGGACGGGAGCGCCTCGGCACAACCACCCGCCCTGCGGCAGCGCTTGGCCGCCTCCCACCCCAAACTTGCCGCAGCCTCCGCTGCAGCCGCTCGCGTTTCCCATGAGTGCTCTAAACCTCCAAAACCCGTCCCCTGCTCCCCCTCCTGCACCACCAGCAACCCAGGGCTACGCGAAGCGGCACAAAAAATAAGCCAGAGGTTGGGGCGGGTTGAGTGGGGAGCGCACAGCGAGTAGGAACGACCCGAAAGATGGGCTGGAAACGCGCGCAGCGCCCCGCAAGGGGATTTCTCCCCCCTCCACGTTTTGCCCGCACCGCTCCGAGCGCCGCGCAGCCGCCGCCCCCGCTCTCACCCGCCGCGGAGCCCGGCTCCGCGCTGCGCAGGGATGCGTTTGTCCTGCTCGGGGCCCCTCCACAGTAAGGCTGAGCTAATGGCTTTGCCATGAGTGCTGGAAGCTGCTCTCAGCTCTGCCCCTCGGGGGCAGGACCAAGCAAACCCGCCGCGGCCCCCCGGCCCCTCCGCGGGATGCCCGGGGCGGTCCGCCAGCAACCCCGGGTGAACTGCTCGTGGATTCGTACCGCACACCCACGCACGCTCTCATTCCGCCTCTGCGATGCTTCCAAACTCCACACGGAGAGCGGGAGAAACAAAAAACAAACCACGAACCAAACACACAAAAACTCACAACCAGAATGAAGCCCCCGCTGCCCAGCGCCTGCAGCCGTCCCCGTCCCGCGGTGCCGCTACCGAGCGCTGCCGCTTCCCCGGCGGGCTCACCCACGGCCGCCTCGGGACACAGGGAAATCAAACAAAAGCACTTAATCCTTAGCGAGGAGCCGCCGGGCAAAGCTCACCTTCCCGCTCCCCGGCCCTTCTCTCTTTACACTTGCAGACAGCCGGCGAGACGCACGAAACGCCCCTCAATTTAAAGGAGTCCGGGCTGCGGGGACGGTAGCGAGCTCCGTTGGGGCAGGCAGGGCTCCCTCCGCCGCCGGGGCAGGCAGAGCAGATACGATAGAGAGATAGATAGATAGATAGATAGACAGACAGACAGACAGACAGGGCTCCCTCCGCTCCCCCGGGGCCGCACTCACCGGCCGCCGCCGCGGCGCTGACCCCCCGCCCCCAGCAGCCGCCGCCGTCCCCCCACGCTGAGCCGAGCCGAGCTGAGCCGAGCTGAGCAGACCCGCAGCAGCCGCGCTGCCGCTCTTCATACTTCTGTCCGCTCCGCTCGGGGCTCGCTTTGGGAAACCCGGCCTTTTTTTTTTTTTTCTTTTCTTTTTTTTTTTTTCCTCTCCGAAGCCGATTTCCTAGATCTCAGCACTCCGCACCGGCTGAACGGAAGTTTAAGACTTACTTTTTTTCAAAGGGGCGGCAAACGCAGTTCACACTGGTTTACCCTTGAAATGCTGAGACATTGTATTACAGCCCTTGGCAGCGAGTTGGTGCTTGGGTCCGTTTCTCTTTTATTGTTATTACTCCCTTTCCAAGACTCTTGATTGTGGGAAAAAAAAAAAAGGGGGGGGAGAGAAAGGAAAATTTCACATCCAAGATAAAACTCTTTTTCTTTAATTTGACTAGCAGTCTCAGGGACTTTTTAAAACTTAATAGCACTCTTTTAATTGTCACATGCTGGACTCTTTTTTCTCTTCTGGCTACAGGAACATAATTTCAGCTTTGTACCTTGGGGAACTCTGCTGTACCACACGTTTCTGCAAAGTTATATAATGCCATCTTGCAGTCTATTTTGAACCACAAGAAAAGTATGCTGCTCATAAATTAATCATTCTTATATTACACTTTTATAAGAGTGATGGCTAGAGGTTTTTGCTTGTTCTTGTATGTCTGTGTTTCATTTGCCAAGATAACTCTTAGCACACCTGCATTTCAGTCATTTCATTCTCAACTTATTTCATTTTCGTGACATTTCAACAATTTGTTAAATGTCAGAGATAACCTCCTCCAACTGTTGTTTGTTCTCTTATTCCCTGCACAGAGAAGCCCCTTTCGTGAATTCAATAGCGGGAAACAGATGTTCAAGCTTCTGCTTCTCTGAGAACATGGATGTAGATTGTCTTGTAAAGTTTCCTAATGGTATCATGTTATCACTTTCCATAAGAGTGCTCCAGTTAAATAACACACTTATTTTTTTCTTTCACGATATATATCCACTTAATTAAATTGTTCTAGCCAAAGCACATTATGTATAATTATACTGAAAGAATTGTTTTAACCTGATTGCTGAAAAGCACATCAAGCTGACCCTTATTTTTTATTTACATTCTTTGCTTTGTACTCTGATCTGCTGGGAAAACTTGATTTGCACAATTAACGCCCCGCTATTTCTCAATAATTGCACTGTAAGCAAATTCTCTGAGTAGCAGATGTTCATTTCTAGCCAATCAGGATACAGACATATCTCATTATTTATTGTATTCCTATACTCATATTATGCTGTTCTGATGGACTATTAAGTGCTGTGATGAGTGGTACTTAAATGAGAGCATTTCATCAGCATGCTGATGTATTTAACTATGATGAGCTCTAGCCATGCACTATGTGACTAACAGTACAGATTTAAATGAACTCCTAGTTTTGTTCTGCTTAGCAAAATTTGGATGCCCCTGGGCACAACAGTTTTCTTTTGCTCATTCAATTTCTCAGTCAGAAAAGAGAAGAAATTAAGAAAGAAGCCCTCAAATTTCCTAAAAATACATTGGGGTGGAGCGGATGGTGAGCTGATGAGCAGATTCCTGTATGCATTTAATTATCTTACAGAGGTTTTATATGACCTTCAGTTTGTTGTTTGCTTGTTTGGTTTTAATAATGAGCAGCAATTTAAATCCAGTTTTTGTATCACTGCAATATAAAAACTAGCTTGAGATGAGAAGACCAACTCTGTTACGGTGTTCTCTATACTTAAAAGTGCTGCCACGTGATAGAAAAGTTGGAGAACATTCCCCTAAGCAGAAGTTACGTCTCCAGTAAAAGCTTCTGAAAGTTCGCATGTGCTCTTGAAGTTACAAGATTCCTCCTAAGTTTAGGAGCAATTCTACATAGGGAGTTAAGCTGAGGTTTTTCCAGATGCCACACAATAAATCTTGTATGTGCATTTGCATATGTACCAGTGGGAAGGGCTGAAAAACAGTTGTGAGATTTTGAAGCCAAGGTTCATTGTGCAATCCTTGCTAAAATCAGTTTGTACCAAAGAATAATCTAACATCAGCTGGTAGTAGAAGAGCATGCATTGATAGATACATTATCTATATGAAACATGTCCTAGCTTTTATTATTTCCATCCTTAGTTTCTTACCATCACTTCCAAAAGAATTGATAGTAAACTAGCAATGTGCAACATCCAATACAATGGTTACAAAAAACAAAAAAAAAATGGATGTTAGATCAAATCTGATACAGACAAGACCGAGTGGAACACAATGCCAAGTATGCACCTGAAATGTACATTATATAAATGCTATGCAAGTTTCTGTAGTGACAACACAGTTTAGAATGCACTGAAATTCACACTTCAAACAGGACCACTTTTCCATTTCATACTTAAACGTCAGAATTTGGCTTTCAGATTTGACACGGTAACTTTGGAGCCACAGCACAAGTACATTTCCTACATAAGGTTATTTCAAGAACAACCTTGCTGACCTTTGTAGAGGAAAGGCGCAATAGTTCCCTTGTGAAATGCTATTATTTTCATCATTATTCCTCTACGTAAACAACCTTAGCGCCCCACACTTTCAACTTCTAGTATCTCCATATTCTGATAATATTTTCGACACAGTCTACTTCTAAACAGGTAAGAGGACGAGTGGGCATATGAATAAATGCTGATTTGAAGACAGACATAGGAAGGAGAAGAGAGAAAAGGAGAGAGGACTTAAAGTGAGGAAGGTAAAGCCTGTTTGGAAATTATATGCAGATACAGGAAGTTTGAGCAAAATTATTATGATGACTAGGACAAAAAAACCCTGTTTTGCTTTTAATCTTACATATGAAACTGACTGCAGCAATCTGAGAAAAACATTTTTTGTCATTGTAAGCCTAAGTAGAAGTTATCTGTTTCCTCTGCAACATATTTACTAAAACATACCTACTGCGAATCTTGTAGAGGTATCTTAATCATTGTCAGTGAAAACACCTGGATCAAATTTGAGCCAATAACAGACAGTTTTCTGTCACCATGGAGTAAACATACTTGACTTGACATACAGTGCACCAGTGCTCAGAAGCTGCAGGTGTATAGTACACGCATCACTGGGCCACACATTATGGAATATGCACCGCTGGCATGAAGTGCTCACAATTCTGATTTATACAGAAAACTAATTTTTGACTGAGTGTCATAATAGTTGATTCATGGATACGGAACGTGCAGTTGACATGCCAAGAAAAATACTGGGGTTGACACAATGATTTGCAGGCCAAAGTCTATGTTTCCTTTGACAATTAAAGTGTTATGATCTCTCTCTAAACAAACCAGTGTCTTAAACATTAACAAGGCAGATTGTTATTTTTTTTCTTAAATATGAAGATCATAGATACTTCATTTAAATGCCTAGGTAGAGTAGACAGGCCTCATAACACCTTCCTTCCTTCTTGAAGTGAAATCCATGGTACTCACATACAGAACTGGAAGTTGTCCAGCTATACTCCCATACTGCACTGTCTTCACCAGACAAGGTAGTGATTGAAAATTACTCAGGACACAACACAGCATCTGAAACTAACTGGAATACCTGTCAGAACTAGCCCAAATGTAAATGAAGTGATGGAAAAACATCTATTTGATTCTGAGATTCTCCCCACTGCTTGGTCAGCTTAAGACTATTGACCTTCATTCAGTGCATCTTTTCTCATACATCTCTCAGGATGCCACAAGGTGAAATGAAATCACCCTTATTATGAACTAAATTCTGTTCTCTGTTATGTCAATCTAAATATGGAGCAAAACAGCCTTCAGTCAAAACCAGTGCTCCCAGCATTTTCAGTTTGCATAATTGCTATCAAAATAATATAAAGAACAAAGGCATTTATGTCTACATTGTTTAGCACCTAGAACGTTACCCAGTACAAACAAACATCAACAATCTCTGGTCCTTTTCTTGTATTTTACAACAAGAACCCCAGGTTTTGTGATTGGTTTCTACTTGGGACCAACAAGTCGTTAAAATACGGTGCTATCTATGGTCACATGGAAGCATCAGAATTTAACTACCAACAGTGCAAGAACAGCAATGAGAAAAAGAAGATCTAAGGATGCCAGGAGCTACCACAGCAACATTGTCTTCTTGTATTAGAAGAGTTCTGGAATAATTTTATTAGCTGCTCCTTGTACAGTAGCTCTCTCTAAATGCAAAAAACTAATCTTCATAGGAATTAGGTGATAGATGCTGTGCTTTGGGAGGTAGTTTACAAACAAAATGCAAACAGTCCAGATGCACACATAACAGTTTCTTGATAGCAACAAATTTTGCAGACCAGGAATACCAGAAGGTGAATTAATTATTCAGGAACTCAAAAGTTATTTTAAACAGAGAATATTCTAACAGAGTAGTAATATGTGACCATCTGCTCCCTCCTTGGCGGGTCAGAATCCTGCCTTTCCTCTTTTTCTCTTTGCCTTTCAATGTTTTCCTTCTCCTGACACATACCTAGGTTTCCCTTAAAATATTAATATTTTTTGCTCAAATTTTCTTCCCATTAACTTATTCTCTTTGTTGGACTCTATGAAAATATTTTGTTGAGTTTGTATTTTAAGTAGACCAGGGCCCAATTCTGTCCCTAATATCACCTGCAGTGAAACTCCCTTTAATGTTAATGAAATCAGATGAGGCTTTTTTTTGTACCTAGTTTATAAGAACTAAATTATCAGCAGTTATTCCAAATCTGGGAGAACTGTAGATAACTACAGATGTAGCTTTAAATCTCTTCTTACAGTCCTAGGGACTTATCTCACAGTCTTCATAATTTCATCATATCAACATTGATACTTTCTTACACCACTCCAGTCTGCAGATCTCTGAAATATTATCATAATATTTTACTGAAAAATGTATTTCCATAGGCTAGCTAGTGATCCAATACCTCTGAATGTAAGCACCACCAAGATGCAAATATGTGGCATACTGAGGTTCAGGCCTATGTGAGGAAAATACATCTTCTCTACTGGCTGTGTAGTGAAAATAGAGCAATTTCACAGAGCTGCTCCAACCTAGTCACTGGAACAACTGCTGCAATCCAATTTAGGATCCTGTTTCCATATAAAAACCCCATAAAGCAGCAGATTCTTTGGCTGTTTCACAAGTTCAGTTCTAGTTTTCTCACATAGCTCTGTTTATGAAGTCAAAAATGGCAGATAATTCATTCTACCTCATTTGAAGTGATTCATGCTTGCAAACTTGTAACTTTGCAATAAACCTGTCTTTGTAACGAGGAAATTCAAGAGCTTCATTGCCTGGCCAGCAATGTAAAGGAAGAAAGACAGGCTGGTCCTTATAGGCAAAAATTAGGTGCTCATTTACATTTCAGCGAGTTTGATTTTCTTTCCACACAGTCTTCATAGTTCTCCCAGCCTTTGTCACGGTGTTTCTGACACTGCTTTTCAGCATTTATTCCTCAACCCTACACTTTCTCCATCAACATTTCAAATTGATTTTCCTCAGAAGATATTGATGAGATACTATTTCTATTGCTATTCTTTTCCAGTTTTCTTAATCCAACTGCTGAGTTCAAACAGTTGCTCTTATACCTTAGGGAATGCCTGGAGCTCAGCATTCCTTTCCTTTCTTCTATTAAAGTGGCATCATCGAAGCGTTCCCGATGGAAAGAACACCATTCCCTCTGCCCTGTACTACACTGCCAAATGAAACAGGGTGAATGCCAGCTCATTTATAAGTTATTCCTGTCTCATGGGAGCTGGGAGACTCTGTTCCTTTTCCCAGCTCTGCAAATTTATCTGTTGTACGAGTTTTGTCAAATCTCTTTTAATTTCAGTTTCCCATCTGTAAAATAACCATATTCATAAAAAACTTGCTCTTGTAAAGTAGTCTGACATTGGTGGACAGGGAGAATTATAGAAAGATGAGTTCAATTTATTAATTCAGTTTATAGAAAAGTCCTGCACGTATTTCCTTTCTCTGTCTTTCCCTCTTCCTTATCCTGCAAACCACGTATCCGGTAATATGCTATTAGAGAAGGGAAGTATGGTGGTTTGGGAATAATCTTGGCTCTGGTAATCACTTGCTGTCATAACAAGAAATTTGTATGTGATCTTGGGAAATTTACTTAATCTTCCAGATGCTTCAGACTTCCAATCTATAAGGTCATTATTAACGATATCTCATGAGGGTTGTGAGGCAGGAGATACCTATTAAACATTTTGATATCATAGACTGAAGATTCAACAGAAATGATAAATATTACTTTTTAAATGTATTACCTCTTTTGCAAGCATTCTTCTTGCAGTGAAGAAATTGCTCAATTCCAGAATTGTCCCTGTGACGTTATTCTTCATGTAAGGGCATGTTGTGGAATGGCAGTTTCCTTCAGAAGGATCTTCCCAGTTCACAGCATTACAATCTGAAACGTGATAAGGGAACATCTAATTGTTGATGAAAGACTAGTATTTATATTGTTAGTATGTTTCTTTCAGACAAAAATATGCTTTTGTGATTCTGTACATTTTAATTTAAGAGGTTCTTATTTTGTATAAAGGTTACTTCAGCACTTGCAATCCACAGATCATCCTTTTCCAGTTTATCTTTCTCTTCATTGGCAATGATTCCTTATCCTCACTGTCAGCCATACCAATGTCAAAATAAGGAGTTGGTTTTGTTCAACAGGTTTCTTGTTCAGAATAAAAGCAAATCAGCCTTGCCAAATGTACACTTTTGGTTTTCTTCTGGGGAGGAGCCTGACATATCTCTGTTTATGCTATAGCCAATGCCTTGGGCATGTTTTCCTAATTGAGGCTGGCTGAAATTGTTCAGCTTTCCTGCTGCCTGTCATAGGCTGAATTACAAACAATGGTGAGACTGGTTACCCAGCTCCCTTCATTAATGACATATGTTGCTGAAATGCATTGAGAGAATTTGTGTAAGATCAAGTTTCAGACCAACCTTGAAACCAGATGCCCGAAACAAATAATGAGGAGAGAAAGCTATGGATAGAAAGCTAGTTTTTTACCTTGTGAACATTATAGCCATGCTTGCAAACGAGACCAGGGTCAGAATTCCACTATTAAAAATCATTCTGTGTGATCTTTTAATTGAGTATGTTGCTTTTTCTTCATCTGTCGCAAGTTCAGGCAAAGAGCCCACAAAATAATTAAATCAAGAAATAATTCAATGAATGTGAAAAAAGCACTTGTGCAAAATCTCATAGGTCTGGTAGGTGAGAAGAATTAGGAACAAAGTAGACAAAACAACCAAGACCAAATAGTCAGATCAGTTCTCTGAATGATGTGATAGCATGAGATACTTGTATCCTAGTACATCCATATAGTACAACCAAATAGTGTTCTGTGTATTGTTGGCCCTCAGGCTTCATTCAACAGAAAACAAAATGGGAAAAACAGTAATTTGACATACTTCAGTCTTAGTATAGGCAAGTGCCAGGGTCTAAATTCATCATAAGGACCTTTTTGTTTCCACCTCAGTAGTAACACATGTGAAATTTTGATCTGTAGTAAAAAAAGGTACGGTAAACAAAAATTTGCAGTGATCTACCAAAGCATAACTGGTGATTCACATCTGCTGTAACATACACCAAGTCTTAGTGGACATAGATAACAAGACTCTCCCCAGGGACTCAGAACAATTCCATGGATTTTGCTGAACACGGCAGTAATTTGCATACAGAGCAGTTACAAGTGACTGGGTACGTTCAGTGAGCTGTTGAGAACTGGCATGTCGAGTCACTTCGGGAACAAATTTAATGGGAAATTCATGATCATTTCTGATGGATCTATGTCCATTTATTATAACCGGAGGAATACTTGGAACAGGACTGAAGTCACTGTTTGCAATTTACTAATTAAAAAACATGTAAAAATAGAAAATAAAAAGGAAATAACACCCATGTTGTTATTTTTGACCAACGTATTTGTCAGTACTTCTCACCAAACTAATCAGTTCAAATTACCTGATATAGTGATGCATTAGCCATAGTAGCAAGCTAGGTAGAAAGTGTCTGTTTGCAGGACTAATTACCTAGAATCAATGTGCTGTGTATAACTTGGACTTTACATGTTTAGCACAAAGCCTAAATACACATGTTGAAATCATTTCCATGTGAAAACTTTGCAAAAACTGTAAAAGAAGAGGACTTGGAAACCAGGAAGAACAAAATGTTATTAGAAACAGTTATATATTCAGAGAAACAAACAACAAAACAATATAATGTAAGCAAAAGGAGAAACAAACATTTTCCATTTGGATATTGCCCCATGCTAAGCCTACTGTCAAGGAACCATCGTGTCCTACCAGCAGTCTCTGCCTTTCTACTTTTTCTTCTTCTGCAGTTCTGCAAGAAAAAGGGTAATTTTGAACCAGACCGTGTCAACAGGGCAGGGACTGCCAAGACTCTTCTTTTCCGAGGATTTTGCATTGATCAAGTCAGGGAAGAACAGTTCAAACTGGTGAACATCCATTCAAACTGGTAAGGTTCAAAGTATTTCAATGGATGGCTGGAAAGTGCCTCACTCAAAGTCAAACCTCTCAAACAAATTCTATGCTTAGAGTAAACATTTGTTGGGGTACAAATAATCCTCCTTCCTCAGCACCCCTGCAGAATTAGAATGCTTTCTGATTTTTTTTTCTGTTTCAATTTTAATTTAATTTTTAAATGTTCATTTAAAATTAAGGAAAAATATCAAACAAAATATAGTGATTTTATCTAAATAAACATTTGGATTTATCCCAAGTCATTTTGTTTGATAATTTCATTCAGTAGAAAATTCTAACCCCTTATTCATAGTGAAATTACTGTTTGGTAGCAAAGACCATTCAAGAAAATAGAAGCAAATTTAATTTTTATATTAAAAAAAACCTACTTAGATGACTCCTATGGAAATGCTGTGGACTATTTTCTTAGATAAATAGTTTCTGTACTATAGGCAAGTTACACCCAGATTAAAAACTCTTACATTTCCCAGGTAAAGCTGCAATCATGACTATTGCCAGTGGCATAAGATGCTCTCACCAGATGAACACAGACCCCTAACTGGGACACCAGCACCTCACTTATTACACACGTTTTCATGAGCTCTTAAGACCATTGGGCATCTGGTGCTCATTCACTTGCTATTGTGGTAAAGCACCGAATTCCCTTGGGTGTTTCTGAACAGTCAACCATAGGCAAGTTTTGCCTGGAAGACTTGATCTATATTATCCCTTTTCTAAGAATTATTAGACACAACTCTTCCTGCAAAAAGCAAAAGAAACAATTCCAGCCCTCAAGGTTTGTAAGTTATCAGTTAACAGAACTCCACACTCTTTCTAAATGCTCGATGAATGTCAGAATTTCACAGAAAAATAGACACAAATAGTCATTTTTCATTGTTTCATGAGTGTTATTTTCTCCATGCAGAGTATAAAACTGCAATACACTCATTAGAGAGGAATTACTCCTTGATGCAGTTACAAATGTATTTCTCAAGCTAAAGGAAGCTATTGTAATATCAAGAAATATGAGGATGCTTGCAGCAGTGGTTTCAACTAAGAATACCATTTTCCCTGTTTTCATTAGAACAAATTGAATTAATATGAATTTGATTCTTTCCAGGTTTAATACCGGATGGTTATTACCTTCTTCTTACCAAAGATATGGGGCCTTTAATAAAGCAGATCTCTTTTTTAGACTTTTTCCTTAATTCTAGGAATTCATCTTGACCCATCACCTTCATCCCATCCACAGGTAGGAGCTACACAGCAAATTTTTTCTGCTGGCTTTCAGGTTTATGAAAATGTCCTACATGCTAGAATCTCATCTCTGCTGCTTTTTTAAAACAAACCTCACTGTTATTATTTTCTGCAAGTACAATTCATTGCTTTAGCACTGCTGAGTTCCTGTCTTATTGGGAAACTAATGGCCATGTCTTTGGTTCAGCTGCAAACTAGCATATTCTAATATTTATATTACCTGTATTGTGATGTTTCACCATTATACAAATCCTTAAGTGTGGTTCAGCACTGGACCAGAAACCAAGTCAGACAAGCAAAACAACATGGAATCAATATGAAACCCACAAATCCTAACTATTGTGGAAAACTGTAACACCAGATCAAAATATTTTGGCTTCTGGTCATTTTTACTAACTAAATACCAATATTTTCTGTAAATGTGGGAGAAACTTCTTTTTAAATAAAATAATGAAGTTAAAAACTCTGAGGCTAGGAAAACACTTTAAATCTGTGTTTATTTAGCCTGCCCTTTCTGCAGAAAATATCAATACCAGGACAGTATGACAGTTCTGGTCGTGGTTTCTGTGATATGAGAGGGTTACCAGCAGGAAAGTCCTGACAAAAGCTGTCAGAGGCATTTCCCAGAGGCAGGTACATAATTCATTATTAACAAGTGGTCCCCAACAGAAACTGAAATAGTTTTGCTGTACTATTGATCCTCTAAGCAGCTGTATCAATTTTAATGGCTTGCTTTCAGAGGATGCTATGAGTATAGATAACAGAAACCAGTATTCTTTTATACATGGTTAGATAAATAAATGAAAAAAAACCAACAACCCCTTCATATTTTCTTAAACAGGAAAAAAAAATCCCTTCCAAGCTTTGCAGTAACATTTATATGATTCTTTTTCAAGGGATGTTCTTCTTGATATACTAGGATGGAGAAAAGTAAAATCTTTGAATCATTAATGAGATTAACACATAACCCCCCCATTCACTTAAGTAATGATTCTTACCATCCCACTCTCCCACATTTGCTTCACAGTGAAAAGGATGTTAATATGGAAAACTGAATTCCTTTGTAAATATTAACCAATGAACTTCTCAGCAAAGACTGAAAAAATTTATGTATATATTCTGTGGTTTCCATTTCCTTGGCTTTATTGTTTTTATGTAAATTCTCCCAGGACATTTCAGGTTATATGTCTGGAAACCCCAGCCATCCAGCAGAAGGAAGGTTGAAAGAATAATGAGAAATGTGCTGGAAGAATTCACATAAAAGCTTTGGAGACATGAAAATGGAAACAACAGATACTTAAAAGCCTCATTGGTCAAAAAACCAAAATGTCCATCCAGCATGTGCATGTCTGTGTGTTAATGTAGCTATCTCTGGATACACAGAGATGTGCTATTCAAAAGACATTGTACAGGGCTAAGAAGGAGCATTATTAGTGTATCTGATAATTTAAGATGTTCTCAGGATATAAGGGAAATGAAAGTGAAAAATCCAAGTGTTATTAGAACCCAGACATACATATAAATAGCTCTGTACATAGTTGTCTTGCATTGAGTTTTATAGATCTTTTTATGTAAGTAAAAAATATAACCAATTCCAATATGAAAGTGCATTTATAAGATCTCCCTGTACTCTTGTGAATGACAGCAATTTCACTGTCATGGA
This sequence comes from Patagioenas fasciata, assembly GCF_037038585.1. Classification (NCBI taxonomy): domain Eukaryota; kingdom Metazoa; phylum Chordata; class Aves; order Columbiformes; family Columbidae; genus Patagioenas; species Patagioenas fasciata. The sequence goes on along the minus strand of NC_092524.1, from coordinate 5,178,137 downwards.
AACACACGGAATCTACGAGTAGGAAAGAATTTTTAGATGCTGTTCTTAAATATATAGATTTTTTTCCCCCAATACTCTCAAACACAATTCATTGTTAAATACTAAACCCCTGATGTTAGACTAAGCTTAGTCCTAGCATGCTTGACTTCATAGAGGTACCACAGCCTTATATATCAAAATTACAAACCTTTAGCCATAGCCAGTGTTTTATGACTCAAGCTTTATGGAATATTATTTTCAGAGGATTCTGATGGATGGTCTCTGAAACAGGCAGCTCTTTAAGACACTTCTTAACAGGTACCTTAAAAAGGGGGAATGAATTCAAACCATCTCAGAAAGGTGAATTAGTGCACTTGATCCTATAATAAAAGTACTTAAGTAACTAAAAGCTTTCTTGGCTTAAAGGAAAAGCAGCTGAGAAAAAGGCATGTAGACAAATACTCTAATCAATACCTGCTGTGAGCTGTCAAACCCACTGCCACAACTGACAGCAAATGAAACCTCGTTAATATCACAAATAACGGCAAGTGATCAAAGCACACAGCTTAATTCCTCACCGTTCATCAGCTGAGCAACATTATCTGCCTGCATGCTCTTACCCCCCAGCAAATCTGAGCTCAATGCATTCGCTCAAACAACCTGAAGAAAAAAATAGTTGTAGCTCATACACACCTAACAACTGCAACTGGTTTTGGAGTGTACACGTGGTCATTTGATGTGGCTCATCCGGTGAGAGGGACCTTCATCAGTGTGCAGTAGCTTCGCCACTTCTAATCAGCTATTCACGCTCAGAAAAAGGTCGCACAATTTGCCACTCAATTTTACTTATTTTTATGTCTATAATACTGAAGAGCTATATCCTAGCTTAGTTGTTTTGCTAGCATAGTCCTGATTCTTAGCATCAAAATTAGAAATGGGGCTAGGCGGCAAAGTCTGCCCATTTATATGTTTAGTTTCCTAAAAATTCAGTTTTGGTTTAACCAGACATAAGCAAAATGTCTGAGTCTTTTTTAGGTTATCTCAGTAATGACATATGTTACATATCGCAGTCCTTCAACACATGGATTTTCAATCAATTTTCACTCTAGTGCATTACACAACTCCTGAGTGGTCATTGACATCAATTACTCACATTATAGGTCTAACTCGTCGTAAATGGGCATTGCTGTTAATACATTGATATATTGCAATCGGCGTATGCAGGATTTACTACACCATTCTAACCAGAGCATCACACAAAAGGATTCCAGCAGATATCCCCCTGCTGACAGATATGCCTTTTGCACAGTCCGAGGCTCTTCCTGACATATAAATTAGTAGGATCAATACCTATATTATTCAATTTGCTCATACACTTGTTCTGTTCTCACCCCAGTCTTGCTAGTTTTTGAGATATGAGAGATTATATTAACGAAAGAATTCTAAGGACTTCACTAGAAGTTATGGAAGATACTGACCTGACTAATAACCTCAGTTTGCTGCAAAATTTGTTGCAGAAATAGGAAGAAATTCTACAAGAATAGTCCACAAGTTCAGAATCATTCAATATAAGTCACTATATAAGTATGGCAACCTTATTCCTACCACACAATTTGAGGGAGTTAAACAAACCTCCTTACAGTTAAAAAGTGAATATTAGCGCCAGAAATAGAAAAGATGATCATACATCTCTCTCAATATATTCATTTTTGTAATTTGAAACAATACCTCTTACCCAAGGAAAGACCATTTGGGAGTTTTATAATGCTAGGTATACTGACTAAACAGAGTCCTAAATTTCTATTCAGGAGAAACAGTATAACCATGTTACAGCCAATATGACTTCTGAGAGGAAGGAAAACACAACAGTGGAATCCAGACTTCTGGCTATTTGACTAATTTTGCTTCAAAACCCATATTCCCCACCAGGGTGAATTTTACTGGCTACATAACCAGAGTGAAGAAACTCACTAGTTCCATAAAACTCCATATGAATATTTACTTGACTTCTCCACTTAGATAAAACAGTCCAGTAATTCATAGAAAATGCGAGACTTGTGAAATAGTTTTGCAGTGCATTGCTGAAAATTTGGCTTGTTTTCAGGGAGCTGTGGAAATGACTTCCCAGATTTTGTATCTATCAGACACTTTTCTTATTTGCTCAACAACTTTCTTTGCCATCGATCTTCTCAATCAAAAGCTGTAATAAACATTTACTGTGACTTAACACAACTGTAGATAAATACTCTCAAAGACTGCTTTCTTATTTTAATGCTCATTTTAGAGACCAAAATAAAAGATAGACTTTACTGAGGAAAAACAAGAAGAAAAACAAGAAGAAAAACAAAACCAAAAAACCACATACAAACAAACAAAACAGAACCCAAACCCACAACACAAGAAACACTGGCTACTCCTGTTCACAGTATCGTAGCTGCTTGCAAGAAGCATATAGCAGAGAGCTTAAACAATCGGATGCGTTGCAGTTGTAAATCTGTACTTTAGCTTATCATACAAAATATGCCCTGTTCTCTCTTGTGTCTATTTTCTTCTTTGCTTCTAAATTAGACAAAATCAAGAGGTTACTCTTCTGACTGTGTAATGAAGTAATAGTTCTTTAAATAGCTGAAAAATGCTACTTTAACATATTCCCCCATCCTCCATAGAAGGAAGCCTCGTGCACTCACACGTAGTCTGTATGATTTTCTGTACAGTATCTTTGTGGGTTCCCTCTCTTGTTAGAAAAAAAAAAATAAAGACACTGCATAGTTTATGTGATATGAAATAAACACCCAATCACAGACTAAAGCAGCATGAGAGACTACTACAAGAGTTTTTAATAGGGGAAGCAGAATGATATTAGACAACTAAATACCTATGTGAGGCCCATAAGTGAACTTTTAGGTGTTTCTAAAAAGTAATCAAGCTAAGTAGAAAAGGACCATTCACATACACACTCTGCTATCTGAAAATCCACTCACCATTCCATCCCAAATATCTTTGTGCTCTTATTGTATCTTATTGTCTTTGATTACTACATGGCACCAGCACAAGCAGATCAGTCAAGAGATAAATAGATTCCAGTCTTACAGTGGAATATCCCAGAACACATTCTAAGAGCAGCCAGGCTCTCAAATAATAACACAAAACTTGAAGAAGAAAGTGAGTTCCTTTGATGGTGAATCTGGAAAAAGAATTACTATTTTTAAGGGCTATTGTAATCTAACAATTTATTACATGAGTCATAACTATTTCAGTGTTACCTTGTTTCTTTTATTTGTTCCTTGAATTTGCCTTCTAATGCATTCTTAATCAGAACTCCCCTTGTTCTCCAGATCAGGCTTTATTTTTCATTATGTGTTGCCAACTGTGCCCCATCATGACTGGAGACTCCAAATACAGCTGCAATACCTAGAGATACATAAGTGCCTTTTTGCATGAACCATTTCATTACAGAGATATCAAACTGTATCCTTTTGGTGAAAAATGCTGCTATTTAGACTTTTCATCCTAATTCGAGACAAAATCAAGTGCTGAAACATTCAGAGTTCTACACAGAATGGAAATTTTCTTTTTCAGCCAGCTCTACAGAGACTCATTAGATCACAAAGACCATGTCGTTTCACATGCAAGAGTATTCCAGGTACTATGTTACTCAGTGTTTTTAGCAGTCTGGTTAGATTTTTACAACCTGTTTTCTTAGTTTCCTGGTGTTGCAAATGTGATTATTTGATTTCTTTCAACTGAAACATACAGAGACATTCACACGATATAAACCCATAGACTTTATCCAATACAAAAAAAAAATGAACAATAAAGTGAAAGATTTCTTGGGAAAATTTTCTGACATAAAGGGAAACATCTCCATGACATGGAGCATATGCACCTCCAAAAATATCCCTAATGAAAATAGAATGTGGGTCTGGAATTCACTGAAACTGTTTTTTTTCCTGTATGCTACAGCACTTAATTCAAGAGATGTTATATTAAACATAACTGAGAGGCAGAGGTACATAATCATATTCCAACCACTTTAGGTTTCCATCACTTTTTCATTTAACTAAAGCAGTAAGTAAAATGTCCCAAAGTGTTGCACTCAACTGTATGTAATTGAAATGTGTGTGTGTTTCATCTTCTCTCTAATGTATGTTAGTTTATAATAGGCTTTGAAGTGTATGGACATGGCAAATGACAGATGAGCATTAATTTATTAAGAACAAAAGCATTTTCATTGTTAACAATGTAACAAATCTCTAGCCACCTGTATCCAATTAACATGTTTATTATTCTAGAAAGAGTTAACCGAAAACTTAAGAGATAACCGAGTCCAACCCACCTGCTACAGCAGCTTCACCAGAGCAGATCACACAGGGTCAGGTCCAGGCAGGTCTTGAGTGTCTCAGAGAAGAAGACTCTACAACCTCTCTGGGCAGCCTGTTCCAGGGCTCTGGCACCCTCAGAGTAAAGAAGTTTCTCCTCATATTCAGATGGAACCTCCTGTGCTTCAGTTTGTGCCTGTTGCCCCTCATTCTATTGTTGGGCACCACTGAAAAGAGTCCGGTCACATCTTCTTGAGATATTTATAAACAGTGATGAGATCCCCTCTCAGCTTCTCTTCTCCAGGCTGAACAGACCCTGCTTTCTCAGTCTCTCCTCATAAAGAAGGTGCTCCTGACCCCTCACCATCTTTGTAGCTCTAAGGCGGTGGTGGGGATCGAACCGGGTTCCCACAGACTGGCTGCTCCTCTACCGCGATTCCCACTGAGCCCCCCAGCCCCAGTGACTTCCGCATCCCTCATGGGTAGTGCAGCCGCCATCACTGCCTGCAGCTGAGCCCCGGGGATCACCAGGCTTCTCTGCTCTCTTCGTACCCACTTGGTGTCCAGGATTACACCACAGGGCCATGAACTCCATGCAGAGCACCCAGCAGCTCCCAACCCTACCAGCTCCAGCGCCCGGCACTTTCCCGCCTCTGCTTCATCCCCTCAGGAGCGGGGACGCCTGCAGAAGGTTCCAGAAGCCGGGTCGGCCCGCTCGCTCCCACACCGTGCGGGAGCGCTGAGCGTGGCAGGTCTGTCGTGGGGGCGAGGATGAAAGGAGAGGTGCTGTCTCCCAGCTGATCAGAAGCTCTTTAGGCGTCCGACATGAAAAAAGCAGCCGGGAACAGTGGCTCCAACAAGTAGGCTGCGTCCTGCAAGCTGCATGTAATACATGAAGCCTGCCATTACCAGCTGCCCTTCAGCCGGGGGAGGCGGGAAAGGAAGAAGGGGTCGCTTCTCACTACAAAGAGGAGCGATTATAGCACAATTCCACCACGTTGTCTGGGGCACATCCCTGTGGAAAACCCTGGCTGCATTATCACAGAATCACAGAATGTCAGGGATTGGAAGAGACCTCAAAAGATCATTCAGTCCAAACCCCCGCCGGAGCAGGAACACCCAGATGAGGTTACGCAGGAAGGTGTCCAGGTGGGTTTGAATGTGTCCAGAGGAGGAGACTCCACAACCCCCCTGGGCAGCCTGGGCCAGGCTCTGCCACCCTCACTGAGAAGAAGTTTCTTCTCATACTTAAGTGGAACCTCCTGTGTTCCAGTTTGTACCCATTGCCCCTTGTCCTATAATTGGTTGTCACAGAGAAGAGCCTGGCTCCATCCTCGTGTCACTCACCCTTTACATATTTATAAACATTAACAAGGTCACCCCTCAGTCTCCTCTTCTCTAAGCTAAAGAGCCCCAGCTCCTCAGCCATTACCTCTGCAAGGCTCAGTCTGGGGCAGCACTGGGGAGCTCGGCCATGGCTGCCCTGCAGGGATGGGGTTACCACAGAAATCGGGAAATACCCCCAAATGTGGGACACGGGATGTTTACTCTTTAAAAGTTTTATTTTTTTTTTAAGGGGCATTTAACAATTTTAAGGTTTATTCTAAGCGTCTCTGCTGGTGGTTGTTTCTTGTTGTGGGTTTTGTGTGTGTGTGTGTGTTCGTTTGTTTTGTGTTGTTTTTTGTTTGCTTGTTTTCACAACTTAATCCTGCTCGGTTTTGAACGCTTTAATTTGGCCCAATTTCTCTCACGCGCCACCCACTGCGGTATTAGACAAAAATGACTGACACGCAAGACCGCTTAACGTCTCCTTTAACGGGAGATCAATCCGCATGGGATTGACGTCAGGTTCAGCCAATAGACACACAAATCCCCGCCCTCTCCGGTTCGGATTGGCTGCGGCTCCCGGAGGGAGGCGGGGCTTCTGCTCAAACCACTGGCGCCAAGGCTGGCCCGGCCGCCATGGAGGTCGTGCTGGAGCAGGTGGAGCAGCTGCCTGCGCTCCTGGCTGTATCCCGCTCCGCGCTGGTGCGGGACTGGGACTCCCTGACCCTGGACAGGGCTCTAGAGTGGGCCCGCTATTTCCAGCACCTCCACGATCGCTTCCGCACCCGGCCTCGCCTCCGGGAAGCGCTGGGGCGGCGGCTGCGGCGGGGTCAGCGGAGCCCTCTGCTCGGCTTCCCCAACCTGGGCCGCTGCCCGCAGCTGCTGGGCCTGGCGCTGCTGGAGAACCGCGCTTTGCCGCCCGCCGCCTGCCGCCGCCTCATCCACAGCCTGCTGTGCCCTGGCGGCGTGGAGCCCGGCCCCGAGCCCCGCAGCCTGGCGCTCCTCGCCCGCCGGAAGGCCGCCTCCCGCCTGCTGGCGCTGCCGCGGCCCCCGGAGGGGCTGGAGCCGCAGGTGCAGGCGGAGGCGCAGCTGCTGTTGAGCCGGCTGCGGAAGGAGGGGCAGGAGGCCCAGCCGGCCGGAGAGGCCGCGGGGAGCCTGCGGTGGTTGTCGGGTGTCCTGGAGCAGCTCCCCCAGCGCCGGGCATTCGGGGTGGTGGCAGCGGCGCTGTTGCTAAGGCAGGAGAGCGGCGCTGAGCAGGCCGGAGGCGGGGAACGGGTTGGGAACAGCCTAAATGGAAACCAAGTGAGTGCAACAGAAGAAGACCTTGCCGGGCCCCTGCTTGCCTGGCTGCTGGAGAACATGGAGCGATTTTCTGCCTTCTGCCTTTTCCTCCCAGGCTCTCTTCTTGCCTCCCTTGCTGGTCACTATTCCCAGTTAAACAGACCTTACTTGGACCTCTTAACTGGCTGGGGAAGCGGCTTGCTCTATGACCCCTTGCAGGGACGGTGGGTTAAAAGTTGTTTTGACAAAGCTGTGTTGTCCTGGGAGGAGCTGAGGGAGCGCTTCAGCTGCCTCTGTCAGGGGTCTGATCTGGTCAAGGCACAGACCCAAGCTGCTCTGAAACTCCTGAAAGCCCAGGGTGGAGACTTTAATGTCCGTGGCCTAAGTGTGTGGACTGACTTACTGATGGAATTAGAGGAATATCTGAGGAAAGAAGCAGAGCGCTGATACGTGAACGCAAAAGCAACGTGAAATCTCCTGAAATCCAGTAGACCTGCTTACCTCTATTTCATGTGAAAAGCAATAAAACTTATACCTTGCTTTGGGTTAAAAACCAAGTGCAGATGTGACTGCTGACCGCACTATTCCTGGCTGCATATGAAGCCTTTCAGGGGGCCTGGTGCTTTCTTATCATTGCACTGTTAATTCCGGTCACTGCAGAATAAGCCTTCCTTTTCAATATCTGCTGCTTACCTAATAAAATGAAGGAAATGTTTTCTGTTTCAAATGTGGAGTAAATAGTTTTCTGTTTAGAAAATATTACAGTTCAGATGTGGTCATGGTAGCTGTGTCTCTTGACTGTTGGAGGCTGACAAAAAGCTCAAAGGGGAAATGGAGTTACAAATGTGAAAACCCCAAATTCAGGGTTAGTAGTGGTTGTCTTCATCCAGCATGAACTGGATTGAAGCTAATTAGAGTAGTAGTCTGTGTTACAACACGGAATAGTGTATACAGCTATGGCAGATATTTCTGTACCACAGAACTAGGAGGGATTTCATGATTTTGAAATGGAAACAATTAGTACAAGAGGATGAATATTGTTTATCTGGGAAGAGAAATTATGCCTATTCTAACTTGTATGGAAGTAATTAAAGACGTACAAACATTTTTATTCTTCTCCCCCTTCTAAAACAAAAGAGACACTCAAGGGTAGCACACTTTAATTAGCTAGAAAGACACACTTCTATCTATGGAAAATATGACTGTTTTGTTTGGGCTTTCTGCTACATCGTGTCAGTGAGGCAATAAAATTATGGAGATCTGCAAATGGACATATTCTGAAAGCTACAGCCGTGGTAGTCATCTTGCTCTTTCTTAAATGGAGTTGTCCCCTTTTCTGGAACTCGTGGTGAGTGTTAAAAGAGAGCACCATGTTGGTCGACCTCAGGACTGAGTTGGTATTTCTGTGGTATCAAAAGGAACATAAACGACATCTCTAACTGTTTAAAATTTCTTAGAAGTATAAAGCATGAAGCTTGAACTTATGTTGTCTAGCCACAGTTCCCTGCATTATGTAGTTTTGGCATGTGGTATGGAAACTTCACTTGAGCTTGCTCTTAATGCTTTTAGCAGGAATAAGGTTTTTTTGTCTGTTAGAATACTTTTTGCTATCAGAGGTTCCTGATGAATGATATACCCAAAATATCAGTCAAAGTCATTCCCTTCTCCCCAGCTATATGTTAAGGGTGAATATCAAATGTTGCAGTAGTGTTACAAATGTTATAATGATAACAAAAAACCACCCTTATCAGTGTTCTGTCTTCTGTGTGGGGATCTAAAGGGAAAAGATGGGTAGAAGCTACTGGCATTTGCTCTCTTGGTGAGCGATAATTGACCTCAGCCAGTTAAAAACTGACTGTTCCCTGTTACCTGAGTCTCTGACAAAGTTCAATGAGAGTTAAGTCTTGTTTTTGTTTGTCAAGGTACATGTATTTCCTAATTTACTCAGCATGCTGACTATGAGTTAAGTCTCTTAGCAGCTTTTAACTATTTCTAGGATAAATCTGATGCTTGTAGGGAGTTTATACTTGCACTATTTCAAGTCTTGCTTTTTGATAAATTCAGGCTTTCTCTTGCAAGGTTCAGTTCATGAATACAGATGTCTTTCCAAGTAGTTTAGCATTACGCCTATTGTTAGCTAAGTGCAATCTTCTACTCCAGTAGCTGGGAAGCAATAGGCCCTTCAGGGTGACTTCATTGAGAAAATAAAGAAATAATCGGGGAACAGAAAGCATGAGATGGACCAGTGTAGACCATATATACTTGATTTCCAATTCTGTCCTCCTTATAGGACACCTAAATAGTAAAAGGTAGTTTAGCCTCAATGAGGCAGAAGCACCTGGTTGTAGCAATTTTGCAAAAATGTTCCAGCCTGTCCCAAATACGTTATAAAGAGGTGCCAGATCCATGATTACCAAATTCCAAAATCCATATGGCTGTTATTGAAGTAAGTGCACCAGTCCACATCCCCTATTATTTCAGCATGCTTGTCGAGATTTCCAGGTAGCCGTGCAAAGGGCACTTAATTAAATTTTTTTTTTCGGAACTCCATTCTTAATAAGAGCGTAAATAGGAAAGGAAGAAGCGTGTCTGTAGTCTCCTTCTATGTATTTGCAGCTTGTGTTTACATGCTGAGGTTTGCAGCCCAAATTTGCAAGCTCTTGACCTAAGCAATCTGAACTGTCACGGGAAATAAGATACTGGAAATGATAGACTACAGCCTCTTCCCCCACTGTCATCTTCTCCCTTTTAGTAATAAAGAGAAACAGATCTCTGCTAGTTTCTTTATTAAAATTATTATTGAAGAAACATTCCTTTTCAGACTAGTAAGTATTGAGGCGTCTTATTTTATTTAGCGAATCAGGAGGATTTTACTTGCTCAATAAATAGCTAAGATGAATACTGCAACTCCACAAGTGACATACTAGGAGCTGTCTGGATACTAAGTTACTTTTTTTCTGATTTCTCTTGTGAAGTGTCTGTTACCTTGTAATCACCATATTAAGCAAAATCTAGAAGAAAAAAATCGATGTTCTTCTAGTAATTTGCAGTATATATCTAGATACTAGTATAAGGATGAATGGTGCAGAATATATTGTTCATTTAGGAAAAAAATACAAGTAGATTGATACCATTCAGGTGAATGTATGAGCCCAATTGTGACTGATAGAACGTGTTCAATTCAGAATGTCCAGTGGAAACGTCAAGCCGAGCAATGCATTAAAATGAACACTTTTTTTGAATGCAAAGTTTGTTTCCCCAACCCCTCAACTAGGTCAATAAGGATCTAAAGTTCTTGTTCTTCAGTGACAATGACAAGTGATTTTTTTTTTCTTGTGTGTCAGAGAATATTTTTTAGGTCATGGAGACAAACTAATATTTTAATCCCATGGCAGTAGTGTTTTCATGTACTGTTTAACTAGATAACTAAGCTAAAGTTGTATGGCTAATTTCTGAAAAACAGAAGATTTAAAGCTAAACTCTATTCCTTGTGAAGAGTTTGCATAAATGATCTGTTGTAGAGTGTAAGCGACGGCCTTGCACCATCCCCATGCAGAATAGAGCAAAGAGGCACCACTAACATGGCAACCAACTGCTTGAGAGCCTTATTGAGTTTGATGGGCAGAGTTACAGAAAAATAAATAAATAAAATGCAAGTGGAGACAGTAAGGAGAAAAAGTAGAAAACTGTTCCCTTCTGAAGGCCCTGGAGAAAAGGTAGATTTCCCCTTCACCAAAAACTGAGTGGTTTTGCTACTTCTGGGTACAACATTGGGTCTGTGAATCTTGTGATTTAAAAAAAATAAAAAAAAAAATTAAAAAAAAATAAAATAAAAAGACTTTTGCTTCGATGTTGGCTGCTCTGCTAAAACACTCAGCCTCTGTGTTCCCTAATGACCACTTGGATCAATGGTTTAACAGGCAAGAATATTAAGGTGGTGAATGAGAACTGTAGCTGTATGTGCAGAGTAGGAAACTGTGCCTATTTAAATAAGGGTTGCTCTTGTAGAGGTGAGAACAAAAGAACAATATGCTATCTCTTGTGGTATAAAATAACTTGAATAATCACAAGTATGGTCAGGAAAAATAGCTTTTTTCAATTAATAATTAATATAAATCCTTCTCAAAAGCTATCAGTGTTGTATCTGTCTCATGAGGCATTAAATGTTATTTTGACCAAACACATAATTCTCTATTAATCACTCATGTACCTGTACTGAATTTCAGATTGAGAGATTATAGCCAACTAGGAAACAATTACATGTTTGTTCTCCCTTACCTATATACTTTTTTAAACATTTCAGAATAAAAAGATGTCTGTAGCAATGAACTAGATCAGAGATAAATGTGTAGTTAAGAGACATTCTCTTTAATCATTTATCAAATGTAGCCTGAAAATAGCTTAAGCTGTTCAACATAGCTGCTGTTAATACTTCGATATTGAAGTAATTCATGTACCAACACTACTTTAATTTCTTGTGTGCCAATATCTTAGTGTTACTCATATTACTTTCCATATTTAAGTACATCCTAATAGTTTTTCGTTGTGTCGGTTCTTTCACAGCTAGAGATCTTTGTCCCTAAATCTTTAATTAGAGTGTTTGGCATTTTACTTACAGTTGATGTTTTGAATCATCTTGGACACCACAGAGGGTGGCAGCAGAGTCTCTCAGCACAGATGGGCTTGGGCTTCTGATCCGAAGGGAGAAGCCAAACTCGTGGGCCACTTCTAGAGACAGAAGAGACGCAGGGAGTAAATACCCACTGTTCTGCTGCCCACTCAGAAGATTCCAGATGAAAAACCCCACTGAGAGTCTATTTTGTCCTTGCAATTCTGATTTTACCGTCTCTTTAATTTAATGTAGGATCAGGTAATAATATAAGCTGTATCCCCTAACTGTCTCTATCCACAGACCTGTTTTATTAATAATATTAGGTATTCAGCTCTTAAATTCCTTTTCTATTACATGATAAATTCCTGTAGTATTATGCGATCAATTTACTGTAACCCTTAACTAGGACTTTTTACCAGAAATAATAGCAGTGTGCACTGAACAGAGCATATAGCAATCAAATTCTGAATTTTGTCTTGAAATGCACCTTCCTATTATATTTCTCCCTCTGGGAAGAAAGTCCAGGATGAATGCTCAGACATGGGCTATTCATAGTGTGTAGCTCACAAAGAGACTAATCCCAGCATCTGATAAAGTGTTATTTAAGTTTTTGGCAGTCATTATGAGTTTTAAATTCCATCGCAAAGATTCAGTTTGAATGTTTTCCTAAGGATCATTGCCAGGAATGAAATGATATGAATTACTTTTACCTGCACATTTGTATCCCTGTTCCTCTTACGGCGTGTTAGACTTAATGACTATCTGAACAGGAAATCGTAATTATGGTCTTGAGTTTCTATACATAGTGCTTTTCTCAATGTAAAGTTAGCAGTGGAAGAAAATGATTATGTGCTTTCTATTGCATGGGATAGAAATTATACCCATAAAAATAAGCCAGCAATACAAGATTAATTGTTATATGATCCAATTGTCAGTTAAATGCATAGAGAAATACTTGATTTTAATGCTGAATATCTAGGAAAGCTTGTGTGGGTTTGTTTTGCTCTCCAAGGAGGAGATAATGAATCCTCTTGAAATACCAGCAGGCTGAAATGTAAATGCAACCTCTGTTTCCAATACTTATAGGCAGTGAAGTCATTAATATTTTCTTATTAATGTAAATGAGCTAGGTAAGAAGAATTGATTTCTTCTAGGGATTAATTGGACATGATCAATCCCTAAAACAAGTGTGACAACAAGGTCATTCATCAACTGCTTAATGTTGCAATAGCCTAAGCTTGCCCTTTCAGCTAGGAAACAATGCCATGCCCTGGGGAAAAGGCTTTAAAATCGTTATGCTATTGACAAAAAGTTCGGTAATGTTGTCTCTCACAGCCTCATCATTCTTAATGTTAAGGTAAAAGTTGCTGAGTTCAGGTGTTTTATAATTTGCCTTGTGAAGGATATTTATTTTCAAGCATAAATTTCTTCTACGTAGTCAAAATAGAAGGCGTAAGAAAAGCTAAATTTAACGATCTATTAAGGGTGACAGTCAGATGCTTGGTCTGGCCCAAGCTTTTGAGAAAACACAGGAAATTCTCTTCCCAGTTACAGAATACAGCACCAGTGTTTGTGTCCAACCAAAGCAGTTGTGTTTGTGTCCCAGGGGGTTGACAGCGCTCCTGCTTGCTGTTCTGCTGAGTGGGACATTTTTGGAGGGACGCTTTCTGCCTGAAACTAAGGGTCTCAACAGCTACACAAGGATCTTTGGGCATTGGAAGAGATAAGAAGAAAATATCATCGTTTAGTTTATGTCTAGATCTTTTTTTTTGACTCACTCTTGGGTAAGAAGATTTTTTTTCTGGATTGTACTAATGAAATAATCTGACCCATCAGTTGTGTGTTTTCTTCAAGTTAGTTTGAGCGCTAAATTCTCCTCCAATTTGCCTAAGTCTTTTTGTTTGGTTGGTTTGTTTTTTTTGTTTACAGGTTTATTTTTCCCCAAATGCAGCAAACACCTACCTTTTTATTCCTCACAAATGTGCACAAAAAACTGTTCAGATTTAAAGATAATAGACATTAAGGGAAAGCCATTTCTCTATGTGAAACTAGAATTTCTTGCTATTACCGGACTAGTCAAGTAAATACTTTCCCCTATTCTTAAATGAATTTTATAACAAGTTACTGTATGAGCTGAAATTCAACAAGGTATCAAAACCCCTAACATGTTCCAATGGTATGTCAAACCATTGTTTAACTTAAAAAGCATAGATAAGATTCAGCAGAAGGAAGAGAAAGCTTGAAACAGTTAAAAGAAAGATTCAGTTTTCTGTAAGGGTAAAATTATCGACTTAATGAAATAATCTATCAACACTTTTAGTGATTTTTAGTTGCATAGACTTGATGTCTTCATAAAGACGCTTTTTTTCTTTTATTTCAAGCATAAGTTTCTTGGCTAAAAGTAGGACCAAGCAAGTGAAAACCTACAGTCTGTTAGGGGAAAAAGTGAGGATTTAAGAAAGAAGATGAAAAATAAGCAAAGCAACAATGGTTAATTACACTGGTTACTGGTATGCATCTAGGTGCCCTGTATTTTCCTAATGTAAGGTTTGCAGAGATGTGTGGCTGGTTTCAAAGCTGCGTGTTCCTAGGTGATGCATTTAACACTCTGGGTTCAGTGCGAGACCATGATGGAGACCTGCAAGACGAGCAGGATTGTGATCCTGCTGTTAGTATGTTTTGGTTTGGAGGGGTTTTTGTTTGTTTGTTTGTTTTGTGGATTTTTTGGAGTTATTTTGGTGGTGTTTGGGGATTTTTAAGTACGAATTCTTGGTGTGTGAAGCAGAGCTTGGCTCTGTTACCAACATCAGGCCTGTAAGACGCTACTCCCTCCAGAAGTGGCACAGTGAGCGGATTCAAATCAGGCATGTGTCATCATTCATCTTGCAAATCATATTTACCGTGAACTACATTGTAGTCCAATGCCCAAGGAGGCAGAAATAGCTGGAGAAGTGGTTTATATTGTTGGAAGACTTCTGCCACTGTGACTAGAGCCAATATATTGTTCTTTGTTTCAGAGTCAACTGAAACGTCACAGTGTGTGGTCGCACAGTGCGGGTCAGGAGGGGACACTGGCTTGCAAAGTGTGAAGTCACTTCATGAATTCTGCATTGAGTTCCCAGTGCTGCAACAGTACCATTGAGTGTGAGTTGCTGTCATCTTGTCTCCTCCAACTGTCCCGCTTTTTCTCTTTCTGATTTGACAAAGGTCTGCTTCATGTGCACAGCTGAATGTCTCGCTCAAACAGTGGCTGGGCGCTGAGCGGTATGTGCTGTTGCCCTCTGTGAAATTCTGCATCTCGCTGTTTGTCACACCCTGATCCTCTGTAAGTGGTGAGCATAGCATACATAGAGCACGTGGCTCTTGATCAAAGCTGCAGTTGTAACATTTTTGAAGTGATCATTTCTTGATGCTATTGTAGTCCATCCAGGTAAAGTGAGAAAATAAGTCTTATCTGTATCAGACTTAATACCGATTCCCTGTGAATGTAATTGGGTTTTTGTCACTGGCTGTAATTGAGCAAGGCAGAGCACAAATTTTGGTGTGAAATGCAATGGGCAATATCTCCACCAAACCAGGAAGAAACGCTACAGTTATTTTTGCAAGACCGTACAAAAGTGTCGGACAGGAGTTCCTATGTAAGGAATATATAGTGTGAAAAAAATAATTCTTTCTTTTAAATAACTGAGGAATTATTCCTAAGGTGTTAACTCTGGTAATGTAAAACACTCATCTTCACACCTTCCATCTAAGTCAAGTTTTCTAAAGCTTTCTGTTTGTCCCATGACTTTCTACATCTGACACTTTTTATACCTGTTCAATCCAAGAAGGGGAAAAATGGCATAAATCATTCTTGTCTGTGTTGTCGGTAATGTCAAAAACACATGTTGCTGACACTGCTGGTTCAAGACTCTTGTTGGAAACATGAAATAAATCGCAAAGGACTAGCAGGAACAATTTACAGAAGGTACATTATCCAAACATAGACAATACACACTCCGCTAGTCAGTGGCTGTATGGTTGAGTCTGGAATTACTGCAGTAATGTCAGGTAATGGTGAGCATGCACCAGCCACTAATTACAACAGGAAAACACTGGACCCTGTGCACTGCACTGACAAATTGCTCCCAGTGGTATCTCAGCTATTTCACTGCTGTCATTATAACCTCTAGCGAAGTCAGGATATTTGAAAAGAATATGGTGTCTGCAACCTATTAAAGATATTATATCCCTATTTACAGTCCAACTCCACCATAGAAAATTCCAACAAAAGAACATTTACTATAGAAATTTTGGAATATGGAGCTTTTAAAGGCAATTGTGTTTAGTTTATGGGCCAGGTATTTAGAAAAAAAGCAATTAAAGCTGTCTTGCTCGTTAACCTTTCAGTTCCTCATAGAGCACCTTAAGCTCAAGAAAGCGATTGCGTTTTGATTTGTAATGCTTCAGTGAGCTGGACCTCTTCTCTGTGTACATGTGCTTTGTTTTAGGGTGCAGTCACTAAATACTTGCATGTGGTTTTGTTCTACGGTGATTTAACTGATATGATGATCTTCTAAACTCTTTGAGCTCATGGAAGCCAATTACCTTTTGCTGTTTGCTTAGTTCAGTCCTTTTTACATTTGCTTTGCAAAGGTTTAATGCCAGAAATACATGGCATAACTGCATTACCATGGTGGTTGCTGGATTACAGTGATTGAGAAGACTCAACAAATTATAAGCAGTGGCAAATCAAGACACTGATTTATAGAATGCATATTTTGACTTTCACATTATAAATTGGAAGAAATGACAGCATGAGTATAATTTCTCTATCACTATTTGAGTATAATGAGGACAAGTTAACAAGTCATAACTCCCTTTAGAAGATATTTGAAGTGGGGCAAAATCTGTATCCCATGCAGCTGGCCCAAGAAATGAGTTAGCTGAACCAGAAAAATTATTTAAAAAAAAGCACAGGTTAGCAAAATAGGCAGCATTAGAAGTAATCTCGTTCTCAGAAGCCAGTTAGAATTAGTGTGTGTTGGTGGGAATTATGACCTTATGCTAATCTTTTCATTTTCTTCCAACAGTAATTAAAAATAAGAGATTAAAAATAAAAAGGTAAAATAAAGATTTTTGCTGTATTCTGGTTGCAGAAGAATAACACAGATGTTGGATTAAGTTTTTCTATCTTCAGTCTTCATGAGGGCGTATCTAAATAAACCTAAAATATAGGGCCTTTTAAAATGCAGAGGTTTTTCATCATCTTGGCAGCTGTGACACACAGTTGTAACACACCTGATGAATCCTTGTCACTACAAAAGCTTCAGACATGGTGGCATTTTGCTCTTCGTGCATGCCTTCAGTGTTTGGTGAACATTGCACGTGTACTCAAGGTAAAAAGTTCAGCTGCTGATTGAGGTCTGAAGGGAAAGTTTTTCCAACGAGATTAGAAGAGGCCTTTGTTTTTCATTTCTCTTTGTATTTAGCTTTATATCTTGTAGTGTCAATTGTCACTGCAAAGTTTGGAAATGTTGGTTCTTTTAGTCTCCCCTTTTGAGCCTGTCATACGCAGTAGTACCGCAAAACTAGTTCGTTTGGTCCAACTGAAGCAAGCAACTGGTCTGAAGAAGACAGTTCTTGAACTGTAATGGTGAAAATAGGTTTTTCATTTTCTTATATGAAGTACCATGCGTTTTCTTATACTTATTTTTAATACATTTTAACAAAATCTCAATCTGTAGGCCTGCCTGCACTGACAGCGTAACGGCATTTTCACTGTCAAATAGTATTTCTGGGTTGTGACATTTTTGGTTTGAATGTAAAACACACTCACTTTAAAGTTACCAGCCAAAAGTTAGATCTTTTAATTGAATTAAATTCTAAAGAAAGTAAATAATGGCATTTTCAGTCTGTAAAGTGGAGGGAGCACCTGAACTACAGAGAAATCAAATGACTTGTGCATAGTGATGCAGGGAGTTTATGGCAGTTGACCGCTTGTTGTGGCTCTTTATATTCCTGGGTCTCATCACAGATCTGTCCTTGTTTAATTATGAGACTGAGAAGTTCTGAATGTTTCACAGCAGTTCAGAGGCAACTCTTCAGAAAAAGGAAACGGCCATTTGATATTACCAACAAAATTGTTCATCACATGTACTGCTGTGAACTTCATTTAGGTGACTTATTCCTTCGACACTCCTATGGTAAAAAGTAATTAAGTTCATATGAAACAAATGGAAAATGGTAGCTTTTCCACCACAATGAAATGCTGAAATCTGAATGAATCATGAAGCCTTTAGAATTAGTGGCACATTACTGCAGTGAACTGAGAGAGTGACCTGCCCTGAAGGAAGAGGGAAAAGCAATAATGTTCATGTCCCATCTGTCACAAAGGTGTGTGAGACATTTCTTGTTACATAATGGCTGTCCCATTCCTTGAAATATGGTGGGGATTAGAAAATACCTTGCATAATTTATGTACATAGTCTCTATTCCAGAACCATACATTACTGTTCCCACAGACAGATTACACTGACATTCTGAACCATATGTATAGTTCATGCAGGTAACATAATACTTTCAAATTATATGTGCTATGAGCCAATAAAATTAGTATGGGGTACTTATGCAATAGCCTCATAACAGCTAAACTAACAAAGGTTTATAAAATACTTCTCTCCTAATTTTTCATGGGGCAGTCATTGGTTTTTATTTTTTTCCCTTAGCTTTACTAATGAAACACAGCATTAGAAACCAGCTCAGTTACTAGCCAAAATGCTTATATGGAATTCCATTCTCCTATCTCTTCTTCTCAGATATGAATTTCTAGACTTCAAGGACCAAATTTTCAGCTAATATGGATTGCTGCAGAGCTATGACAAGTTACACCCACTTAGAATTTGGTTTCTGGAGTGAGACAATAGATGATCATTCAGATTTGCTTTCTGAGATGGCATTTTACTGTTCCATCAGGTTTTGTTTCTGTATGTGCAGCCTGTATTATTTTTCCAAATACCTTCACTGATTCACTTCCAGAACAATTACCAGATCATTTCATTATTTCATTCTATTTTTATGTGTGTATGTTTTGTTGGTTGGTTGGTTTGGAGTGTTTAGATTTTTTTGGGGGGGAGTGGGGGGGTGAGATTTTTTGGTTGTGGTTTCTTTGTGGTTTTTTTTCCTTTTGTTTTGGAAGTTTTTTGTTTGGTTGGTTTTGGTCGGTTTGTTGGTTTGGTTTTGTGTGTATTTGGTTTTGCTTGGTTTTGGATTTGGGGGGGGTTGGCATGTGTGCACATTGTTTTTTGAGAATATCCTGCTCGTACAAAACCACTGGCACTATTTGACTTCTAGGTTGTAGTTTTTACCAAGACAAATAAGTCTGTCCAATGGTCTAGGACTGACTGTTTCTTTCTCCCAGAGAGGCTGTGGAGTCTCCTTCTCTGGAGACATTCCAACCCACCTGGACATATTCCTGTGTGATCTGCTCTGGTGAACCTGCTTTAGCAGGTGGGTTGGACTGGATGATCTCCAGAGATCCCTTCCAACCCCAACCATTCTGTGATACTGTGATCAGGATCGTCTTCTTCTGAGCTCCCCTTCTGGACTTGGCAGCATTAAGTTAACAGTTGGACTTAATGATCTCAAATCTTTTCCAACCTAAACAATTCTATGATCTTCCCTGTGCAACCTGTGTGTTCTCCTGCCCTGGACGATGGTGCTTTTGGTCGGCTCCACTTCCAGCCCAGCAAGGCCAAGCTCCTGTAGGTCTCCTGCACTGCTGAGAGAGGTGGCCTGGCCCACCTGCTGCTCTTCAGAGGAGGCAAAGCACTTGTGTGCTTGTGTTATTAAGTGGGTGAGAGGCCCTGCTGGCCTGGCACACCTTCATTTTCACCTGAATCATCTCCCATTCTGGTTCACCTTGTAGCTCAAGTGTCTGTGTGCTGGAGCGAAGGTGGAAGATAGGTATGTGGGAATCTACGGCCAGAGTAGGGAATATGCACAGCAGTTTCTTCTGGCAGCAGTGGTGTCTTATGCTTTCTTCAAGTACCCTCTTCAGTGTGTTTTTTCTTTTTTTCTAACCAACAGTTTAGCAAATGGGTTGTCATTGTGATTAGGTGAAAAGTATTGGGAGGGAGTTCTGGCTGCCACACTATAAAAAAATTAAGCTACTAGAGAGTGTCCAGAAAAGGACTACAAAGTTGGTGAAGGATTTGGAGGGGAAGCCTTGTGAGAAGTGGCGAAAGTCACTTGGTTTGATCAGCCTGGAGGAGACCTCATGGTGGCTCCAGCTTCCTCACTAGGGGAGGAGAAGGGGCAGGTGCTGAACTCTTCTCTTGAGTGACCAATGGCAGAACCCAAGGGAATGGCAGGAAGATGTGCCAGGGGAGGGTCAGGTTGGACATTAGGAAAAGGTTCTTCACCCAGAGGGTGCTGGAGCACTAGAACAGGCTCCCCAGGGAGATGTCACAGCTCCAACCCTGACAGTGTTCAAGAAGAGACTGGACAACGTCCTCAGACACATGGTGCGAACTGTGGGGTTGTCCTGTGCAGGGACAGGAGTTGGACTCGATGACCCTTGTGTGTCCCTTCCAATTCAGGACATTCTATGAGTTTCTTCTTTCCTATTACTCCATTGCAAAGCTGCACAAGCTGGGCTGTCTCAAAGAGTAATTCATGTAGTCACTTCAGATGTGATGGGCTGCAAGACAGTAATTTTTCGTATATTTTGCTGAACCATCTTAGATTTACTCTAAAAATTACATTATTGCACTCACTTCAGTTGGGTTCTTTTCCTTTTTAAAAATCCTATTTCAAAATTCGAAAACAAAGCTGTTTGTTTTCCATTTAGAAGAAATAGTTCTTACTGTAGAAGATTACTTGAGAATACAGATCTAATAAACAGAAGAGGAAGCTTGGTCTACTTCTGTTTCACACCTTCTGAGCAGTGGAACCACTTGGGACACAAGGCATTGATCCAATATGTGCTCAAGACTTTCAGGATTGACACTTGTTAAAATTCGAGTTCCACAGATATAATTTAAACTGATTCCTGACCATTTTTGCACTATAATAACTGAAATAGATGTAACCCGATGAAAGTGAAGTCTTCCTGCCTTTACTGTTATTTAAAATTTGTAGCAGAATTTAATAGGTGTGTTTGCTGATAAACTTTCAGCTGATTAATTAAACTTTCACACCTAAACAAACACACCCACACATGGAGTTCTTAAGTAACTGTAATCTGAAACTTTTCCATGCTGTAAAATCAGTAGGTGGTTTCTGTCAGCAACAGCATATTTGTTTTATATTTTTCTGCCATAACTATTGGTCTGGAAAAAATACTGAAGAAAACCACTCAGTTCTACACAAATAAAATTGGAAAAAGGCTTTTTTTATTTTTAAATGACTTTAAATATCTAGGACATGTTAAAATGATGCCGATTTTCATGAGCCATTCTATGCATTATCTGAAATATTTGAACTATTTTATGGACTTTTTAGATAATTCACTTTGCTAGCGTTGTATTTATCTATGGACATGTTTTGCTGTCCTATCATCAATATTCTTAGCACAAAGAATTTTTGGTGATAGAGATGTAAGGAGAATAAAGCTGTAGGATTTTAATGGCATTTTGCTGATGTACGTGAAGATCCCCATGGAAACTTAGTGGTCTTTTCATTGATTCCTGTGCCTTGATTTCTTGACTGTTCCTTCGCAGAAATGGCCTCAGGTTTTTCATTATGTTTTAGCGCTGCCTGCTTTTGTGCAAGCCTGAACGCTTTGTAAATCAGAACATAGGGTCATTGGTTCCTCTTGTGTTGTAAATCTTTATTTATAGGAAATATCTAATAACATATACTCTGAAACTGGCATTTGTAAAATAACTGATGTTTCAAAGAACAAAAATATTAAGTATGAACCCTGTTTCTTCTGCCTTCACTGGTATAGACCAGTACGGAAAGGACTTAATAGCTCAAAGTCTTCACCCCCTGCCATAGTAACACCAAGCAACGCTTTCATTAGCTTTCCTGTATTTTGTTATTGTATTTCAGGAAACAATCATATGTTGACCTAAATTGCAAGTGAAAACCTGACTCTGAGTCACAGTAGTGTGTCCATTGACTTTAAAAGGGTCAAAGTTTCCTTGTCCGTGTTCTTTTGATACGAAGGAAGATACAGACTTCAGAAAGTGCTATAGAGCAGGACTGCTCAGGTGGTCGTCTAAATATATGAGTTCTTTTGTAGGATTGTGGGGTTTTTTTCCTTTTTTTTTTTTTCTCTCTCCCATGCTCTGTATTTTTGGACAGTACCATATTTTTCTGCCACATCAAATAAGGAAGATCAGAGTAACCAGAATATTTGGAGGCAAACTGCATTTCCACCTCATTCTGTTCTAAAATGGGGTGGACATGTAAAGACATCATGCTCTAACAGGAAGAGGAGGGTGACATTTTAAAGAATGCCAATTTCTCTCTACGTTTTGCTGTAAGGCTGAAATTAATCTTATGCAAAAGGCAACATAAGGTCTATTCACCATTTATTCTCACTTACAACGTTTAAGTTAAATAAAATCTTATGTGGCAGTGTAGTATTGAACTGACCTTCTAAGAAAGGCTTCAATATGTACCAAAGGCACAGACTTCCTTGTATATGTTCTTAGCGTTTCACACTTAGATTACTGAGGTTATTTCATAGATTTGAATCTATCCTGCTATAACATTGTAGCAGAACTTCTATTTTATTATATTGACTATTTCTCAATCCTTAGTCAATACCATCTCTGTTTTCTTTGTTTGCCTGTTTGTTTCTTCTCAGCATGGATTTCTGTCTATTTAAATGAAGAGTAAATCAACATGGAAATGCTTCCACTTCCCTGCTACTCTGCTCTTTAAGTAGAAAGCAGTATTTGGTGAGAATATATGCAAATATACTTAATACACACAAAGTAGGTATAGCATTAAAAAAAGCATCTTCATTGCTTTTCATAAAACTTATATATGCGAAGTCTGTACGTTATGATTAACTGACGAGTGTTTACACCTACAGACAAAATAAATCCAATTTATCAGAATAAACGTTCCAAGACAAATTTGGAACAAAATTATTGAGTTATGCAGGTCAGAATATGAAACCAGAATTTCTGGTCTTACCTTTAAGATCATAAGGTTTATATTGCACGAATAGTGAGCGATAGAGTCATTTTACTGAAGGCAAATGTCATGGTGATGGTAAAACCCAGTAGCTAACATAAGCCAAAATTTTTGTCACTCCTGTAAATCCAGAAAGCTGATCTCAGAAGAATAATTGGGTTAGTTTTTCCTTTCTCTCCCTCTTTAATATATGAATCTTTTCATTGCTGTCACTGGTATTGCCCAGTCAACCTCAAGGTCCCAGTTGTGCTGTGGAGTGAGAGACAATGGGAGAGAAGATCACCCTGTGTCAGAGCTTACACAGCCAAGGGTAACGTTCACGCTCTTTTACAGGCTTGGTCTTTGTGTGCTCCTAAGTAGGGAAAAAACCCCAAAAGGTCCATGTTAGGACAGGCTGAACTTTAGGCTGTTGTGGCAGAGCTGCAGCAGGTCCATAAGTCAGATCTGCTGGGCCGCCGATGGGAGCCCGAGACAGCGTGTGCGGTGGGTACACAAGCAGGAAAAGAATCGAGGGTTTGTACTGTAGTTATTCCAGGCCACCAAACTAACATACCTACAGCTAAGGAATCTTAAAGCCAAAATTTACTAGGTGGTTCATGATATGGTTATTACCAGCTACCATAGAAATCTTTAGGGCATTTAATTATATTATTTTAGTATTCATTATTTCAGTGACAAATGAAAATTGAGCTCTGGTAAATGTTGTTTGTTTTGTTTCCTTGGGGTCTTTACCAAGAACAGTAATTTGTCTTTTTTTTTTCTTTTCTCCTTTCTGTAAGCCCCATGATGAATTCAAACATTCAAGTACATTATTTAAAATATTTCCTTCTCTGCTTATTTTAACATGACGCATAGAGTTGATTACCTCTTGCCTGAGTGTGTTTTGAAAGACTGATGGTTCAGCTTTGCTGAACTGTAGCTTTTCTAAAGATGTTCTCTGAAATTATTTCAGTGGCTACGTCTTGTTCCTAAGGTATCATAGTTTTTGATTCATAATAAGATATGGATTTAAAAAATACTTTGTGCTAGATTGCTACTCTCTGTAATGTAACAAGAGAGGAAATCAGAAAAAAAGTTGTAATTGCAAGGGATGTGATAGCAGCGAGGAGCACTGGTCCCTGCTGCTTTGCTGGGTGCCCACGCAAACATAGGAGATCTTTGCAAATCTGTCTTGGTGTGGATGCAAGAAAATGTCCTTTGTCTTTAAAATACAGATTTGAAAAGTCTGCTTGTTTCTTTTTCTAATGGTAACATGAAAATTCTTGCAGTTCTTTGAGCTCATGAAGATCCATCCTGTAATTCAAAGATTTTAGTTTCTCTAAAACGAAACTCCTTCCCCTGGCTCTGGAAAGCAAAGAGGTATTCAGCAGTGGTCGAAGCAGGAGGGCCAAGGGTTTTGGAATGCTCTGTGTAATGTGAGATTCCCTTGAGCAGAATGGAGCGACCATGCAGTCAGTGCCTCGTATTCCCACTTGCCTACAGGGATATAGTTCTGCAATTTTAAGTGTACCTTTTATTAAACTCATAATATTTTCATTATTAATTCTATAACATTGCAGAGAATATTTTTGCACATATTTACATAGAGATAGTGAAGTATATGCAATTTTTATATTAAATTTTTATTAAGGATTCAATACTTGAAAAATATTTTTTAAAATCCAAAACCAAAGGATATTTAACTCTTAGAGGTGCAAATATAATAAAATCACATTTTAAAATCAAGTCATCAAAACTCAAGAAGCAAACAGTTTCTTAATGCACAAGTTGAAACTCTTGAAGCCTTTGGTAGTTGCTGGGTGGCTGTTGCACCTGCGGGCTGGAATGTCACTTGGTTTGGATGCTGGAAAGGGGGTGCCAGAGTGGCTGGTCCCACTGCTGGGGGCTGAGGTTTGCTGAGGGAGGGAGGAGGAAACAGCAGCAGCTTGTGCTGAGCTGAGATTTAATGCGCTGGTTCAGAGAAGCTGTTTTGCCGTGCTGGAAGAGCGCAGTTTCACCGTGGTTTTGAGGAAGCCAGCATGCCTGCTGGTGATCTTCAGAAATTGCATCTGCACTTCTTCATCATTTTATAGTATTGTTCTTTGAGCCAATTCCTGAGCAAAGTGAGAACCAGTTCAGAGTGGCTAATTCCTCTTACTCAGACCGGAGGAATCCTCTGCATTTTTGAGCCATCTGTGTTTGCTTTTCATGTTCTAAGAGATCGCTAAATGCACTTTTTGTTGGGGTTTTTCTGGAATCCCTCACAGGTTTCTTAAGTGCTGGATCATTCCGTTTCTGTTCTTGTGGATTGTGTCCTTTGAGTTTTTGGACTTGTGAGTAGTATCCATGGCTATTTATTTCAAATCTACAATATTGAAATAAAGTATCTCTCCTCAATTCTGATGGCAGCTTTCGGCTTCTTCCTGATTTTAGCAGATTGCAAGTTTTTCTTCCCTTTTTTTTCTCTTTTCTTTTTTTCTTTCCACATCAACTCCTTTGTACCCAGGTGCCATAATGTAATAAGCCTTTTGGGTACTCCCAGAATGTTTTCTCTGTTCGGTTTATGGGCAGCCTTGATGAGAAAGCTCTGGCAGCTTGCAGCTGTTTTAAATAGGATTGAGATCAGAATTTTGGAGGGCTTCAGAAGGGTCTGTCCTGCTGGGACACAAACCAGTGTGAGATGACTGGAGAATTTCCAAGCTAATACGGAGTAAGAGATGTGTCCATAAGAATGTTATAAACAAAAACCTAATGAGCATTGAACTTTATATGCTTTCAATATTGATAATAGAATGCACATTGTCACAAGGAGCTGTGCTCTGCAGATGTAGCTTACTTCAGAGCAGATGAATTAAGCTTAGCAGGAACTTCAGTCTGCTCCACAAAGCCAGGATGGACAAGTCATGTATTACAGATGTAGGAAGAGGTCTTCACCTGTTGAAAAACAAGCCCTCCTACAACAAACGTGGCCAGGCTACGGCTGTATTATTATAGCTAATGATCTGTCCCAATTAAGGTTTAAAGTAGTATCTTCCCTTTCCATTGAACAGTAAAAGAAATATATTTTTAATTTTGTCTGGACTGGTTTTAGCGAGTGGTGAACTAATTCTGTAATATTCTCTACTCGCTGAATTAAGGAATACAACTGAAGTGCACTGCACCATGGCCAGGTACTGCAATGCAAAATATTTAAAAGATAATAATGAAATATATTTACATTAAGTTCTTCGGCTGACACCATTGGCTGTGACAGATTGGAAGAACCTTTTTTTGTAGAGTATTTATTACAATGTGAACATTCCTACTGACAGCAAAGAAGGGATCATCTTCGCCACAAAGGATATTCGTTATCAACGATCATAATTGTACTTTAAAATATGGTGCCACTTGTTCAGCCAGCGTCTGAGGGCTCAGGGATACACAGATGTTGGGATATGAACACTGAGCAAGTAACTATAACTACAGAGCGTGGCAACTGTCCTGTGGCAACTGCTTATTTGCTGGCCTTGTCCTTCTCAGATATAAGGTAGACTGGCTCACTGTTGTTAAGGAATAAGCTCTGTTGTATTTATTATGGGGTGAGAGAAACTGTTGACAACTACCCTGGAGAACTTTATGGTTACATCTTACATCCTAGTACCTTGGCTGGGATGCAGTCTTTATGCTACCAGTCTAAGGCAAGATGTGACTTTTCAGTTCCATAGTTATATCAGTGTAATTAAAGGTATGCACAGCCTTTTTACAAAGACATTTCTTTTTCTTCTTCTTCTTTTCCTACTTTTTCTAATTTACGTTGAGTCTTTTAAAAAAAAATATTTCAAGTAATATAAAACTACTTTTACTCTGTAATCAAAATATTAACCTGGGGTACTTATGCTTGTATGATCTTAACAGTGTAGTTCTGCTTCTATACAAGTACAGCTCTAAAAATCTCCTCTACAGACAAGACAGGTACCGCCGTGCAGATAAACTCTTAGTCCCAAACTTTTCATTGGAAGGAACTACATTTTTAGGACTGGGAAATGCTACTGTCTATATATGTATTTTTTTAATTTTTACTGTAGCTTATGAATTCTGTCACTAGGTTGTGATAGGTATTACAATTCATGAACAACTGTGGGAAAAGCTTTTGAGAGTAACTGATGTGCTTTGGGTGTCCCAGTTTTTGAAAACGGATGTAAACTGAAATCCATGAGTCTGACTTTATGGCAATGGATACTCCAAGATTTTATTTTGAGCTTCTGGGCTTGACGTGCTTCACAGTAAGCCTTGCCCTGTTTCACAAAGATTGTCAAATTGAGAATCTGTGTAGTAGTTATTCTGGAGTAGTTTGGCATTTTGAAGTGAAAAATGAAAGGGTTTGCTGAGCTAAATCACCGTATGGGGGTTACTGGAGCACATCGTGTTGTGGCACAGGCCCTGTCAAACCCAATCATCTTGCATTTTTACCTGCTGTGGATTTCTTCATTTTCAGGAAATCACTATATATCTTTCTAGCTCAGGCTTTTGGGCCGCTTGTTAAAGAATGGAACAAAAAGCTGATAGTAATTTATGTAAGAAATTAGGTATCACACAAATAGGCTGTTAGAAATAAGTATTCAGATGTCCTGTGGATAATATTCAGTGTAATCCAGCTTTTAATGCCCTTTATAATAACTTGTAGTATGAAGTTGTTTACCAAAGTATCAGATATTTGGTATGTAAGTGTCTGTCATAAACGTGGCCCATTCACAGT
Source organism: Patagioenas fasciata (assembly GCF_037038585.1). Taxonomy (NCBI): domain Eukaryota; kingdom Metazoa; phylum Chordata; class Aves; order Columbiformes; family Columbidae; genus Patagioenas; species Patagioenas fasciata. Next base: position 5,150,773 of record NC_092524.1, on the reverse strand, counting down.
TCAATTCCTAGATAGGTTATTCTATTAAAAACCAGCACGGCAATGCATATTGGGAAGTTCTCTGTGTGGACTAATGTCATGTTTGTTTTACTGCTCCTCTAAAGTCTGACTACCAAACTCAGGCCTGATATGAGTCAATAAAGTTAGGGAAAAAGGAAAATTTCATTTGAATAAAATAATAAGTAAACATTAAAGAACAAAACTGTCTTAAATGTCTGTAAGCTTTTAGGTATCACTGTACAGCATTTTTCAAGTCTGAGTCATTTTGAAAGAGATGAATAATCTTATATCCTGCAGAAATCCAGCATCGCACTTGCTCCTCTTGCTGCTGGGCCAGAACAAAAGCCACCAAGGGATGTTTGTCTGGCATCTCTCTGGATAAGCTGCAGCTTTACAAATAACTGCTCAAAATCCTCATCTCTCAGCTGCATTATAAATACTTTAAGATTCCCAGCTGCACTGTGCTTGAACAAATATATTAAAATTATGAGCTCACTGGCATGCAGCTGGGTGAATGCACAGTTATGAATGGTTTATACCCAAGGAAAATATGTGAATAGCAGCAGAACTTTTTATTTGTTGAAGTAATCTAAGTTTAGGGATGCAGGGCCTGCAGAGGTATTTTTTGTTGTTGTTGTTTCACCATTGCTAGTGTAATTGTCCTATTGTAGCTGATGATCTGAGATCTGTGAAACTATCTTGTGTAATCCTCTACTCCTTTTTGTACAGAGCAAGTATATAAAATGCCTCGCCTTGCTGCTGGTTTGTAGTGAGAGGTGAGGGAGGAACAAGGAAATGCTATTAACGCTATAATAGCTGCAGGCTAGATTATAGCACAGAGTACTTTCCATGTTTTGTATGCTGAAAATTTCAGGATAGCTGCCTTTTATGGAGTATGCTGTAATAAATGATGTTTCTGTTCTTACTGCGTAATCTAGTGCATTTTCAGTCGTGACACCATAACTGGGGAATACAGAATCTTATTTCTAGAGGGTCTGTGCACACTATGATTGTGACTTCTTGCACAATACTTATACACTTGGAAGAGCAAAACTACATTAAGGATGGATACCTTGAAAGCAGCTGTGAGTTATCCTTGTATAGCTGAAATCAAGAGCAATTGCATATTATCACTCCCTTGGATGTGCCTGCTGGTGTTTCTGCATCAGAGAATGTTTAGTATCTTCATCTTTCACAGATTTCTTCATCTTTTGCAGATTTAAGGTCCCTTATAATTTTGCTTAGTTTGAATATCAAATTACAGGGGTTTTTAGTGCATCTATAGTGTAAAATATGGCGTGTTATTTTTGAACTGCATCATCTACATGACTTGCTTTTTGTTAATTTTAATGATCAACTCCTTGGGGCAGAAGAGCTGTTCTAAAGTTTCCCAGTATTGAGCACAATGATAAAGATTAAGTATGTGGAACCGTGATGAACTGCATCCTCTCTGGCATGAAGTCAAGAGCGTTCAGTTTCTGGTTTAGCAGTTCATGAACCGGCTTTTGTTTTGACTGATGATGTATTCTTTCTTTTCAGACATCTGGGAGACTCCAGCTATCTGCTGACAAACTCCGCTTCCCCGTCTCCCTCCAATGGCATTCTTTCACATCATCTTGGTCTCTGGGTTTAATGCTACTTCATAACTCTTGGAATTGATAATATGGTGATCCACAGAATTACAGAAATGAATTGTAGGCGATATAGATATTAAAAACCACCTTCTATCAGCCAGTCAGTCTTCTGAGTCAGGGAGAATTTTATTTAGTTTGTACTGTATTGGTCTCATTTTCCTAAGGATTGACCAACGTCACAGTTGACTAATAGACATCCAACCTTTTGCCAACTCTCATTGTCCTCCTCTGGCTTCATTACCAGGGCACTCTCTTCTCTTCTTCATAGGGTACCTGTTGACTAAAGAATGCAAATAAGCAGTTCTCATCATCTTTTCATTTTGGAAACCATAATCCAAATTTTGAAATTCATTCATAGTTAGCTTTTAGTTTTAGTTTTTGTTTTAAAAGAAGTTTAATATTCATTTATTAAAACAAATTGATTTGAGTTTATTTGCTTGTATATCCATCTGTTTATAAGTAAATGGAGCAACTTATTGATGCATTTATTAACTTAATTATAGGTTCATTAATAAATGTATTGATTTGTCAGTTTACTTGATTCTATTTATTATATTTTTAAAACAATCTATTAGGCTGAAGTAAACAGGAAAGAATAATGGTTCAGGCTTGCAGCATAATAATCCTTAAAACTAATATGATCACATTAGGCCTGCCGTAGGTCTTGTATATGTGACAAGCATCTATGCAGTAAATAATCAAAGTTTTTACTACTCTTGGCACAGGTACTTGGAAAATACATTTGGTATTTTGAATTTTTCTCACTTTCCATGGTGTTTTCTCTATAAACATTCTGTCAAATGTAGAAAAATTTCCACTCACCACTTGGTTGATTCTCCCCCTGTGTTAGAATCTGTTCCACACCTGTACATTTGTGTTCATGCTGTGCCCTCGTGGTTTCGGGGCAATTTATGAACTGTGATTGTTCGGGGACCTTTCATACAATCAACTCTTTCTTGGTGTGGGACCTTGGCCTTCCAGAGCTGTGTAAAGATTCGCGGCAAAAACTCACTTTGTGTGGCAAAGCCGCTCAGTGACCAGCGCAGCTGCTGGGCAGAGGTTTATACAAGTGGAGCCACCAGCCCCTTTCTGAGGGTGGTGAAATTCTATTATTGCAACTTAATTTTAAACACAGATGAGTGTTCATGTTTGCTGCTGTTGCAGGATCTCTGCAAGATCACACACCAGTTCATGGTTGTTGCTTTGTTAGTTTTTTAACCTATAAAATGTTACTCATATATTCCTTGTTCCCTAGAGATCTGTCAAATAATTTTTGTTTTTCCGAGATTCTTTAGAATCCTTAAATGGTTAAAAAAATACTATTAATTAATGAAACAATGCTTTTTGGGGTATATCTTGTCAGGTTCAGTATACATTCATAGTAGTGCACACAAGCACACTAAAAAAATTCTAACTTTTCTATTTATATTTTTTTAACTTATCAGTTAAAATCTGTTTAGCATAGAATAGAAAATGTATCTTCATTATTACATTCTGATTCGTCTTGTATTGATCAATAAAATAAAGGCATAATTGATTCTTTCGCAATAGAAAAATGCACGGGTGACTAAAGATGCAATAATTGAACTTTCTCAGGGGAAAGAATAGCAAGTTTCTATTAAGAACAGAACTGTAGGTTTGAACTTCAGGGAAGAAACAGCTCAATCTGGGAAAAGGCTGGGTATTTCTGAACTAATTGATGTACTTCATTTTGGTAAAGAAAGACTGAAGATTTCGTTCAAGATTCTTAACCTTTTAACTTTTTAAGTACAATATATATATAGTCAAACATGATGAATAAATATGATGTTCAGACTTGGTTTGTATCCAGATCTGTGTTTTATCACTCTAGGATTCATAACCAACTATAATGGTAAACAGGCCATTTTGAGGGAATATAAGATATCTAATACAATTACCAGATAGTTTGCTGAATACTCTGTCATGTACCTTATATTTAAGTGAACAGACTAAGTGAAATTTTAATGCAGATTTATATTCCAGGGGATGGAGAACAGAACTCATGTCATTTCAGCTCTTTTCCACTGGGAATTATCAGAGACAGAATACACTCATGCTGCCTCCACTCTTGAAAGAAAACAAATAATAAAAAAATCTAGGAGACAGGAAAGGTTTATCATCACTCAGCAGTACAAAGATATTTATCTTGAATTCCTATTCCAGAAAACACTTCAATATTGTTAAATTCTTCAGTGGGAAGTTTTGGAGCCTCTAAAATAATAGGGCAGGTGAAGCACCTATTTAAAACTCTTTATTTGCCAACCATTACCGTTGTTGTAGCATTACCCATGCAACACAGTGCCAACGAAAAAAATATCCCAAAGGAGTAAAGAATTTGACAGTCCTTTACATTTTGAAGAGGAAAGGGCAAAAATTGCTGCAAAAGCTTTATTTGTAACTTCAGAAGTTCCGTATATCTGAGTGGAGACATTTAAATCACAAGAAAAAATAATAAATTGGCTATAATATTACACAAGAAAAAAATAAATAATTACAGTAACTTTAGTATTTGAAAATGGTTCTCTGAATGCCTGAGATGTGGAAAATGGATAAATGCTAGGCTAATCTCTTTGTTGCTGTGATTTTAACGTTATTAGAGGCAGGATTGCATGCCTGGTATCCTCTCCCTGTTAGAAGAAAGGATGAAAGGGTCACACAGAAACAGGAGTCCCTGAGAGCCAAAATTCTTCCTTATTAGTTCCTGTGTGCGAGTGTTGGAGTGTTCGCAGGTTTGTGTCATGCTGCCTCTTGCTTGCCAAGTCATTTCGTCAGGTTTTGGGTGGATACAAGCCTGGCCCATCTTTCATCCCATTCCTTCTTGCTCTTTCTCGAAAAGCTACTGTTCATGAGGTCACTGGCAACAGTTACAGTCCCTTTTATGTTCTTGCCAATTCTACTAGGTACAACATTTTTTATTTTTTTTTAAGCCTTCCAGGTACATGATTTCTTAAATTTTCCTAATATGATGGAGAATATACTGCAAGTGCATTTTAGAGGGTTTTAGAGACTGGTAAAGCTGGAGAGCAATAACCTATTTTTTACTATGAAGCAGGCAGTGATATGTTTTGCTACTGTAATACTGGTGGAGGTTGTGCTTCAAATGGAAAGACACGGAAGAGCAGAGCCTCCAAAAACACTTGGCACTTTGGAATCTGTAGGGATGCAGAAGGGCTGAGAGCTGGTGACCAAAAAGTCTCTTAAGGGAGGCACCATGCCCATTGGAACACCCATTGTTATGCAAGTTTCCTGTAATAAAACCTCCCGTTGTATTTAAATAAGGACTAGTCGGACTGCTGCCTCCAGAAAAGAAGGTTATATGAAGGAATAGCTTTCTGGAGCACCAGTCATAGCTGAAAATGCGTGTCCTTTGGGGCAGGACATGCTGGGGTAGGGAGGACACCTGCTCTGCTGTGAAGAATCTCCAACAGGCAGGTTTCTGCACCATGGAACAGTACGTGTGGAAATGTGGGTACTGTCTGAACTTTCTGACCCACTGCCATGACTTGTTCTGACACTCCACAGCTTTGAGGAAGGTTATTTCTTTTTCTGGGTCCCATGAAGTCTACCTTATCCAAAATTAGCCTGAAGAGGCTACGTTTTGTCATTGATTTCCAGTTTTATTGTGTTTATTGAGCAACCTAACCTAGTGAAAAATGTCTCTGCCCCGGCAGGGTGCTTGGATGAGATGGTCTTTAAAGGTCCCTTCTAACCCAAACCATTCTTTTATTCCATTGATACAACAATATCCCAAACACAAGGCAATGTAGTTATTAGTTCAGTACTTAGTTGACACAGTGAATAATATTAAGAAATTTAAATACATCATAAACTCATAAACATGCATAACATTTTTTTTAATGTGTTGCTTATTATTAAGCCTTGTTTTATAGCATACTTTTAATGACAGAAGATTATATCTTCAAAGAGCTCTTCTGAAAATGACCCCGTGCAATGCAGTATATGTAGTTAATTCAATAAATCAGAAGGGAAATTAATAGCAATACGTTTTGCTGCCTCTGTTTATGTCTAATGGTATTTTAAATCTCTTCCATTCATATTGAAAAGTAAAACGTGCTGCCCTTTCTGATCCAGTGTCATGGAATCAAGAGGGCTTGTTAGGTATGGCTGAAATAACACTGCAAAATAAATTTATTAATAAGTTTTCTGCAGGATTTTCCTTTCTTGGGAGTGCATGGAGGGAGGTGTTTGTGTTCCCTATTCGCTTGCACAGTAAGGGTTAAATGAAATGCGCACTGAGATCAGTTAGCTCTGAATGAAAGGAGCCTCAGTGCCCTTATGTCCTTATGAAAAGGAACACGAGGACCTGGGAGCTCATCTTTATTATAGCAGGGACGCTGCAGGCTGCTGAAAGGAAAATGGAACAGCTGAGACAAGATGAAACCCTTATTGCAAAGGGGAAATGCCCAGTGTCTATATAAATGTTCTTTCTTACTAGATCCTTTGAAAAACAAATAGAATCTATTGGCAAAATACATGCCAATAACTGGAGCTCAAAGGAGCAAAGAGATTGCTAAAATACTAATTTAGTTCTGAGTGACACTAGACCCTGTAGTAGGGAAAAACAATTTTAACAGGTTATGCTGGAGAATTCCCTCTTCCACATTTGTAGAATGATTAATAATACATGAGCTGCATAAAATGCACAAACATAAAGAAAATCCTGTTCCATTTCATATTCATTACAATAGTCAGTATTTGCAGCTTTGGTATTTACAAGTTATGATCTGGACTTCAAATCATAAGTTTGGCTTAAACATCTAAGCATTTTAAACTCATATATTTTATTTTCAAATTCCATTCTGTGTTAGAGTTTTAAGGCTTCTGTTCTTTAGATTTATTTTTTTTTCTCTACACCCAGAGGGTTGAGATCCTTTAAAAAAATGAAAAAAGAAAAAGGGATTCTCATTTAATATGAGTATATGAGCTTGTATTATTTAATAAACAAGTATACAACAAATCACCAATTAATTCAAGACTTGGGATTAAAATCACAAGATGGGGCAACATTGATTTCCAGTGAAATGGGTGAGGATTCAATTAGTCCAGAATTTAGTGCCACTTTGTTAAATGGCAGTAGGAAAAAAACCTAATGTGCTAATAAAAATTTAATTCTCCTTTTTGGTCTAGAAAATTACCTTCCTTTGACTATGGTTTTCTTAGCCTTTATCCTCCTAATACAGTGGAGTCTCTTCTATATTTTACTCCCTCTATATTTTTAGGAGTTGAGGTTTTTTTATAGGATGGTGAAGTGTTGAGCTCTTTTGACTCTACCAAGAAATCACTGTGTAACACCTGGACAAAACATTCTCTTTTTGGCCTAAATCTCTAAATCATTCCCTGTATCTGCTAGACTGATCTTGTAAGAACAGAAAGTCACAAAAGAAAGAAAAAAGGAATTTCTCAGGTTCCAGAGCAAGTTGTATCCTGGTCTGAGTACCGACATAAATCTTCACGGTCTCAGTGCCGTTTTCATCCAGGTTTCCAACTTCCAGCCCAGAATGGGCCACCTGCCAGCCGGGAAATTGCTGCCATGGGGTAGTTCTGCTCCCATGTCCCCAAAACCCTCAGCATCCCACTGCAGGTGAGTGTTAAGTAGGTGCCGGCTGGGCCAGCTGGAGACTTCTCAGTGCCAGGTGAATCCCGAGATGGAAACATCGAGCTGCTTTTTGGCCTCTTTCTGCTGTCAAAGGAGCAAAAAAATGGGCCAGAATGAAGTCCAGAACCTGGCCCACTATTTAATTAATTTACCCATCTGTCATATATTTCTCAAAGGTGTTGTGAAGCCTTCGTGGCTGGAATGCTTTCATGTGGAGGGGCCTCTGCGTTTGGAATTACTATAAGGTCCTTCGATGAAAGTTGCCGGATTGGCAAAACCACTACAAGTGCAAGTAGTTCTTGGTAGAAGCCACTTGGTACATGGCATTTGATTACTTTTAGGTACCTTTGCTTTTTAATTGAACCCATTGCCTTTCCAAATACTGTTCCCTGAAAAAGAAAAGAGATTTTCAGTTTTTAAACCAGACAATTGCTATTCATAGAAACAACTTTTCGGCCGATAAATACTATGGAAGCCTGGATTGAAAGGTCACTTCTGCAATAGCCAGTGAGGGTCTGTTTTTTTTAATGGAAAGTAAGTATTATGTGGCTTTGCTGCATAATGTGTTTTGCTGGGAGGTGAAGCTGTGCAGCCGTGAGCTTTCTCTAGAGGCCTATTCTCTTGGCTTTATGTCGAGGACAGGCTTCAGCATTAAATGGCTTTAAGCTTGTCAAAGAAAGGTTATTAAAAATGTTCCTGCCTTTCAGTCTCCATGCTCAATAGGCACAAAAATGCAATACTATAGGGATTTTTTTTCTATTTAGTCATGTCATTTGGCATTTTGCCTATAGCTAAAAATGAGATACCATCTGTTTTAGGCTCACTAATGATTCTGCATTGTGACTTGAGCCAGTTCACTAGTTTATTGTTACCACTCAAGAAATAAACTTGCCTTCTGCTAATTGCACTTTTGCTACTATGTTTTGGTACGATTTTAAATCTCAATGTTCCTTCAGCTGGGGATCTGAAATCACAGTTGTAAGACTTCTGTGCTGAGGCTCTAGGTAATGTTATATTTGGACTGTCTTAGCACAGTTCTTTTGTCATAATATATTCTTATAATGTAGTGGGAGCACATTTGCCTTAGGGCCTTTGGGATGTCACTCAGCCTGTTTTCTGGTGTGGCAGGCAGGTAGGAAGGTGAAGTGCAGCCACTGAGCACAGTGCAGCTATTCTAACCAGAGGCACGGGGTGAAATAAAAGGCAAGGGAATGCTGATATTCCTTTGTGGACTCCCTGCGCTGGCAGTCATTGGCATGGGAGCTACTGGGAGCGCTATTACTGTCTATTGGGATGTGAACTTCGGTTATGGGTGAAGGGAGGCTTCCTCAGACCCGTGTGTAAGAATCATAGAATGGTTTGGGTTGAAGGGACCTTCACAGCTCATCCAGTGCCACCCCTGCCATGAACAGGGACATCTTCACCAGCTCAGGTTCCTGCTCAGAGCCCCATCCAGCCTGGCCTGGGATGTCTCCAGGGATGGTTCATCCACCACCTCTCTGGGCAACCTGGGCCAGTGTTTCACCCCCCTCAGTGTCAAAAATTTCTTCCTCACATCTAGCCTGAATCTCGCCTCCTTTAGTTTAAAGCCACCACCCCTTGTCCTGTCGTTGCTAGTGAGCCTGCTAAGACTCATTTAGAGGAGGAGTCCAGAATAACAACCATCTCCATGATCATTTTACTCCTGCAGCATGTCTGGAAGCTATTCCTCCACTCACTGCTGTTTTCTGATGACTTCTGTGACCACTTGTTGACTGACAAAAATGCTCTCACTGCAGAAATCCTTTGGGTGTAAATCAGTGGGCAGTGGAGCTTTGTTCCGCTTCACACCAGATGCTTCTTTCTGTGACACTGAGCAGCCTCCGCACTCAGAGCTGACATGGACTTGTTCCCAGCTCCCTGCCCACCACAGAGCAGCTCTTGGGCCTGGGGGGCATCGTAACATTTCTTGACAGTTTTACGGTTTCCTGATCATTCAGCATAGTTGAAGTGCAGCGTAACTTACTACTAGTGTGAGCTACTGAAGCTTTCTTTTCCAGATGACACTCTTTCACCGTGATCCAGACATGTAGCATGTCTTGTCCTGCAGGAGTGTGGAAAAAACCTATTTTTCCCAACCCTCAAGCTTTTCCCAGTAGCAGAACTCTCAATGTAAGGAGATTTCAAGAAGAGATATTAGATAGTATTAAGGGACTGGTGTATGTGACTGACAAATATAAGAGCAGCATTTTTATTGAAAATATTTTGTTTAGTATCATCAGAGATCTGGGATGTGTATCCCAGTTCAAGTCTTTCAAAGACTGTCTAGGACTTTCAAAAAATTCACCTATATGATCAGACCACCGACACCTTGAAAAACCATTGTGTCTGTAGAAATGCCACTCATAATGGGAACTGAGATGCTTCTCTCATTACAAAATCTGATTTTGTGGGGTTCTTGCCCCAGCTGCTTCAGATTGTATGAAGTTAAAACTTTACCAGTTAGCTTTTTAGCATGAAGGCATTTTTTAAAGCCCCAAATGGTTTTAATATCTTATGTTCTTGTTACTGAGCAGTGAAGAAAGGTAATTTAAAGACAGTCCCATGTGACATTTTTGCCAAACTCTACTTGCCTATTAAAGAAACCTTAGATTTTTGCAAGCAGAACCCCTCTCAGAAAAGAGTCTTTAAAGCCTTGAAACTGCTAAGATACTTCAGCTTGAAAACTGGCTGTAGCACATGTATATATGTTACTTCCAGAATATTTTATTGTCTTGGTGCTATAATATCGATGGTAATCACTTCATGATGTTGTGATAAAATATGAATAGATCACTTTGGTGCAAAATAGAAACTGCTTTAAATTCTTTGAGTTTGGAGCTTTTAGGTTATACCTTTCAAATCTTTTAGTTGCATCATTTTTTTGATTTAATCTGCAGTAATGAAGTATATGTGTACTAATTGGTTGGTATAATGGTATCATTTACAAGGATAATTCCTATTTGTAGGGAGAATCTTCACTCCTGTTTGCAAATGTTTGCATGTAAAACTCTTTTGAATGGTATGAAAATATGGTCTGCATTTAGTTATGACAATTTTTAAGTAGCTACACAACACAAAACCAAGATGGGATTATCCCCTAAGGCTTTAATTAAAATATATTACCTTTTAAGTTGGAAGACCATTTAGACTTTATTACAACTTCCCCTTCTTGTAATTCATTACTATTTATATTTTAGCCTATAATTAAACCCTTGCTTTTAGATACCTAATTTTTAGAATAAAATATAGTTCTGTGTAGTTTTCAAAGAGGACTTTTTTGGTGACATCTTGAAATCTGGTTGTTCGTTGTTTTTTTCCTGAACAAGTCCAAACTGCACTTGTCAAGCAAGTTATCATGCATAAATAAATTGCTATGTCATATTTCTAATTTACAATGCTGGGGTTTTTTAGTTTGCTAAGGACACCAGCATCATTCATAGCCAAGGGCAGAAATACTTCTAGTCAGCCAAATGCAAGAAATGAACATCACGATTGTATATTATTTCAGCTATCTAAATCAACCTATCTTATTAGACTTATCTTTTGCTCTCATTTTCTGTGATTGTTGTAGAAAACTAATTTAATGACATAACAGTTCAATAACACAGGAAACCTTATGAGAATATTGCAGGCTATGTGATCATCATGTCACTGAAAATAATGTCACTGCTGTGATTGACTGACTTAGATTTCAGCAGGTAAGTTTTTGCTGAATATATGAAACTGCTCAACAGGAATTCTTGATGATGAATTCGTTGTCTAAAATACATGTTAGAAGATTCAGCTAATAATTTCCCACAAGACACATTTGTTAATATGGAAAATTTAATGAATAATTCACAAAGAGAAAGAAAAAGCAAACAAGCTTTATTTCAGTTGATGAAAGGTCTAATAACTTTTGAATAAAGTAGTCAAAAATATTTTCAGAAGCTGCTGATGGTTGATGTACTGTATTGTTGAACAGGATTCAAAAGGAAGAGACAAAGATCTGAGAAATAGGACTGTGGAAAACCAAAGTAAAGAACTTTGGCAATCTGCAAACATAGAAATAAACAAATGAAATCTAGCATATGAAATGCCAATGATAAGCACAACATAAATTAATTTGTGGAATTTAGAAGCATAAATCAGAGAAAGCAAAGACAAAAATACTGGCATGGAAGTTATGAAACAGAGATGGGGGAAGAGTGGAGTAGGGCAGAGAAGATAAATGTGTTCAGAGTATTCCCTATAGATTTCATATCTGTGAGCCTTAGATACCCATCAGAACAAAATGTTCCAGTGAGGGGCTTGGATGCTTCCAGGACAAGGTTTACACAAACTGTCACCCTCTCTGCTTCGCTTGCTGAAGCTGAACACGGCTGCTTGGTGGATGGATTAATAATAAAGCCAGGAGAGGTGGAAAACACCAGCCCATGGGGGTGAAGGAACCAGAATCTAGAGTTAAATTAGGAAATTTTGCTGTCATAGCTGTCTCGACTGAAGATGTGAAATCCCAGCACGGCTATGGGGAAGATTTTGCAGGTTCTTATGGGACTTTTGTTATTAATAACTCTCACTGCGTTTCTCAAAGCCCTTCATAAACATGAGAGGGTTCCCAGTGTAAAAGACCAGGTTTAAATCCAAACTTCTTTAAAAAAATAAGTCTGCCTGGATCTGGAGTTCTGGACTGGTCAATCATAGACAGTCTGGAATCACAAAGTTTGGACCTGGATGGAGTCTTTTGAAACCTGAAAAGTGAATAATCCAATTAAAGGCTCCAAATAACTTGATCTAGATCAAACATTGTGTCATTTGGCAGAGCCAGAGAGAAAACCCTTGAGCTTTCCTTTCTCACTCTAGTCCCAGACCACGCTCCCTTATTTTGAAATTACATTGAATATTTCGTCAAATCAATACCATTCTGAACGATGTGCAGTTTTTTATGTCAGATTCATAATCACATTCTTTTATCCAGGAAATGTGAGTTTATAAGCTGTCCCTGTGTTGCTTTTTGTAAGTAACACTTGTATTACACTTCCCATTTAAAAAATTATCTCAAGTGTTTTGGAACTTTAATACATTTTAACTGTTCCTGCTGAGTGTCTGCTCCAGGATGAACGTTTTTGAAAAGTTCCAGCAAAAAACTTACTCTTCCTGAGTGGGATGGGAGGAAGGAGAGGGAGAGGAGGAAGAAGCAATAATTCTATTGTTAGCACTGAGCTCTGGCAACTCCAGACTTCTGAGCACTTGGATTTGCACTTCAATACTCCTTTCAGGTTTTGTGGTTCTTGTTACTGTCTCTTTTTGTCTGGGTATTTCTAGATTCTCCATCTCTTACCATGCTGGTAGGGGAGTACAAGCACAGCCCAATGTGTCTTTGTAATTAAATCAATGGGGGTGGATCCTAACTTACATTTATTTATTTTTCATCTGATATATTTTTATTGTCTTTATGCTGATGGATCCCTTCTCCAGTGGGAGAGCAGCCACTCCTGGGTTATCTCTCTAGCACAATTATATTCTGCTGTACGGAGTCTGGAGTTTTCTATTGCAAGCACCTGCAAAAGCAAAAGCGCCAGGTCATCAATTTGTGGATAAAAACCCCCAAAGTAAAACATTTTGGGAATGAAAGACACTATTTGAAGCATTATGAAATTGAAAATAATCCAATCTGAAAATTTTCCAGAAGTGAAATGAAGCAATGGTTATTAAACCAGAAATCATGCAAAGCTATGTTACCTTAGCTGAACACGGTTCACACCCCCACTGAACTCATGTCTAAAAAAAAAGGAAGAAAAACCTTTCCCAACATGCAATAAGCACGTTCCAATTCATGTGATAAAATTGCATTATAATGAATATTGATAGAATATGCATTCACTTAATTTCATTTTTGTTGGGGGTTGGGGTGGTGTCTTTAAAAGTTTATTTTGGTTCTTACAAAAAAAGAACAACATTTTCTTTTCTTTCTTCTTCTTCAGTATTCCAAGACAAGTGTAACCATCTGGCACGTTTTCTTTAAGGATGTGATTGCTCATTAAAAGTTTGTGTCTCTGTTTTTTCTGAATTGTGTTTTCAGCTTAGGGAGCGGATTTAATCAATATGTATCCATCTAATGCACTGAATCTGTCACTAAGGCCTGACCCTCATTCTCAAAGTAAATTTTAATGAAAATATCTCTGTGCTTTAGCAGAGGAAGAAAAAAAATAAGACTCGGTTTGTTTATTCATCAGTGTAGTAAACATACTGACTTTTGGTGTCTATTCCTTTTAAAAATCACTCAAGAGAGTAAAAATCAGAATCAATGGTCTTCAGGTTTTCCCTCCCACACCTCAAAGCCTTACAGGAGCCAAGCAAAGGGAATCCTTTTTTTTTTGTTTAGTTTTTACTTGTGTTTACTCCATGTCTGGACAGGGAGATGTTTTCCATACGGGAGAAACTCAAAGCAATCGTTGAGATTTTTTGGTCAGGGCACCCATCCAAAGGCTGTCCATGGTTTATGGGTTCTCTCCAGCCCTGTTCAATCATCAAGCCATGAAAACTTTCCCCTGTATAGCAGAGGTCCTGGCCCACTCCGGCATCTCTTGCAGATGAGCATCCTCGGGGCAGTCCCCAGCCTGAAATGATCTTAAAATCAATGATGGTAACAGACCTTGGACTTTAAATCCTTTCTTCTACTTCATCTCAAAACAGGACTGAATGTGCTTAAGTATAGTTTGAAACAACCATTGCCATGAACACAAATGCTCGAATAAGGCAAGTAAAATCCTTCATTTCCTCAGGTACAATTGCAAAGCATCTTCCTTTCCTGCTTTTTCAAACTTTCCTGGTACATTCTGAGAACCGATTGCTTTTCAATACCGTAGGGCGAAGACGAATGTCCCTTGTGAGCGGGACATATTCCTGTGTCCTTATGTCCCATTATCTAAAAGCAGCAGATTTCAGGCATAATAGATATATTCATTTTTCTGTGCATAAAGCACTTATTGCTTGTCTCATAGCATCACTGGGACAACACCAGCACTTGCCTTCCTCCCACCAGTCTGGAGATCTACCAACCTGTAGGCAACGTCCAGATGGCACAAAAATATTTTTTCAGAATAAGTACGAGTAGCTCCACAAAAAGCTCCTTCTGTACCCCAGCTAAAAACTGTATGGAAGATGAGACCCAGCACGTTAGTGTAGGGCAAAGTGAAAGCCCTAAATAAAACCTGCTCCATTTTGCTCTATACAGCAGAATCACAGTAGATTTCAATGTTAGGAACTGTATGACTAGCAATTCATGTTTAGAAGGTTTTAAGTTACTTGATTACAGATTTTTTCTTTAAACATTCAAGAGTAATCTCAAGTAAACTGTATTAAACCTTTTATCTCTTCATACATTCTTGAGAAACTGGGACAGGCAGCGATCGCAACCAACTGCTACTTAGTAGAATAACGCAAGAGTGTGAGCTTTCATCTGACTGACAAGTGACAAGCAACGTCACTCACAAAGATTTTTCCCTTTTCAGATTTATATCTCGATGTGGCAGGTGATGATGCTGTGTGCAAACACCATGACAACAAAGTTACCTTGTGTCTTTGTTTATCTGAGCAAAGAAATGAAATTCCTTTTGTTGTCCTAGAATTAATTGTGGTGTATCTTCCTGCATCGTGGCAGTGCTTATGGAAAAGTAATTACTATCACATTATGGTTCCTGTGTGTGCAAGTATTTTTTTTCTGCTGTCTTTCAGATAGAGAATCTTTGTTTAGTTCTTATGCTGTGTTCTGGCTTATTTGTAATCTCTAGCTATATACATTTCTGTCATTTATCAGAATTTTCACAGACTTGATGAAGTTTGGTCTTCTTGATTTAAAACCTCAGTTCTGGGACACGTAAAGAGACCTGGGATCTTGATTTTTTTTGTTGTTTTTGCTTTTTTTAAGTAAGCTTCAGGGAGAAACTTGTATGCTTTGAAAAAACACTACCCAGAAGCTCAGAGGCTAGGAAGCAAGAACATCAAATCCATGTATTTGAGAAAAAGAGACAAGTCGTCTAATGACTCTAGAATGCTCAGGGTGGGTAACACAGTTTATTTGCCCCCCCCGCGACTACTCTCCTGGGGAAATATGTTAATACACATTCATGTAATATTCTCAATTGCCAGCATCTATCTTGTGCTGTATAGCAGTTTCTGAACAAGAGTTTATATCAGAACCATTTAGAAAAATTACCTGGACTGGAGTGATCACAAAAATATAGTGCCTGGAAAAGCAAGCACCTTTCCATCCTGTTTTCTAGGTATGTGTTTTCACTAAGGACAATTCTTTATTGGATAAGCACTGGAGAGGAACTCCAGAGTCTTGAGAACTAATTCAACTTTGCGATTAAGCAGTGAAATGAACTTGGCCGAGATGCTTCATCTTCCTGCATCTCTGGTTCTGCGGGTATGAACCAGCAGTCTTGCGCTGCCTATGTGAGACACTTTTTGCGAAGAAATTTCATTTAGTTTTCCTTGTAAGGGTAGAATATCCCCTCTCCCCCTCCTCAGAATACTTGAGATTTCTTCCTAATAACTGCATATTTAGCCATTAAGTATAAGTGCCTTTTTCATTAAAAAACCCCATTTTATTCAGTTAACAAGAACAGCAGTCTCGCACGTACAGTATTATAGTGCAGTGGTGGCACTGCTTTTTAATTTTAAAGCTTCAGAATGTCATACTGCCCTTTGGTTTTGTTGCTTTTTGAGTGGATATAAAAGGAGTGTGCCATAACTTCCCCTGTTTGGTTTCTTCTTTTTCTTTTCCAAGTTTGTCTTGTTTAATTTCTGAGTGTTTGGGCAATTGACAGTCAGTATGCACCCACGGTTTCTTTTCCCTTCCCATGTTACAGCCCTTTGCCTGGTGTAACATTTTTACATCCATGTGTGTGTGTATAGGGAAATGCAGTTGTACATCCAATTGTGCATGTGTACCTGTATATGCCTGTTACATCAACTATGCAATAGTTGTTATCAGTCAAAGAACCCTGGAAGTGACAGGCCACTAACTCCAGGTGGGAAGAGAAAGATTTAGAGCCTAAATCAGCAGGATTTGGACCTGAGGGTTTCCTTGCTTGTTTTGGGATGAAACCTTGAATCTGAAGCCTGTTGGCTTTGCTAGAGAGCAGATATCAAGGTATCTTTGTCTCTTATTGACACTTAGAAACCCTTCACTTCTCCCCCATGTGAGAACATTAAATTAAATACAGTACAGAAACCTTTGCTTACCTGTATATCTCTAATAAAAAATATAATCCTGTCTTTTCCAGGATTTAAAAAAGCAAATACATAGTAAAGCTATTGTGCATCTCGATGTTCTACCACTAGAGTGCACCAGAACGTTTAGTTGTAATGGGCTCGTTGCAGTAACCTCCCTCTCCTTAAAATAGTGTTATTTTATGCTACTAAATGTCTGCAAGATTTTAACTCAGTTTTAATATAAATGTCTAATGAGAAAATGTCCATTTCTAGGTATATAATTTTTGAAGGCATAATTTAAAGTGTAGGCTTTCAGTAGATAAAACCAGTTATTTCACAATTTCTTCCACAAAAGCTAAATGAACTTGGTAATTCTGCCAACAGACGTTTTGAGCTTTAGAGTTCGTAACGCTGCATTTTGTTGAGCAAGTGTGAAGTGGAAAACACAAAATATTATTAGAGACACGATTCTGAGAGTTTTTTCTTAGTTAGAATGGTAATTGATGTGATTGTATCAACATTTGAGTTGAGAGATGAAAATCTGGTTGTAACTGTTACTGCCAAAAATGAGAAACACTCATTGGAAAGACATGAAGGTTGGGGCAGATTTCAGGTAGGGATTTCTTTTCTTGCTTTGTTATGCAGCGGTAATACCGCCAGCTAGATTGGAATGGAAGTGCTGACTTAGCTGTGCTTCAACACTAGAGAACACTTGACAGGCTGAAATTCTGTCCCCACTTCTACCAACAGTAAAACTTACACTGATTTTAGTGATGCCAGAATTTTGTCCTCAGTGTCAGGGAGAAGAAATATCTTTAGCACAAAGGTGATGTGGTGGGGAGGGAATTTAGGCTTCAAAAGGAGTTGTATCTTTACAGATGGGTTCTCCAGATCCTCATGACATGGATGTCTGGTACTCTATTCCCTTTGCAAGGCTGACGTTGGCGACCACAGCTTTGCAATCTCCGTTCTGGCACCTCACGACATCCAAGAACCAGAGCAAGCTGTGACCCTGAGGGTGTCTGAAAATTCTCTTTGGTAAATAACCTAAATCAAAGGACCTCAGAGAATGCCTTTGGGTAGTAGAGGATGTGCAAGACAATAGACTGGATATAAGAAATATGGTTGTTTCTCCAGTCCTGACTTGCGAAAATTCAGGGATGCTCATTCCCAGAAGAAAAATCCATATGAAATATTTGGGGCTTTTAGAGTGGTGAAAGAGAGATTGATGGGTTCTGCTAGAATAACAAATAGCCTGTACTTCTAATTTGAAACATGAGGCTTTGATTATTGTAGGAATAAAGAGCAAGGCAATTAGTCTACCAAGAATAGTGATTTCTGGAATTTAACCTTGGTACTTTTATCTATGTATTCACAAATAAAGAAATAATCATATTTCAATGCATTATATCACAGCTGTAAGCAACGGAGAACTCTGCTTCTAGACAATGTCACTGGATTGCAAATGGCTTTTAATGAGTGGCATTTTGATCTACCAACCTGTCTTTCTAATTGCAAATGTATCAGTAAGACAGAACACTGTTTATTCTTTTTCAAGACTCTGTAAACACTGATCCTGAGCTGAAAACATTCATTTTAGTGCTATATATATATTCATCCTCGAAAGACATACTGAGACTTTAGTAAAATCCAGATACCTAATTGCCTAAAGGTCTGATATATAGTCATTGGTGGTTGAAGAAATAACCAAATGACAATCTTGTTGAATCTTAGTCCTACCTACCCTTGCTATTAAAAATTAAATCAATAAATGGAAAATATTCTGTCTTAGGGACCCATAAAAAGAGGAACAAACCCCACAAAAGTCAGCAGCAGCTTCCTGTATGGAGCGTGAGGGTTTGCAAGACTTGCTATTGATTTTAATAATCAACGCCAATCCCAACCCCGAAAATAAAAAACAAAAAAAGCCCAGAACACTTGAGTATGTAAAATGTACTCAAATTTACTTTAGCAACTTCCTTAAATATGATTTTTATGTAATTATCTCCTTTGGTCTCATCCAATTGCTTAAATGTGTGCTTAAATGTAAGCACTTGATGAACTCCTGTGATGAACAGACACGACCCAGTAAATGTGGCCTCAACCAGAGCCATCCAGAGTCCAGAGAAAGTGCAAATTCTCACATGCCAATCATTTCTTAGCAGAAAAAAACAGTTGTGATTTTTTTCTAGTGATATCACAGCAGCAAAATGAAAACACCCAAAGCTTTCCAAAGTGACTAAATGATTTTTAATGTAATTCTATTGCAAGAGTACTGTTGAAAGTAAAAGAGGAATTCCTATGTGATCAGAAGACCTTTTTTTTTTCAAAATCTTGGTTTCTTCAGAATATTTTTTAGATATACTTTTTGATTCTTCTTTATACCACTGATTTACCGAATGTGTTTACATTGGAACAGAGATGATTTAAAGGTTTATTTTCATTTATATTCTAAAACAGATCATCCAACTGTTTCTCCCCAAGCCATGTTTCTCTCTTGACTGTGCTTAAGTCACAGTTCACATCTGTGGCAATAAATATCAAATGAAAGAAAAAAAAAAAGTGAAGGAAACTCCATTGTAGTAATTTGATTACTCTGGAAATAAAGCGGTGGATTACTAAAATCTAATTTGGAAGTGATGAAGTGCATGTGATTGCCAAGTAATTATTTCTGCACAGTCCTTGTCCATGGGGAAAACAGAATTATTGGACACTACACAATGTTAATGATGCCATAGTTTGACATTCGCACAAACATGCAGAAACACTGGCCTTTCGAGTATATTTTGTGACAACAATTTGTGTCTGTCCAAAAGTCTGTATTATTATGTACCTCAAAATCAGTCTGCATTGGCAGCTTCTGTTGCTGTTTTATTTTTGCAGAATAAAACCAAAACATGATCTCATGATCAGAATTTAACTTTGTACCTTAACTCACTTGCAGAAGATGAAGAAGTATTGGGGGACTTATAGGCAAAAAATTATGCAAGTGTGAAGTATGGAACATTTTCAATTAAATATAATTATCCTTCTAATATTATCTGAAATTTTTGCCAGGCAATGGCAAATGTAAAAATTGCTACCATTGGTCCATAATTATCAAATATGGCTATATGGTAACACTGAAAATATTTTAATTCTATTTAAGACATGTTTCAGATGCAATTAAAAAGAATGATTTTTCCTTCAGCAAGAATTGCAAAATTCCATTGTTAACCCCCAAAAGAAAGGCCAAACTAAAGGGAGCAGATTGAAGCGCAGGTGCACTAACCCTGTACGTAGGATCTTGATTCCATAAAGCACGTTACAGTATTAGAATTAACAAAACCAAATTGTAATCTGTCTTATGCTCAGTTTATGTTTTCGAGCTTTGTCCATAAATAATGCAGAAAAACTGCTGAGCATTCTTAGAGCTTCCAACAAGCTGCTGCCACTCACTGAAAGGGAGTTCAACGTTTGGGTGCAGTATTATAACAGAATCCCTTTTTGAAGCGAGGGACCAAGCCCGCTCTGTTCTGAGAGCATCGCATTGCTGAAAGAATTAATTTTTGTGACGTTTATGCATGATGGGACTCTTGCTTGGAGGCAATAGTGATGTAACCGTCCTCAGTACCCTAGCTGTAATGAGATCATTACATGAAGAGTAGTGTGGAAGCACCTACCAGGATGAAGGTGGTGAGAGCCTGGCCCAGGTTGCCCAGAGAGGTGGTGGATGCCCCATCCCTGGAAACATCCCAGGCCAGGCTGGACGGGGCTCTGAGCAACCTGAGCTGGGTGAAGGTGTCCCTGCTCATGGTGGGGTGGGACTAGATGAGTTAGAAAGGTCCCTTCCAATCCAAACCATTTTATGATTCCATGATTTGCCAATGGGAATCACAGCATCACAGAAAGGTTGAGGTTGGAAGGGAGCTCTGGAGGCCATGCAGGCCATCTTCACTGCTCAAGCTGGGTCACCTACAACAAGCTGCTCAGACAGCATTTGAATATCTCTGAGGAGGGAAACCTCCATGACGTCTCCAGCCAACCTGTTCCAGTGCTTGCTCTTACTACCCTTAGTGGTAGATTCAATGGTGCTCATTTCAGGTGTACACAGGAACCTATTGCAAACTTCATACTTACTTTAAATAAATACAAAATAATCCATAGAAAATGTATTATGAAAAACAACTGAACAAAACCACAAACAACAACAGCAATGAAACTAATGTTGTGGTCCACATTTTCTCATTCTGCTTTATCAGCCTTAGATCAAAAATAATACCAGGTTAAGGTGAATTCTGCTGCACATACTAGTCACTACTGACATTTAGAAGGTTTCTAAAAGGAAAAAGAAAGTTTAAAGAGTAGTTCTTTGTCATAAGTTATTATAAGCTAATGAATGCTCATCTTTAACTTCAGAAGAGTTAGAAATTATGCGGGTGTGTTGGTTCTGAAGTCCTTTGGAACAGGCTTTGGATGCTCCAACTGGCTTTGAGGGTTCTCTGTTTAACACTTTGCTTACTGGTGAGATGAGAATCAGCTTGGTGGAACCGCTTCATGCCTCTACCTGCTTCTTCATCAGGGACTGAAAGTAATCAGCAGGTAGACTATGAAAGTAGTAAAAGATTGTCTTGAGCAAAGCTCTTATCCATTAATAGAAAACTCCCAAACTTTATTCCTGATAGAAAATACTGACTAAAATAGCATCCTATGACTTGCACCAAGTTCATTGTTTTATCAGTGGGCAAAATGTAAGGGGCACAAAGCTTGTCTAGTATTATGACATGAAATCATCCTGTATTTTTAAATGTTTTCCAAATTAGTGACTTTTGCGTAGCTGTTTTTTCCTTATTTTTCACTTTAAGTGGTAGACTTATGGACCCAGGTACTCATTTTTAATCTAATCTCATGGAAATATTTCATCAGCAAATCCGTTTCCCAGGGTTTTGCTCCAGGCAGGGAATCACCTCCTCCCTTTTGAATGACAGTCAATGGTGATACCAAAAGCATGCTCTGGCACGGCTGGCAAAAATAATCTGATATAAAACCCCCCAAAATGTAAGCTAGAGATTAGAGGTACTAAGAGTAGGAATGTGTTTTGCATACATGTAATCCATTAAAGTTCTCTTTGCTGAAGCCCATTATACATCAAATTGAGACTTACTAATCAAAAAAATCACTTGTAAAATATGGGGTTTTTTTTCTGTGAATATGTATTAAAGAGCTGATCCTGCTTTGCTGAAGTCATTGGGAGGTGTTCCGACAGAATGAGGGTTTAAAATTGAAATTTTCTGAGAAATCTTTAAAGTTGCAGCTGTCAAGACTTGCAGGTAGTTGTGCTTTTTGCACCTATTTGTAGGACTGAATTTCAGCTGTGATCTGCATTTAGAAAGGCGGATTTAGAGCAGGCTGTTGAGTTGCTAATGTTCATTTAGGCCATACAGTAAAGTTCAAGGAGTACTGTAGGATACTCTGGTACGTAACTCAGTAATGAGAGAACCCAAAGGAGCAGAATTTTATAACTACCAGTCACAGCTCTTGTTGTGCTGCTCTCTGTTATGGGATTAAAGAGGAATCACGGGGAACAGAATGACCAACAAGGGTAAGAGTCCTTCATTTAGAACGTAAAAATAATGATACTTTGAGGCAAATAAAAATGAATTACTGAATTACATTTGGATTCTGAAGGAATTTTGAAAAAATCGTTGTCCCTATTGACCATCTTGACCAAACCAGAGACAGTGTCTATGTTTCATTATTTTGACGTATCACGAAATCCGTATGGAAATGTGAGCGGTGAATCGTTTTCTTTCCCTTTGCCTCCCGATGCTTTGCTGTTCTGCTGAGCACCCGGATGTTTTGCCTCCGGTTTATGGCTGGAAGCAAATTACTCCAAGCAGTTCCTGGCCTCCAGGAAAATCTGGGGTAATATTCCTGCTACCAAATTTTAGGAAGCCGTGTGCAGCTGTCCCAGTTCGGAACCTCACCTTCCATGACCCTTTATATTACCAACAAGGAAATGAGAACTTCGGAGTTGATTTGGTTCCAAAACGAGTGTGTATATTCATATATATGAGTAGAGGGAGTCAGTTCTCCAAAATTAGGTGGTATGAATGCTACCTAATGTGACATGTCTCATTTCTCCTGTGGCTAGAAAAAAACCTAATCAACCTTGTAATTAAAACATTCGGGCTCCGATTTATGAGTGGCTGGGATCAGATCCTTGTCATGCATTTCTACTGTCACTGAGGAAATACATTGGAAAAATAGTCTGCTTTCCTGAACATAGAACTGCTTTGAGCATTAAGTCAGTGACTAAGGAATGTGCAAGAGGTAGAGAAATGTAACCTGAAGGTGTACCCAACATTTGGTACTTAGTTGCTAGCATGGTGAGAAAATGAAAACTTAGCCCTGAAAATGAGTGTTTCAGGTGAAGTTCTGCAAATAGAAATTCCTGTGAAGCAGATTTTCTGCTTTCTGCTTATGAGGGACATTGAGGAGGTCAAGAGTATTTTTTAGGTACTATTGTCTCGCTTGTTTATAAAAGAAATATCAAACAAAGTAGCCTGTAAAACCATTGTCCAAAATGCGATACAGCAGCTTATACTAACTGCCCCTTCCAACTGAAGAAGGCAATAGGAACTGTATTTTATTTAAAAGACTTTTAAAAATACGTGGGTTTACATTTCATTCCCACTCTCTAGAATTTATTCATTACGAGCCTAAACCTAAAATCAAGATTTTAACTGGCTTCAGTGCACTTTTTATCAGGTTTGGGATTGTTTATGTCTTTTAATATCTGAGCCACTTTCTTGTCAGAGCCACTATGTCCTCTTTGCCACCTGTTTGCTCTCTATGCTGTAGCCCTTCCAGTGGCTGCATCTTGTAGAGCCTGCTGGATTTGCAGGCGTTAGTGAAACTAGTAGCAGGTAATTATTACCTTTACTTTCACATGACAAAGTCATATGCTTATGAATAAGTAAAATAACAGAGGATGGGATTTTTAAAGCATTTCGTTTTAGCCAAATCTCTTTCCACTGGAAAGAAACAAAGGCCAGGACTGCAGATTTTGGAAAATCTCAGCGTCACTATGATAGACCAGATTCAGCATAGTATTAAACCTGCCTCCCTCAACATAAGCTCACGCTTGGAGAGTCCCACTTTTGGCACGATGACAGCCATGCAAAAGGAAATAATAATTAAAAAAAAAATACTGTTTAATTCAGTCAACTTTGGACATGACTTGGACATTCGGCATTACCGTCCTCAGCCCAGGTACTTGACTAAATGGAGCCAAAAAGGTTTTACTTCTAGAAGAGAGAGGTTCAGGGATCACTAAATATTTCAGAATTGTTTGTTGGCAGAGTTCTTGCTTTGTCTCAAAGCTATTGGAACAGGGGCAGCTTTAGTACCATTGTTTCCCCTGCTCTGAGGAAAAGCTTTTAACCGTGCTGAGGAGGAATCACCACTTTCCTTTGCTGTCTCTGGAGAGTCGAGCCGCTCCAGAGCATGGAAATGCTCTGATGAAGGCAAAAGAAAAGCCTCTATTATGAACATCTGCAAATACTAAGCAAATATATCATTATGGGAAAAGCAACATTTACCAAAAGATCAATAAAAATACTTTGAGAGTCCATTTTCCACCATCACCATGTCAAAGCTGGAAAGAATCTCCAGTGTTTGAGAAATGATTTAAATGGATTTCTTTGGTTCTGGCCTGAGACTTTATGCTATTTCTATAAAATAAAAAGTATTTTAAACAGAAAACCTAGATTGGGTGTCCTAACACTGCAAATCGATTTGTGTTTTATAGAATTACATTTACAAGCCTGGTATACTTATGAAATGTACTCTCTCCAGCCAGTTATGAGACTCTAATGGGTTAAATTAACCAAGCTATATAAATGTAAGCTGAACATGTGGTCAGGCCCTCTGAGACTTTTAAAAAGCAAATGTCTGCTAAAACAAGTAAAGTCCAGCTTTTTGAGTGTATGTTGTCAGCATGAAAAGAGTCCACAATGAAAACAGGGGAACATCCGCAATTATTTCACCTCTGTGGTTGCACACAATGAAATGGGAGGGAAATGAACGTTTCAGTAGGGACAAAAAGGTACAGAAGTGGAAAATCCATTTGGGAAACTGGTGTGAAGTGTTGTGGGAGAGAGAAGAAATATTCGATGGCTGGTCTTGTAATAGGAAAGAGAGGAACTCTCAAATGCAGCCCCTCATACTGCTGCAGAAGGTTTGATTTCTAAGAAAATTTGTTTTGTTTTTACTCCTCATTATAGCATCCCAGACCTAATGTACCAAAAACCCAGCCTTTTAACATGAAATGTCTGTTTTCAGATTCTTACCAGTTGTTGGACTGCAAGTTTGAGGGCTGATCAAAGATATCAGAGGTTTTCTTGCTATTTGAAAGATGATAAAATAAATGCTTGAACTGTGACAACCGTATGATCTCCTCTTTCATTCGTTGTAAACAAATACTTCCAAGCAAAAATGAACTAGCGTGGATACTTTTATTGGAAATCAGTTTCAACTTGAAAGTTTTGATTTTAGTTTTAACAGCAATTTCCATTGTTCTGAAAATCTATTTGGCAAAAACCAAGTATTTTCCCCAGTGTTCCTGTGACACTGTTCCCACCTGACTTACACATCGAAAATGAGTTTAAGTTGATAGTGATTGAAGACTCCAGATGTCACAGGTCTTCTAAACAATAGACAAGCAAGTCTATTTTTCCCTATTGGATTTTCATCCGCAAGAGAAAATTGCCACTATTTTGTCTCAAAATTGGTGATTTGAATGGAGGGGAGAACAAAGCAATCAAGGACGCACCAAACTGTTGAGAATGAAGCATCTTTCTGGAGGACAAGAAAGTGTCTGTGTTTATAGAAGTATTCTTCTTAAGTTATGTTTGATAAAGTTTTCATTGACCCTCATAATTGAATTAGTATCTGTGTTGGGTGAATCAAAGCTAAATAATGTAGGGAAAGAAAGGATTTTGCTGATATAACTGGTGCTTAATTTTATTTTTTTTTTCCCTTTCAGCAGAAGTTTACTGAGGATAATTTCACTGATCTTGTCTGCAGATACGTAAGTAGTATCCACTTTATTATATAAAGATCTAAGGAAGAAAAAAGCATTTTTGCTGAACAAAACAATTCTTCAAACTGGCAACAACCCCTAAAAACCTTCTTTATTCATCCTTTACTTATTACAAAACTAGTATTATGACTGAGCTTCACTTTTTCCCGTGAAAATTAATGAAATAAAAGTAATGTCAGCCTCTAAATAATACACTTTTCCCTTTTTGGCGTTAGTTATTTAATTATCAAGAATAGATCAAAGTATTATGATAATTTTCATTATTATGATAATTTTTTCTTCCTCAGACCACTACTTTAAATACGAATTATTGTTCTAAATGTCAGAGTCTTACCAGGGTGTTTAAATCAGTTTTAAAACAGCTGATAAGAACAAGTGTGTGATTCAGTATAAGGCAAAATGGGATGATGGGAAAGCAAAGTGAGGGTGGCCATGGAAGGAATTCTTTGCTGTCCAGTTTAACTTAGGTCTGTTTAACATTTGTGAGATTGTTCTGAATTTGCCAGTCAGCTTCAATGGGCCAACACAAAGTTTAGCAAATTCTCCATCATCCATTGAGAATTTTCCTCCTCCTTTTACTTCAGTAAATGAAATTAATCAAATTCCATTTTGTCGGTGTCATATCTGTTGGAAAAAGAGGAGTGGAGTGGCCTGGCTGTTAAATAAGCTGAAGTCTAGAAAAGAGAAGATAAATTGTGGCCTAATCCTTAATTCACACAGAATGTAGATCCATAAATGCCATGGCTCAGTAGCTTTATCTTTTATCAAAATCTTTCAGGGATTGTAGCTCTACAGTCTTAACTGGTACCACTTGTCAAAATGAAAGAAAAAAAAAGTTAAAGGAAGCAACATTTATCACTGTTGATATTACATTTGGGGCTCACAGGGGTCACACTGTTGGGGTTTCATTTCACTCTGTTGGAATCTGGAACCTTTTCTTCTAGTAAACACTGTAGTTTTGCATGGCTGTTGTTCAGCTGTAGATTGTTTTTCTGGAGATGGCTGCCCTACAGAAGAACTTAATAGTTTAAGGGTGGGATTATTTGCAATGTGTATAACAAATATCTGATAATTGTAGCTCTTGGAAATACTATCTTTGTGTATTCACCCTGCCAAAGTTGTGACTGTACTTCTTCCAATTTGACCATACAAAAGCTCATTTTATTAGACATATTGGTAATTACAAAGGTCACATGATCTGACAGCTATTTCATTCACTAGTCTGATAGAAAAATCAGGTGTACACAACTCTGTGTAGATTAACGCAATTTATCAGGCACACTTAATGAAAATGTATGAAGTATGGGATAGATGGTGTTCTTCCTATTTAAAAAAATTAGTTCACCTTGTAGATTAGGTTTTCAGACTATTTATTAGCTCTGGGCTAAATTTCATTTTTAGTTAAATAAGTATAAATCCCCATGTGTACGAACAAGTAATTTGGGACTTTAATACATCAGTTTGCAATAAGTTTCCTTCAGTTCAAGTTCACACCCTGCGAACAGCATTTTTTAAGATGATTTTCATTTGTATTTTTTAATCAAATCTATTCTTCTTACTCCTGAAGTACTTGGAAAGCTCAAGTGTTTGGCTGGCATTGGATATTAATAAACCAGACCTTCCTCTAGTTATGTAGAAACAGAAGATTTGCCTTGCGTCTCAACTTCTGCATTGGCGCTCAGGTCCTGGAATTGTTTGAATTCTTGCTGGCTCGCGGAGTGTTTTTTAATGTGCTTTCTTTTCATCTGGAGACATCTGCATTCAGCCTTGTGATGGAGTGTGAAGTTAAATCGTTGGAGAAGTTGCAATAAGCATGGGAACTTGACCAGGGATAGGGAGAGTTGGGTGGTATTTTTAGTGCTTCAGAAAAGTTTACTCTGGACCATTCTCCACTCATCTTTGCTTATTACCAACCTTCAGACAAGTCTCCTTCTAATGTTTCTAGGAGGACAGTTCATCCAAAAGTTCACAAACATGAGTCACAGCATTAAAAAGATTGTAATGGAGAGCATTGTGTCTATTCTTAACACCAAATTAATAATTTGAAATGTAGCAGTGTTCAGAGATGCCAGTCTGCATGGCTCTGACAGGGTGTATTAGCAGCCAGAATTGTTTAATTCTCATTCTGAACAACTTTGGGTTTTATACTGTATAAGGCTTAGATCTTGCAAGTGTTATCTCCCAAAAGCACCGCCAGCTCCGAATTGTATCAGCTGTGTTTGCCTTACTCATGGAAATAGGCGTAGAATTTACTTTTTCAATTTTTGCCTCAGTCCATTTCTCAGGGTTCTTCAATTTCTTGCCTCTCCTCTTTGTCCCATCATACACCCCACTGGTAACCAGCCCACCTGACCACGTTCCCAATGGCCTCCACTTTGCTACAGCCCTTGGAAGAAACATTGACTTTAAGTCAGTGGCAGAACTCATGCAGATCTGAATGTGACTAAGACTTCTTTCTCTGTTCAAGATTATTGAAAAAATTAACTGATCTCCAAAGTCTTTAATGTCCACGTTTAACACTTTCACTGGGCCAAACGGGTTTCTCTTGGGAATGGGTGAAGCAAATTTATATTTTCCCATTAAAAGTCCAAAAGCCATTTTCCTGAAAGGTCAGCGTGTATGCATATATATAACATTTGGGTTTAACTTACTTTTTATGGATAAAATAGTCTGTGGTATGCATCATGCTTTTCAAATTCCATTATATCACTACAACCAATTCTTGTGTTATCTTATGGTAAAGTCACGTGTTTTGTGTAGCATATGTGAGACTCTTCACTACCTACATTAAATTTGGAGCTTCATTAAGGTAGTAGGGATCTCAAAGGCAGAAGTGATGTGTTACTAGTGACACAGCAGAATGTATGTTTTTATAGAAATTAGCAACGAGTCGGTGTTTTCAAATGACCATTGATGCTTTCTCTGTGGAAGTTACTGGGGTGATATAGCAGTAAGCATGGAATACCTCAAGAAATCTCTTATCTGTGATGACACAAAGGGACAAGCCTCCTAGGAGACTGCTATTAAACACCTAGAAAAAAGTCCAGAATCATCCCGTTGTGCAGGAAAGTGCAGAGGGGTCACACAACTCACTGACTTGCAAATATGACCCTGATATATTTGCACTCATTTTTACTCACATGCCAAGACAACGCTAATTGAAAATCTTTGAGGGCAAGCATACCATTCTTCCTATTGTACTAAATCTTAATGACTTCAGGATTTGGTTCTGCACATCATCCTCCTGACTCTACCAATATTTAGCCTTTTGGGTATAAAGAAAAGTGTATTTCTTATAACATGATTAACAGTTAATAAGAAAACATTAAAACTGATTAGATAGTAGTGATGAAGAATTAAAAATTTTTCCTCCCTCCCCTGAAATCATTCAGACTTTTAAATGCCATATTCAGATTTCCTCCGAAACGAGCTTTGTGAAACAAACCCAGTGGCTTCTCATTTCTGGCTGCCGGCCTCTGCACACAGTTAATACATATGTTAAAATCCACACAACACGTCTCACTTTCTACTAATGAGATTTCAAAATGCATCCTGATTTGCTGCTGTTTACACAGGGAAATTAAAAAATTGATTGGTTGCTTCCTCCCCTGGATTTCTTCACGTGTTGGGGCCGCTGGCTGTGGCCAGGCAACCGCACAGCCCCTCCGGAGCAAGGAGCAGACTGCGGAGCAGCAGGGACCGGGAGGAAGGAGGCTCTGGGATCAATTAAAATGCCAGGCTTCTCCAGGCTGCTTTCCAGAGCATCTGTGCATGATTCCACATAAATTTAGGGAATTAAAGATCAGGCGAAGGTAAACATTGCCGTGCATTGCTTAGTATTGAATTAAAATGAGGGGATGAAAGATGACAAGACCTTTCTGCCTGAAGCTATGTTTACAGCCTCCATTTTATTTATTTACATCCAGTTGCTTTATTACTGCAAATATGTCATAACTATAGGCTATTTGACTCACTGGGTGCAGAGTGTATCTGGAAGTTTAAATCAAAACGTGGTAGCTATTGTGAAATGGAATGTGAAAGAATACATTACCTTAGCAAAGAGCTGGTTTTCTTTATACATGATGTACTTTTGTACCCTCAAAATAAAGATAATGTTTTTCTATTAGTCACACACACAGCCAATTCTGCAATTCTCTATCCTGGCAGACGATTTCGATATTCAACATCCTGACCAGCATGCTCTAACCACAGTCGCTTAGAAAAGCCCTTCAACAATACCTTTGCAGCAAATGAAAGGTACTGGTGTGTTTTTAGCTCTTCATCTCAACAACAGTCTGTTCCTGGCAGAAAACGGGCTTTGTTCCTCTGCTCCAGCCCCTCCGGCGCTGCAACGCTCTGAAGAAGAGATCAAGGTGAAGAAACAGGCAGCACCTTTCGTTGCTGGGTGAGGGTGGGGAACGGGAGCAGATGTCACGGGGAAGCGATGGGTTACAGCCCACGTGAATAAGCAATTCAGAATGTGAGAAATCAACACAGGAACAGACCTTGAATTGACAAATCATGCGATGCTGTGTAGGAATGATTTAATACAGCGCTCCAGTTATATCCAAAAGGATAAAATAGAGCAACAGGCATACAAAAATACATGCAAAAAAGAATAGTTCAGGGGCCAAAAACAAGTTTACCTTGAAATAAAGCCTAGTAACATGAAAACTATGTCTGTGGATCCCCTGTGTTGCCAGAATCTGATATATATCTGAGAATAATGTAATTCTTTAAATAATGTAATTCTTTACATAGACTGGGGTTTTCAAAATTCCTTGAAGGCATTCAACTCTATCAACCACCTTTCCAGCATCCTTCAAACCTTCAGCTGAAACAGTTTTACCACAACACATCATTCTATCTCCAGAGACTGTAAATGAACCATAAATAATGATCCTAATTGAACTTAATGTCCTGAGCTCAGTTTGGTGAGGAGTTGCTCAGGAACTTATATGACATGGAGCAAGTTTTATTGTTTTATATAATGATCTGTATATTTAGGAAAGGCGAGAGATGTATAAAGCCCAGGTACCAATCACAGCAGCTGACAATTTTCTGCTGTTGGGAGCACAGAAGAGAGACAGAGATAGGAGAGTAAAGAACAGTTTATTCTGGATTGTGGCAGTTTATGTTGTGTTGCTGCTGCTTTCTCAAGACTAGAACATAGATCACAGCTAGTGCCAGCAATCTTCTGCTGCTTGAGGAGGGGTGATGTCTTTTTTCCCTGAATTTATGGTATTTTGAAATGCATGGTATTTCACTACAGCAATGCCTTTTGTAGTAGCATTATGTCCATTTATTTGTTCCAGCAGTCCAGCTGCATGGAATTGCTGGCTGTTGGTATTTGCAGCACTACCACTTGGCTTTCCAGCTGCAAACCTGCTTTGCAACATTATAGGATTTGCATTCTCAAGCTGTAGAAATATTCTACTTTTTGTTGGAGACTTTTAACAGCATAATAGCAGGTTTGTCAAAGTCCATTTTTTCAGCATCTTGACAAGCTTAAAAAGCTCATTTTACCCTATTTTTAGTTCTTAATTGTTAAGTGCTAATTTAAAATATGCCAAGAGCATAAAAACAAATTGTCTAATCCCTCAGACGGGTACATATGGGTGCTTTGGATCATATGGCTTAACAGTTATATTGATGCTGGTTTTACAGGCTGAGTGAAAATGTCCAAAATGTCCAAAGCATCATATGATCATGTTACAAAGGCAGACTTCAAAAATCATCAGCTGCCTCTTCTGTCTGTGTGCCCTGCTTTGATATCAGTTTTATGTATTTAAACCAAGAATCACTACCTTAGCAGAAAAAAAATTCTTTCAAATGCCTCATGGATCAGTATATTCAACTTCTTTTCTCTTTCAGTATTGAAGCAGTGCTCTTTGCGGGTGAGTGTAGCTTCCATTTTTCCCTTTGCTTTTGGAGAATTAAAAATAAATTACTCTACTTTCCTGGAGAGGTTTCGGAATCTCCTCAGGTTGGCATATTTTCTGAGCTGAATGACAATATAATCAATGTCTTCCATCTTTCAGTTAATCCAAATGCTTATTGAGAGAATAGTCTTTGCTCCACCCTCTCCTTACTTGGATAAAATCTTGGTTCATATCAAAAGGCAAGGTTGGAAAAAAGGGTACTGACTTCTCTGCAGCTTCTTCAGAGCCAATTCACCATCTGCTGTTCTATTAGGGTTTGGTAAGAAAAGTGATTTTCGAAGCCTAGTAGATTCTTACACATGTCCTAATCTATTTTTAAAAACAGCACCAACATGTTTATCGAGTGAAGTGGACAGATGCTGTAGAGTAGTTTTACATAATGCCTCATTTGATTATGATTAAAACCAAACTTTTCCTCCAAGTGCTGGGTGAAAATTGCCTAGAGCAGCATCTGTATCCATGTTAAACAGTAATTAACACATTGAGTTAACACCTTGGACAGTGTATAGGGACTGCCTCCCCTTCTTCTGCAAATACAACTGTTCTCTTAATATGTCAAGTAATGAGAACTTTCTTTCAAAAAGTATAAAACTATATTTTAAACATCTTCTAGCCAGCACTTTTTTTATCTTTAGGAGACTTTTAAGGAGGCCAATTCGAATTCCACATTGCAAAATGTGCATTTAATTATAGACTGAAGTAACAGCATTCATTATGTTTTTATTGCTTTTGTAATTGTTATAAATTAAAATATTTTCTAATCACAGTTATAGGAGCAGTCACAAGATCTGATATTCCTTTTACACCAAACGTGCAGGACAAGGAGGGTTCTGAACTTGTGGTGGCTGCTGCGGTACCGTGTGTGGTTCAGGAGGACACAGTCCCTCCTCCTGTTCTGCTTTCCTGCCTGGCTCTGCCTTGGGGAACTGAGTCTGGGAGCTGCCAGGGTTTGGCAGGACTGAAGCCAACAGGAGCACCAAAGGGCCTGTGTGAAATGCTAATATTATATATACTCTCGTTTTGTTGATGGTGGGCCATCCAGCTTGGAAAAGGATATTTTAATATCATCTTAAACCTCTGCTCGGGCATACAAAATAGAAAGGAAAATGCTCTGAAACAAAATTATGACTGTTTTGGGGGAAGATAGTGCACTTGAAGAAGGGAAAGGGAATATGGTACCGTGTTACTGTTGAACATCCCTCTTTGCCTGTTACAACTGGACCTGTTTTTTCAACCCATCAGACTGTTTTTTGCTGCTCCATCAATGCCAAGTGCATCCCAAACTGCACCACAGGAGGGTTCCCTGGGCTGGAGAGGATCCTCAGCTGGCACAGAGCTTTTCTCAGCACTGATAGAAAATCAAAGTTCTACAAGAATATCTTTCGACCTTCAGTCATACTAACTGCCTTAACAATTTAGGGGAAGAAAATATCAGACATTCCTGAATGTTCAGAGGAAGAAAGTGTATGCATGTTTTTCAAAGCACATTGCTCAGTTTAACACATGCGGTTCCCAATAAAAGCAGCAGCATACCTGGCCAAAAACCTTAGCAGCTCTTTGAAAATTTGCCCCTAATGTGAATAACCATAAAGCGTATTTAAGTGCAGACGAATATGCTTCTACTGCACCGGCAATTGTAAAAATAAAATGTCTCCCACTGCTGCCAATGCATTACCCTGAAAGATTACTACAACACATGTGCTCACAAACACAGCTCAGAACTAGTCTAAACTTGGCTTACAACAGCAAACCACAGTAACGCTTTCCAAG
The DNA here is from genome assembly GCF_037038585.1 of Patagioenas fasciata. NCBI lineage: Eukaryota > Metazoa > Chordata > Aves > Columbiformes > Columbidae > Patagioenas > Patagioenas fasciata. The sequence continues at coordinate 5,117,482 of NC_092524.1, read as the reverse complement.
AAATGGTTTTATTGTGGTGGCCTTAAAGGTTATTCATGCTCTTGGCAGACAACCCAAATAAGAGGATGCCATGAACACAGGGGCTGTGGCTGCTCCACTCCTACTGCTGCCTCTTGGCACCATCTGACACCTCAAGGGTGGGTGTCAAGAGGATGGGAACAGAGTCCTTTCAGGGGTGCCCAGCGACAGGATGAGGGGCAACGGGCACAGACTGAGGCACAGGAGGTTCCATCTGATTATGAGGAGAAACTTCTTTACTCTGAGAGTGGTAGAATCCTGGACCAGGCTGCCCAGAGAGGTTGTGGAGTCTCTTTCTCTGAGACATTCAAACCCACCTGGACACCTTCCTGTGTGATCTGCTCTGGTGAACCTGCTCTAGCAGGTGGGTTGGACTGGATGATCTCCAGAGGTCCCTTCAACCACAACCACTCTGTGATTCTGTGACAGGACAACTAGTTCTTCTGTGGTCAATTGCTCTGAGCAATGGTTGGGCAGCTGCTTCTACAAGTTTTGTTTCTCTGAGATGCGGCATAGAGTTGCTATTTCCCTCGTGTTCTCTTCTACAGGGCATTGAAGAGGCATTGGCAGGAACATTTGCCAGTGGCATTGACTTCCAAAATCCTCTTCCCAGCCAGCAGAAAATTGTTCATTAAAAACATGATATCTCCTGTTGGTCCAATATTGTGAATACTGGTGGCAAGAACCAGAACGTGTACATTCTCTCTTTCCTTTAAAGTTCATAACGGGCCTGGGAGCAGCATAGACTTGACATTTGAGCTAGCAACTTCTCTGTTGAAGTATGCTTAAATGGAGAAAAAAAGTGGGGTTTGCATTCTTAGTCAAAGCACTACAAGAACTTTCGAAACTTTATTAGCTGCTTGTACTTTGGGGAAACAGTTTTTTGGTTTGGTTTGGTTTGCTTGTTTATTTTTAAATTGAGAAAAGTTGATGCAATTTGGAGAAGAAATACGAACAGCAGAACTGCTGCATTTCTCCATTTTTGATGGCTGATTGTTTCAGGCTGAACGAGGTGCTAAAATTGTATAAATAGAAATATATCATCATAGCCATTCTGCACAGGGTTCCTCTGTATTGCTCAAAAAGTTCCTGAATGGATTTTCTCTATACGATCTCTTCTTATATTGCTCCTTAAATTTCTTGAACGGATCATCACTGGCAGCAGGTTTTGCTCTTAGAGCATTTAAGGCAATCAGTGCAGCACTTGTTTTTTTGTTCTGAATGTTAGTCTCAAGTACATCTGTTTGATTTAGTAATAGGGAATCACATAATACCTCCTGTCATCTTAGCCTCTTTGTTTTTAGACATATCTTTTGTGAATCGATTTCAGCTCCTGTGGACTCTCATCTGCTAATAGACACCAGGTACAGATACTAAATACAAGAGGTATTTAGTTTATTGTTTGTAAGTTATTCTTATTCTATACATCCTGACAATTATATACGTGGAATAAATGTGATTTACAGCATGTAAATTTACAGCATCTACTCTTTGACCACCTGTTATTTGGTAGAGAAGTCGTAATTTAAGGCTTTCCCAATTTTCTTGGTAAATGAATGAGTGAATGAAAATTAGAATACTGAAAATACATTTATCTTTTATGATTCATAAACTGGCTCTTGATTAGCCAGCTCATCACTTCCAAGCAATTATGAATAATGGATCAGGATCTTCCGGGGGGTGGGGAAGTACCTACTGAGATACAGAATGGAGATTTATGAATCAGTTTTTGCAGAATTTGTTAGATTATTAGAGGAGCATAACAGTAATTTAAGTCAAAATTTGTGTAGCTATGTCATTAATGATTTCCCTTTTCCATCTCTTCTTGTTTAATCTGACAATCTCCTTTTTTAGAGTTCTTCGAACAGTTCCATACTATATTTAAAGTTCAGGTATCTCCTATAATGTCCAGCCACTGAGCATTAATGATTCTGTAGTTTCTGTGATACAGGTCCACAAGCCAGACAAATGAAAGCACCAGTTTTGCAAGGGTTGCCTGTGCAAATGAAACTACTCATAGATTCAAAGTTTTATTCATAAACAAGACTTTACAAGACTGGGACTTTTCCTAACTCTGCTGTGTAACATTTGTAGTGAGCTTAGACACTGTGATTTGTTTCAGAACGTACTTGATTTCATATCCCATTTTCTTGGGTTTTGTTTTTGTTTTCCCGTGTGCTGTTTCATCCTGTTGGAATATATTGGTCAAGAATTATTGAATTTCAATTCAAGGGGATTAAAAATTCATTTTCTACCTAACACAGCATCATTTACTCATGGCAAAATCTCATAGGAAGGAACAGCGATATCTACCTCAAGACTTCACAAAATAGCTGATTAAAAATAAGATGTTCTTTCACTGATAGACAAATAGAATATTAAATTAGCTATTATGCATGTCATTAGTATTTAACAAAGTGGACAAAGCCCCAGGTTGAGATCATGGCTCTACTTAGCCTGCTGTTACAGAGCAAAAAACATGGTTTTCAATCTCAAAAAGTTCATATATTAGTTAATGATTGGCTAGTTTCATTATCCTGATAAATTAGGAATAATAGAACTTTTTTCTGTGCAGCTGACAAATGCAGGAAAAAACCCTTCTTTACTATGGAAAGAAAAAATAAAACTCTTTGAGAACTTATATCAGCTAAATAAAATAAATACTTAAACTTTGACTTTAAATCACATTTAGAAATGTCCTCTGGAATAATTTAGAAGAAACACTAAGTGTAATTTCAACTAATTAAAATGAGAACCTGGATTTTAGAAAGTTTTCTTCATGTATAGGTTTTTAAGTATTTCACAAAAGAGACAAAATAATTCTCCTATTTTGCTGACAGAAAACTGAGGCAGAGAGGAACTATCATTACCTAAACTCAGAAGAGAAGCCACTGGTAAGGCCAAAAAGAATAGGTATTTCAGTCCTAAGTCAATGTCCTATTCACAAAATGATATTACTCCATGTGTTCTCCCATTCTTTTATTTTCCTGTATTTAAACCTGCATCATATCACTGATCTAGTTCAGAACTCAGTCTTGCAAACCCTGGCTGCAGCCCAGCTCTTGATTTGGGTGGCAGAAATGAGCAGTGAGGACTGAAGAGAATAGACACTTTTCTAGTGTAGCTTTGCTTCTAGAGGTATTGGAGCGTTGAGCTACATTCTCAGTATTTGTAGGTATTTTTCTGCTCTAGTCTGAAGAATTATTTTTCTTGGTGAGTTCTGACTGTAGCCAGGTGGGTCTTCCTGTTTGTGTTTAGATAGTAACGAAGAACATGCATGGAAATTATACAGTAGATTGCTATGTTTATTACCTCTCTATGAAAACAGAAGACAAGGGTAGAAAGGTGCTTGCTGCCAATTCTGCCACAAAGATACGTTCTCTCCTCATTTCAATTGTAATGTATTTTTCCAAACTGGGAATATGCCTTAACTTCCACCCTCTCGTCTTCATGTGGTCGCAAGCCTCAGCCGAGCAAGCCACTCCCATTTGCAGTAGGTTGGGATGATCTTGATTTGGCCTTTTTCCTCTTGGCTTTTCTTCCTAGAGATACTGGAAGGTTCTGGGAGACCCTGGGAGGATCGACATTTGGTAGGCACTGCAGTTAAGCCTTCTGAGAAGGCAAGAGGCATCGGTAACCTCTAGATACTGTGCATGGCCACCCACAGGTATCCCCTTATACACCGCATTTCACTTTATGTACCAGCTGCTTCGTTGGAACCAACTGTGACCTGAGGAACTGTGTTACTTTTTCATATCAATAGTGCCTCCAAAAGGCGTAAGACCTTGTATGAGAGTAAGCATCTGGTGACAAAATGCATGCATCGCTTCTGAATTTTTGTATTTCTTGACTCATGGGGAGAACATTATCTGGTGATTCGAGTCCCAAACGTTTAGTCATTTTATTTTCAGTATCACTGTATCATCTTTTTAAGCCACCTTACAGAAAATCTGTACCATCTGTTACACTTGAAAGAGATACATATTAGTCATCTTCACACCTTCAAAATGAACTCCATAAGCAAAGCAAAAAAATAGTATAGAATATTAACAAGCTGAAGATGATTTTCTATTTTATTCCAAGAGCCATTCCCCTCTCCACACAGGTACTTTCCTCCCCATGCTTGGACCCAGGAGTGGGAACATTGTTGTAAGGCCCGTTTCCTCTGTCTTTAGGAATCTCATTTCTCTTCTGGTACATGAATACTGACAAAACTCATTTTCAAACTGGCCTGCCCTTGTTCAGTGAATAGCAGTAACATGAGGCTACTACGCATTTAGCCTGCAATCACTGCATATCATTCTTGCTTATAGAAAAGGTAATGCAGGTGAATGTGGGTTTGTTTGGTAAACTTGTAAACTAAAATGTAAAGCTTACACATCCACTGATGCTTAAGTTCAATCAGGCAATACCTTCTGAATCCAAAATCTGGGTAAAAAGTTTCTGTTAAAGTTACCAACTGAAGATTTTGGAGTTTATGTACATCCTTAGCTAAAGATAACATTTAGGGCCAAAGATCTCCTATGATATTGTTTTCTAGTTATATTATGGAGCCTCTTGTGAGGATAATGATATTAATGGACATTAATTGTACTAATGGCCTTTTTTCTGCTTCGTTAGTCATGCAAAAGAACTTTAAATAATTCCTCTTCTCACTGCAGCCTAGAGAATGACTCAATGCCAGCTCCCATGGATACGAGTCTAAGAAAGTCAAGGAAGAGAGAACTGCAGTAATCACATAAAATTGTCTCCTTCTACTCTAAGTTGTATTTTACAATCTGAAAAAAAAGCCCATCATTAGGGAGTGTGAAAAGTTACTCACATTCTCTACTCTCTCTATTCTCACAAATCTGCTGTGTTCCTCTGACTAATTCCAAGGTCAAACCCACATGATAGTCGACGATTTCAAATGGTCTGGATTGATTATTGATGGCAAGATCCTACCAAACACAATCAAACTTGGGCTAAACACGTATATCGAGCTGCAATGTATTTTGTGTTCAGTGCTTCCTCATCCCCATTGCCATGTGTGTTTAATGTGACTGGTTAAAATACAGCACAAGTCTATCTACAAAATCCTTAAGCACCCATTTGACATCAGCATATACCTAGATAAAGCTACACAGGTTTTAAAGTCCTGTCTGGATCCTGAAGTTATGCATATCTGCTTGAGGGACAGGAACTATTTCTTCTGATGAATAGGTATAATTATCCCTAACAGGCTCTGAATTTTATTTTTTGAATGTTGTACTATTAGAGGATGATAGGAAAGTGCATCAAACAAGCTGTGCTTTCAAATTATGAGCACACTTACAGGTCTGTGAACAAATTTGTGACAAAAAAGATATCCTTATGCCTCATTTCTCCTGTTTGCTCCCAAAAGACAGTCTCTTGTGCCCTTGTGTAGGTTCTGTCTGTATCAAGTAAATAATTCACCATGAGTTATTTCCTAATTGCAAAATGTTACAAAAAGGCAACTGCAAAAGAAAAAGAGTCTCTACCAGCATAGACTACATCGAATCAGAAGGAACTACCATATGCCAACAGCTCGCTACACAGCTTTCATAAAATCAATTTAAATTGATTGAAATAATACAAGCAAGTGATGTCCTGTGGAATCTGAGGTCCAAAGATTTAGGGCAGTATACTTTAGTTGTAATTTTCTCTTATCTCTGAAGGTTAAGAGATATTTCACCTGGCGATTATCTGAGATAACATGTGGGTTGGATGTGACTTTGGTAAAGTTGCATATCTGACAATAAGAAATTTACATCTCTGGTTAAATTAGGTTGTTGGCCTGTCATTCATCACATCGTCTCTACTCACTTCCAGTGAAAAGTTGCGTCAGTCCTTTGGGAAAGAATTTAAGTAAGAAAAAACACCTTTCATGTTAGATTTCTCCTAACAACATTTATTTGGCTGTACTGAAACCCTGAGAATAACACATTCATCTTAGGTGGTTTGGGGTTTTTTTTTTTTGATGTTCCCGTTATAATTGCGTACTGAATATGTTGTGACATACGGTGTTACTTACAAGTGAATTGTGAGAGGAGGAAAATGCCACACAGTAATTGATGAAGTTATTATGGCAAACTGTTGGGTCAAATATAATGCAAGCTGTATTGATCACCAATTAACAGAATTACAGCCTTTCTTACTTTATTATACAGCAGTGAATGTCAAAACATTGTCAAACAATTTAATTGTTTCAGCAACTGAAGTGGAAAACAATGTTTATAGTGTGTGAACTACCTAATGGTTACACTTTTTTCTCTTTTTTAAGCAGAATTAATTAATTTATTTATAGAAATGTGCTTCTTTGCAAGCAGTTACTATTTTGCACCCATTTGAGAGTCAGTATGTTATAAACAAAGCTAGTTATTCAGTAAAATAATATCAAGTGAATCTTGCCTCCCTCCTTCTTCTCCTGTCTTTCCTCTAAAGTGAAGATGATTTGGAAAGCAAATAGCAGATTTTTGCATATGGGAAAAATAGAAAAATCACTCTTTGAGTGTTCTAGCTATTTTTTAACCTACATAGAACCTTGATAGCGGTGAAATGCACTTAACATGGTGCTCCAACAAGTGTCCGTACCAATTTTCTGTGTACAGTATTCCTCTCTCCATAGATGGCAGGAAGACTCACACATTTACCTCTGTCCTCAAGCGCCTCCTGCAAGACGGCAGTGTTTGCTGAAACTGTATTTTCTTGCTGAACGTCTTTTTTTTCCGGAAGCATTAGCACTAGTTGTTAATTAAGGTCCTCTAATCAGAAGGGAGTAAAAGGGATGGGGGAGGAATGTGTCTCGCCAGCAGAACTAGTGGTTGTGGGCAGACAGTTAAATGGGAAATAACTTGTGGTTTTGTTTGGTAAGCTCAGACATCGCAGGTAATGCTCCATAACCTCCCTGAAACTCTTTCTCTGAGACCTTTTTTTTTGAGAATGCAGCCAGCACTGAAGCCTGCTAGGAAAACAAAGCATTCCTATGTGGATAGGCAGGAGTACGACTGCACTGGAGTAGATTTTCTCTCTTTTCATGACAAATGGACATTAGGAACTGCTTTGTGCCTTGGCATGTAGTGTTGTTTAGCTCTTTTAGCCTAAGAGGGAGAGAAAAAGTGAGGGAAGAAAGAACTTGATTTTTCCAAAGTCTTACCATCGTGTCTTCTTGTTTCAATTACTTAATCGACTTTAAAGGTAAAACTATGCGAGGACTTCTTTCTCTTTTGAGAATCTGATATTTTTCTGGAATTATTAAAGGTTATTTATTGCTAGTAAACCACCAACTCAATTAATTGTACAGGTCCAAGTTTACCGCACAGGGGAATCACACATGAACGTGAACACACGTTTTGTCTAAAGTGCTTTCAGTCTGAGCAGACTATGTTTTCTAGCAGTTCACTTGTCAGCCTTGCTATAGCGTGATGAAAGGAGCATTTCCACATATATTAAAAAAGCTTAATCTATTCATCAATCTCGTTTATTTATTTTGTAGAAATAAAGCAACACAAAGGCTTTTGCTTGTCCGTTTGTTTGTTTGCTTTTTCACCCAGGCTGTGCCGTGTTGGTTCTGTTGCTGAAGAGAGGACAGGCTGCTGTGGGTTGAGGACGTTTTGCTTTGAAGTGAGAGAGAGTCTTAAAGATTATTTGTTGTTGCTTGGCTACAGCCCTCTCTTGTCACCTCTCCAAGGGATAAGTTGTGATGTTAGGGAAGGCAAAAAGTGGATTTTTTTGAGAAAACAATTTACATTCAGAGTTTGAAGTGACGTTCTTAAGGGCTCCTTCTTCTGAGCATGGACGTCTTTAGACACATTGCATTGTCTTGTTTTTCTCTACTGCTGGATGGCAGACGGCTGTTCCAAGTACCTTCTTTTACATATGCACAACCTTCATTTCCCCTTCTAGTCTCCTGCCAACATTCAATGAATCCACATATTGTGGGCCAGAAAATCCTCCTATGTGACTGCTGAAACTGATACACATTTCATAAGCAGCTGTGACGTTTATAACCTTATTTCGATATGAAGCAGCCAAGAGGGACAGCCAGCCTCTGGAAAGATATATGAAAGAAGAAATAAATAAACAATTATAATCTGATACATTGGAAAAAATAGTCAGTGGCAGTTCTTTTCTAAATTAAAATTAAATTATTTTAATGTGGTTTGCAGGTTTTCTAGATGGGTGGTTACATTCAGAAATATGTCAGTGATACTCCCCTACAAATTACCTCTGCTCATTTTACTTGATCCAACTTTCTTTCGTGCTACTTTAATATCCTCTATAGCAGGAGTTCCTGTGTCTCCATCCAGTTAAGGAGCAGACAACCTGGACAAACCCAGCTCTCCCAACTTTCCTTGTGTGACAGATGCTTCAATCCCTTAGTCATGTTTATAGATCTTCCTTGGTCTCTCTCCAGTTATGTCCCCAGAACTGGCCCCAGAACGCCAGTCGAGTCTCACTGGTGCTGAGCAGAGGGCAGGAATCACCTCCTTTGACCTGCTGGCGACTCTCTTCATAATGCAGCCAATCTTAGAATGAAAATATCAATTTAGACATATCATAAGAAAATATTTTACTAAGATCAAAAGGAAAATATGCAAAATTACTGACTATTCATGCACACTTATTCTCTTACCCTACACTTTTCCTGTTCTCTTCCTTATGCCTTCTTTTTAAGGAGAAGGCAATATGATTCCATCTTGTTTTTAGCTGATTTGTTGGCACCGATAGATTTAAAGGACTTTATTGCCAGACAGAGGAATCCAAGTATCTGTCATCTCTTAAAAAGTCCTGCTTTTTGACTGACGCATGCCACAGAACAGAAAGCTTTTTTCTGCTTTGCCTCCAAAATAGAGACTCTCCCAGCCCATTTCATAATGCTTTGTGCTTCATCTTTAATTTTCGTGATGAAATCCCAAGGTGTTATTTTTTTTACCTGGTGGTGAGGCTACTTGAAGCTCTCCATTTAATTCAATGGTTCCTGATCACGGGCTGTCGTTGCCGTGGTGCCCAGCAAGGGATGCAGCTGAGGCCACAATGAGAGAAAATGGCAAATCAGATGGATGAGATTCCATTTCTGCCTCAGTCAGTAAAAAAGTCTGAGTTCACGGCACCAGAAGTTTGCCCCAAGTCTGTTACATTTTTCCCCATTCACCTCCCTAAATCTTAAATTCACTTAAAAGAGCTCCTGATGAATTGGGAATTTAACATGAGTCACATAAAGCTGCACATTTTTGGATGAAGATCACAATTCAACGTCAAGAGCTGACTCTGAAATGTGGACATGAACTGTGCCCACCTCCATATGTTCTCGCAATAAGTTCTGAATCCGAGAGATTAAGAGGTTTTTGTTTCTTTTTTCCTTTTTTTCCTGCCTTTTCTTTGAATGTAATGGGCAGTATTGATGGCTCCCCAACAGACAAATAGTGGGGGCAAATATAAATTGAATAGAACAGACTCAAGTATGTCTTCCAAGGTCTGGCAAGCAGAGAGATAATTAAATTGGGATTTAGGAGGTGGAAGAACTCCTAACAGCAAAAAAATTAAGGAAAAAGTCCTTAGAGAGTTCTGCCAAATGTTAGAATAATTATCCCTGGTTTTAAATAAAACTTTATTTACTTTTCTTCATTACCTATTGTTAGGGGTGAATTCAAGATGCTGCCAAAGCTTTGATTGATTAATTTGACTGATTGATTGATTGATTAAATTTATTTGCTTTATTACAGAAAATTGTATTTTAAACATTTTATCTGATGGAAACACAAACTATAGTAGTGAGACGCAGGGGAGTTAAACCTTCCCAAACCTTAGTTTTCCTTCACTATACTTTGTGAAATGTCAAAAATACACCTGGTTTAACATACATTGCATAACTGCGGTATTTTTGAAGTTTTGTTCCAATATATAAAGAAATTGGAATAACCATAGACCTCTTACAGCCCATTTGGTCCTTTTGCTTCTCCTCCTAGGAAAGTCCAGACCACTAAGTGACTGTGACCCGTGTGTTTGTCATCCTCCTCAGTACCCCCCAAAACAAACACCTGCACTCCAAATCCTGTAATTCTCAGGGAGCAGCATCTCCTAGTCAAAGGATGTTCAACTGCAGCCAAAATATTTCCATTTTCAAGTATCTAAGGATATTTTCTGTTAAAATTCTGAGATGTCTGTAGAAAGTAGGCCTTTTCTGTAAATAAAACAATAACAGAACTGAAAAAAATTTCTGTGGAACAATTCATATGGTTTTCTATTGAATAATTTTGGTGAAACACTTCCTTCAAACCTACCTACAGGAGAATTTAATATGTGAGCCTAACATTTTTCTTTATTAGATCTTCTCATAAACTAACTATTCCATTAAACCTTCATTTTGTTTGATTTTTTTAGTGTCGGGTCACTAATTTAATCTACAATTTTTAGAAGCAAAAATGAGAACTACTGAGAGTAATGTCAGGTGGCGGTACAGTAATATTAAGATTTCCCATATGAATTTCTAAGCCTTTCTGTAGTTAACGGTATGTTTTTTGAAACGTGGCAGGGAATTAATCTTGCAATCTGCTGAGTTTTGATTTCCCAGTGGAAATCGACCAGGAATGGTCAAGGCTGTGAACTATGGAAAATTGTCCTTTGCACAAGGGAATGCTCAGGGCTGGTTCTACAAAAAGGCAAAGGAAACATAAAATACAGACTCTGCAATACTGGGTATGAAGTTGCTATCCAAAATTTTCTATCCACCACTTAAGAGTCAGGTAAAGAAAAATCCTTTCCTATGTACAAACAGCTTAACTGAGAAGCTAAATGATGTTTATTCTCTCATAGCTGAGCATCAAGCACTGTCAATTAAGACAAATTCCAGCCAAATCTGGTTAAAGGGGATTTTTCTGAATGACTGTGATTGACTCTGCTGTCTATCACCACTAGGCAATATTCTTACAGGAGTGGGAAAGGGAAGAGAATCTGGTGAACTGATTACCAGAATTTTGTTGCTGCATAACAGGGAATTCTGCACATCTGCAGCAAAGAGCGGCTCCAAACTGCCACTGGCTTTCAACCACTCTTAGTTATTCCATTCTGCAATGCACAGGGGATCTGGAACTTGTGGTTCAGACCTTGATCAGGGCTCACACGTTGGGGTTCAGCTTTTTTGTGTATCCTGGGCAGGTACCATTGACACACAGCAGGAAAAAGAAAATCTTTGCTTTTACAAGATTAATACCTATTGTAGTTTAACCAAACAGGGGCTTGACTAAATAACTCTACTACTGACATAACACACAGATGTTATCTTGAGGTTACGTCAATTTAAAGACAATCTGTTTACTAAGTAGCGTAGCACGCTGTATCTTTAAAATCAGACAACGCCTATGTACATAAAGTGTGCCTTTAGTTATTATCGGCAAATAAACCTTTAGTAATGAGGTTTCGGATCTATTGGTTGAGTGTTGATAATAAATTCTCTGTGGAACTGACTTCAGCCCATTAAGCAAGCCTGCTTCTGCCGTCGTGGTTGTTAATTTGACGGGACTGTGTCACATTAAGTAGAACAAACATGTTTTCACCCACTCAGCCATCCAGAACGGACATGGCTGTTACTCTAACAACTGGATATTGATTGGAAGCATTCACCCTTTCTGACCTGGGGCTGGTACATGAAAACAGAGCCAGGACTGATTAAGAAATTGCATGTGTTTGTGCACATGTGTGTGGTGTTAACGGGCCACATAAATTTCAAGCCTTTTGAATTCACGTCATGTTAATGCTCCGAGCATGAGATCTGTCACTCATTTCCTGCAGGGGCTGTGAAGCCTCATTTATCTTGAATTATTTATTTGTCTGTATGCTTGTACCCATCTGGTCAGACCATGCTTTCAGGGTCCACTGCACCATATAAAAAATTTTGTTTATTAGCTGTAGCTCTAATAAAAATGTCTCAGGAAATGTGGAAGTTGAAGAAATGTTGGGATTTGTTTCTGGTTTTAATCTCATGTACAGCATAATTCAGTAGATAGTAGTGTGTTACTTTTACATGTCCTCGATACAGAAAATATCTTTAGCTGATCATTTCTGTAGACAACCAAGAAAAAAAGAAGCTGGGAGTATAAAAAGGAGAAAGGGGGGGTTTTATCTATTTATGAGAGCAGGCTACCTTACAATACAAGTGTTCAGTATACTGCACTTTCTTCCTCCAAGTTTTGCTCTATTTCTTACATTTCTTACACATTTTGATGTAGACATGGTCTAGTTTGTGGCACAGAGAGGAGGAACTGGGGCCAACTCCTCCCGTGTCCCATGCTGGTCAACTCCATGTCCCATGCTGGTCAACTGGGATGAACTGGGGAGCAGGTGGCCAAGGGGAATCATGAACTTACGGGTAATTCTCCCGGATTGGGTGAAGTCGTGAACTGTCTCTCACCTCCTGCAGACCTGTCCGAATGAAGTTCTGAGTTTACTGATGGCTTATTTTTCCTTTGATATTCTTCTCTCAATTTGTTTTTTCCTGCTGTCAGAATTAGGGCTCCAGCAGCTGTGTTATATCCCTCAGTAAAGAGTTACGCTGTGTTTTCTCAGCTTTACCATTTCCAAAAAGAGCACCAAGAACTGATAATAAATTTTTACTTGTGAAGGCAACTACCACATATTGTCTTATAACCAAAGGTCAAGCTGTGGAAAAGTGAGAAATGAGAGATCTGGGTTTTTTCTATAAAATGGAATATTCAACATATACAATATCTATTACATGTAAATCAATATGGCTTGTTTTCTCTCACTAGTATGAATATGTATTATAAAATGTAGACATTGCAATAAATACATTATAAAATATTTTAAATAATCGCTAAAAATCTGGATTTTAAAAATTTAAATACTTTCATTTCCAATATAAGAGACTTAAAAAAGCAATAGAGCAACAGGAAAATGAAACTTTTCATTTTAAAAGTTATTGGTTTAAAGATATAGCAAACAGATGGAAACTGAAATGTAATTGCACTCACACCTCTCTCCATCATGAAGAAGGAACAAGCAATGAAACAGTGAAGAAACAACAACAATGAAGTTTATCTGAAAACAAAACAGAAAGTTTTTGGACAGGATGCATTAGCATAAAATATAATACAAAATAAATACAAAATAAAAATTCAACAAAAAATAGGGGGGAAAGCTAAACTGAATAATAACTAAATAATAAATAAAAGATTATAACCAGTAAAAGGTAATGCTGATCAAAGAGGAAAAAAAATAGTGAAATGTTTTTATAGTGAAAGAACTTATTAAAAATGATCAGTTTAGTGGAAAGAACTTTTCCAAAGGATCTGTTTTGATATTGAAAATGCTTTAATTTTCCCACCTTTCTATACTCCCAAGAATTTGAAACAATCGGGGGAAATATTGTTTGAAAACCCTTGAGTGTGTGGGGTAATGAAACTTAATGTCCTTTTTTTTTACCTCATAACTTGCAAAGCAATCAATCTCAGAAATATATTTTGCTATTCTGTTTTGTGGAGATCATTGGAATTCAGCTGAGTGCATGTGGTGATGCAAAGTGATTTTGGCATCGCTGAGTTAGAAGGGGATTAAAGATTCATGGGAGCTCTGCAGAGGGATGTGGGACTGGAAGAACATCAGAATACACAATTAGTCACCGAGGAGAATTCTGCTACAATTTTAAAATAATCAATACATTGCTTTTTCATACTGTTCAGTTGTAAATGTATTACCTCAGAAAAGCAGACTCTTCATTACAGAACAGTAGTACTGCAGCATATTATATACATATAATTATGGATGTAACGAAAAACATCCATCACAATGTGACAAGCAATTAATGTTCAATTGTTGCTAGTCAATATTTCTGTTCTAATTTTGCTATAAAGTCGAATTCTGATTAATATTTCATTTGGAAATTTTACAGCAATGCTCACTTGTAACTCACTTGAAAATTAGCATTTTACTTTGTTAGTAAAGACATACAAAATTATTATTTTCATTTATACTGAAATTACTGTGTTTGAGCATTGTAAGGCAGATGAGAAGATCTCAGGTGAATAAAGACATCACCTTTGGAGAATTCTTAAAGAAGGAAGCTCTCCTCCTTTTGGCTTTGTCAGGGCAAAAGAGACAAAGACCCTTTCTATGGCCCAACAGGATTCCCATCTGTAGGGAGAGATTCTGTCCCTCCCATGGAGGTGGCCTTGGCTTGTGCTGCCTGATGAGAACAATCCCTGCCCAACGCTGGGCTCCTCTCCCACCCAAACATGCTGAGAATGCTGGTGGGCACTCAACTCACTGTGTCACGGAGAGTCCTGGCAATTGAACCCTGCAAACGGTTTTCATAGAATAGAATCACAGAATAGTTTGGGTTGGAAGGGACCTTCACAGCTCATCCAGTCCAACCCCTGCCACAAGCAGCGACATCTTCACCAGCCCAGATTGCTCAGAGCCCTGTCCAGCCTGGTCTTGAATGTCTCCAGGGATGGAGCATCTACCACCTCTCAACAATCTGGGCCAGTGTTTTACCACCCTTATCATTAAAAATTTTATGCTGTTGATCCTCTGCCCTGACACAGTTTAAACTACTCGTCCATAAGGAGCCTGTCAGCAGCAAAACAAAGTGTGATCCAGCTGACTGCCACAGGGAGGGGATCTGTGGTGACCTGGATCTTAGGCTTCCACTGCCTATGGCTGGAGTAAGGACATGGTTTGCCCAAGCTCAGAGAACAGCCAGCTAACTTTCATGGTCATATCCCTGATTCCTGAAGATTACTTTTACTGCCAAATCTCTTTCTGCTTGCCCACCAGGACCCCCATCTCTCGTTGTGCGAAGGTCCTTTCTAGCCAGCTGGTGCTCAGCCTGGGTTGCATGGCGTTGTTCCACCTCAGGTGTGTAACTTCACATTGGCATCAGATTCCTGTGTCCTTCTCAGAAGTGGCCCAGTCTCCCCAGGTATCTATACAAAGACTGATCCTGTGGCTTTTATTCATCCGTTCATTACAACTGTTCCAAGCTATTGATGTTTTCATTATCAGAAGTGTCAAAGTGTGTGAAACTAATATGTCCACCTTCAAGGAAAATAAATTATAGCTGAGGAAGGTACTTGAAACAGGCCCTGATTTCAACTGCTCTGTATCAGTTTGATTAAATGAACAGTGGATGGGGCCACCAATAACATTAGGTGGGTTTGATTAAATCGGAATGCTTCAAACAATTATGGAATACCTTGTGAGTAATAAAATGTTCCTGTTTTTGTCCTGTGCTTAGCTTGGTTTCATCTGTGTAAAGGGAAAATATTCTTTCTGTGTCAGTGAGCAAAGCGAGTCTGCAAATTCACTGGATCCATTTGTGTGACAGGGAAAAACAATCAGAACTCTGATGAGATGGGTATTTTGAAGTTAGGATATGTGGCAACGCTTTGTATCTTCACCTACTTCTACAGAAGAGCAAGACTGGCAAATTAAATAATTCTTTACTCACTGTTTTTTTTGCATAAAAAGGATATAAATTCGATCTCTAGCAGAAAAGAATCAGAATCTGATCTTTATCTTTCAGATGTGCTCCTTAATTCTGTTGTGCTTTCTTTATAACTGGAAGTACACAGCCTTGTATCTCTCAGCATTCTTCCTGTCATTTTTAGACTAAATGCACAAGGTTTTTTTTTAATGTATGCCATAGGCAGCAATAGTTATGTGACTAGAATGAGAACAAATCTACCATACTAACATCATTTTGATCATGCTCAGAAATCCCAGTAGTCATTTTGATCTTCTGTACCCTTTCCTTGGAATGAATGGGAATAAAGATGTTTATCTCATCGACCTAAATATAGTTCCAATGTGATTTATCCTGCAAAGGAGATTAAAGCATCTTAATGGTATGATGCTGCTTTTCCTTCAGTGGAGAGAAGTAGTTGCTAAAATAGAAGTTTAAATTCTCATCATTCAGTATCTAATAACAGTCAGCAATTTAAATAGGAGTGTTCAAGTATGTTCCAGGTAGCGGTTGTGCCCCCTGCCAGACCTCACTGCACTTGGTTTAGGGTTTCAGTATTTTCTTTAAAATCCCAGTAGCTAGATGAAATACAGGATTTTATTTTGAAGCTTACAGTATAATCCAGTGTATTTATTGAAGCTGAATTTGTTTCAGTCAATGCTCATTGGTTTTGGGTGTCCATTGAAGTCGTTGGGTTTTCTGCCCTAACTATGGAAAGATTTGGGCACATCAGAAAATTAACTTTTTGATACCTGGAAACTGAAATCTGTGCCATTGCAAGTACATATATATTTTCCCTCTTTCTATGTGGCAACATCATGATTGTTAGTGGTTTCTTACAGCAGTTGGGTCACTGAAATCGTATTCCATTAAAAGTTCTATTGAAAAAAATATATATCTCTAGAAGGTACCACAAAGTAAGTAACTGATTTTTCCGTCGTATACCACATCTTTTTAAAGTTATAATCAACAGAGAGTTCTGCCTTTTTAGCTAGCTAGTTATGTTGTTGTTGCTGTGAGAGAGATAATGTGTGATCTTATGCCCTGTAAAGAAACTACTAACTGATTTTTCAAGTCTCTGACTCTTTAGGAGACACAAGTCATGTATCCTCTTGGGTGTCTGAACAGGATCCTTACCTTCAGATATTGATTAATTCCTGCTGCTTGCTCAGTCTTTTGGGCTGCTACAAGTTCAGAATCTGATGGTACACATCATGCCATCCATGTTGAACTCAATGTGGAGTGAATTAAAATTATTAGCAAGTCTCCCCTCCAAAGACTATTAGCTAAGCAATAAATCAACAAAGGATCCCACAGCATGATGAGGCCGTTGTAGCCCGGGGTTATTACAACACATGGGGCACCTTCAGAGGGCTCTAATCCCTCTCAGGAAAAATAATTTATTACAACAACATCCTCTGAACTTCCCTCACTGATACAAAAGTTATTGAGCTGGAACATTTGGCAAAGCAATATTAGCATTGCTGAACAGATTGCATATAGTGACTTTACCTTTATGAATTTACATCAATACTTTCAGTAATGAACACAACTATGTGATTTTAAACCAGAGATGCTGTGAAAGCAAAAGTCTTGTATTTGTTGCAATCTGACAATAAAAAAATATTTCCTTTTGAATTTAATGATAAAAGATGAGAAGAGTATACCTGAACTAAGTACTAAATTCTTTATTCAGCTTTTAGTAGTGCCCCAGTAATCCCACTGTGTGTTTGAAATCATGCAAAATATTCTTCTGCAGCCAGGGTGCTTCCAAGCTTGGGCAGAAGATGTGAAAAGGGGATTCTGAGTGTACCTTCGACACATGTATATTTCTCTAGAAAGAGGTGGAAAGCATTAAGCTATTTTTAAAAGACTTCAGTGTCATCCAGTGCTGAGAATTTGCGTTGTATGAAGCCACTGTCAGTGGCTGTATACTGGTTTCTTGATGGACACCAGTAGAGGCATGATGTGCCTTGACTGGGGATACGGGAAGAGATGGATCTGTCAGGCAAAGAGTATATGCGCATAACGAAGTGTAAAAGTGGCTTGGAGTGAGATCTGCCCCGTATTATTTCCATACGCTACCTCTCCTGAATGAAAAAGCAGAATGTCTGCTAGGTCCTTGGAAAAACCTGAGGAAGAATATTGGCTCAGAAATCTTTGCCACCTTTTTCAGTATTAGATGAAAAATTTAACCACACTTCTCGAGCCTAGACTGAGCAAAGCTCGGATGGGACGAGTTATTTGCATGGAACAACATAAATGTGGACAACTGGGAAATTACTTCTGTAATCTAAATATACAGTTGTTGAATGTACTGGGCTTTGTGGTTGTTTTTTCTCTTTTGTTTTGGTTTTTCTTTGGTTGGTTGGTTTGGTTTGGTTTGGTTTGGTTTGGTTTGGTTTGGTTTGGTTTGGTTTGGTTTGGTTTGGTTTGGTTTGGGTTGGGTTGCGTTGGGTTGGTTTGGTTTGCGTTGCGTTGGGTTGGTTTTGGTTTTGGTTTTTTGAGAAGCATCTTTACCCTAAAAGTTGTACAGAAAATGAGAAGGAAAACTTTTTATCTCCTATATAACTTATGATCACAACTGAATGGATGTGCCTGAAGATTTTTGTCTTTTTTTTCCCCAACTGTTCCAGTTCTCCCCAATCTTTTGAGCAAAGGGAAATGCCAGAAGTCCCTTCTGAAAGTAGTGCAGAGTCATATATTCTTCTTTTGCCTGTTACGTGACCAAATACAGACAGACACCAACATGCAATGCACATACACCGAGGCACACAACAGCAAAGCAGGCATTGATTTCATGAATATATACATAAAAGCTTTCTCATCTGACGACGCTATAAGCACCTGTCCTACTCAAGGATGTGGCATTTCAGTACCCTGAAGGCCTGATGGGTTGTGTGTTAGGTTGGACCTGAAGAGCTTCTTGGGAAGAGGGAATTGGAGACCAGGAATTGAATTACACTGGTGAGTCAGATCCAGCCCACATCCAGAGCCTGGACATCCATATGTTGACAAATTTACTCATAAATGTTGCACTACTCGTTTAAATAGAGTTATTCAATAATATATCTGAGCAGTCATGTTATTTTTGTTCTTGATTTCTACGGTGGTCAAGATCTGACAGTTTTATTTTCTTAGGTAAACATTTCAATAACCGACGTCTCCTGTAACTCCTAATTCTGTCTACAAAATCATGTATATTTTAAATTCGCAAGAAATTCATTTTTGGAGCTTCTGGATTAATAGACCATTGGAATTTTTGGCCCCTAGTCTGTTAAATAGACCTGGTTGGGCAAAAGCAGAGAAGCAATCATGCATGGATACACAATCAGATTTTTAAAGTATTGGCCAGGATATGCTTAACAGAAACACCATAAAGCTATAAAACAGTTACAGCTATTCCTGGTAGTGACAGTAAAACTTCAAAAGCCTCTAGTCTACCCTTGTCCTATAATTTAATCTTCTGTTTTTCCTTTGTGTGTGTTTCTCAGACAAAATTCTAATAGCAAAATCATTCCAGACATGTGTCTCCTATTTCATGTTGAACTCCAGAAACTTATAACACCCCATTAGAATGATTTCCCCTCTCCCTAAGATACCTTGCCACAAATCATAAAGCAGCTTTAAGCATTACTTGCTTGTACCTGAAAATACTGTAGTCCTGAAAAAAGAGTCACTCTCTCTTTCAAAAAAGAGGTTTAGTTCTGCACTGTGGCCCAGAGACATTGCAAGATTCTGCTCCGAGTTATCGTAGATGTATTTGGTAGCCTGAGGTTGTGTTAGCTGAGTTTGATTGAAACATCAGTTGGGTTTAATCCTGCTGTTTGGGAGAAAGGAATATAAATCCCAAACAGAATGGTAGCCCTGAATGAGATGATCAATAAATAAGCTCTCCCAGAAATTTGAGGTATTACATTTCACATGAACTATGAACTTATTTAATAGAAACTGTGCGAAAATGACTGTGATCCATATCAGGCGGGAATGATTAATATTTTTATGACATTTTATTAGAGTAAGTTTAAGTTCATTTTTCAAAACCATGATCACACTCGCTATTTTTATATGGCTGCTTGAAAGTATTTCCTCAAAATTAATCCCATGAATTTTCTTTTGTGTGAATGGAATCGAGCCTTCTAGTTAAAAAATGATGAACAGTAATTAGGACATAAATTATTTAAAGGTCTTGTAGTTTAAGCAGACATAAAAACTGGCAGGCCATTAAATTCGTGGGAAACTCGAGGGGATACTGGTGGAAACAGGTGGAAGCAAGGATTTTATGAGACCCGAGGACAAGCTTGAGGGCTCAGGAGATGGTGGCGTGTGGATGAAAACTGGCATTTTTCAGTCTAATGCTGGCTTAACAAGATGTATAGGAAACCTCATTGCACCGGTGTGTGTGTCCCTTGTGGGGCAGAGCGAGGCTCTTAGAGCTCCAGATGGGAACAGCCAACCCTTCTGGGAAAGCTTCCTCGTACTTCCATCCCTTTGTATGCATAAATATCCGTGATGTGCACAGACTTTGGAGACCAGTTTTGCAGCTACTGTGAACCCAAGCAGAGCGAAGAATGTTCAGACAAATCAGCAAACCTCGACAGCAACCGGGAATTTAGAAGCATAAGTGCTATGGGCTCTAATACATTGTACCCACCCTGTGACTGTGCAGTGTGTACAAATCTACAAAGTGTCTACAAATCTACAAGTCTCTATTCTCCTTACAGACGTTTCACATTTGTAGTAAGTAGCGTGAACTCCTAGGTGGAGTCAAACAAGCTGGTTCAATACATATATATGCAATCAGTATTTTCCCTGTACACTGAGAAAAACATTTCCTTTCATTACCTTATGCTCCCCACCTTTAATTATTTGAGCAAGACACAGAACTGACTACAAGACCACCATGAGGCTATACAATGATTTTCTCAGGTTGCTGCATCTGTCTTGTTATTTTAATACAGCTCAAGAGATTATCAGTTGGTTTGTTTTATTTGTTCTGTTTGCTTTTATTCTCAGAGCTTGGGACTGCCAAACAATGAGACAGTCATCTAATATACCATAGCATAGATCAGATGGCTACCTCATGGGACAGCGTTTTTGAAAGTGTTATCAAAACTCTATTGGAAATGTAAGTCATGCCATGGGTGTGTTAGTGCCTTCGTGTGGCACTCGGATTTTCTCATTGTCCCTGAGAGTGGAAATTGCAGCTCCATAATACAGGTTTTTAATGGCTTCTCAGCAGACCAGTCCTATGAACACATAGACCAAAGATGGTCGTTCTTATCGGAGAAGGTGGAACGCTTTGAACGCCGCACAGAAGACAGAAAATCCAGCCTGTGGAAAAAATAATATTTCAGTAGTTATTTCTATTCCATTTAGGGGAAAACTGTCTAAATTTTTCAATTTCTAACATGAAAATTCTAGGAAAGAAAATAAGTTTTGAAACGATCTCTTTTGCTTTGATTTTGTGTGTGAGAAAAGCTACAAACTTTCAGTTCAGAAGTACCAAAACAGGGTGCTTTATTCTTGACACTTCTTAATTTTTCAACTAAACCGTATTTCAATGAAATCACAGTCCTTCAGCTTTTGGCGGAGAAATGCATTGTTGTGCAAAATATTTCAGTTAAGTATTTTCTAAACAACAGTTTCATTTTGAGTTAGTTTAGTTCTCCGTGCCAAAAATTCCCTTCTCTTTAATGTCAGGACTCTGCTATTGCAAACAAGCTGAAAAACCTTTGGCTCTGATTCCATGAAGGGCTCCGTGGAAGCTGCTTTCCATGGACAGCATTAATTTCTCTGTACTGTTTCTACTGTGTATATAAAACTGTAGTCCTGAAGCATCTGTGTATAACTCTTTGCAAATAGTGAACTTTTCCTTTGTAAAAATATTTTACCAGTCCTAGCATTTCTACAGATTAGAATATATCAGACATTCACACTGGAGGCAGGCTTGATAATACATTGCAGGCTTTAGACTCAGCTCTGTGAAGAACTAAACTGAATGGAGTTCAGTTCTGTTCTCAGGGTAACTAAGAAGAGGTTGAACCAATATTTCTTTCTTGGGAAACTGGAAAAGGCAGCACTGAGGTAACCATCTTTAATTGAACTGCTCAGGATTTTAGCAAAGGTGTAACCACGCTTAGCAGTTTTGCTCAAGAACTGACCTCCTAATTCAGACAAGTCAGTGGGAATCACGCATTTAAATTTAAAAAGCCCATATCAAGTCTTCATACATGTGGAAGAAAGCTGGACAGCATAGTGTGATGCCATTGTTATGATCTGGAAAGTTAAAAGTCAAAAACCACCACACAGATGATTAAGCTATATTCTGATTCATGAAAATGTTTTTTTCTTAACCCTCAAGTTTTAAGGCCTGGCTAATGCTTTGTGAATGTCAAAAAATAGATATTAAATTCTAGGTACTCAAATCCCATATGCTCAAACATTGCACTAAAATATAGTGATCCTTAAAATCCCTCATTTAGTGGAACTGCCCTGGTTCGCTGCCAGGCGACCTCTGCACCTTCGGGGCCAGAGGTGGATTTGGCCCACGTGGAAACTCTGCTGTGTCACGCAGAATAAGATTATGCTATAGATGTCATTATGGTAAAGTATGTCACAGCCCAAACATTTTTACAATAGCTTTCTTCCTGCTTCAAACAACTGAAATAAAGTTAAAATCAATGGGGGTGCATAGAAGGGCAGATTTTGGCCCTGTGTTATCGAGTGTGCACATTTTGTACAATTTTTGGATGTAAAATAATACGTAAGCTATTAGGGCACTATTTCCTTTTTATAATCCACATCAGATTTCTGTACTGCAGGAAAATACTTAAAAACTCCAGAATCCCCTAAAGAATTGATTATTTTTAGGTCGTTGGAGCGTTTGTGCCCTTTAAATCCAGCCATATTTCTTGAACTAAACCTGGTTGTGTGTAACCATTAGTAATAATAAACTATTTTGCCTGCCCAAGAAAAGCTTTTAGCTGGTATTAGAGCTTTACACAGAATGCACAGTGCATAGCTGAGAAAAAGTAGTTTTGCACTAATGAAAGCAATCCTATATTTGTCAGGAATGCTAAAAAGTAAAATCAGCAGGCTTACCAATATTTTCTTACGTGCTGAAGAATAAAAATGCAGCTAAATACAGAGAACAGTAATATATATTATTGCTGGGGAAAGAATTTCCTTTCTACCTCTTTAGACATTGTCCTAAATCTTCAGATCCTCTTTTCAGAGTTGCACAGAGTATTTGACTATTTCCTTTTTATTTCACTGGGAAATGAATGTAAAAATCCCATAGGCCTAGATTTTCAAAGCACCTTGAGGGACTGCTGATTTTATTCAGGTGTCTTTTTCACATTTAGGGATGCAAATATTTGAAGTGAGTGTGCCAGCAGTGGTGGCCACAAATACTGAAATTGTGAAAGTATTTTTCTCTCTGTGAGAGAGAAAGACACCATAGAAGTGATGACTAAAAAGACTCAGATATAAATGAAACAGGTGGTCAGTTGTGTTCGACCTGTGAAATTCTTTGCTTTAGGACATGCTGGATAACAAACTATATTGTGTCAAGAGGGGACTAATAAGTATTTGGAAGAGAGACTTATTGAGGAACTTAGCAGACAAATCCCAGCAGGCTTTGGGAATTTTCCAAGCTGAAAATTGTTGTTGGCTGGCAGGTTATCAAGAGGGGACATGTTACATATTCCTGCCTTGTTTGTGCTCTCCCATAGGTGCTCACTTTGGTTTATTGTTGGAATCAAAGCACTAAGCTGTTCACTGAACAATTATGGCTATTCTGATGTTCTTCTGTCATCTTTCCTTGTATGTGGAAATACCTCAGCAGTAGAGATGGTTTAAAGATTGTGCCCAAACCAACTCTTATTCCCTAATGACTACACAACTGTTCTGAGCGAACTGGAAACAAATTCCCCCATATGGCGAGAAAACACAGATTTTCTGCTTTAGGTTTGAATGACCTCACAAGATCACACAGGAAGCCTATGTCCTAACACAGGGCTCAGTTTAAATCTTGCAAATCTCAGAATAATTCTTTAGTCATCGCCTGGCAGATCCTGTTAGTGAAGATCCTGTGGAATCAATGACAAAATTTTGATACCTGATAATTTTGTAGTCTGCGAGTTACCAGCAGTAAGGATAAAACATTCTGGCATCCACCCACACGTTCACTGAAATACGTGTGTGTCGAATGATTCATCTTGATCCTCGCAGAATTTTTGATATTATTGAAAGTTAGAAGACGCATTTGGTTATTTGGGGAGTAAAAACTTTTTTCAAGACCAGAAAACATGCGGGGAAAAAAAGAGAACAGATAATGTTGTGCCTGTCAGTCTGAAACAGTAGTTATGGAAAACTGCCTGGTATTGCCATACTTGGCCTGAACCTGAAAGGCGAATAGAGATTTATACGTGAGCTTCCAAGCAGCAACAGGGCCAGTTAACAGCATTTAAATAATCACTTGGTCAGTCACATTTGGAACAATGCTTATTCAGACTAATGATTGATTCTTAACAATTCTGCCTCAGGAATTCACTGTAAAAGAAAACCAAAGACTATTATCTCTGTAACAGAATCCCACTTACTAAGAAAATAATAATAATAGCATCATGTTGTAGATGTGATGTTGAGAGAGCTGTGTTAAGAATATTTCCCATAGATAGTTTTTGGTCCTTTAAAAATAATCCTACATGTCGCAAGGACTAGAGATAAACTGGTGAATCCCCATGTGTGCTCTGCTGCTATTCAAACCACGTTGCATATACACTGCCAGAAAGTGATCCAGCTTCATCTTAAAGGCATTAAACATTCTTCTCCACAACATCCATACAGATTTCTACAGTTGTACAATATATCCATAAACATCAATAAGTGATGGACAGAGGGTCTGATTTGCCATCATTTTTAACAGAAATATTTAATCGTATTCTCCTCACAGTCATTAATTCTTATTGTTTGCTGTGGCTCATTTTAAAGTCTCAGTATAGTTATAATATAAAGTTATAATTTCAGATAGTGATAATCGAAGGGTCTTTGAAAATTCTGTGGAGATTCTCAGATGTATCTGTGCAAGAGTCTGTCTGATAGGTGATTTTTTCCATTCTTCTAAGAATTAATTTTGCTTTAATTGTAAACCAATTGCTGTCAACATACGGAATCAACAGGCAATTTAACAAAAAATATTTTAAAGTTTCTGACATGCCTTCTGTTGTTTTTTATCTCTTGCTCACTATCTTCTTGTTTAATCATAACCTTAGTTTTTGTTCTGTTAAATTGTGACTATCTTTCCAAGAGCTAGAACAAAGTCCATTATACTGATTATATCTGACAAATCAGTAACATGTCCTCCTTCTTTAGGGTTCTCAGTGTTGGAGTTCATATCAGAGGACCTCAAAACCTTCTTTTCTAGACTCTACTCAGTGTTTGGATCCATCATATATTCTAAAGTTCTCAAAATCATCCTTGAACGTCACATTGTGATAATAAATATTTTATTCTTTTTTTCATCAATGTCCTTATACACAATTTCTTTCACAATCTGCCTCATGGTAAAGAAAGAACAGAAGTAAACTCCCAGTGGTTCATTTTTTGATGTGTTTTGAGAGTAAAGCTGGTTTTCCACCTTTTCAACCAGTACCGACATTACTCAGTGCTTTAGAAGGTGGGTTTTTTATGGACAATTCCCTGGTGACACAAACCAGAGCAGCAATGGCAGCAGCAGAAGCAGCTGAGGTGGCAGCCCAGTTTTTAGTGGATGAAACAGCAGAACTTGCCGAACCTGTGTGAATGTGACCCAGAGGAGAACTTGTTGCCAACTTTCTCTCTTTTATAACTTTTCCTCTTTCTTTTTCATTATATTTGACATTTTCCTGAGACTAAGTTTTGTTAACTGTAAGTAGCTTATGGCAATGAACAGGAGAAATAGGGTCTGCTCTGAGATGGAAAGTAGATAAATAAAATATGCCAAAAAAAACCTTTTCAAAAGTTGGGAAAAACATTTATGAAGTGCTTATGACCCCTCCTTGTCTTTAGATGTTTGTAGAAGCTGAGGTCTCCATTACTTACGCAGTTTCTTATACTCAGAATCAATGTCATTAATTTCTGTCCCTAATTAGAGCAGTAGATTCACATGGAATGAACAAATGCAGTCGATAGTGTTGCAATTGTCTGTGTAAGATCTGAATAGCTTTTAAAATTATTTTAACAATTTTCCTTTTAAAAACACATTCAAAATTGCTACAGAGGTTCTACTAGACCTTGAGAGGTCTAAGATGCAGATTTCAGAGATGGATTCAAACATCAGCTGTAAAGACATGAGGTACGTTTAGTTAATTTGGCTGAGGAGCTGATGTCTTTGGGATTAAAGGGCAATCGCTGGATCATCAGGGGAGATCCACCAGATTACTTCAATTTTCAGTACTTTTAAATTTGTGATAAATCCTGATGGTAGAGAGTAGTGGTAATATCACTTCAGTTTTTTTTGTGTTGAATTGTTTCGATATGATTGGTAAGAAAGAAGACACCAGGCTTCTGTACCAAGCCCATCTTTCTACTCTTTCTTGTCTATCTGACCCAATGCGCAGAAAGATTCTGTGAAAAATCACTGTTGCAGGTTGTAATTGATGTGAAATAACAGAAGAACCAGCCCTGTTTGCCTCTATTGTGCAGAGAACAGCAACAAGGCTGCCTAACGGGCTTTGCTGCTCTACGTGTCGCGAGCCACACAAAAACTCAGTAGTTGCATTAGCGAAACAGGAAAAGTGACAAGAAGCATAGATCCGCTCCCTGCTCCTTTCCCTCTCCTTGTTACCCCCACGTGTGTAAGCAAATATCTTTTAATGAAGCATTTGGTATTTTATCCATCTTTTCGTGTGCCAGGCATTGCTTTGAATCAACCTCAATGAGAACTTTTGAGAGAGGGTTTTGTTTCATGGTTAAAGATGAGCTGCTTCAAAAGCAAAAAGAGCTCTGTTCTCAGATGGAGAGGCTAAGCAAAGGGCACACTCCTAAGCCTGAAATGCTTTTTTTGCTTGAATAACTGGGATATTTTCTTCAGGCATTGGTATTTAGATTGTGACCAAAGACTGAGACACAGGCTTGATTAATGGAAGTTGTTGCTTTCATATTTGGAAAAAAAACCCAACAAAAACAGAATTTCAAAATCAGATTCATTCTGCTGTTTCTGTGCGACTGCATGAGTTGGTTTAATGCATACAGAGACCTTCTTAGCATATCTATCCAGTGCTTTCAGGACTATTTTACAAGGAAGATAATCAGTTATTTTTACTATGATTATTTACAAAGTATATGCAATACTGTTTGCATTGTACAAGAAAGTAATGCAACTTCTGTCCTAAGGTTTTAAAATCATTTGTGCCCACTGAGCTAGTTACAAGCAGATATGTTTCACTGTTACAGTTGTCTAGCTTGGGAAGTCTAGACATGATCTTTTCTGTGCTAATGTTTTCACACCTGATCTAATTTAAGACGTACTGAACAAAGAAGTTTGTCTAAAATGTGTTATGTTATCTATGTGCATCTATGCGTGCTTCTTTAAGAAGATGCTCCGTACCATGTGCTGCAGGAATTTCCATGGTAACTACCCGTTTGCACAATGAGGAGGTAAGAAAAGCTGCTGAAGTTGTTGGCGACACAAGTTCCAGCTGCCCTTGGTTTGTGTAGCTCAGTCACGCACTGTGATAAAAGCATCGGCGTTGTCTTAGGATAGAACGCTTCTCTTTTATACGTTAAATCCAAAAGAGGTGGTTTTTATTGGAAAATTGGTGGGAGTTCTTGCATATTTGTGATTTATGGCACAGAGGAATATACTTGCTTGCACTCGGGAACGAGAAGGAATGAGCTTTTTTGCTCATTTATCTCAATGATAAACTATTAGGCATTCTGTATTCTTCTGTAATATTTGCACAGAAATGAATATAATTCTCAAAGAAAGGAACCCGCAGACTGATATTCCTTGGAGAAAATATATAAGCAGTGTTTAAAGCTTTTTCAGAAATATGAATGCAGAAAATTCAGTAAAATTGAATTTTCTCACATACAATTACTGTGCTTGCTCATGCCTTTTTCTTTGAAATGCTATATTTTGAGAGCTGTAGAACCTGAAATGCAGATGTTGTTTTTAAGGAGATAGTAACTGTATTCAAAAATGTATATGTATATAATTGTAGTATCTTCCTCTAGAGTTCCTATGGGTGAGTGCTGTCAAGACAGACAGCAGCGGGATGTAGCATGTAATCTCATCCACTGGAAATTGCTCTGATCCTTCAAGGAACATTTATTACTTATTCATTGCGTGTCTGCAAAGCCAAGAAGCTCAGCGGTTTATTGAAGTGCCCAGTAAAATTTTGTTTCCTGCAATTCACTGCTTAAAGGAGAAAAATAGCATTTTTATAAGTGGAAAAACAAGCCTGTGCCCTTGAAGGGAACCTCTAAAGGAGACAGACAAATATTTTTCACCATCAAATTATTTAGAGCTCAATGTGGTGACTTAGTTTTAAATCCTGTGAGTTGCTGAATGTCTTCAGTGCCCACAGCCTGATATTACACAAGTTCCCTTTGCAGAAATGAGAGCGAAGAATTGTTAAATGTAATTTCCAGCAGTGGAGCCACAATTTCCAGACTCTGATGAGTCAGTGCTCTGTTGGAATCAAGAATTAAATTGTGCTGAAATTAATCAAAATCCAGTCCAATCAATCCAAGTCTATATGAATATGTCTAATTTTTATTCTTCACCAAAAAATGTAGTGTAGTTCAATAGTACATTACAGCTGGACACCAGTTTCTGTTCCCAGCTCTGCCACTGGGTAAACGTGTCCTGGTACTTTCAGTTTGCTGTGCATGGATCTCCGTACCTGTAGGACAGCATAATGCTTTCTTTTCTCTGTGAAGATTTATTTGAGGTCTCACAGGTAGCATAGAAACAATCAGTAGCTTTGCTCTCATCATCATGAACAAAATATTGCGTCAGTTGTATTGTAGCCGCATCTTTCTCTGCTCTTCCCCACCATTGTAACCCAGACAAGTGAGTTGGCCATTCTGGATGATCACAGCAGTGAGGTCACTCCACCAGTACCTTTGCTGGTCTCTCAGCCTGACACGTTCCACATCCTATCTCAAAAAACCCCATTCCAAATAACCAACCATTTCACATCACAGAGCAACGCGCAGAATGGAACAGATCCCAAGGAACACTTTCCAAAAGCAATATAAAAAATAAGGACTACTTACACAGTTCTCAGATATTTCTTTGAGGAAAAACATTGTGATAAATGCTGCATTCACAGTGATTTGTGCTTGTATTGGTGTTTTGTATCAGATTTATCACAATTTCATATTTGCAACTTGAAAGAAATTATAGTAATTAAATTGCCTGGGTTCCAGAGTCACCACACCTGAACCTGAACCTACAACAATTGTCTCCATGTAAACTCCCAACTGGCAGACGGCAGACAAAAGGACAAATAAGAAAATATTAGATCTCCCCTACTTTGAAGAGAGAATTCTGACTTTAAAAATGAAATAGCTCTTGCTTCTAGTCTTTCTCCTTGTCAACATCACAGGCTGCCAGCTGCCAGATTTAAAAGGCCCACAAGGCTACATTATTTTCCAGTCCTGAGACAGGGGCTGATGTCACTCCTTACATAAAACCACAATTAACTGCATTTTTTCTTGAGTTAGTTCCAGTGATTAAATTAGTTGCATTGACAGTGCCTGCTGTACACAATAGCTGGCTCTACTCAAGTCTCTCAAGTACTTACCAACATATATTTCTTTTTCCAAACTTGCACTGAATTCTATTTAGAGAAAAATAGATTACTATTAATCTACTAATATTTATCTTCTCCTCCCACTCAAGCAGCCTCTCATGTCACTGTTGAAAATTGCCAGATATGACACTGAATTGTCAGGGGTCGTGACATTAGGCAAAGTTTTTGAGCATCAAATTACACATGCTATGTGCTAATGATTTAAGGAGGAAAAGGAGGGTGGATGTGGCTGATGTTTCCTACAGTATTGATCATTCCCTGAGTGCTGCAGGGACCTCTTGGCAGGTTTAGAATGATAAAAGAATGTTTCTCTGGATATCAGTATAAAATACTGTAAAAAGTTATGCAAAAAAAAATGCTGTTTCAGTAGCAAATAAGTTAGGACTTCAAATATTTGAAAAAGTAAAATATAAAATAGCTTTTGAGATTTTAGTAATGTCCTTGTGTACATTGTGTGTGCAAAATGAGTGCAAAATGTGTCAACTGATGCTTGAAAAATGGTATCTTACATGTATGGAAAGATACACATATTGAAATTTCAGAAGCATCTCTAAGTCATGCACTTCCCAAATGTCAAGTTCTGAATAGAAATGTTATTTTTAAGAATAATTTTGTATGTATTTAATCAGTATCAGGTATCTTTAAAAGGAAAAAGTAAAGTTAAATTATATTGTGTAGTATTTCAGCAGACCTCTCCTTGTATGTTTTCAATGGTATGTGAATCCTTCAACAACAGGTAGCTGCCACTGAACATTCTACGATAGCATATGCTATATGTTGTCATCCTAAAAGGGGCTCAGCCTGAACAAAGTGGTGCTCAGCCTTCTTTTTCTCTTAGTAAAGGTGCTGTGTTCTGCTGGACCAGGTGGGAAATGGGCGGCTTTGCATACGTGCTACATCAGATGATGAAACAATAGAAATATTTCATGTTGATCTCCTGGCACATCCTATTTCCCAGTCTTGAGAGCTGCTCCCAGCAGTTTCCGCAGGTTCTCTGTACAATATCAGATGCTACTGGGATGATAGTGTGGATCAATTCCTAGACTGTCCATGTAGTAAAATTAGTTGACTGATTATTACTGGTCATTGTCAGTATTTGATCCTGAACATCAAACGCTACAGCAGAAAAATTAAGATTTGGTAACAGTTTATGCTTTTGGTAAATATGAAAATAATTTATGAATGAAAGAAAATAAAAAACAGTCTAAAGATTTTCCTCTTTGTGTAAGTAATGCACTGCCTAATTGTAATCCATAATATTCATAAGTTTTCTTTATGATTATGATTCATAATCTTTTCTGAAGATTGCTAAATGCTATTTCAGGTATATCATGTGTATAATGACTATGTAATTTATATTTGTATATATATTCTTGTTTAAAGAGCACCCAACCAAAAAGTGATGTAAATATAACAACATAGCTATATGAAGATCTCTAAAGTCCATTCTAGAGACCCATGTCTCAAGCTAATAACATTTCACCTCCTTCCATTTCATCTGCACTTTGGCCTTTCAGCTGCCTCCGCTGGGACTAGTTCAGATTCCAAACCACGGAGCAGCTGTCAGAGAGGTCCCATTATTATCACTTGATTTTTAAATGGCAACTTGCCGTAAGACATGCCCAGTATTTTTGAATTCTCACATGAAGGGAGTGATGAGTAGCAGACACGGGGTTTGAAGACACTTCTTTTGTGAGGAATCCCTGGTTCTCCCTTGCCGCTCCACTGACTAATCCCTTTCCTTCTAAACGCGGAATTTGTCAGCAGATCATTTGACCGGGAGAGGGGGAGGAAGACACACGTGCACTTTTTTTTTTGGTGGTGAAGATTAAAAATTAGGTTGCTATGGATTCACAAGATCTTTTTGATGTCAGAGTCCTGGCAGTAAGGTTTTTGAAATGGAGAAAACGGAGAAAGATTTGGTTTTATAAGCTTTTAGGATACAGAGGAAACGTGTGCTTGTGAGCGAATACAAGTGGAACTCAACACACTTGCCATATTTGATGTCAAACTGCATTTAAAATTTTAGGTTGGGCAATTATTTCTCTTCAAACCAGTGTAGTCTATGTGAAAATCTTGAAAGGAATTCAGCTTACTGAAAGGAAAAGCATAATAGTTGTCACATCGTGTGCTGTCCGTAGTGTATGTGAGTCTACATTTAATCAACTTGACACAGAGTGGGTAGACCAGCAGCTTCCAGGAATCAGAAATGAGGGATGTGAGACACTTGTCAGAAGTAGGCACAAGTAGGAGTAGCTACAAGTAGGCAACTACACTTGGAGAGGCTGACCTCTGGCACATCGTGTTGCCAGCTCTTTTTTGCTGTAATCTAATACAGGAGCTACACGGCTGGGTTTTGTCTACTCAAAAAATGTAGTTAATGGTGATTTTTTTCTCTAAAAATATCTGTTTAGAGAAACAGATATTACTAACTAAAAGATGGGAAGGCAACTCAGAAACAGCAGAGACAGATAGATGACATAATTCCTGCCTCCAGCATTTCATTCTTTATGTAAATAAAGGACATCTTCAAACTCTATATTTCACCACTAGATTGGCAGTTTTGAAGTAGAAAAATGTTTTCATATTGTCAGTTGCTATTTATTTTTTATTCGGTACTTTTCTCAGTATTTGGGTGCCAAAATGTCATTTGTCAGTTGTCCAGTATGTACAATTTTCGCCCTTTGCTCAGAACTATTCATAATTCATTGTCTGGATTTGACTAACTATATATCTCATGAATTTACAAATCAGAGAAATTTCTTATACTCTAGTGGCTCCTTGTGGAGTTGCCTTTTTTAGACTGAACTCCTGCACATGATTCACTGTTTGTTCAAGGATTTTTTTTCTACATTTGCTTTACTATACATATCGGTTTTGAATCTTAAGTAAATAGCTATGAAAAATAACCCAGATATTTGAAGACAGAGGTCCTTTATAAAGTAGTTCAGCGTTTTCATTATATTCAGTTTCAAACTGATTTGTTTCTTGGAATTTTGCCTGAGTCTTTTTATCGATGTATGTTAACTTATAAAAAATGTACATAATGAAGTCTTCCAAAATTTAAATGGCAGATGTATGTGGAATGCTCTTACACTTATTGGACTGGCCTGAATCATCTGAAGCCAATAGAGCTACTCTACCAATGTTAAACAAGTGTCTCTTTGCAATCCTGTTGCTTTGTTACTATCAACATATCCCATCCACTTCTGTCCATTTCTGCAGTATACATGGCAAAATGAAAACATTCTTTCCAAAAATTTATAGTTACTTATGTAGGCAATTAAATCAATATGTAGTACTTTAAACTTTGAAATTTTTGCAAGTGTACTTTCAAATATTTAAGCTGTAGAGCAGTGTGTACAATCATTGTATTTGTGCACTGAAATTTAGCAAAAGATGCACTGCTTCATCATACTCAAATGCACAAATATTTATCTGCATGTGCTGAAATAAATTCCATATGGAGTTCCAGCTCATGGAGAATCCCTGTGAGAAGGATTCCATGGGTGATATGGACCATTGTGGCTGCTCTTGTTCACCACATAAGAGGGTTGGCATATGGATAGTTTAGGTACTAGAATTTTGCTGTCCAGATAGTCCTCTCAACTAAGGAATCGAATGAAATTGAGATTATAGGTTGAACTGGTATTGCAGTTTGCAGGTTTGAGCTGATGGAGAGTGAGGTGAGAAACACAGGCTGGGGATTGGGCACGACTCTTCTCATCAGATCATTGACTAAGATCATTGACCAATTTATTACGTGGAATACAGTTTCTATAAATGAATAAAAGTGATTTGTCACATTAGTTGAAAAAATGTGTGGTGACCGAGGCAGAGGATTTCTAGCAAATTACTAGCAAAAGAAGATGATGTTTTATTTGAGGCTGCTGAACACCCTCCCAATGAACTGATTTTTTCTCATTTTAAAACTTCTAGACTGCAACTAAACAAGTTATTAAATAAAGCAACCAAAAATTCTCGTGGATATTAAATAAATGTTTTCCTTATTTCTATGCAGATAGTGTGAGATAATACAGTCTGATATGGTCAGATGACGCAGCTGATTGATGGCATTAGTGCATTAGTAACTATGGCAAATATGAGAGGTTATATTATAAATTTGGGTAGTTTTATCACCAAATGTCCTGAAAAATCAGGATTGGAACCTCTCCAATTAGTGCCCTATAAATTAGCTCTCATTTTCTTTTTTTATCTAGTGCTTTACCTGAGCATGAAATGAAGTCCCTCTGATATTCCATAGGTGCTGCAGAAATGCTGATCCAGAACACTGTAGTGATGAGTATTACTGAGGGGTAAACAGGGCATTAATCATTCCGTCTTCAAATCGTGATTTAAATGGGCTGATAACATTGAACAAGGGGGAGAAAACAACCTATACAATAACTGCTCATTGATTTATGTTTTCTGTGTGTGTACTGAGTGACACAGAGGTCATTAGTTCATCATGCATTGTGTTAGAATATAAGTGGAAAAGGAACTGATTAGGTTGTACATGCAAATTTGAATTCTGATGTATCCTATCTGTTAACACTTGTCTTTACAATCTTTTACACACATGTATGTATATACATAAAAACATGCAGCGTAGCAACCAGAATTTTTACAAGTGTATGTTGCACATGCTCAGTTTGATGTCTGAGCATGATGTGGAGGTGGTAGAAGGCAGGAGAAATTACAAGAAGGGTTTATTCTTCTGTCTGTGGACTTAAACCGGCTTTTAAGCCTCAAGAGAGAAAGGAGAGATGATTTTCTGTTCTTTAAGGTATAATAAATCTAACAATCCCAAGTAGTGAGGTAATTGTGAATGTTAATGCAAAAAACATAATGTGAATTTAGTTGACATTAACAATATGAAAAGGAATTAGTAAGATGACACTTTGTAAAGTCTGTTTTGCTTAGCTGGAGCTGTGGCACCATTATGGGCTACTCAAAACCAGGGTAAAAAACCATGGTAAAATGTGACATGAAATTCATGCTGATGGCACAAGGAATCAGGCTTTTTATTTTAAACAGTCCACGTTTAAATATCTTCTTTTAAATGGTTGTTTCTTGTGCCAAAGCAAAGAAAACAGCCCAGCTGACAACAGCACAGTCTTAGAGGAACTTGGAGCTTCAGCTCTGCTGCCATATGATAGTAAATGTCATATCCCAGGCCCAGGGAGGTGAGCGAGGAGAAAGGAAAAGGAGAAAGACATTGTCAGTATAAAATGATATGCTAAATTACTATTTTGCTACTATAAAATGTCAGGTCTTTTCACTTTTACTATTTTTTTTTTAGTAGAAAATTTTATCTGCTGCAAAGCAAATATTAGCACATAGCTAAATTTACCCCAAGCCCTGCCTTCTGAGTTGTTACTGACAATCTCTCTTCTCTGTACAGATACAGAATAAGGAGAATGATGTCTGCAAACCAAAATGTTCATTTGCAAATGCCTTATTAGGAGTATAATGCTGATTTGTTTTCATATGCTTGATTAATCACAAGAACAATAGAGGACACATTAAATTTGTTTTTCTGTTTATTGCATACAAGATAAAGAGTGCTTTAGAGATTAACCATAAACTTGTTCTAATTAGTGCCCAAAAGCAAATCAATAATTCATCTGTATGTATCTTCTTGAACTTTGCTAGTAATCACAAATTAAATTAATGGCCACACACAACAAATGAATTTATGGGCTCTGGCATTTTTTCTGGGGAGATCGACACCATTTCACTGCAGGTGACACAGACTCTTGGTGGTTCCTGTGCTGTTTGTTCAGGCAACAGAAGCAAAGTTGCATTTAATGGGATGTCAGGCTTCAAACACCTCTATAAACACTTTTAATCCATATAAACGCTAGCATATGCACATCAAAAATGTTTTTAAAAGAAACTTTAGCTCCTAATAAAAATTAGATAAACCTTTTATTTTGGAAGCGATTGAGGTTTCCCAGAAATGTTTGAATACATAACGTCTCTATATTCTGTTATTAAGACAGTTAACCTTCAAACATCGACAATACCATTTTGCTCATTGATTTTACTGTGTTTCCTGATGTTTGGGTTTGCAACCCATTCTCTTGGTGTCCTTTAAATCCCTCCTCTTAGTGAGCTGGAAGATTCTTTTCTGTCTCATTCTTTCTCACCCTTGCCTTTTTCTATATGCCTTTTTGATTAGTTTTATGAGATTACTCCAGGATGAATCACATTATTTGTGATTTTATTGCAGAAAAAGCCCAAGTTTCTTGAAATGAAAGAAACAAGAAAGGAAACCATAATCCCACAGGGAATTATTAAGTCATGCTACCAATGTGTTGCCATTAATCAACCTACCAATGATCCACTAGTTCATTTTTATAATATAATTGAAAGTGATAGACCCACAAGATGAAATGCATCAACAGAAGAGAAAATAAGCATTTCCAAGCAGTGCCTCCAGGTTCACTTACTAGTTAAAGAGGGTTGTTGTTTTTTTTTTCTGGTGACATAGTGTCTTTAGGTTGTGTCATTTGGTATTTTATGGGATAATTTTTCTCGTGGGATTTACCATTGTCACTACTGACAGAAACTGAGGTGTGTGTTCAGGTGTATTATCCGATGCTGGAATCAGAGCATCTGGAACATCTGCTGTTTGGGAGCTGTACCTTCCCTGGTTCTACTCCATATCACAAAGACATCATTTCTCTTTGCTTCAAATACTCTTGCCAACTCTTGCTAAATAAGCAGAAGAGATCAGGAGATTACAGAAGATCAATTTAGTGACGGAAGGATTTCAACATTTGCCCAGAATATGAGAAGTTTACATTTGCCAGGAGCTTTGAATTTGAGAAAAATATAGTTAGGGCTTTCTCACTCTTTCAGTTCTCCCACTTTGTTAAATGGGAATGTAGACTGAAATCTGGTGAGAAGCAGCACTGCAGATCATGTCCTATGTGGTAGTGGGTATCGCAAACCAGAATTCCAGTGCTTGCAGTGCGGTTGTTACACCGCACTACGTTCTGTCACGAGTGTGACAATGGCAATTTTGAGAAACTCGGTTTATCTCTCTTGTATTGAAGTCGATATCTTCAATATCTTCAAAACACGTTCCCTTTACAGGGAGCAGAACTGAGTATTTTGATAGAGGACAGAGCCCAATTCTTCAAAGTTTCGTGGTCAGTTAGGGAATAGATCTTAAACGAGCACCAACAGTTAAATGCTAAATAGTGTGGGTACTCCAACTCCACAGCAATTATTTCAGCTTGTGTTCTTTCTACTAGGTAGTTTTTGTGGCCTCTCACATCGAATTAATGCACAGGAACAAATAAACCACTGATGGCTCAAAGGATTTTATTCTAAATAAAACACGGAGTGGCTACATTTAGTATTAATAGTAGAAACAGTAAATGACACTTGCAATAAAGCTGGCACTGTGTGAACAGGTTTCTAGGCTAATAAAGATATTCTAAGACAAGAAAATAAATGAACTAGAAAATGCTGTTTAAACATATACCATTTCTTTTTACTTATGTGAAACAGACATACACACACACCAAAAAAAAGTATTTTGAAATAATTGCCATAAAAAGGTAATTCTGGTTTCCTAGATTTTCATTTCTGTCTCATTCATTACCAAATGTGTTTGATATATAAAAATGATTATTTGATTTGACAAGAAAGGTGTATTGGTTTATAGAGAAGTCAAATTTTAAGATTCTCAGTATGACCCCGATCATATCTGAAAAAGAAAGAGAGATCAGGTTTTAGTTGCGTAGGAATGATTGAGATATAAGAAAAATAAGGAAAAATAATGTTTTCTGAAACACATATTTTAAAAATATTTAGTGTATTTCATTCAATTTTTAATCTATTTAATTTTCAGGTTGCTTAAAATGAACTGAAAAGTTTTTGAAGGATGTTCTATGTTCTATGAATTAGCTCTTCTTTTAGAACTTAGGCTGAGATTATTATTATATTTTTATTATGAAAGGGCATATATCAGCCATAATCAGGATTTGCATGTTCATGCAATGGAGAATACTAACTCACAAATCACAGCTGCTCCATTTCTTCGCAGTCCAATCCCATTATTAATATGTCCCATCACACTACCAGCCAAGGAATAACTGTGGACCGTTGTCTTGATGCCTCCTAGAGCAGAGCGAGAAGGTCGGGCTTCACCTTCCAAGGCTGCCTGGTGATTTTTCTGTAAGACTTGTACATGCCAATGGGCATCTCGTCATACATCACATTTAATTTGGTGCTTCATCTGTACAGGATAAACAGCTTGTGCTTTATTGATCCCATGATCAGACATAACCACACAGGAAAACACAGCTGAGAAAAACAGTGCTTTGGTTGACCTTGTCTTCATTTGATTCAATTTTAATCCCACAAAGCAACATTTACAAAAAGAAAGTAACATTGTAACTTTCCAGAATAAAACTGAAAGCAGTTCTGTTAATTGTTCTGATGTTTACCTTGAACACAATTATCACACCCTCCTCACAAACTTATTTAGTTCATGGCCATCTATGACAATTACCCATTGCTGACACATTTAATTGATTATACAAAACAGACTCTAATTAAATGGAAATCTTCCAATTTTAACAATACTATCCTTTATTTTTGAAATGCTTTCTTATCTAGTTCATTTTCTGCTTCAAGCATCATTTTTATATCTGTTTTTGGTGTAGTAGTGGCCTTTTGCTTTGATTTACTGACTTTTCCAGATGCTACTGAAAGTTGGAGAGAAGTAAATAGGTGAACAGGGCCATCACACGTGTGTCTGGGTACTTCTAAATATGACTCCTTGTATCACACAAATATTTTTCAAAATATGAGGATTTATTTCTTCACTCTGGATCCTTGGCCATCCAACTTTCATCCTCTGGTCTAAATCAGGCACTGTTTGTGTGGACCTTGACACATTTTCACAGCGCATGTGATGTTCGTCTGCATGGCATGGAAATAGTGAGTCCAGCATTTCCTTGTATCATTTTTACTGTGCATGTCCTACTCAATCATTCAGATTTTTCAGGGCGTGTGATGCACAGGAAGCTTAAAAACCCCGGCAGGAGGAGCACAACTGTTCAAATAAGTGAAATATATTTCATTATTCAATGAAAGCTCTTTTTCATATTTCTTTTTCAAGAGAGAACAGACATGCTCTGAAAAAGTACACACTGAATTCAAGGATATCCCTGAAATTGGGGAATATTATTAAGCTATTCATGCCTCTAGAAATACTATGAACCTTAATTATATCAAATTAAGTAAGGGAAAATAAATAATAGATAAATCTACATTTGTGACCTGGAAAATGTGACGGTGGAAGTGTTGAGATAAGCAATACAACACCAAGTGTTTCCTGCCAATATCCGCATACAGTTTTATGGACTTTTTCAGGTTCCAGTGCTGAAGTTGCCGATGTCCATATTTATTGTAGGCTGTAATGGTTTTGAGAGGAGGTTTATGTAGGTGGTATTTGAGCTCTCTGAAAATGCATTAGGATTTTGATCCTAATGATCCTAAGAGAACTAAAATATTTCTGTGTACACTAAGATTTCCCTCCTATTACTGCTCCACATATCTGTGTATTATGTACATATACATGTGCATATTGTATGTACATGTGTGTGTATGTATATACAAACCTCGAATAACACTCTAATGTGGTTTGTGTTAAATTTTAAGTGAAGTATAAGCTTACCATTGAAATAAAATTCTTGTTGCTAATTAAGTGAACCAGTTTATTTAGTTAGTTTGCTAATTACGTGTAATCTCTGCGTTTTCTGAAAGAAAAGCACTAGAGGAAGTAAATTTGCACACGTATAAATTATATATTGAGTGTTCGAGGTGTCACAGACAGAGGCGATGTGAATGAATTCATAGTGCTCAGGATGAATCGGGATCTTGCCAAACCAAACATACCTGCACTGTTTGTCCATGTCAAATGTTCATCTCGTTCACTGTTCTTTGTGCACAGAACCTGCTGTTTGATCCTCAGGGTAGAAGCAACACCTTGTCATCAACCCCTTGTCAGTCATATAAGGCGGTTTTACTCTTTATAACACCTGGATCGCCAGTTTTCCCAATAATCATTTTGTGACTTTGATTCTCAAACAGAAAAGATACTATCTGTGTGACCTCAGTATAACTAAGTACACAGGCTTCAGTAGTTGTGCACATGTGAATGTATAATATATTTCTATCTTTGCTTTGCTTTGGGTTACAAGAGAGTGAAAAAGTGTTAAGCAAATCTAGAATAGCATCATGTTAGCTGGATCAGAGAGGACTTACATAGATACCTAATTAAAATATCTGACTGTAGTTCTAGGTCGTTTGATTATTTACTCTTAAATCTCCTGGTGCAACGAAAATTATTCAAAAAAACCCCACAAACAAATTCAAAATAAGTTCAAAAGCAGGTGCTGTTAAATAGTTAATCTAGACTTAGACTAGCCTTCAAACTCCTTCACAGCTTAGCCTGGATGGAACAAAACATTTCATCTTTCAGAGGCAGCAAGTAAGACTGTGATGTTATCTTTCCAACAGTACGGCTTTGAACTGTGACATTTATTCTGACTTCCACATTCATCCCTATTCCTGGCTTCATGCTGAAAGAGGACTTCATTCGTATTTGCAGATATTCTTTTGTCACTGTTATTCAACCTTTACCTTGAGGTTTTCTTTTCCCCCAAAGAAAAGTGTTTTTATGAAACTGGGTCCATTGAATTTCACGATCACTTCTGAAAGCAAAGAGCACTTCATGACAGCTTTATCTCCACAACAAAGAGTGTGTGTTAACAGAAGGGATCTGACCAATGCAGATTCTAATATTTTCAAAGTTGTCACTGGTGGAGTGATACTATCTAAACTAAATCATTTGGGGACATGAAGGTGGACATTTGAGGTGATATTTTAGCTCATCTAAACTCAAAGCTTTTCTAATTATTTTAATGGAGCCTGGATTCTGCCCCTTCCTTTACTTATTGTTCTTCGCTGAAAAGGTAACTAACTGATAAATAAAAATGTGAGTAACAATTCCCTTCCTTTTTTTTTTTTTCAACATGGTGAGTGAGCAGAGAGGGAACAGAACAGAAACAGGTAACAGGACAAACGATCGGGTGACTGTGGACACATTCTGATTGATAAACGGGGATGGTTTGAGCTGCTAAGGATCCCAAAGAAGAACGCTGTGCATGCAAGTGCAAGGCGTTTGCAGAGCCAGTCTTTGAATCTGAGTGCAGGAGAGAAATCTCTGGGCAGAAAGGGCACAGAAGCAACTGAAGAGGGATGTTTTAGCAACACTACTTCGTTAAAATGAAGTGGAGAAGGAGAAACATAAATGTATTTAGTGAGAAGGAATATAGGAGTTCAAATGAAGGGTCATGTCCCCTCAACTCCCCTTTTCCCTAAACCAGATCCAGCTGTTGCTGTTTCTCTTCGCTGAATCATCCTTTGCAAGAACTCAATTATTTTCTCCCTTTCCCCTTCTTTCTCAGTCACATTCCTGATGGTCATTTCCTGTATTTTCCTGTGAATTGGAATCTGTAAAGAAGTAAAAACCTTAAAACCCGTCACACTCCTTTTCCACCCTAGAATGGATTCCTCTTTGCTGTTGTTATAAGAGGAAGTAAAGGAGTCAAAGCAGAAGCTGAGATCTAGAAAGAGAATGTGGAGAACTGTGGAGTGGTGGAGCATTTAAAGGCAGTTGTTGAGTTCCCACTGAGTTGTGCACAACTGAATAGTGCGGTGTCTAATGCCTGGATTAATGTCTCTCATTTATTCTAAGTAATTAAAAGGTGTGAAGCTAATGAGAACAAAAAAAATTACCTATACTTAATGAAAGAAAATTATTGAAACAATTCCAAAATATAGCGAACCTGTAAGATTAGACTTGAAAACTAAGAATTGATTTTAATTTTGCTAATTAGTTTTCATTTTCTGAGCTGTCCACCTACCGCAATAAACACAACAGTACTTTTACAGCCCCTATTTATCCCACTTTTGAATCTTTCAGGAAGTTTCCATGGCAACATCACACGGGTCCACCAAAACAATTAGCAATAACTTTGTGCATTACTTGACTTGGCATGTCATGACAACTACCCCATGGGTGTGGAGCATTGGGCCCATTACTGTTCTGTCTGCTTGTTTGCAACCTTTTGTTCAGTTTGGTGTTTCTACATTCTTCTATTTGGTTCAATGAAATTATTGAAGAGTAAAAATTTTGTTAGAAAAGGACTTTTAATATAAGATTTCTTGAGTTTACTAACTAATCAGCGTGCATCGGCTGGCACGCTGATCCTCCTGCGCCTTTCTCTTCTGTACCTACTCCAACCGTCCTTATGAGAGGACAAACAACAATCTAGACTTGGGCACCTCTCCCAACAAGGCAGGACATCAGGAATTCAGCATAGCTCCCAGCTGCAATGTGAGATATTATCTCCATATCAATAGCAGAATTTATTTTGCAGTGACTATAATTTTAGTCATCTATATTAAAATACCTCTAAAAAAATGACAAGAAACTACAATGGTCCTCTTTTATATAAAAGGATAAATAGAGCATTTTATTAACACTTTTTGCAGCAACAAAAGTGACACAGTCCACATCTTTTTCATTAAACACAGCAAAAGCTATGGTCACATTTTACATCACTTTGAGGCACAAAGCAAAATACTTTTTTCTTAAGGTCAAGGTATGATTTGCATTTAAAAGAAAAAAAAAAAAACCAAACAAAAAGGAGAAAAAACAATCCTCAAGTTGTATATTGCGGTAGCAGGGTTTCCAATCACTAGCACAATACAATGAACAGACCAAGAATCCAGAATGGATTATTACATACAATAATAATCATTTGATTGAATTAAGAAATGGATCATTGTTGTCATTTTAGAGTATTAAGAAGTGGTCTGGTGTTGCTAACTCCAGTTGGTTCAGTTTGGTTGAATCCCAACAACCCCAAATATATACAACAAGCTAAATGAAGGTTAATATATAGTCTAGAAGATTATGCACTTCATAATGCATTGCACTTATTGCTTGGTACACTAATGTTGCAGTCACTGTTGAGTTATGCTATAAAGACAAGCGTGGTGCTTGTTGGCTTCTTTCAACCCAACACTAGTTATTTACCACTTTGGTTTATTGTGAGCTTATAAATTACTCATATTCAGTGTCCATTATTATTAGGTTTAATTGAAAGACAAATACATTTTTTTTTTATTTCAGGGATTTCTAAAATAGCGACATTCTCTATAATTACAGTATCTTTGATAAACTTATATCTATGTATACAACTGTGGCAAGATGTGTAAAAATATGAAAGCTATTAAGGGAAGAATAAGGGTTAAATTATTCTCTGTTTCTTCTGTTGGCTTCAAAATATTCTGCAAAACAAATAAATCCTTTTTATAGGGCTACTTGCTCATAGTAAATTTCTCTTTGGAATTTTGTAAAAGACTATATATTTTTCTAGGTTATATTGGTTATTTTTTCCTCTCTCTAAAGACTCCAGTACAAAGTTGGAATATACTGCAAAGAATAGAATAATAAAGCGTGCTTTTTGATAAAGGGATTTGACAGTCTGCGTGACAAGTCAGAGTTAACATTATATATTGTCTTTATAGTAGTTGCTAAATGCAGGGAAGAACATGACAACGCCTATAATTTCATAGGATTCTGTAAAGAATAGAAATGAGAATTTGTGCCCAAACATTCAGTATAAAACTCCTAAATAATTCCTTTATTCATCACAGAGCAGCCTGCAGCATGTAATCACGATAAACATACAATACGCCCTATTTGTTCTTTAGGCTTGACACAGTCACCATTAAAGGGACTGGATCAATCCTCTGCAAATGCCTGAGACTCGACCTTTCTTCTTTAAGAAAGCTCTTGTCTTAGACTAAATACACAATTCCTACATCGCACTGAGTAAATGTGTGTATTTAACACAATCTCTTTCAATACAGTGTAACAAATATATAAGTGCATTTTTAATGATCAAGTAATTTTGGCTTTCTAAAAGAGCATTAGATGTGCCAACTTGATTGCTTAGTTGTGCTTTAATCCTTAGTTATGAGTTTTAGCTCTTGTATACTGTAAGTATCTAATTGACTCTATAGTTTTGACCAGTAAACCCTTAAAACTCTAATGTTTATAGAACAAATATAACCTAATGAAAGTGATGACATGTCACAACTCATACAGATTGCACTTTGATGTAATTTTTTTTACAGTTAGACCTTCCTGTTTGATATGTGTTTACATGTTTATACCACATCTTATTTCTGTGTGCAAACAATCACAATGAATTTAATCACAAACACTACAAAATATACCCAATATTTAGGTTTGTTATGAATAATCTCCTTCCTTGTAGTTGTATGAGTCTTGTACTTCCTCTTGTACAAATTCCTCTTTTTTCTCCCAACCAGTAGGCCAGCCACCGTTGACCTGGGTTGTAGCACCATAAGACTTGGTGGTACCATAATTTACATAATTCTGAGTAATGTCCCCTGTCTCTTCAGCAAGTTCATCCTCATGGATAAAGCCACATTTCTCTTCGCTTGTCTGTTCAGGGTCTGCCCAGGGTTGTTTCTCTCCTGAAGCAAATATGCCATAGAAGATAACACCTCCATAATGAACTAAAGCTGCAATGAGGAAGACGTACTGCCACTCTTCACGTGTCTGTAAAGAAGAAATTTGCTAAATCAGACTAGTTCAGAGACTTATCTCGCTCTTCTAATCTGATATATTTAATTTAGGGATTGAGGTAGTGATAGCACAGCTAAAACATTTAAGTGTCCGGTTTGCAATTCTTTCTATTCACCTTTCTTTGAAAAATCACTCTTTGTTAGCCTACAAAAGCAATGATCTCGTGAGCACATAGTGAACCATGTTTCAAATTCGCAAGTTCCTGGATGCTATTCCCTGCAGGTCCCAGTCTCTAATAGGGATATCCTGGCAAATTGTACTATGGAAAGGTCTTTTTCTTGAAACCAATAGTATTAAACTGGAAGATTTTTAAACTCTATTGCTATTTACCTTGTTCTTTGTCATGGCTCCGACAATTATAGGGCAAACCATTCCAGACAAGGTCCCGACTCCATTAGAAATGCCCATTAAGATGCTGGCGTACCTTGGGGCAATGTCTAAATGGTTGACATTGAATCCTGCAATACAAAGGTCAGCAAACATTCATACCAAAAGCAGAGCATTACTTCAGTTCTGAAAAGTAATGCTGTCACCCGACAATTTTACTATGACATTTTGGGGCTGTTTAATTGCATTTCTTTTTCTCTAAAAGGCTTATAATTCCTAGAGAGACTCTGGGATTTCATGTGCTTTTAAAAATATCTTATAAAAGGATATAGAATGTATTATCTTCACAAAATT
Organism: Patagioenas fasciata; assembly: GCF_037038585.1. Taxonomy (NCBI): domain Eukaryota; kingdom Metazoa; phylum Chordata; class Aves; order Columbiformes; family Columbidae; genus Patagioenas; species Patagioenas fasciata. Next base: position 5,072,778 of record NC_092524.1, on the reverse strand, counting down.
GCAGTTAAAAGAAGAAAATCCCAGCAGTGACTGTGTGGAGTAGAGAACCCAGAAGATATTTAGGCAGGGAGAAAGTTCATATTTCACAGTCTCATTCATGGCCACTTTATGCTGTAAATAATATTTCCTTTCTTCTTCCAGCTTGTACCATTTTCCTTGCCTATTACCTACATTATTCTTTTTGTCACACAGACCAGCAGAACGGAGTTCCCTTCTGTTCTTGAGTGGTAAAATAAAAGGAGTAAAAAGATAGTATCTATAAATGAGTTGTGAATTATTTGTATATATAGATTTGTTTGTTCTCTTGCTTTTCCTGCAGCTTAATTCTGTTGAAATTCATGCAGTAACTGTTAAATAATCTTAGAAAAAACCACATGCTTCTCTGAAGTGACAGAACTCATTGTACCCAAAATAAGCATTTAAGTGAAAACAGAAACCAAATCTTTTGATACAGAAAGATAATAAAAGGACAAAGATGGGCAGTATGATATGGAAAACTGTTAGGGTACAAAACAGGCATGATACCTTGTAGAACATGTGGGATTAAGGATAGATTTGATTAAGGAGAGTTTAGATGTTTGGCACAAAAGACAAGGGAGCCTGTTTTAGACATAAGGAACCAGCATGGGAGAGGATGTGAAAATCACAGTGGGATACAGCAGAAGGGCACGTGATTTGTGTTTGGGAAAGGCAAAGGCAAAGGGGTGATGTGTCAGCAAGAAAGTGAAGAGCCGAATGTTAATTCAGAAAGAAATTGCTAGTAATTAGGTCCCAAAGTAATAATAAAAAAAAGTACAACACTAACAAAGCATTAATTAATATACACTGGGGAAAAAAATAGTAGAAAGCCTATGTTTAAACAGAGGTGGGGAAATTTAGGTATCATTGAATGACATCAGGCCACTTGTGTTATATGTGTCATTTCAAGAAAAATCCATAGTGTACCTTAGCACCTCACTGAAAAGAAAGTCTAATCTGCTGCAATGAATATGGAAAAGATTTAAGTATTTGAACAAAAATAATCTGATATAGAAGAGGCGATGTCAATTGTACTTTGTAATGATCATAAATAATGTCATTTGGAACTCTGGGGTTTGTTTAAATTACTATTAATGAATAAAAACTAAATGAGGTGTTCTATCTCTTAAAATAAAATAGTTCACTAATAACAATAACATAAACTTACCAGATATGGCAAATCCACTAAAGCCTACAGCAAGCACTAAGAAGGAAATAGCCACTCCTTTACTGTGAGAATATCCCACCACCAGAAGAAGAGTTGCTTCCATCCCAAAACCTGAGAAAATCATAAAGAAAGCCAGGCATCAGATTAATTCCATCTCAAATACAGCAGGCTTTAGGATATGGGAATATTTCATAGGGAGACAGAGGCAAAACATTATATCAGAATGGAATATAATCAAGTATTTATTTCATTTCCTAAACAACACACGTTCTCACTATCTGAAATAATCCTTATTTTATTCTTTGTATGCTAATTTAATGGTACTTCCTGCCAGTTTTAAGAGGAAAATAAATACTTGTGATTGGGTTAGGTCATTCCAGCCAACCCTAATGGGAATAGACACTGAAACGCTTATGAATTTTGCAGCCCTTATCGCAGCCAGGACTCAGCTTGTGTGACTTTAATCTCTCCCAAGTCAGATATGTCACCTCAGGTGCTTGTCTGGGCTCTCTTGGTGCAGAGATTCAGTAAATAGCTAAGAGAAGGCAAATTTAACATTCTAAGTGCTTTTTCAAATGCCAAACATCTATATTGAAACTGCGAATAGGAACGACTTTGATTTAGTAACCACATCACTAATACACAAAAAATGCACGAAGGATTGATACATAAGTACATAAACCCATGCAGTTTGTTTGGTTACTGTACACAATATATATCCAGTATATATATAGAGAGTATATATATATCCATATAGACTGTTTGGACATTGAATCTGTATAAGAAACTTTTAAATAAAATTGGAAGACTCACCTCCACAGTTCATGATCTTTCTCACAGTAGTGGTTGAAAGAATCTGCTTGCTTCTTAAAAAGTCTGCAATTTGTCCCCCAATAGGAACAATAATTGTCATCACTAAATGCGGCACAGCAGACAAGATACCCACCTAAAATAATCATTCAAATTAGCAGAGTATAAACCATAAGAAAATATTGATAATTCATTTTCTGAAGCATTCAGCAACTAATTAATTGTTTCTCTTCAATTTCAAGCTATGTGCTAAACCTAAAAGTCTTGTCTTGGTTTATTAAATGAACAAAACTGGTGATCTTAAGGTGACTTTGTATTTTACAAAGGACAGACAGAGTTTTTAAGAATCTCTGATGCTGTGACACATATTTATAGATTGTTTTTACACATCGTATTTAAGCTAATGGCTTTTTTCCCCTGAGTTATAGCCCCTCTACCCTTTCTTTTCAGCAAATGTATGATCAAATGTGTTGAGCTGAGTTGCTACATTTCTGTTGGTGATGTGTCCAGCATAGCATTGCTCAACAAACCCAACGTGTCCAGACCAGCTCCCTGTGGATCATCCTCACGTACACAATGGCCACTTGCCTTTGATTTCTGACTGTCCCTCAAGCTTCAAATTTCATGTGGGCAAAAAAACTGTCTGAGAAACTCTTGTACATAGTGAAAGGTGACACACTATTTATCCACTGACAAGATTGAAAATGCTATACATACAAGTAAAGACGTAGTAATCTTGTGATGAGTGTCCCAATTATAATACTAGATTTGAAAACCATTTCTTCAAAGCGGGACAGGGTATCTTTGAGCGTGGCGTGAACTGCCACCTGCGTGCTCCTGTCAACAGAACTGCCTTGCGGATAGCTTGTTTTAGTACATGCAAGACATTCTGCTCTAACAGGGAATTCTGATTATTGTCTATATTTGAAAAAGTGCTGAAGCACAGGGTTTTTTGCATAATTCCTGTCTGAATAGTGGACCTGATGTCTGACTTGAGTTACATCAGCGTGCGGAGCAGAGTCCATGAGAACAAATACAAAACAAGTTTTCCCTACTCTTCAATTAAAGTCATGAAACTGTGCTTTTTGTTGCAGTTTATATATGTGGCAAGTATGCTGTGACAAATAGTTTTGTGTTAATAGATGTTTCTCCCAATAAGCCAGAAGTTAGCTACGAGGAAACCATGGTATTGCAGTTACTGCTTTGAGGTGTTCCTGACTAAATGGTAACAATTCATTTACGAGCATCCACATCCATAGCAGATGGAAACTTTGCTGTCATTGTTTATGAAGCTCCTCATTTCTTTGAATACACCATAAGAAAAATCTTCTGGAGCAAAATGACCAGATTAATTCTACAGGACATGACCATTCTTATTGTGTGCATAACAGCGATGTTTCAAGCATAGCAAAGCTTCTTAAAATAACTCCAGCTAAAGATGGAAGCCCATCTTTAAATGCAGGATGGCATTACAGAATTTTGACCACACTCCATAATGCAGCAACATTTTGGAAGCCACTCATCTAATTGTCACTTACACCATAATTTAGGGTGACAATACCTCATAGAACAATTTCAAAAGAACAAAGGTGTCTCAAAAGCACAAGCCCCCATCACATTCACAAGAAGGAAATCTGTATTAGCAGAAAGCTTGCTACACACCCTGAAGGTCTATTTGTGTGTATTTGTATTTACATTACAGGTCTGATCCAAAATTCCTATGTATTATGTGGAAGTTTAGATCATCTTTATGTCTCATATTTTGTTTCCTAAGTGTGGGGGCAGCAGTTCTCACCACATGAAAGAGGGATATATTGATAGAAAGGTGATAAAATTGTTCTATCCTTCCTAAAACCAGGTGGTCCTGCTTGGCAAAGTGCACCTGGAAAAACAGAACTGTTTGTCAATGATTTCTTCGCAACTATAGTGGGATCCTGCATCGCCTGGGGTGTCAGGAAGAGAGATGCGATGAGTTTCTTGATACCTTTAAGATTTAAGACTTGTAAACATATGATAAACACACAGAACACTTTTCTTTCCTTCTCTTAATAAATACCACAAATGTAGCTCTGTTACGTACTTAGCTAAGAGGAAAGTTTAACATTATTTTTACATACCTTACTTATTTCAAATCCAAACACTTCCTCAAAGTAAGCAGGCTGGCTAATAAGCAGCAAGTAAAAAGTCCAGCTTCTGCAGAAGTTTGCAACAATTATTGCATAGACTGGCATAGATGTAAAAAATTTTCTCCATGGAGTTTTGTATTTCTGAAACACAAGTTATCTTCAATTATCATAAAGTGCATTAACTTAAATTATCATAAATTACATGCATCCACATTTGGATGGACAAGCTTTAATTTAAAAACATAAACAGGTGAAAATTACTGCAAAATTCACAGGTAGAGAAACTCGGTGATACTCAGCTGTATCACAACACTCATGTGCAAGTGCCATTATCTCATCATGTAAGCGTGAACATACTAAGTCCAAAATAATAGTGTGTCTGTAAAAGACAATGCTGCTGTATCTAAGGCAAGAGTCAGATTTTCCACCGTAAGTGCACTATTTCATCCAGATTTATTTTAAATATATATTTTAGCATTTAAACCTTAATCCAAGCATTCTGAATATATTTTTTTTATCAAGCCTTAGCTGAAACTGCTTGGTCAATATATTTTTTATTTGGTTTATTGTATTTTTTAAGATCAATTGCATAATGAAAGGAAAAAAACCCATGACAGATGGAGAGAACTCCAGCCCTGCTGAGTCGCAGCACCTCTCCATGAACCCAGCGCTCTGCCCATCTGTGTTGATCCAAATGCAGGATCCAAACCCAGATGAGTGTTTAAAAATCAATTCAGCAAGATTCCAAGATGAATTTGGTCTATTGTGACTTGAATACTGGCTCTTCTTTCAAGAAAACAAGCCAATAGATATATGTAATAACTTGTATACTTATTAAATTACATTGAAGTGAGAGCTAAGGATTAAGAGTGCCTTAATTATGGAGAAGCCAGCCAGAAAAGATAACTTGATACTATGTGAAGAAACTAATCACTTCCAAAAAACATTTAGTTTAAAAGCAACAATAAAAAATACACAGAAAATATCCAGCCCAAGTTAGAATTATCTGGACATCCTTTGAAATATGTCATTTCACATAAGGCTTTCAAAAGCGGTTACAGGTATAAGAAAGCATGAACACTGTTAATGCTATTGAATATCAACACAGACACTACCTCAGGAACACCTAAAAATGTCAGTTGTCGAAAGAATCACTCTGCAATATTTCCAGTTCCCTATTTAATCTGAATCAAAGTTTTTTACTGAGGGAAAATTTTTTTTTTTTATTGAGCTCAGTCAAGAACCTGAATTAGAAAACACAGTGAAGAGTGGTAGTGAGGGTCAATGGGGAAAAGATATTTGCATTCTTGAGTTAGTAAACATGGTGGTAGTCCCTTTAAATTATTTCAATAGTTAGAGAAATAAAATTATGATTTAGCATGATAGGATGATTAAGTGCCTCGAAGATTCTCTGAAATCACCAGTTTTTTTTGGTCCTTGAGAACTAACCCAGCACAGAGCTAAGTCAGGTTATAGAGGAACATAGCATGTTTCTAGGAAAATTACCACGATAATGAGGAACGTTCTTATGGCTCTCTAGTATGCTCTATTGCAACCTGCAGTCTTTCTTGCAAATGAAACGTAGAATAGAATTTACTTTTTTTTTTTTTTCCTGATGTTCTGAGGACCTCAAGAGACACTGAGTAGTGCTTTAATTCCAGTTTACTTTTAGGAAGAGGAAAACATTCCAGAAGGGATTATATAGAAAGGAAATAAACCACTTGAACTGAAGGTGCTATGAAAGTCTCGATCAAATGTGGCTGCAGGTTGGGGTTTTGTTATACTTTGGAGTACAAAAAAGAAAAGAACAAGAGGTATAAATTCCATGAGTGATCTACTGGAACTGGAACCTGTATTCTTCTCTTGTACAAGTGATGTTCACCCAGAAATCCATCAGCAGATTTCAAATCTCCCCACCCCCAAAAAATGCAAACGTTTGAAACATGCTTTTCTATCTTAAAGAAGCGTATTTGATTTTTTGTTGTTGTTGCTGTTGGTTCTATTTGGGGTTTTTGTTTTTTACTTCTATCTCATAGGAAACAAGATGTGAGCAATATTCTTACTTCCATTGCACCTAGGAGGTTGGCACTCTCTCCAATGCTTTCTTCTATGTATCTCCTTTCTTCATCTGTGATCGTAGGATGCTTTGCAGGACTCTCATATGAAACCAAAAGCCAAAACATGTACCAGACTATACCAAAACTCCCTTTGGAATGGAAAGAAAGACTTTAAAAAGATGCACAGTAAAGCAGCAAACAAGGAAAAAAGTCTGTGAATAATGATAACAAATGTAAACGGCAATTGTTGTTACTGCTTCCCTATCGAATCATTCTAATAGGAAGCTGGATCCTGCAAACAGTATCTGTGCAAAATACACAGAGAGCAGGGCCACAGTGAAGTCATCTTTGCTTCATTTACAGAATGATTTCACTGTAAGTGAATATTCACTGGTATTTTAATATCAGTTTGTACAATGCAATGCAGCAAAACAGCTTCCGTTTCATTCCACCCAACTGTAAATTAAATTCTATTCTGCCTTGAGCCACTGTTGTTTGATTGCTGCACTAACTTTTTTACCAGCAAAATACAAGATTGAGACATTGTTTTAAACATAGCAATGCACTTCCTGAGTAGTTTATTAAATTTCTAGAAGATATCCCCCTGACTGACATCAAGTTTACACCTCAGAATGAACTCCTCTGGGCCCTTCTTTTCTATCAGTGTAAGCTAAGGTAGCAAAACGAGTGTGAATAAAGTCATATAGGTCTTCAGATAAAAGTCAGGACATCTTAGGTACTCTAAATTTCTAGTTGTATAAATGAAATGGCGATGTTACATGATCTGAGATTTTACAGATCTGCATGGCAGTTTGCACTACTTGTATTAGAAGTGATGAAGGTTTCACCCATGAACTAGCTTCTCTTCTTTTTTATTAATGTTGCTTTCCTACGCTCTCTCCTTTAAATTCTGTTCTTTCATTGTCCTTTTCTCTGGACAGTATTTTTAGCTTTATAGACCCACATGTCTCTTTTTTTGACCTCTTAGCAGTAGCTTTTACATTTTGAGAAAGGGTAGAGTAGGTTGTACAACATTGGAGTGAGACGAGCAGAAGCGCGTACCGTACACGTAGAACACAGAAGACCACCCAGTATATTGCACTAAAATCCCAGCTAAAGGCATCGCAATCACAGCTCCTGCATAGGAACCTACAAAACAAGACGAAAGGTGAAAAAAATCAGTCTCAAAATACTTTCACGGTACAACTAAAAGAAAGGCAAAAATAGAAAGTGACTTACCACAAAAGGACGTGGTTGCTAACCTACTTCTTTCTAATGGGGGGGCCCACTTGCTCCAAATACCGTGACAGGCAGGGTAGGTGACCCCCTGGGGAAGGGGTGCCACAAGTTAGCTAATGCCGATCAAGCACTCAGTTCATTGTCTTTGCATGATTTTGTTTTGTTTTGTTTTAATTGCTACAAACAAGAAGTTGAGAATGTTTTGCATTTCTAAAGTCTGAGCACAGCCATAGAAAAACTTCAGTCTCTCTTAAAGTCAAGATAGGTTTTGTATATCGCTCCAGATCATTAAAGACGCCTGATGAAACAGATATAAAACATAATTATTTCCTTTGGTACCCCTTCCCCTTTCCAGGAAAGAATTGTGAAGAATTAAAAAGAAAGAATCTTAATGCACAAGTACCAGAATCAAAGGAAAGTTGAAACCACAGACCTTCTGGAGTCTTTCTAATGCTGGGCTCATTTCTCCAACCCTCAGTTTTGGCGACCATCCACCATTTTTTGATCTAACATTTAAAGCATAATTCAGGAAATACAGATTACTGTTCCACTGTTCTAAAACTAGAAAACAAGATCAATAAGAGCTTAAAAATACAATATTAAGAAAGAGGTTTTTCACTCTCTTTGTCTTCCGTGAACCTTCTTGAGCACTTAAAGTAAATAATTGAAAGATGTTAGTTGGTTTGATTTTAAACCGGTTACAATGTATGCATAGTTATATAAGGTCACTTTTCTCTTAATCTGGTGGTTTGTTTCCTATGCAAAAAGTAGAAAATAATAATAACTTTTTGGATTAGTCTCAACATGCAAAAGATTGTAAAATACTTTCTTCTGTTTTGAAAGAAGATCCTGTAACCAATTTCATCTTCACTTCAGTCTGACAGTTTTTTTAAACAACATAAAGATGGAACCTTAAGGTTGTCATAATTGACTGTAAAAATTCTTCAACAGTCCCGTTTGAGATGTTTTGCATTCACAATTCCTCTGGACAGCATCACAGAAATGAGTGGGTCTAAAATAGCTGCTCTATTTTGTAATTACCCAGTTGCTTCTGTTCTGTTTGCAGCTGAGCACACCTCTATACACCCAGATCACTCTTCAGGGATGGATCCCTTTTTCTACACGTAAACTTGGATTGTCAGTTCCTTAACTTGCAGGCACATTCTGCATCCTCTTTTAGAGTGCTTTTACACAACAAAGTGCAAGAGTTAAAATCAGCTCATACAACAGAAGCGTGTAGAACTGGTGATCACAGTCCCCAAAATCCGTCTGTCAGTAAAGAAACAAATTTAGAAGGCAGGCTCAAGTTTTTTGTCTTTTAAGTTATGGTAAATCTCCCATTCATTCCAACAAGATCATGATCAGGGCCTGTGACAGAAGCTTAACTCTTTATTGTAGATTTAATCTGTGAAGCTGGACAGCAAACAACTGTTGAGAATATCAAGTGTAAACCCTATGCAGTGAAACTCTGTGTTAAATACTTATCTCACCGACTTCTTAGCAAGAGAAAACTTCGCTGTGTAATTGTATAGACGAAGGAAAATCAAATATCTGTAATTCATACATTGAAACCCATCACGCTGAAAACCACTAATAACCTAAAAGCAATTTTTCTTTTCCCTCAAAAGTTGCAATTGCTAGTTAAAGCTAACAAACAGCTATCACATTTACTGCTGATTTGATATTTTTTTCATACCTCTACAAGGCCCTGCAAGATCCTCACAAAGATGACGCACCCATAGTGCACCCTGGCTGCAGAGGGGATTAACATGTTGAGGGAGGACGTCAGCAGGATGGCAGCACCAAATACTCTGCAAAGGGAGAAAACACATAACAATTCTAAGAAAAAATTAAAAGTAAAGGAAGTACCTTCAGTATTGTTCCAATTGACTTACTCCACATATGCTCACATATCAATAGAGATGTATTTAAACATATGTTCTTTATGTAGGGAATATAGTACCTGCTGGACTGTATTAGAATCTACTTCCATCTAATGTAATAACCTGTCTAATGAGACACAGACCAAACATCTCTTTAGCATCGTTTCCTAAGGAAATACATCTTGTGCGCTCACAGGTGTAGATCTTACTCTGCCTACACATCCCCACTCTTTCCTGTAGTTTATTTCCACATCTGTTGCAACTGAATCTGATTGAATTCTCTGCCCTCTACAGAAATTAGAAATTAGGTCTCCAAATGATTTACTAAATCAGGTGGCCCAGTAAAGGAGAGATTCTCGTTAGTGCTTCAATTGTAAGAATGCAGCACTGTGGTTTCACTACTTATAAAACAGAAGAGAATCCACTTTTGTAAATGCCAAAGCAGCAGGAAGGATTTCAAACAGAGCTGGGATTTTCTCAGATGCAAGAATTAATCAATCTGAAAACACATATCCATAGAAACCAGATCATTCTTTCTGCTGTTTTTTCAGAGGCTGCTCATTGAATGTTGCTGATTTTGATTCCAACAGCATCCTAGGAATTGCTTCAAATAAAGCACATTACAAGGTCTGAATAAATGTGTGAAGTGATGACTGATTTTCAAAATTCCATTGCTTTGACTGAATTTTGATTTGATTCAGTTAATATCTGCCCCTTGTAGGATTAAGCCTTTTCTCCAGTATCATTATATCATTTTTTTAATGTTCATTCATTCCTTTATTGTGGAAATAATCCTTTTTCCCCCGCATCTTCCTTTCAGTGGAACTATGCAAAGGGATGAAGCCAGTAGCAATGACTGGCTACTTTCTTTATACAAAACTATGTAATACTAAGATAAATCCTGGCCATGTCTTAACATATGACATCATGATATCTGATGTGGAACTGATTTGACAGAAACCTTTAACCTCAGCATGTGTTCTTTAGAAATTGGTTCAGTGCCATAAGTTAGTGAGAAACAGACCTTGGGCTGAAGAATCAGCATTAAGTTTCAAGATGAAAATTCTCCTCATAGACGTCTACATTTCACAATCTCTATTTAGAATTACAGCCTGATATGAATCTTTAAATAGCAAACTGAGTGTACTCCGCTTTTATTTGACAAATATTAAAAGGCAGCAGAAGAAAGCTTCTTGGCATGGTAAGGAAGCTTTATTAAATAGCCCTCAATCTGGTCTCCTCATTGTGTTCCCTGTGATCCTCACCTCGTGTTAAACAAGATCTAGCTGGCTGTACAGCACATTTCTGGCTTTGTTTGACAGCATGTTCAATACATTTACTGGGATTGATGGGTGCACGTGTTTGTGTTGTACCATGTGAACTATTTTGGCCTGAATTCTGTCTTTACTATTAATTTCTTTATGTGGAAGTTTCTACTCCAAACATACATGTGGTTCATTTCCTTATGATTTAATACCCCCATATGTTCACATAAACCACAATGGTGTATAGCTTTTCATTTGCATTTTCTCTTTATTTATTAATGAGAAGAGTTTGGGACTAATAGGAGATTTGCTTGTGGTTTTTACAAAGGCTTTTAAAAAGTTCAGTGTTCCTGTTAAGAATTTTTGAAGAGCAATAGACTGTAACTGTTCTAAAGGTTTCTCAGGAAAATCCTTATTTGCTTGTGAGCAGGAAGAAAGGACTGTTTGGTTTGTGGCCTTTCTTGTTTCTTTTCTGAATAGTCATTTAACCAAATGCCTAATGCAGCAATATGGTTTAAATTTGTGATTGTGCACAGATTTGCTGGTGTGGATTTTTAGCTAGTGTGAATCAGTGCAACTCTTTCTACATCATGATTCACAGAATCACAGAATCAACTGGGTTGGAAAAGACCTCAGAGATCATCAAGTCCAACCCTTGGTCCAACTCCAGTCCATTTACCAGTTCACGGCACTAAGTGCCATGTCCAGTTTCAGTTTAAAAACCTCCAGGGCCGGTGAGTCCAGCACCTCCCTGGGCAGCCATTCCAATGCCTGACCACTCTCTCTACAAAGAATTTCTTCCTAATATCCAGCCTAAATTTCCCTTGGCAGAGTTTAAGCCCATGCCCCCTTGTCCTATTGCTGACTGCCTGGGAGAAGAGACCAATCCCCACCTGGCTAGAACTGCCCTTCAGGTAGTTCTAGAGAGTGCTGAGCTCAGCTCTAAGCCTCCTCTTCTCCAGACTAAACAAGCCCAGCTCCCTCAGCCTCTCCCCATAGGTCTTGTGTTCAAGTCCCTTCACCAGTCTTGTTGCTCTGTTAAAATCATTCCTGTTAAAATCATGCTAAGATAGAACACTAAAAAATGCTGTCTATTTCTAAGGATGAGATTTGCAAAGTTGTTATAGCGTTTAACTGTTTTTTCAAGGAAATTTACTCTAGTTTCTCAGTTCTGTGTCTGAAATCAGCTTCTGTTGACCACAACTGAAAGTTGTGTCTCCCAGAATTGCCTTTGTTCTCACGTTCACTGAAGAGAAGCTGTTTCCTTCAGTCTGCTCCTTCTAGAAGAGAAAGGAAAATGTAATTTAAGGAATAATCACAGACATGCATCTTCTAAATGAAAATCTTGCCTGTATTTAGCCATAAAACTACCAGCGAATATTTAGTTACAGTGAGGAGCAGATAATGAGGTAATTGCACAATGTCACTTGTAAGTCAATTCTCTCAGAACTGTGCTCTGTGGGAACAGCCTTCTCAAAAACAGATCAGTTTTTCCCCCAAAAAAATCTATGAAATTAAGGGTAGAATACATTAAATTATGAGTCTTGTCAGAAATGGCTTTTTTATCCTTTTCCTTGAATGCATATTAAAAGCAGTACTGTGAATTTAGTGCATGACTATTTTAGTGAATTAGTTTCCTCTATGACTCTTAGTCGAGAGTAAATTCATCTTCCTACATTTGCTTTGCATGTCTCATATACATCCATAAATATATTCAGTATTTACCCTTCGCACTCTTTTGTCTTGCTACATTTATTTCACCTCCATAAATAGTAAATTCTTCCTAAAAGAGTATTATGATATAGTTCTGTTTTTTGTACGTACTGTTTTATTGATTTAAATATCTCAACTAATTATATTATGATTTAGATCAAATAAGAATGATTTTCAGCTACAATAAATCTAAATATATTTGAATGCTTCTCACATTCTAATATATTTAATTGAGAAACGGAGCATTCCGATTGTTCCTAAGGCATTTAACTGACTCACACATCAAACCTCAAAATTGTGCTCTTTTTTTTGCTTATCTTTTTGTTATGTTTATTAAGCTAGTGATTTTATGACCTGTTATAGTCTTTAGTTTCATTTCTGCTTTTCAGACAGTTCTCATTTGCTTGATTTTGCAGCAATGGCTACTCCAAATATGGGTTAGAAACCCGGTTTGTTTTCATGACAAATTGAGAGTATGTGCATTTCCACGGTTGTATTTATTGCAGTTGAATATGGATTATATTCATTCTTAAACAGACACAGTTCTTTGTTTAAAATAAGACTCTCGGTCTGTTTAGGAGTCTTCATTCCTATCCTACCCCACTGCATTTTTTAGACATGTATCTGTCTGTCCTCTTGATATCACCTGGAAGGATACCTTATAGGATATGTGACTTAAAGCTGCCATACCCTGCAGAGCATTTCTTCAGCCATCCTTCCCCCGGTGGCATGGGCTGCTGGAGAAGACTTTACCTCCCACTCCAACACCACTGGAATTCACGTCTCTCATGGACTGAGCCAAGCCTTGCTGCAGAGTGCACCTTGGCTTGAGCTCAGCCTAAGAATTTCATGTAGCTGTGCTGTTGAATTTTGATTCAGATTTGTATCTGAAAATCCATTTCATGCTTTTCATATTTTAATGGAATGGCAGAAATTAAGAGCTTTACCAGATTGAAGGTAAACTCTGGGAAAACTGCAATATGCTACAGAGACAGCACAGGAGAGACCAATGGCATTGCCTTCACTCTTGGACCTGACATTAGGAGGGAATTAAAATGCCCTGACATGCCTTCAGCTTGGGGGAAAATTCCTTTCTGACCCTAAATCAGCAGCTGTGTAACTATATCTAAGAGAAAATAACCGTATGCAGAAGAAGATACATGAATAAATACAGTAGTAGTATCAAGGAGAGGGAAAAAAAGGTAAATCCTGTTCCTCATAAGTGGCCAGAAAAAGCCCTGAAGCAAAGAATTATGCTTTGGTTATCTATTTCTATTTCTAGACTTGGTAGACTCAGTCTCAAAAGTCAGAATCTAACATTGATCTTCAGTGTTTTACTGACATTGGCATTGTATGAAGGTCACAAGCTGTGACTTACTCCTCCTGTAATACAAGTAGTAATAATAGCAAAATCATATTTGGCTAAGAGACATTTGGAATGGGAGCAGAGGAAGGAAATGACTCTGACAATTCAGGAAAAATGCTTAGAATGGAATGAGGTTGCAGGGGAATTAATCTTGTTGGGTTTCAAGCCAATCAACTCATTTTTTTCTCTTTAGGGACAAACCAAAGAGAAAGCAGTGTATTTCTTTTCATCACCGGATTTCTAATCTCTGCATTTGTGCAGCCCCACTATTCTCATCTACCTTTTCCAAGCGATTCGCATGACATGAACATTCTGCATGAAAGGGTGTTAGAGGTATCGTCACTGGGCTGGAAGAAGCACCCGCTCCAAAAGTGAGCTGAGCACAGCGTGTGCGCAGATGCATCCCAGCTGCTGAATGTCTGGTTGACATATAGGGTTACATATATTATATCTGAAAGGAAGGGGTCCCAGTTGGAAGCACCCCTCTAGCCCGAGGACTGGGAGTGAACATTGCAACGATGACTTCAAAAAGCTAAAATCCCTTTCATATATATGTGCGGGGAGGAGTCGATTCCTCAGTTATCTGAATCCCATGTATTTCTATTTATGTCATTTTTAATATCATTTTTAAATTCCACAATTATCTATGTTTATTTACTTTCTGAATAAAAGGTCCAACTTTTTGAAAATTAAACTGTTACGGAAACCAAATAATGTGTCTGTCCTAAAGCATATGAACTACCTTAACTAAAGTTTCTAAAGAAAGAGATGAAACCAAAGAATAACTACATATGTTCAAAATAGCATTTTTAAAAATACTTATTTAAAATATAAAATGCTGTAGGTTTAGGATGCTCAGAAATATGCTGTACTAATCAATTATGAATGCCATTTTGTTCAACTCCAAAATAATTAAAGAATGATATGTGTTGGTCACTGACAACTACGAAACAAGATTGCAGGTATTTTAATGGATTTACTTCTATGAAGCACAGAAGGTTTCACATCACTCTTCATGACAACCTAAAGAAGCTTCCAGTGGTTTCAATAGAAAATTAATTCAGGACTGTAACTGAATAGTTTTCACCTCCAAAAAGCCGTCATTTCATGGAAGACATCTATGGAATAGGAAAGTTTGAATTTTTTGTTAGTTTTTGAGGGAATTATGGAGGGGAATGTGGGATGTGAAAACATGTCACACTGCTACAATAAATGAAAACATTATGAGGTGGTTTATTCTGACTGTAAAAAAAAAACAAAAACAAAAACAAACTATGGAAAATGTAGCCCATGTTCTTTCCTGGGACATACAACCACTGCACTTGACAATTTTACAGTAACACCGATCATATTATAGAGGACATTCTTTTCATTTGGTAAAGTAAACGTATTGAACAAATACTTTATTTGTAAACAAAGAGAAAACATTTTTCCTAGTCTTAGATGAGATTCTTCTGTTAGGTAAGGATGGAAACTAAAGAAGAGTGAGAACATGACTTGTCCTTGCAAAGTTTTCCCACCCTAGTCTGAAGATGAGATGAAAATTCTCTCATTAAAAAGAAACAAAATTTATTTATATTTGGGTTGATGAGCTGACTACTGCCATTCTTTTTCCTTACAGAAAACACATAAAATATGTTGAACCAAGCCTTATTTTATCAAACAGATATAAAAGATAAACTGGGTCATGACTGTCCTTTGATGTTCTTTCTTGAACAGTGCTTGTTTGGGAGAATCCTAGAGCAGCAGCAGCTCTGGGCAGCTGAACATGTCTCATGCAAAGTGACTTTTTAGACTATTCTGACAGCTCAAGATTTCTGAAATGTATTGGTTTTTCCTCCAGTTTTGCCTGCTATCATTCATCTTTGCCAAACCTCCTTCTACAAAAGGTCAACAGCACAACATAGAACTGATTATGTTATTTTTTTATACAATGCAAAGAGTTTCTTGTCTAAGAGGAGCTGCAAGGCTGAATGCTGGATTAAATGCTGAATTTTTTCAGTAAAACATAATGCGTAGGGAGAAACAGGACAGGAGGTAGCTGGAATGCCTGTAGGCATGCAGCGGTTTTTCAGAATCCTTCCTTCTGCAAACGTCGCTAGCACTGACAATTTGTGGTTATCCTTTTTAATTTGTTTTCTTTGAGTCATGCACTGACTGAATAGATGGAAATTTCAGGTGTTTAGCTGCCAGTTAATTCCTACAAAACGCATCTCTGTTCATGTCAGGTGTGATGAGGGCCTGCAAAGACTTTGACAGAACATGAATGTTTTGATGACCTGAATATGCTGTGGTTTGATCTGTTAGGTTTGAAGATAAATAAATCCCAAAATATTCACAATTCTTTTAGCAAAACAGACCATACAAGGGCCAGATCAAGTGCCACAGTGAAATGCCAGGCAGAGATGAAGTCAATGTCTATCAGCAACCCAAAGTTTCTTTTGCCTTCTGCCATCTCCAAGCCCCACTGACGCCACTGATGCATACAGGTCAAACCAAGACCCTAAATAATTTTCACGCTGCACTTTTCGTCACCTGTTCATAGTCCTGTTTTTGATGTGTCGGTGTGTATTTTATGAAGAACTTGAGCACTGTTGGATGACAGCATCATTGCAATGGATGCTGACTGTAAAAGACTCCTGGGTCATTAAATTCTGATCGTTGCTCTTACCAGCAAGTGCATTGCATTATCCTTGCATAAGCAGATCGAGTTCCGTCTCAGAAGTAATTAGCATTTGCCCTACTTATTTCGGAGGCCTCTCCAGCTTGCAGGTTACTTCCTACATCCAGTGGATTTCTTGCACCCATGGTCATTTATTTTAGTGGGTTTAACCTCTGCAGTTCACCCCAATAGCAATCCTACCTTCTTTCTTTTCTCATCTCATCATCTTTATGCTTCATTCATTTGATCACCCTATCAACCCCCACTCTCTCCTGTTAGAATTCAGCTGGGGAATCTCTCAAACCTGCGGTTTCGTTTTACAGCTCATTATATCCACGTATGTCTAGATAAAGCTCTGACTCATCCCTTCTAGCTCATTAGCTTCGGGATCACTTGCTGTTTAAATATGTAACCTGCTAGATCATGTTTCAAACCAAGACCATCTCATTTGAATTACCACACTGAGTTCCAGGGCTTAGGCTGTGATTCAACTGTCTCTGTTGATTTAGAGATATATAATGCAGTTATAAAAGAAATCATCTGTGTTTTTAACTTTACAATATTTTATGGAGCTGATTGGGAGGATAATTGCTATCTGTTGGACTCCAAAGCTCTCTCTATTCGGCTTTGTGGGGTGTTTTCTGGCATACAGGCCACGTGTTACAACTGATTGTATCTGAACTGCTGAGAATAAAAGTGCGTTCCTTCACAGCAAAGTGATTGGGACATCAGTGGTTTTATGCAACCAACCTAAACATCATTTTGTTGCATGAAAGCCAGTGTACATATTGTATTAGGGTGAAGTGTCAAAGCAGGTAGAGAGGATTAAGGAGACCTGTTGGAAAGAGTGCCTGGAAGTAACTGTGCCAGAAGCTACCTGGGTTCTATTTCAGAGGATCAGCTTTTTCCACTCTGAAAGAGACCCTGGTCATGAGGTATCACACATGCAGAAGGGATTCATAGAGGCTGATGGCCTGGGAGTAAAGTTATTTGATAGTATTGACATAGCTACATGATATAATCCAAATAAATAATATGGAGGTTTTTTATAAGCCTGGTCTGAAAATGTCTTGTGTAATTTTATGTTAACTCTGTGGTAATTTTTCTACAGATACCAGTTTCAGAGGATTTGGATCAATGGAGGGTGGAATGCAAAAATAAGTCCAAATTTCAGACATAGTCTTACTCTTGTTAGTTATATCTGAATAATCAAGGTCAAGTTCTGTATTTTTTACATTTAGCCCTGAACAAACTCATCAAGAGTAAATGTAGTTCCCTGCTTTCTGTATCTTAGGGCTCACTGCCATTTTAGATCCCAGTAGTTCCAAAAGTCCACATGAACTAGTCAACTGAGAGTAATACAGGGGCTTCTCAGTAACACAGAGTTTTGCTTGGAAGCTATAAATTTAACACCATTAACAATTCTTTACTTGCTTTCATTTTATGCAAATGTAGACTCTTACTGACTTGTGAAAATATTATTTTTCCTTGGCAATATATCGTGACAATTATTTGCATCTTTTTCAGATGTTCCCCTGTGCAGCAGCAGTTACCTCCTTGACCACAAACTGTGAGTAGCCATTCGTTTGGAATATTTACATTACCTATTATGTTACCTGTTCATCACTTTCGTAACCTAAATAATCCTGATAATATTTCTCTTATCTACTTATCCGTTTGTAATCATGCTGATTACCCTTCTTGGGGCAATTTGTATTACTGTTTATATATTTAAAATGGACCAAGTGAAAACAAATCCAGTGTGGGGAGACACTGTTTAGCGATTCTGGGACATATCATTCTGACTTGTTTCTAGTACAGGCTGATTTTCTGATGACTCTGTTGACCCCTTCACTGTAGACACGTGCCTGTGAATTGCCCACCCTGACAGTTTATGGCTTCATAAATGATAGACAGAATGTGGGGTTGTTTTCTGAATCGGGCCTTTAATTTGCATAGAATGGCATAGAGCTACCAAAGCGGGGATTATGCCATGAATATTAGAGTGGTTGACAAACTCAGCTGCCCAGCAAAACAGACGCAATAAGCTACCTTCAATATTAGAGAGGAACACTTATTCCCACCTGCCAGTCCTAGGTTGAGATTCTGCATGAGAGAATCGCTTAAAAAGGATCCTCTTTACTAGCAGTCTGTGGCCAGAAGCTGTGGTGAAGCAGCTTTATTTGGCTTTTAGAAAATGTGTTAAAACAGGTTATTTTCATTCATATGTGTACAAAGGAGGGGGGAGATGTGTCTGTATGCCCTTCATACTAAATCCTATTATAAGCCCTTCATGAAGCATTAATATGTATAAACCGACCTCCCGCCATCTAATCTCGTATAATAAGGGCTCGGATACATTATTAATTTTTGTCACACATCTGAGGCCCCCTTTTATCAACCAAAACCCCCATCCAAATCCCTTGTTGCATCATTAAATTGTGAAAACAGCTTCATCACTGGTGACAGAAAAATGGAAGGACCCAGAGCCATATGGCAGAGGGAGCAGCGGTACCAGCCACCCGGAGACGTTTCCCCAGTCCCCTTCTTGCGGTGACTGGTGCTTAAGAGACCCTGCAATGCCGTAGGGTGACAAAACCACCTCGGGGTTTTTTTGTGCAATATTGGCTTCTTTGCCTGGAAACAGATGAACCCAACACCAGTGCCTGGGATCGGAGCCCAGTTTGATCTGCAGGATTTTGGACTGAAAGGTGGGGTTGCAAATGCAACTTTGGGGGTTCTCTCTTGCAGTGCAAGGTCAGTTTATATCTTCAGAAGTTCAGAAGTTGGCTGTTGTCTAAGCATCCACAAATCCCCTGGTCATGCTGTGAATTATACATGGTTTGCAAATCAGGAAAACACACAATATGTCCACCTGCTCAAAGAGAGTGAATAATTTCTCTCTATAAACCACAAAAATGTAAAGATGAAAAATTATAGAACACCTTTGGGACTTGTATTTCTAAACCAATACTTTCCCTTCCAGTTTTTATGCTTGTTGTCATTAAGGCTGAGTTAAGGAGAAATATTCTGATTTCACTGACATAGCAATGACACAGTTTTGGTGAAAATCTTTGGGGCTCTGAGATGAGATGCACTGACATACTGGTGTCTGAAATTCAGTTTATTCATGCAAATAATCCTATCGGATTACTTGCTGGGAAGAAGGATTTAGCCCTTAATAACAAGATGAATGGCACTTTAAAAACAAAGAAGAATTTGAAGTGAAAGCTTGATTTATATATTTTCATTCAGGTTAGAATGTGACGATAATGGCAAGTTTAACATAAATGAGAGATAATTGCATCGTAGAGAAATTCAGTATAGTTATGATTCTTCATATGAATAGTGTCCAATTTGCTCTTTAACAGGTGATGAAAAATATGTCATTATTATAGAATTATAAGGTGACTTTAACTTTTAAACAATTGCCATTTGATTCTACCCTTTGTATTCCTTTGTGTAACAGATTTCAAATGTTTGAGTATACACAAATGAAATGGCCACTCAGCTTTGTTTTACCAAAAGAAGTTTGTGATTATTGCAGATCTCTTTTTGAAACAATACTTGGCATATACAGTCAAAACCTGCATTCCTATTTTACATATATACCTGCGAACTTGGGAATTAATTCCCTATTCTGTGTAATCTAACAATGATCCATTAATTTCAGAGAATCTTTCCTGACTTACAGTAAGTGCTTAAACTGTTCACTTAGGAAATCAGTGAGGAAATACTGCCACAACATTTTGGTGATGCTGTTGATAGGGCAAGGGATTTACTATAGAATTCTAGCATGTTTTTTAAAGGATTTTTAAAGAGTATCAGAAATAAAAATATAACGATATTGAAATGATCCTGTGATGAGGTGGTAAAAACCAGTGCAGTTTCACACCTTTCCAGACACTTGTGACAGCACAGCAGGTCGTTTATTCACAAACAGCTGCAGCTTTGCAATAGCATGAATGTGGAACAGGAAATATTAATTTAAATGAAATTATTTTATTTCTAGGTTAAAGACAAACCAAGCACTTAGTTTTAAGGCCATCTAGTCTGATATTCACTGTGGCATTAACCTTATGTTGCACTTTATTATCCCTTATCTTTTACGTAATTATCCCTGTACAGAAAACATTTGTAGTAGCTAAAACAGAATACCCAACGTAGGAATTTAATCCCCAGAGAAGAAGAATCTAGCATATAATTTCTCTGTTTGGACCAGCGGTGACTACTTAGTATTGTTAGTATTTATGATTTTTAATTTATCTGGTTTTCATTTACTGGTTTGTGCTATATCTTCCTTTGGGACTAAAACACACATTTACACCCAGCAATTTTTTCCAGTGGAGTTACATGCATACTTGGCAATCAAATTATGTCCTAGTAATGTTTTTCATATACTGATACACTGAATACATAGCTCTTGCCATTTCTTCCACTATGTGACATTATATACTATCATCTTTTAAATAATTAAAGATCTCTAAAAAAACCCTCAAATTTTTCAACACTCATATTAATATGCAAGTTCACAAATTACCACAACAATCCAAGTGCCATTGACCTAAATACACTCACTGCGCTAAAACCAGAAAAACAAATGTCCCAGGATTACATTGTGTTGGAAGCTCGTGACGGGTTTCTAGCTCAGCATGGTGAGATCCCACTCAGCACAGCTGTTTTCCAGGGTGGTTCCCCACTCCCTGGTGTTACTTTGCACTTGAGTGTCATATAAATTGAACAAAACCTAGTTTACCAAATGGTATTTAATATATCACCTTGTTGCCTGATCCTTTTTGTACCCACCAGTTTATCAGCATTTATAGATACTCCCAAAATGACTGATAGAATGTGAAGGTTTTGTTTAAGGACTATTCAGCCATATCATATATTTGAAAGGCTCAGAAAGACTAGAAGATAAATAAATCATCAGTCTCCCAGTGTGATAAACATCACTAGGCCAGTTACAGGCACTCACTTGTGCAAAACACAAAAATAAAGGGTTTCATCGCAGCTCTTGATGACCCACACAAATACCCCAAGTAACCCGGGGTCCCTACACAGCAAGCAGGCAGGGATATGCATGTTCTGGGCTGGACACAATACACCTGAGCTCTGAAGTGCTTGTTAAATCACTCAATTAAACAGTATAAATCTTCCTGGAGGAACCCAGAGTCAAGCAAAACTGCACCTGTTTCCAGTTTGCTGATTTTAAAGCATCAAAACACCAAAATCTGTTTATAGGATAGTTGTTACTATACTACAAAGAATGTAATTATTAAATAACATTTCTGAATTTTGCATCAGAACATTGCATTCCTTGCTTTGGTTTAGAACATTTAAACACCTCGTCCATTGCATTCTATTTAAACCAAATTTTCATTCAGAGTTGGAGAACCACCAAACCACAATTCTCTTTTTCTTTCTTTTAATAAGATTTCAGTCCCTGAGAATGATGACTGTATTTTAATGTTTATCAAGATGAGATGAACTCTGATTAAGCCCAGCCAAAATTCTTTTCATGGACTGAGTTTAAATTAAGACTCAGTGGGGTTGGAGGACTGTCAGCTCTTCATACCCTTTCTGCTCACATCTCATCGTAATCATATAATTACAACCCCTCTGGTGGGAGCCTCTGTAATGTTGACATTGAAACCTGTAGTTTAAAAGCATTCAAATGAGATTTATGTCCTTTTAAATAGCATTAACTGCCATTATGAGTAACAGCTCAGCTGATTAAATAGTGTGGATACATGGTATTAGGGCATTGCTCTTGAGTTTTCTTGTTTTCTTTTGTTTTTCAAGGAAAAATACTTCTAAATAATGCAAAAACAGCTCAGTTCCTTCCTCCTGAAAACCCTACTCACAGTAGTTGAAATCCACTATGATTTAGTGAAAAACACAGCACTGAATCCCCAACAACCTCAAAAATAAAGAAGTCTCACTATTCACTTTCTGGGGAGAAAGCTTCACTATTACTAGTCAGAAAGAGCTGTAACCAATAAACATTTGTATTATATTGGATTTCTGTCAAATCTGCTCACCTATTCTTGCCCCTACAGCCTCAAAGGCTCTGAATAATAGCTGCTTTTCTCTCAATAAAGATAGTTAATCAAACACCTCTGCAGAGACCATGAATTCTGCTCTCAGGGTGTTGCAGCCTGGGGAGAAGGGCACTTTTTTTTAGGGTAAGGCTGTAAATATACCCAAATAGGAGAAGTAACCCAGGTTAGCTACAAACCAGGATGTCCATGTGACAAGATTCCTTCTCTAAACTACTAGAGGAGCCTGTTCAATAGTCTCTGCTATCACCATGTCGTGCTTAATCGATGGCAAGGTTAATTGTTCATTGCTCATCGAGAACTTAACCCTGAGAAATGCTATATCTGTAACAAAGCATACCCATGGGACTCTGCATTGCGCTTCCTTTGTGCTTCCAGTCTCTTGTGGCTGGTTGCACAGTGGTTTCATACCAGCATCTTCCAGAGGCAGATCTTCCTCTGGGAGAAGAGGTCTCCAGCTTTGCAGCAAAAGGGAATCCTCTTCTATTTTCACACACTGCTCAAGGGATGCAAGTTTAAAGCTTCGCTGATTACAAATGAAGTGGCACCTGAGGCCAAATCACAGAATCACAAAATGGTTTGGGTTGGAAAGGACCTCTGGAAATCATCTAGTCCAACCTGCTAAGGCAGGTTCACCTACAGCAGATGGCACAGGAATGTGTCCAGGTGGGTTTGAATGTCTCCAGAGAAGTAAACTCCACAACCTCTCTGGGCAGCCTGTTCCAGTGCTCTGTCTTTCAAAAAATTGTCTTCCAATGTACCAAAGGTTCCCTGTTCCTACAGAAGTCAACAGGGGTTGATAGTATTCAGGATCACTAACCTTTGTTATGTACTAGCCCAACCTCTATTGGCCACTGGAGAGGAAAGTGCTCAGGAGATGTGTTGTTTCTGAATGTTCTCCAGAATTTTCAAACACAGTTTTGTTTGACCCCATTGGTACTACAACAGCATAAATGCACCTCTTTTAAATAAAGTATTTTTCTTAGTATTGGGCTGAAAATATAACAGAAACTTCTCAGTTATGCAATATGAGATAAATTGACACCTAAGCTATCATGGGTAATTTCCTCAGAAACTCCATTTCCTATTTGTAAATCTGTTAATCACTAAATCTGATCTGTCAGAAGTAATGGGCAGCTATGCATGATAAGAGCAGGGGGTCAAGGCAGAACAGAATAACTATGCAGCAGCAGCCTTGAGTACTACAATTAGCAAAAGATCCCAGTAAAATGTTACCCATTGACAGACTCAGTTGAAGAAAATATATTAGCAAGTTCAGAGCTCAGGGTTTCTAATTGTTGATTGGCAGCAAACATTTTAAAACAGGGTCAGAATCAAAATAGAGGGTTTCAGCCCAGCATGAAATTATTGCATCGCATGTAGCAAGGTTTTCTTGATATCACAGGAGGGTCATTTCTTAGATGTGTTATACCTTAGAGAAACTTCCTAATTATGTCAACCCAATCCCAGTAATTGGTTCCTAGACTGAATCTTAATGTCAAGCAAACTCAGGGCCATACACTCAGCAGCTCCCTGTCAATAACAAATTAAACTCGCAAAGCACACCTTAACCCTCCTCCCTGCTTCCTTCCTGAACACTCTTAGCAATTGGGAGTCAGCTTTTCATTCACGTTATCTTTTCCATGTAATCATGACCTCCTTCCCTTCCACGTAATGAATCTCTGGAAAATCTCCCTTTTTCTTCAGCTCAGGACTGAGTTTCTTACAGATAATCTTCAATCTGGTGATGCTATTCTAGAGTCTCCTATTTTTTTTATATAGAGCACATTTGAACTTCATTTCTCTGTATGAATTCAGACTTGCTCTGAATGCAAAGGAAACCATTGGCACCACAAAGACATTCAGTGAGGTTACTTGGCTGTCATCCACCACAGTGTGAAGGGATCAGTTGTGGCTGGAGCACAAGACATGTAAATCAGCAGAGGCTTTTATAGTAGCTCGTACTCTACTGGTGCTGTAGACCTCTAGGCCTGTGTACTCACTTGTCTGACTTTTTCTCATGCAGTTTCTTGGAAAGGGTATGGACAGCAAGGCTTGCACCGTATTTTGGGTGTCACTTAATCCTACAGTTGTCCTGTTATTTCAAGTTGAAAGCGTAGGTGTCAAAATCTCTTTGAGGCATTCAGGAACCATCTTGTATTTTCACCTCCTCAATACCCTGTTATTCCAACTACTACATTAACCATTCACCATCCTATTCTCTGCCATTTTTATCTACAAAGCATAAATCACAGGCACTATCCATATTTTAACTATTTGCAATTACTGTCATGTATGTCATATCTAGTTCCTTAATTAAATCTGTGATTTCCATAGTCATTTGCCTTATGTTGGAGTTGTCTCTGAGGCTTTCACAATAGTGACAACTAACCAGTAATCTGTGAAAATTGCTGAGTTAAAATATACCCAGGTTAATAACAGGAACTAGTCTTCATTTGCTATTGTATATGAAAATGTTTGTGAAGGAGAGGAAAATTTGATTCGGATACACCAGGTTGTGTGTTTCTACTACCGAGTTTTCCTGGGCATGTCCCTGCCATTGTCTTGCAAATCTTTATAGTCGCACCACTTTAAATCTGGATGGATTTAAATGACTTTACTGATGTTGCTGGGGTGAATGAAGAGAGATTTTTGATTCTCTGAATCAGGTTCTGTAGTCTTTACTCAAGCAAATCTACAGTTAATCCTGGGGAGTTACAGACTGTGCAAGGATGCAAAACTGCTCGAAGGAGAAGGAGAAAGAAAAGGCAAGGAATCCTTTAATTGACTGTTAATTGTTGTTTGAAATAGCCTTCTACTTTTCTAAACCATTAACAGAAAGCTGGCACTTGTAAACAGTCAATGGATACCTCAGTTTAATAAATGTTGTATTTTATTTGCTTTAAAATTAGGTATATTAGTGTTATCTCAGTAACAGAGCATCTATCCACTAGTAAATACTCATATTTTTTAATACAGGTCTCTGGCTTAAAGGTATCTGCCTTGGAGAGAGCATTTTTGCCTAATTCCCCTCTCAACTCCCCCTCTTTCTCAAATAAACACAAATAAGCTTGCTCGCCTGGCAAAGCCTCTCTGCCTATCCAGGCCTACCTTTGATGTTACACACTCCTGAGAAGAGTTAAAGGTATATATTGCTGATTTTAGTATCCATTTGCACTTCGTTTGTTATTGTTTTGAAGCGTGGCACTAGGACCTTCGTTGCTTCTGCAAACGATGAGCCTGTGGCATTAAGCATGGACGTGAAAGCCTCATGTGTCTTGAATACTCAGTGGATCTAATTAACAGGTAGAATCGCACCCTGGGTGCTTGAAAAATTGCCAGACACCATAGAAACGACTCCTTAAGTCCCTGCACCATCTGCACTTTCTTTTCATTGTGGAGGTCTCATTGAAACGTGTTTTTCGACCATTCTAAATTCATTTGTGCCTTAATGGAAAATTCCTGCTGATGGTTTTCCTTTTCATTAAAACAAAAATCATAAAATTCTTTCATTCAATCACGGAGAAAAAGAAAAAAAAAAACCAAAAAAACAACAAACAATCTCTCAAGCTTTGATGAAATAATGAATCTTTGAATCCGCCTTTGAATGCAGGTTGTTTGAATATCATCGCCACAACCTCCCTAGATGACTTATTAAAGGAAAAAGAAACCAAAACGAGATAATCCCCCGCAAAAGCAGAAGGTAGTTCGAAGGTGGGTGATCAATGCATCACCGCAGCCGCGTTTCCAGTTTCTATGCAAGTGTTTTTCCCTTTTTTATTTAAGACGACAGCCCTTGGAGCAGGACCGGGTTGCTGCAGGGCTCCCCCCGCTGCTCCCCCCTCGGCCTGGGACCGGCCCCTGGGGCCGTTTAAGTGTCTTTACCTGTTCGCTGCCAGCCGGGACGAGATGTACCCGCCGGGGATTTGGGTGATTATGTACCCCCAGAAAAACGAGCCGTGGATCATGCCAACTGTTTCGGGATCCCAATTAAACTTCGCTTTCTTCCAATGCAAGGCACCGGGAGAGAAGGAGAGAAAGACAAGAGGAAGGCTGTAATCGTGCCGGATTTGAGCATTCACCCGCAGTAACTACACACCGGGCGGGCGAGTGGGGGGGATTCCAGTGCCAGCGGGGCACAGGGACAAGGGACAAAACTGCTCCCTTCTCTTCAGACCATCGCACCAAACACTCCAGCTGCCCGCCGGATAAATAAACGGCAAAATGCATCAAATAACAGCGACAAAACCAGCACCGTGGGACACGAGAGTGGCAGGGGCGCTGGTGAGTGACCAGAGCCCCGAGTACCCCGAACCACCGGTCGGGACAGAGACCGCGGGGCCGGGCACCGCAGAGTCGGAGAAAAGCGGGGACCCGCGGGGACCTGCGGCTGCGACACCTCGGGGCCGTGTCTGCCGGGCTTACACAGACACTCCTGAGCGGCTGGGGGGGTGGAGGCGTCCCCTGCCCTCCCCACTTGCACGGCCGTGGCTGTAAGCACCTACCTCTTGCTTGTGCAAGGAGTAAACTATCGGGGTTTGTCTGCGGGCTTGTATATTTAACACTCATCTGTATTAAGCATTCACCTCTTTCCCGCCAGGATTTAAAACACCCGCTTTAAAACGGGTCTTCTCATTTAGCGCCTTTTATCAACGCAAACTCTTTCACCCTGGTGTTTACAGACATTCCTGCACAACCTCCCGGTCTCCGTTACAGCGCGGCGAATCCGCCGGCAGTCGCCTATGTGACGCCTTTTTCCTCCATCCCCTACATTTATTTTACGAGGTATCTGCATTTTTTAAGGTTGTGTGCAAAACACAAACAAACAAACAAAAAAAAAAAGCAAAAGTGAAAATGTGCCCCCAAATTAATACGGCGAAATAAGGCTGGGAAATGAAAAGAAAAAAATAGAAATAATCGGTAGAAATGGTTTCTCCTTCAAGCACGGGGTTTCCGTCCTCCGAAGGGCGGCGGCACCAGGGCCAGGGGGCATCGCGCTCTGAATCGGGGGGAAATGCCCCAAAACCTCCGAGCCCGTCTCGGCTGCGCTAAGGTGCTGGACCTGGGAGTTGTACTGGGAGGACACGGGGTTTACGAGGGAAAAGTTCCCACCTCTTTAATAATCTTTCCTCCTCGGTGGATGGTGCTGTTATTGACCATATCCACGATGGCCACTCCCAAGTTACATCGGATCCCGAAGGAAATGCAGAATCCCAGTCCACTCATGATGGCAATGATGTACCTCCGGGGCAGCCCGAAGCAGGTACAGTCGCACAGCGGCGCTTTCTTCTCGGGCATTTCCACGGGCTTTCCATCTTCCGTCAGCTCGATGGTGTCCCCGGGCTTCTGCCTCTTCTCTAGGACCCTGCCCGGCACAAGAAGGGAAAAATCAAGCCCTGAACACACCTCGAGGAGCTGAAGGTTTAAGTTTACCGCTCCCCCCGCCCCTTTGGCTCGCTTTGGATTGATTTGAGGATATACTCCTTGTTTTCCATTCACCTTCAACTGTTCTTTAGCAGTGACCTGTGGGAGTCAGGATTAGTCATCCCCAGCTGCCCCCGCCGCAGGAGCCCAGGGAGGAGCTCTAGCTGAGAATTGCTCATCTATCATTAAAGACTTCTGCTTAGATATGTAGGACGCATTAAGAAGACATCAGCTGTAACCACTGCAGAGGCGCCATGTTGGGTAGCCCAAGAGGCAAACTATGGAAACGGAAACAATCTTTTGGAGAAGGTTTTATTCCCTCCTTGCTCTATTAGAAACACCAAGGGGGATGATCTTGGTGTGCATCTCGCTTGAGTTCTGGGAACAAAAGAAATATCAACAGAAAGCGGGGGAGGGGTGCGATATTGCTACTTATTTTAGATTTGCAAAATGGCTGTCACATGCGGTGGAAGAAAATATGACTGTCTTTAGAGAACTGGTATCTCCGGAGAAGACTTTTCTAAAGATCTCATCTGCTCAGCTACACATTGGGAGAGTGTGATGGCTCAGCAGGTTTAACCTTCCCAGATCAGCTTTAAGCTCGATCTCATTGCCCCCGCTCCCTTGTTTTCACATGAGGATCCTCTCTCCTAGAAAACAATGTACAGGAATCTGAAGGGAAATGGTTATTTGCAGCTATTTCGAATCAACAGAAAAATACCGAAAGAAAAACACAACAAAACCAGCCCACACCAACCCTGCCATCCACGAAAGGTGACTTAGAACATTTCATTTTATTTCTTCTTTGGCGAAAAAGCTTTAAAAATGCCGTGTCGGTAGTAAGAAAGATCGGTTTTACCGAGCGATCTCTTAATCTTCTTTAAGATTCTCTTTTCTTAATCACTGAGATATTTAAAAGACAAACCGCATCCATCGTGGCTCCATAGTCTTGAGGAGCGAATACGTGACTATTTTCCGACACTCTACCATCAACCCTGCTTTAGGAGTGTTTTCTCATGTCAGAAATTCTCCTCGGAGGAGAATCCCTTTGAGGTTAATTCATCCGGCTAATGGGGCGCTAACAATTAGCAGAATCAGGCTCAAAAGGTTCTCCGTGTTTTGGAGAAAATACAGGGATTTTCTCCAATAGTTACTCTCTTGAAATTCTTCCGATTTTTCTTTGCTGGAAGAATTTTTTCCATATTTAAAGACCGCAACATTAAGAAATGTCATATAGTTGTGAATAAAATAAACCACCGTGTTTTTATGTTCAAAATTCGTTCGTGCGAATAAAGGATGATGTAGAAGTGTTTTCTCCCTGAATGGTTTTCTTGTCTTCGGGAAGACACTAGAAATCAATGTGCAAGGCACGGGAAAACTGTTTTAATTTTAAGAATCGGAAACAAAATACTTCAGTCCCGTGAGTTGAAAAAGATTTGTAAATCGGACATTTGTTAATCAAGAGGGGAGTTCAAACGGAATTCTGCTGTAAAATACAAACACCGTTTCTTCATTATTCCCTGTGTTACTATATAAAAGCAGTAGACATGACTGGTATATTTATATGTTGTAGACTCTTTTAGGGCGAAAAAGAGTTTTATTTCTTCAATTACATTTTAAGAAGTTATTCTGGATTATCAATATTTATTTTTCTGATCATTGACAATTACTTAAATATGACCCAAACCAGTAGGATATTCACTGCGTTGTTGATGGCTTTGGTTTTGCTTTTGGCTTTTCAAAATTGTAGCCTTCCTACTAAAATGGAAGCGTTAATTTTGTCTTTCTCACTTCACTGATACGTTCCCTTCCCTGAAAATGGCAGCAGAAGTTGTGACTCACGCTGTGGAACAGCCTTGTGCCTGTGCCCAACACTGCCGCATAGGTAGGGAAAAAAGACTCTACGTGCCCTACCCATGGCAGATAAATCCGCAGTTGCCTTTAATCTGTGATTTGGTGGAAAAAAAAGTCTTCAGGGTAATTTCTAGCAAAAGGGACAATGGAAAAATACGTTGGAATTTCACAGACTGTTCTCACGCATCCTAGAGGTCACTAAAGTCGCCAGATTGGATGGAACACGATGTGTCAACTTTAGGGCATACACTTTTTAGGTATGCGAGAATTTGGGCTTGTTTATCTGTGTGTACAGATCTGGAAGACGGTAGAAATGTTTTGTACACACAGAAACACACTGTTGAGTGATGCTTTTGAGTTTAGCAATTGCAGTTGTGTATTACTTATAAGGCAAGTGGATGCTTCTCAAGGCAGACGGATAAATAATTAAACACATCCCTCTATATGTTTCAGCTTCAGGGAAAAAAAATCGTTCGGATATCAATTATTTATACATCTCCATGTTTATCTTCCTCTGACGACGAATTACACAAGGGAGAAGACTAATCGAAACCAGGAAAGATTATTTTTATTATTTTTTAATGATTGGTAAAGACAGCGAGAAAGATCCTGTGATTGCATTGCAAAATTAACAGAGAACAAAAATTCGGGGGGCTGCTCTCTCCTCATCGTGATTTCAAGATAGGATCCTGGTTTTGTGCGAAAAAGATGGGGTAATCTTTTGCTACATATTCACTGACACCATCTACGAATCAGATAGAGAAGTTACGAGGGTGCCATATTGAGAAGCTTCAGCACTAGTTTCCAGGCTCCAGATTATATCAGCAGTATCTCAGCAGCTCCCAGCCCCTCCACCACTAACCTCCCCAAAGCATTCGACCTCCTTCAGCAGCTGGTAGTAAAGGAAAGCTTCCATTTTTTTCTAGGAGGTAGAGTCCTAAGAGAGATCTCAGTCTTACCTGTAGAGTTGACCAAGCGATTTTCCAGCAAAATTCTTCAATCCCTCCTTACCAGGGGTCAAAATCCTTTGTTTTACCGACTCCATTCCTGCAGGGATGCTCGCCGGATTCTGCTCTGCTCTGGATAGGGCACTGCTACGAGCAACGATGGTTCATATTGGTTTAATCTCTTAACTTTTCCCCCCTCATTAAATGGCCATCAGTGCACCTCCGGGTAAAGGGAGAGCGAGAGGAAGCGTGCGCGCTGTGTGTGTGTGTGTGAGAGAGAGAGGGAGAGGGAGAGACGGCGTGCGGAGCCGGGGGGGGAGAGGGCGAGGGCGAGGGAGCGCGCCTGTGTGCGGCAGCGAGCGGGGAGTCTGCGAGCGCTGCAGGCAGCCCCCGGGTTTCCCGGCAGCGCGGAGTTGCCAAGCACGGTCAGAAAGTCTTCTCGGCCTCGCAGGGTGCAGTGGCGGCGGGTGGAGTCAGTGCCATGCCCGGCTGGGAGGGGACGGAGATCCCTTTGCGGGAGCGTTTCAGAGCAATCTCGGTTTGGCGCTGGCTGTAGAGCTGGAGGGGGAGGGGGGCGATTCGCCGCCGTGGGCAGACAGCCACGAAGTCCCCCGCGCCCCGGTGTCGCCGGCTAAATCCCTCGGAGGGCGAGGAGCCCTGGCGTGTCCGCGCTGCCCCCGCGCCGCTCCCACCCGCCCAGCGCGGCCGCGCAGGTCGCGCCCCAAGGCGGCGGCAAAAGCGAGCGGCACCCTGAGGCGCCTCGCCCCCTTCAGCACCGCGGACAGCGCCGCGGCCCCTTCAGCACCGCGGACAGCGCCGCTCCCACTCCGCGCCCCGCGGAGCCTCGTCCCCGCCTCCCGCTCCCGTCCGCGCAAGTGGAGCCCCGTGCGGGGGAACCCATGGCCACCCCCCTCTTTGGGTCCAGCTTGGTGCCACGGGGTTTGCCACACGTCGGGGTGAGCGTCGCTGATCCACTCACACCGTTGGTGTGGAGAAAGGACGTGGCCTTGGTGCAGCCGGTGGCGCTTCTGGGGAAACAGGGAATTAACTGCAAATAATGCTGCTCTTGCTATAAACAGATAATAAAGGTATATTTATCTCTATACCCATATTTACTCAAACTAATTACTTCATATCATATGAGGCATCCATTAGTGACTGCTTTCTCATAAGCATTTCATATTTTCCATCTCTTTTGTGTCCTCTGCTTTCACGCCTCCAAGTAGGCCAGTGTAACATTTAGACTTCATTTGTGGCATCTACAGCACCGAAATGAGCTGGGCACATTCTGAACAGAATTATTTTTCTTTCCAGAATCTAGTAGTAATTTTCTGACTTAAAATACTTCGAAGTAGATTGAAGATGAAAAATGTAGTATTTATTTAGAAGTCATATCCGTTATATTTCTCTTAAACTTCATGTTAATCTTAAAGTTTCTGTAGAGTTGTTAATTAAAAAAAAAAAAAAAAAAAAGCATAACTTGTGCTCTAAACAAATCCTTCTAAAATGAAGCAACTTCCTAGTTGGTGATAGGATGTAAACAGCATACTTTAAAAGTAAGATTCCTTGATGAAAATGTGTGTCGTAGCTGCAGTATCCTAAAAACAACTGCTCTTTGGATTTATATCAATATTTTTTTCTGACGTTGCCCTCTGGTGGAGGGTTAATGAAGTTTTACAGCAGCAAAGCGCATTTATACAAGACCAATTATTTTAATATTGAAATTTCCCTAATGACTAATCCGTGTAGAATTTCGATATTTCCTTTCAAATTTGTAAAAGCACTACAAAGTACTACACTAGAAAATAAATTAAAACTATATTGAAATGTTGCTAATTAGCATCATAACACAGAGCTGATTTCTAAATCAAGGTAGGTACTGAATGTGGTTTTCAGCACAGGTTTCAGTACAGCATCTTCACTACCCTTATGCTGCCAAAAGGATTTTTCCCAGTACACACCAAGCTGCACAGTTATATAAGCAACTCTTCCCAGTGTTCCATGGCTCCCGTGTGTCATTGCAGATGCTCAGAGAAAACCCATGTTGATAGATTTTTCTGAGGGACAGCAGGAACAGAAAATTGTTTCACAGGGATGAAATGGGGCTGGATTCCGTAACCTTTCAGGAAAGTACTGAGCACTTTTCTGAGCTGGAATATGAGGGTGTAAAGTCTGCAGGGCAAGGGTGCTTTGTTTATTTGCACACTATATACAAGGAGCTCTGGGCCTCTTTTATACAAAGCTCAGCAGTGGCTTGTTTTTGATACTATGGCTACTAAGTAGTAGCAATAATTGTTAGTAAAATAATAGCATTTAATAAGTAAATGCTGGCTGGTTTGGGAAAGATGAATATTTTATCATATCACACAAAAATGAATTTAAAGGCCAGATGAGACATTTCTGGGTGTAGACTCTTACTAGAGGGGAATTAGTCCTTATTTGGATAAAATACGCAAAATAGCAAACAACCCTGTTATAGTAAATCACTGTAGTGAGTGACTGGGCTGCTGCTGCAGACATCTGAAGTAAAAATTTTATGTCTATTGCATGTTATATCCTGATATCACTGAGTCACATTCTGATCAAGCTCAGCTGTTGTGGTTTCACATGAGGCACTAGGAGCAGAAGAATGCTGATGTCATTAGTGTTATAAAATATATACAGACTTGTCAGCTTTTTAACTTTATATATTAGTGGTTTAACCTCAGTAGTATAAGCCATTTCTAGAAGAAACAAAACATAGCATTAATATATGTTATTAAAATTGTTATCAATAATCATTTCTATAATGAATACCTGTCACAGACAGACTTGTCTCACAAAAGACCTAATTCAAACTCCAGTGGAATCACTGTGAGCTCTTTCCACTGGTGTCAGTGACAGGTGAAACAGGACACTATGCAGAAAATTCTAGTCCAGATAACACTGCTGAATGTTCACGTCTTGACTAGAAGGAAAGAGATTCAGTCAAAAGTCACCCAGTAAAAAATGCAGCTCTGCAAAAGCTCTAAGAATATCTGTGGGATGATATGGTATGATGTAGGATGCTGCAGATGCCTGCAGTTTTTCACATAGAGCAGTAGGCTTATTGTTTTATCCTGAAATCTTGTAATTAAACACAATTCTCTTTGCCTAATAAAATTTTGTTCTGCTTGTGTGAAGGTTAAAGGATTGAGTCCTTGCCTGGTCTATTGTTTCTATAAATAGTTCCTTTTTACAAGTTTCTGGCTGAGCTATTTCAACAAGTTAGTTGACAAAGATGAATTACAGATGTGGTTCTTAGCTTGGTTTTTCTTATCACTACATATCTAATATCAAAATTTTCCACTATAACCCCCAGAATAGTGTCTAAATGTAGTATAATCCTTTTAGAGGACTACAAAGTCAACATAGCATTATAGATTTCTCTAAGTTTTTCATTTTGCTGAAACAAGCTATACCCTAAGCTAAAATTTTCATCCATGCTACATATCAGTGATTTAAAGCCACAAATTATTTAAATTTCATTTTTTACCTTATCTTTGATGCTAGTACACTGCAGTATGGATCTGCTCTTTCCCAAGTGTCACTAATGCAGAGCTTACAGATGAATATGTATTTTATGATCCATTTTGAAAATGAATCACACATGTTACTTTATATTCATATGATCATACAGACAAAATCAAAGATTTCTCTTAATGATACAGTATCATCTTCAGAAATATATTATGTGCTTAAAATCTTAGTTATGTCCCTAAATACATGTCCATAATACAGAGTCACTTGGGACTGAGGATAGCGTAAACATGCCTCAAAAATTCTGATCTAATTCTCACTCCTATTTATGGCACCTTCTTTGGGACTATGAAACTGCAAAATCCCAAAGCAATGCCAAAATAATGTTCTTGCTTGTCAGGCCACCAGGAAGAAGCAACAGTTTTGTAAACACTTTTTCAATAAGGTATTTATTGAAAAGAAATATCCAACATTTCAAACAATCATTGAAATAAAATCTCCACCCTTGACTGCAGAGGCAGAAAAGAGGGACAAAGAGATTGTTTTATAGCAGGAGCCTCCTCATTTTCCCCAAATTTTGTGAAGGTCACACCTTAGAACAACATAGGTGGGCTTTTGCTTTATATTCCTGTGTCATGATGATTCACAGCAACGACTGGAAAAATCACACAATTGAACAATGTGAGGATTTAGATGTAGTGACCATGTGTTGATACATTAAAGAGGTAAAGATTCCCAAATCCCAGCTAAAACTACATGTAGTTAGCTTGACAATACTTTACAGATGATTTTGGCTTTTGGAGACATGCCCAGCTGTGGCTAAAGGTGTATTTTATGAAATGACCTTGGGTTTTTGTACATGTAACTCCAGACCTAGGTTGTGTTATATCCTGTGGAGAAGTGTATTACACAATGGTGTTGAAAGGAGTCGCTGCCATGTGCCGCAATGCCAGAAGTTCACACAATTTCTTTCTGTTTCCTCCTGATCTGTGTCACATCTTGAATGATATTTTAAGTTCTTCAACTGTGGGCTAGATTGGTAATATATTTGCTATAAAACAAATACGGCAGAAGTTGAAGTATTGGATCAGACTTTGACTTCTTGGAAATAGAAATCTGGGACTTTGGGCCAAAGTCACAGGGACGAATATAAAAATCTAGTGGAGGCAAAATAAACAATGTCTGTGGATTTTGTCGAGTGAAGTTGTGTAGCTTTTCCACTACTTCACCTAAGTGTGATATACGACAGCTTAGAGCTTGTAAATTGGGCTACTCTCTTTCAGATGCCCCCATTCAGTTGCTAGAACATTGTTATATTGCTTTGCCAAGAGCCTAATAAGCACAAGAAATGATACCTAATAGAGGATAGAAGTTGTACACTACATTTTCAGGGAAATTTTTAGTTTTAAGCCAAACTGGAGGTAATTTTTCCAGAAATCTTGGCACTAACATAGATGATTAAATACTCTAACGACTTGCTACAAACCCCAGTATTTGGAAAGTTGCTATTGCTTTCCAAGAAGGTAACAATGGTCATTA
This sequence comes from Patagioenas fasciata, assembly GCF_037038585.1. NCBI lineage: Eukaryota > Metazoa > Chordata > Aves > Columbiformes > Columbidae > Patagioenas > Patagioenas fasciata. The sequence goes on along the minus strand of NC_092524.1, from coordinate 5,037,147 downwards.
AAAAAAAACAAAACAAAACTGAAAGCTCTACTTTTTTCTTTTTTTTAATTAAATTAAATAATATCTTGGTTTTAAGCTTATAAATTCATAGTGTTAACTCTAATGGCAATGCCTAATTTTCAGATAGTCCAGCGTGTTTGGCTTGTGTAGCCGGGCAGATTCGTTGTCGGGTTGAAGCTGTTGATTCAGCCCTCTAGTGGTCAAAAGCCATTAGGGCACTAGAAGTGCAGTGAATTTTTATGTTCTATTAATATCGCGAATTGCATTGTGAAAAGCAAAAGGCAACAAAAGAAAACGAAACAAAACCCACTAACTGATTTGCAGTTACCATATATGACTACTCCATGGCTGGAATTTTTCCCATTACGTTACATAAACATGTATTTATTTCCTCTGTCCTCCCTTTTCTGTCTAAAATCTAGTTTGTTTTTAATATTAGTGACCAGATTTAAAAAGAAGAAATCCACCCAATTGCAAAAGACTTTTAAATCATGAAAGCAAGGATATTTGTATTAAAAATCTGAACTTTTTAGTATACCTGAGGAGACTGTATCAAATGTATTTCTCTTAAAAATAATAGGGAGTGCTTATCTTCTTCCTGGATGTTACAGGAACATCTGTTACTTTGAATTCCTGTACTGCTCCAAGAGGTAAATGCAAAGCATCCCCGAGGGCTCCAAACCATCTGTCATGTCACACAGACAGAAACGCACCCACCGCTGGGGCGAGCAGAGTAACAACTCTCTTCATACTCAAGAAAGCTCTGCAACACTTGGCGAGTGGGATGCAATTACCCATGATGATTTTTAGCCAAGGATTGCAGCATATTATCCTATCTTTTATTAATAGGATGGTTAATGATTTTTTATGTCATTCATATATTGTTATTTTATTGTTCCACAATGTCCATCACTGGACTGTTTGACAGCTTAGGCAAGGCTTTTACCCAAGAGTCAGTTTGGTCTTAGTGATGGCCAAGTCTCTTTTCACTGCATGAAAAACCTGGAGGGAAATGTAGAAGTTGAAGACTGTATTATGGTGCCTTTTTATTGCTAGAATTAGAAAATCAGAACCGGCTTTTCTAAGGCTGCAGTAGTCTGTCCTTTCCTGTTGACTTACCTCTTAACATTATTTTTAAATGTATTAAGAGAAGTTTGGGAAGGAATTTCTGTTGATTCAGATCACAGGTCACACTGATTTGAACAGGGATTAAATCTAAATTCATTTGCTAGCAGAACTGTTAAAGAGATACCAAGCCTAACTTGAGATACATCATTTGATCAAGAAACTATTCCTGGTAGGGAAAAACACACATAGTAGATATTTGGAAAATAGTACAATGGGGAGCTGACATCTGAGTTTGCAGGCAGAGACTGGAACTTCAGTGCTGTGTCTGAGATTGGTATTACAGCCTGAATTTGTCACTCATTCTTCCCATGCCTCAGTTTGTTCTGTTTTGTTTTCTATTATGAAAGAGGAAGAATAATTTACAAATATTGAACTGTCAAAAGACTAAACTAAACCAAAATTCACAAAATGCTGTGTAAGAAGAATGTATGGAGATTCCCTTACACATAAAGCTGTTTCTCTAAGGAGACACACATCAAGCTGTGATTAGTAATCTATATCCACAAAGTATAATTTGCCAGTGATATAGACAACCAACACTTTCCACCTTCACCATCAGACTCTGCCAGAGTAGGTTGCATGGACCTAAGAACACTGGTGTATTTTCAATCACTACACCATAGCTTTTCTATGCAGAAGGATATTGAGTCAATGTGTATAACTGCAGCAAAAAATAATGTCTTTAGTTGAGGTTTGGCTTTAAGGGGGTCTGTAGAGATTGTTTCTCATGCCTTCCCAAGAAAGAACCATGTTTTTCAGTGAGGGAGGCTTCCAGTCATCCCTTATTTCCTTCTTTAGTTTTATTTCTTGACAAGCTGACAACCATACCATGAATTCAAGACTGAACATAATCACATTTCCTATTTAAATTTCCTTTAAAACACCCTAATAGAATTTTCTCCAGTCTGGATCCAAAAATAGGAATAAAAGGAAATTTGGGGGTTGGTTCTTATGTCATATGTTTGCATCTGCATCAGATAACACTGGTCCAAGATAGCAATGCCAGCAGACCCTCAATGACTAGTGTTTTAATCAAAAGACTCTTGTAATTTTCTTTATAATATAAAATCAATTATTGTTTTCTGGGCATCAGACTGAAGGCATTTGGCTCCCTGAGGCTTCCTGTCTTCAGTAACCCTGGTTTTCTACTGTCCCCTCCTCACACCAACCCCTGGTCCAGATCTATGAGAACTCCAGTTCTCCCCTGATGTTCCCTAATGCTTTCCTGTCAACATCCATGGTTTCCATCATCTCATCAGCATGCCTTTTCCCTCTTCCTCATCAGGTTTCTTTTCTTTTTCTTTATGTGTCTGCTTTTGGTAAATTATTTTTCTGAAAATTATAGAGAACAATTAACTATGACACTTTATTGTTTCTGGCAAATTTGACTAAAATAGGTTCAAAAGTGATTATGAAGGGGAATAGACACACAAAGTGTAAGTCTCATTTCATTAGAACACTGGACTGAAACAATCAGAATTAGATGCTGTTGTTTTTGTTGATCTCATGTTTCATTAACAGCGCAAGTTATCTTTGATATTACTTTATCTTTTGAGAAACAATTCCTCTGCTTTCTACAAAGCACAAAGATCTCACTTCTTTTATCCAATAAATATTTAAGAAGTGCTAGATGCCTTCTTTGGAGAACATGTCCATGGGTTCAAAGGCAGAAAAGTCCAAATGTTCTTCTTCTTACCACAAGATACAAAGGAAAACCAAAGACTGTAAAAGGTTTTGAGAGAATTTGAGCACAGAACTGCTGTTCCTGTTGGTTTGTTGAATACATAAGATGTTCCTTCTCTCCCAGAAACATTAGAGCAGCATGTAATTCAAGACAACAGGAAAATCTTTGCTTTGTTTTAGGGCACTGCTGATGAGCTAAAGGTGATTACCTTGTGTTTCACAGGGCAGGGGGACGACTGGGGTATCACACTGTTAGCTTTAAGCCAAAGCACACGACCCATCCATTTCAAAATATCTACGATCTCTAAATGTAACTAAAAATACCAAGTTCTCTGTTGCATTTTCTAAAAGTCACAGGGAGCACCCTCAAGCTTGGGCTTCACAGGCATTTCATTTTATAATCTAGTGTTTAAGTGTAAATATTTTATATCTATTTTTTCTTATTGTTTGCTATAAATAAATCATCACAGATCTGGTGAATTAACTACTTGATTCTATTAGAGGAAGCTGTGGCTCCAAATGCGTTGTGTCGGGCCACGGGGTGGTATTAGCTTGGCCAACAGCATTATGATGGCACCACTGGGGCATGATTAGGCTCCACAGGCACAAACTAAAATGTGTGGAGTACTTCTGAACCCTTAATTACCACCTTAATTTTATATGTAGATATACCAGATTAAGGACAGGCATATCCACATATTTAAGAGCATGATGCTGACTCACTTTCAAGTCTGTCCTTCCTCTTCCCTCCCAGGTTCCTCTGGATGTAGTGAGCCATAACTTCAAGTGTTCCAAGGAATGCCTCTGGCTCGTTCTGTTCCATCTGAGTCAAACTGAGCCCACTGATTCTTGTGTGACTCACTCTCTGTGTGACTAGTTCTGATGTCTTCAGCTATTCCAGGGTTTCTCCTACAGAGGAGGTGAATTTTAATTGCATATTTAGTGGTCTGCTTTCAATACTTGGAAGTTTAAACAGTTCAAAAGACTTATGCTGAACCTTCAGCCCTTACCAGGCTTAGGGTTCTTGTTTGTCTCTGAAGTTGACATTTTCATTGTGAAAACAAGGACAAGCTTTTCTGTCTTTTGGTTTTCAGCCCAACAGCACTCAGCTGAACAGCTGATGTCTACCAGGCCTACACCATGGACTTTCACTGCATTATCACAGAATCACAGAATGTTAGGGGTTGGAAGGGACCTCAAAAGATCATCTAGTCCAATCCTCCCGCCGGAGCAGGAACACGTTACGTCTGATTATTACAATTCATTCTGCAGTTGAGGCACTTTCTGGCTTCCCTTTTGGCAAAGATTTTCGAGCTGTTTCAGTTTTGTACCCAAAGGATTTTATGAGTAGTTCTTAACTGGCTTTTTTTCACAGCTGGAGAAGTGATCAGTGTTACCATTAGTGCTATTTCTGTTTGCTGGGGTGTATGATCTATGAATCCCACTCTGTTTGCCAAAGCCAAATACTAAAGTGTAGATAGAAAGCTCTTGTAAGGCGATGCTACTTATTCTCTGTCTTACTGCTACAGAAACTTCTCAATGCATTACAAAAATAACAGCTTACAGGAGGAATAAGACAAATGTCAGAGTCTCTGCTTGGGCTGTATTCCTACCTAACCCAGCAGGAGGCAGGTCTCTGCAGAATATCAACAAAGGAATTCAGGATTTGGCCTTCTGTATGGATCTAACTTTAATGTGCGCTCTGCATTTTGCCAGTGCTCTATCTTTAGCCGAGAACCCTTCCATACACCGTTTCACATCCTCTGCGCCCTCCTTTCAGAAGTGATGCCAGCTCCTCAAAAATTGTCTTACCATTTGTTTGTTCTAAAGCCCTGTTGAGGAACAGGTATTTCTTAGATACTAAGCCTGCTTTATCCATGAAAAATTCACATCACACTACAGTCAAGCAAAGATCAAGACTGAGATGTGTATAAATATGTAAGGAAAGGCAGGCAACGAGCACAGTTCTGTTGCTGCTTGCCAGATGTCCTGAGATCACACCCTGGGGGCTGCAGCAAGGTAATTAATTTCTGCAACACATAACTTGTTAAATTTAGCTGTTTGTTTTCTTGTTCTCTCTCACTTAATATTCTCCTACAGTTCCAAACTGTAGGTCTAACTTCATATGTAATTCCAATAAAATCACTGGGGCTATATCCAGAACAAAGGATCTAAATTTTCTTACAGTGATCATGCCATATTTTTTTTTTGGTGCAGATCATTTTTTCCCCTTATCATGATAGACTGACTTTTAACTCAATGAGAAAGGTACTAGTTGTACCTTTTGTGTGTGTGTTTTTAATTTTGTTTTAGACTGATGCATGTGTCCAGTAACTGGTCTGAGACTGCCAATTCATTCACATCTAGCATGCTGTTATATATTCCCTTTTTTCTGGATGTTCTCTGAAGGGCTGAACACATCAGAAGCGTTACAAAGGCTAGCTTTTGTGGCCTTTGGAACAACAGGGTTCATGCTGTTTTGACTTTCTGTTACGAATAATCACGTAATACTCAAAACTCTGAAATAACTACATATCCCCAAACTGAATGGCTGGAAAGCAGGTAGTCCCTAAAAATCCATTCTGCCAGTCATGTCTTCTTCACTTCCAAATTCTCCTTTACTGTGAGGTCCCCATGGCTTATGGAAACACTTTTCCTTGGAGGTAGCTTATCTTTAATAAAAATCTCCACTGAATCCATGAGTTCAATCAATCTCAAGTTACTGAGTCGCTCTTGGTGAATTGAGTTGGTCTTCTGCTTTCCCAGACAGATTTGCTGGCAGGCTGCCCATTTCTTTCTGTTTATGACAACAATATTAATCACTCTCTGAATGGTGCGTGCTCCATCATCAGTGCACATCATAAATCATGGAGAGGTACTTTCGCATCTGGTTAACATTACACCTACGGGCTTCATACAGCCTACACTTTCTTGGTCTACATGAGCATCTTTCCTTCGTTCCTGTCTTGTACCTTGACTAGTGTTCTCCAAAAGGCTTCATAAACCGATTGCTTGTCTTTCAAAAGCTGCCCTGTACCCTCCAGCACTTTTAATAGACTTCAAAATGATCCTCATTAATCCTTCTTCACTATAAGGATGGGTGACCAACCATACAGCCTGAAGGAGATGGGAAAATACAACCAGTGAGGGAAACAGAGAACAGGATTCTCTCTTAAGTCCATGTGGGGCACAGGGGAGGTCAGATGGTGTGAAAACCAGCCCAAGTTTCCTTACTTGAACTCAATCTCAAGGAATATGACCTTAAATATAATTGGACATTTTCACAAGTTGTAGCATTTTTGCAGGAAATCTCACCACAGTTCACTTTCTGGAATTGCTTTCCCATACCACAGCCTGCAAGCAGACCAGAACTAGGCTTTTTGTAGGCAGTGAAGGGGGTTTCTATTCCGCATATATATTCCAAAATACTCTATGCCTCATCATCGCATGCCTCATCTACCTCATTTCCCTGTAATAAGCAGTTTACAGATCCAGTGGTTCCCAGCATTTGAACGAATGTCCCTTTAGCAGCAGAAGTGGGATGGCAAATGTACAGGAGAGTTGAACCACCATATTTTCCAAGCTTCTTCTTAATTTAATCCTTGTTATTTCACAAAAAGCTAGAAGGACATCAATAGGAAAAGATCACCATCAAAATGAAAATAAATCTAAACAGTTGATCATGTTGCTAAACATTTGGGCCCAGATCTGATACACTTAATAAATACTTGACCGAAGAGTAACTTAATTGTTTTTTCTGCTAGTAGCTACTCCCAGAGCAATCGGGCTCAGAAGTATCTCAAAAGATCCAGAGCAGCTGGCTCAAATGGCGATCAGAGCGGGAAGGGTTAGGAGCCACGTGGTTTCAGCTAAGACCAGGCTGCAAGAGAAATTCACGCCAGGTCCAGCATTTCCCCTGGAAGATGCAGAAGCAGATAACAGAGATGTTCAATCAGCCACACAGATGGGAAGGAGAGTCCTGTGAACAGTGTTCAGGATGGTATCTGCATTCCCACAAAAATCTGCCTCAGTTTTCTATCCAAAAGCAAAGACATAAAACGCGATGTTTCCACTTTACGTGACAGACGTCTCCTCTCTGCGTTACAGTTAACATGAACATCTTGCGATTGCCTGTATCACTACTGCCAGTTCTGAGAAGAGATTTATAGTGGGACTGTCTTCATTTTTTTAGGTGTTTGACATTTTACTGGCAAATTGCTGTGGACTGATCAAAGGCATTAAAATCGACAGCGAAATTCCTACCTACTGCTTTGGATTGGTGCTATCGGAACATCTCCAGTCCAGTTCCAGCACGCTTTAAGAAGTGACAAAGACCATGTTCTCTGAAGACAACAAACCCATATCACTTGCTTTTCTTACGCTAAATAATATCAACCCTTTTGCGGGATAGAAGTTTAATTATAAAGTTTCAGAATGGCTGAGAATTTTGTGTGCCAAATATAGGCCTAATAATTGGCATTTATTGCAGAATGAAGCAACTTGCCAAGGTAGCCTCATAGGAAGTTGTAGCTGTTCTCTCCACAAACTGAAATTTGTCACGTCTTCATCAGACCCCTTGAGCTCTTTGGAGAAACACTTGCTCCTGTCACTGTCTCTGTGGTCACAATGAGTTGGGTCCCTGCAAGGACAGATGGGTGAATAAATCCCCGATGAGTGGCTTGGGCTCAGGAGAAGGGGAGGCTGCTCCGTGCACAGGGAGGCATTTGGAAATGCTGGAATCAGAGCTTATTCTCACACTGAAAGTGAAGCAAGTGCTCCAAATTATATATATCTCTATATATTTTGCATTTAATTTCTTCCAGGTGCAAAAGCGAAGGAAAACCTACTTTTCCCTTCCCCTCAGAATCAACCTCGTGGATGCCCCATTTCAGTTTCTGCATTAACTGCTAATAAAAGTGGCTCCTCTCTCCTGGGCAGGGGAGGTTGCTGACAGACTAACATTTACATTTAAAGGCTTCCTCTACACATCCGAATATTAACAAATCTCCATAGCAGTTTCTCTTTGCCTTCAAGCCTGTCTGGTGCCCCAGTTTTTCTATCTTCTCCAGTTCAAGAGCCCTTTTGCACTTCCATTTATCCACTCTCCCCCTTTTGAAGATAAAGTCACTTGTAAGGTCTTCATAGCTCCTTGCTCAATTCAGTTCCCTCCACATGTTCAGCAGTTAACTCCAGCACTTACAGCAGAAATACAAAGTATTTCTGAATATAAATAATGTAAAAATAAATAAAACTAAGTAAATAAAGAAACAGATAGATAAATAATCAAGTAAATAAAAATAAAGCAAATAAAGTAAATAAAGTAAAAATGCTTTTTGCGTTGATTTCCTCTAGTTGTGTCACCTCCTTCAGGTCTAATCACAGTAGTGACCCCCTTAACTAGATCATCATCTTTTTACCAATCCCTGAGAGAGTACTTGCGTTCAATGAAAAAGTTGAATGTTGTTCATTGGTACGTGGTGACTCGGCATATTGTGGCATTTCTAATTAAAACACGAGTCGTCATGACGGGCTGGTTGTAGCCGCAGAATCATTTACTATTTTCACATGAGTGCACAGCAGCAAAAATATAATGAAAAAACATGCCACTTATTGCTTACCATAAAACACACAGGATCTCGTTCCCTTACTCAAAACATGAGACTTTTTCTACTTAGAAATCTCTGAGAGAAAAAAAAATCCCTTTACAGTGATACATCAGGATGTTCCAATTTTTTTTTTTAAAGGAAGGAGTAGAGGGGTGGAATATTTGTCTTTTCCCAAGGAAACAGCCCTGACAAGCCCCACAGGATCATCTCTCAGCGTTTCTCTGGACTGAACCTACTCACCCCAGCTTCAGTAGCATTGAAGTGCCAGGAACCGTCACTGACACAGAGTGCCTGGAGTTCTTGGCTGAGATACAAGGAGTTTTTCTGGAAACGTTCATGCAGTGTGGCACCAGCACAAATATCCTTCTCCCCAGCACAATCCTCGACTGCCTGATGAGCCCATTCGCACTCCGCAGCATCGCGGGAGGGTGCTCTGAAGGAACCCAGGCAAGGAAGCCTCTGTTAGCAGACACGTGGAAGTGTGACCTGGCACCTTGGATCCCATGTTGGGTGCTGCTCCCACCTCATCTCCCGTACTGCTTCTGGAGAAGCCTAAAAAGCTGTCATGACACAGGCGATCCTATGTGAAAGGGGAAAGCAGCAAATCCTTCCTGATTGCAATGCCCTGGCAGCTTGCTCAGAGCAGCACCAAGTCCAGACATCTTAAAATGAATGGATTGCCACTATATGGTGAGCTGTATGGAAATCTCTTGGCCCACCTATCTTGGGTATTTTCTTTTTTTTGCCTGGGTCTTTGTTAGAGAAATGTTGAAATCTTGGCTACATCTGAAAATAATAGTACAATTTTCATCGCTATAGAAGGAGCCAGGATTTTATCTGAAGAGTGATATAGATGCCACAACCAGAAAACAGGCTTAACTCTGGAGTTGCTGTTTGCTGACTCTCTACTAATGGGATAATGTCAATAGGCATGTTTATTCAAGAGAATCCAATAGCAAAACTCTTGTGATGAGGTTGTAACATAGCAGAGAATCCAGCCTTCCTATCAGATTTCCCTGATAAAATCTTCAGTTTGGAGTATTTTTATTCCTTTTTGAAAACTTATTAAGAGCCAGCGAGCACGCAGCATGTACTTCTTGAATATCAGCTTCCAATATCATTGCACTAAGCCCTGGCTGAGATGAGTTAGTAAAAGCTGTCAGCTTGGGAGATGCGTGGAACCAGGAGCCATTGGAGACAGAACGTTCCCACCACAGCTTTCCATTGGTGGTTCAGTTCAGGTACACCAGCAATGCCAAGCATTGCAAACCCACTGTGGTATGGAAGGGCCATAACAAAAAGGCTCATTTATGTCATGCCACTTGACTACAGAAGTAGTTATGATGTCTCCTACATCTTTCAGTACCAAAACTGAGATGCTAAATAGCGTTGGATGTTCAGAACACCCAAGGGCAAAGCTGGGTCAGTCAGTAATTTAAAGACAAATGTGTTTTTGACTAGCTAACAGCACTGGTTTGTTGGGGAGCTGCATAAAAAAAAGAATGAGAAAGAATCATACCCTTACTAAATGTTTCAGACTGACTCATTTCTGACTGAGAAAGCATAGTCACTCATTATTGCAGCGGAATGTGCATATGCACCTTCCAAAAATTGATATGGCTGCTGAATTTCACATCCTACTCAGCTCCCAGCAGATTTCTTGGTACACAGGCTTACATAAAAAAACCAGCTTCCCGAGCAGCATCTGAATGATGTAAGTGTTGGGTAGAGACAACTGATTATTTAAAACCAGAACAAGATTTAATTTAGCTATTTCTTTTTAAGGAAGCCAAGACTATGCCGCAGAGTTGTTGTGACCATGCAGAAAGCCAGACAAGAAATAGTAGCTGTGGCTTAATGAGGTTACCAAGTAATTCAAATATTCTGGAAATTATTTTGTAATCATTCATCTGGTAATGATCATAGTTTTTTTTTTCCCTTTACCACTTTCCATCTGTTCAGTGAAGGAAGGGTTTTTCATGTCTAAGTGAGTCCTTTGGGAGGGCTGTCTTGGTACAATCTCTGCCACACCAGACGTGAGGAACCCCAAACTAAATCTCCTTCCAGTTACGTTCTGAGCTCTCAGATTGCAGGAGCTGCCATTGGCACAGTTGTGCCGATCTTGATGCATTTTCAGTGCCATGTTTAAGGTGTTATTTTCAGAAAAGCTGTTTTTCTCTTAAATTTGAACATTTTGAGGAACATTAGGCAAGATTTTATTTGTTGCAGAGCCCACACATCTGAAAGAGACATGAAACATGCAGGCTACTGCTGTCGGGATAACGTTTCTTCCACATCTTGCTGTTCTTTTTCGCTGATCTACAGGTGAATGGGTTACAGGTTTTTCTACTCCTGTAAGACAATGTATTTTACACCAGTCTGATTGAGATGCACATTCCTTCTACTTCAGTGCTCCCTACCATTTTTTCAATAGAATAACATGGATTTATTTTTAGGAAGACCCTTTAATCTGGGTAGATGAAGACACTGAATGAACTAGAAGCCTTACATATTTTTCTGATGCAAAAAGTACAACTGCCAAAATCTTGGTGCATCTCTTTATTTACTGCAGAACATCAACAAAGGAATTCACATTTTTTAAGGGTAACTACAATTTCTGATTGTAGGGAGAGCCAGGTATTTGTGAATGTCTCACAACTTTCCATGCTACTCTTATAAAATATAATTGACTCTGGATGAAATTGGACCCCAATTAAACTTCATTACCTGTTTACCTCAGGCCTCAATGGAGGCAAGGCTTAACCTCCAAGAGCAAAGCCTGAATGCATCTGGAAACTTTGAACACTTTCATAATACATTAATATCCCCTATATCCTGCATAGCAACAGTGGCTTCATGGGGTGGTGGTGTTTTTGTTTGTTCATTTTTGCCCTCCTTTCTCACTTTCCTTTTCCTACGACTTTCTTCTCCATCTTTCTTAATGCTTTATTTTTCCTTTTAATACCTAAGTACCCATCCCGCATTAGTAACCAGCACAGTGGTAGGAACAAAACACAGAATTACACATTGCTTGCTTCAGTATTCTTCTTGTTGTTGTTTTAATACAGTCAAGATTGCTTTATTCGTCTCATAAATTCCTTTCATTTGATTACTGCTATTGCGTCTCTCTCAATTCACCATTTCAAAGTGACAAAGGAAATGTTATCCCAAGTCTGGCAGGCGACCCTGTTCCCAGAGCAGTTTGATAATGCGGTGTAACAGGAAAAATAATGTGCTGATGCTGCCACTGTGAGCAAGTCCTAAACTTGAATCCAGATTCTCTGTGATTTAATCCAAAGCCACACACTGGTGCCAGGAGCGAGTTTTAAGAAAGATAAAAATATGTAGAGGTATTTATGAAGAGTAAGACTTTACCGGGCCCTCAGAACAGCTTTAGCTCTGCCATACTTTCCAATATACGTGCTCCAAGCTATTTAAGTGCATGTATGCGAAGCACTCGTGCTGTGTGTGAAACTGGGTGTGTGACTGATGGAGAACTTGCCAAGTCACCTCAGGTCCTGGCATCACAAGAATAAAAACCGTATCGAAAGGATGAAGGGAAAAGCAGCCTGGCTGAAAATCAATGTGTGTTAATACACCGTTTGTACCGTACCTAAAAGATTAAAGTGCTGTGGGGTTTTTTTTTCTCTGAACTACAGTCTGCTAATGTAAGGAATTTGCAAAGCTGAATTCCCTCCTGAGCCATCACACACTCATGGCACCCTGTCCCACGTGCTTTGCCTACAATATATGCAGAACTTAATGTGTTTTAATTGGTAATTCACTCTTAAGAAAACACAGAAAGAAAAGCCAGTTAATATGATTATCAAGTGGAAGATGGCAGTCAGATGGAGGCTTCCTTCAATAATCTGAGTAAGAAACTCGTGAAGTTACAATTGCAGGAAATCTCTATACAGCACCTAAATATCCTGCAATGAGTTGCAGAAATCTGTATGAACACTTTTCTCCATGAGGCTCTCTGGGCATTTAACTTCTGAGACTTCAGGTCCTCTCTAAATTCTTGGAATTCTCAAAACCAAGTTGACAACATATTAAAAATAAACACAGCTTTATTTGCCAGATTTAGACCTTATTAAATGTACATATATAAGTTAGCTGAATGCAATGTTTAAAAAAAATTATTCCAACATTAGTGTATCATATGTATATCAGCAACATACTTAGCAGACAAAACCGCCACTCGGGTTACATGACAGTACAAGTTAAACAAGCAGGACACATAGAACAGTAGGAAAGTCCCTCTATTTTCACTCCGTTCCGTTGTCTCAAACTGATAGTATCACATAAAAAAAGTAAAAGCATAATAACAAAGTCTTTTAGAAACAACAGTATAGTGTCTTATAGTAGAAATCTTGTTTTGCAGTCACTTGCTTAGAACATACCACGCTAAATCCTTCCAAGGTAGAAATACTACATTTTAATTGAAAAAAAAAAAAATAAATCCCTGATTGTATTACACTTGAAAGGCCAATTTTCTTCTTCTAGCTGATTTTAATGACGCAATCTACTGTTGCTTAAATCACAATAGTTCCAACACAGAACTATCTTCACTTTGATTAAAGGACACTTTCAGATTAAACACATTGAAATCAAATATTCCAACAGAAACAATAAGCGCATTCCCAAACTAACCAGGCTATTTTTCTTATTTTTGCCACTTTTCAAGAACACTTCAGGAAATGTATATGTATGTGGACCATTATAATCCTAATCATATTAATAATCCTTTGTTTGTCGAAATACTGCTTAATGACGAGTAAAGGCAAACTAGTAGGTGAAGAGGTATTAGACTTATTTCATTATGTGAAATTAGCTCTTAATATGACAACACATTCTCTTTTTAACAGTTTCTACATACAAAGAAGTAGTGCTATGAAGTGTAATGATAGATTTTTAAGACATATATTTCTTTTAAAATAAGATGATCCCAGATTTTTCCCACTTTTTATTGTACGATACAACATATGCAAAACATCTGTTTGTACAGCATTAAATAGGAAGCGGTCTCAAAAAATAAGTTTGAAAGAAACAAGAAGTAGGGGTCAAAACATCAATTCAAATTCAGGGTCTGCATTCTGCACACCAATGCTCTATCCCAAACTAAGGTATTTCCTTGCTTTCCTGCATCTTGCCTTTAAATAGCATTATTCATTCACAATACATCTATTTTGCCATCATCTTTTCAAGTGTAGTATATTAGGACACTTTATTACAGGAAAGTAATGTTTCGTGAGCATAGTGCATCTAATGCTGAATTTCCAAACCTGTTTTCAGCTTCGATCAGATTGTATATTTTGCATAGAAATATCGTTTTGCATCTCATCACCTTACCGCTTGATGCAATTGTTTGCATTGCTGACAGTAACAAAACCGTGAAATCTAAATAAAGCAGTTTAGTTAACAGTATATGTGCAAGAGGCAGCAAAGTGCTTGCGCTGTGTAAATTCTGGTGTCACATACATAATAGTGGTGACTGATAACTTTTCTTTGGCTTATACATTAAACAGCAGAGCTCATTTATTTATACGTGCATTCTTCCGACAAACCCATTACTTCAAATCTATCTGAATATTCAAGAACATGGTCAGTTCATCATGAACATGAATTGCCAATATGCTTGATTTACCAAGCAAACCCACCAAACGAAGCTGAATAATTTACAGTAATGAGAAATGTACATCTGCTTCAACTCCTTGCCTGGCAGCCAAACCATGGGATGTTTGCTCGAGGTAGGCACTTCAATGTTAAAACTTTTGCTGACAATGACTGTTCTGCCCAAGACACTGATTTAAAACCCTGTTACAACATTAAGGTTATCAGCCAAGTATTACAAGACACAGGTCTGCTAAAACAAAACACAGAAACCTTACGCTGTGGATCTAGTAAACAGTACATCATTTGGCTGATATGGAATACAAATCTCATTTTTTTAATGTGTATACTTGCAAGGAAGTATAACTTTCAAAGTGCAAATAGAATAAAAATTTCTAATCTCTCTAGCTAGTGTACTTCAGCATGAGAGAGCTCAACAGTCTGGTGCTATTGAAGCAGTTTGGGTAGGAACTGCTCTCGGAACAGTCTGCACAGCACTAACACACACGGGTGGTTCAGCCAACACTGTGCAGCTCCCTGTGCAGGGTCACAGTATCACGATGCCTGTGAGCACACCTGGGGAACACACGTTTCCCCCTGGTGCTCATTTTCACATCTTTTGCCAAACGCAAATAAACAAGGCACTAAGCATGGAAGTGTTGATATGTTTTAAATATACAGCAAAATCAGAAAAATACCTAACTGCTTCAAATTATAAAATGAGGGCACATTCATAACAGCTGGGAGCTACTTTGCACAAGTAGATACTAGATATTTATAAACTCAATAACTTTGTAGAAAAGCCCCATGACAACACAGAAAGAAAAACCCACAACAACAAACCAAAGCAAAAAAAGACCCACGGAGGCTCCTATATATAAGGAAGATAACAACGTAAACGTAGATTAATTGGCATGCTTAAAATCTCTTGAATGCAAAATCCATGTACAAACCACCCAGCTAGATCAATTAGCAGCCAGATCAATTAGCGCGGCGGTCGCGCTCCCAGCCCACTGCATCAATACACGTCATGTACAGACATGCAGCTTTAGCCCTTTGTCAGCATTCGCTGAGAAGCCAAGCAAAGAGCAGCTTTGGCCAAAGCTCACATCGAGTGTGATCTTCCAATGGCGGTTTTTGAGATGGAGAAATCAACCAGCTGTACTTCTCCAACATCTTTTCAACAAACACTGTCAATAGGTGATTCCACAAGATTGGCATTTAAAGAGCAAACTCTTTGGCAGATGATATCTTTATGAAAATAAATTATGTGGGTTTTTTTTTTTTCCTTCATTAGTATGTATTAACTGAATTCTGTGTCTCTAAATAATTCCGAGTGGAATTAAGCCAATATATCTTTAAAAAAACATTCCTTCTAAAAAGTGTATAGAAGTTTAAAGCTGCAACAAAGGTTTCATGAGATATAGTGGCCACAAATAAAAGCCCCGAACCCTAACCCTTGTATCAGGAGTGTTCTCCTATTTAAATGCTCATGTCACAAAAATAATAATTCTCAGCATTCTCCCCAGCAGGAGTCCTCTCTGGGATCCTTTTCATTCTGCTGGGATACAGCCTGGAACTTTGCATTTAGCAACAGGGGGAGGATTGGGTGGTAATGACATTGTCATGGCCCTTTGAGGGTCATGTTCCCTGTACTGGGAATCCCAATTGGAGGATTATGAGATTACACTTACGATTCAAAGTGATGGGTAAATAGAAAACAGTGCTACAGTCATACAGATAAGTAGATTTACCAAACCGAGAGTGCTCAGTAAGACTTTTAAAGAAAAGTCTAAAATCTTCAGACTGAAAGCGAAGGGTTGAAACTGTCCTACAGCTTTCCGGATGATGCAATACTGAGCAAATCACAGATAAAAAACCTAAAATGAGCTAAATCCCAAACAGTTGTTTTCCAGCTACATTGCTCTGGATAACTCCATTCTCCCTTCCGTGGCGATGAACTCCTTTTCC
This sequence comes from Patagioenas fasciata, assembly GCF_037038585.1. Classification (NCBI taxonomy): domain Eukaryota; kingdom Metazoa; phylum Chordata; class Aves; order Columbiformes; family Columbidae; genus Patagioenas; species Patagioenas fasciata. Next base: position 5,021,146 of record NC_092524.1, on the reverse strand, counting down.
GTGGCTCGTTTATCACCTTGACACAGTCTCTCCTTCAGTTTTTCAAGTTCATACTCATGTAGGATTTTCTGTGTTAAATATTTTTCACGTTTTATTTTGGCCTTCACGTCTGCAGGGACGTCAGGAATCATCCACGCTACAAAGAATTTGACGATGAATACAACATGCTGCCAAAAAAAAAAAAAAAAGCCAGGAGAAATGTTACAACTCATTCCCAAATGAAACACCCATTGTTTTATCTAACATCAAATAGATCACTTTTTGTTCACAAACAGAATACGTTTCATTTGTCTGTCCTGGAACAATACGTAACAAACTGATGTGTATCTGAGCTATGCACGAAGATTAAAACACTTGCTTTTATGCAGAAACTTTAACTCCAAATCATTTATGAATTAGCAAACTCAGGCTCTCCCTCCCCAACATCGCTCTTTCAATATCTTTGTGTGGTTTCCTAGAACATTCATTTGGCCGTGTTGGTAACAGATATCGAGAACTGATAAGATACAGTAGGAAAAGTGATGAGAAGAGCATTTCAACAACTCCCTTTTCCCTCCAGAAACTGCAAGACAGCAGCTTAATACTGAAGTGCCAGTTATCCAAAGTATGGATTTAGCTATTTTAAGCCCATATACATCATTGCATTTTTCTTTCTGGATTCTGTATACAATCATCTCACATCCAGCTCTTTAATGAACCCAGTAGGAAAGTGCTAGTCCTGGTGGTTTGTGCCTCTTCCACCTGCATAAAGACCTTTTTTATTCTGCTGTTTTATGTGGATCAACTTTAGCAGTCTCCTCAGTTGTTTCACTGTTCTTACTCTGAGGTTTACTATAGCTAGGTCTTCAGGGAGTAGTTATTCAAGACATGATTATTTGGTGTTACTTAGAGAAGAAGCTGTTTTATACTCTCAGCAATTCTCTTTTCTGTAACATTAGTAACCACTTAGAGAACGTAATGGTACCAATTGCAGAAGGACATTTTGCAGGGAACATACCTCCATAATGATGATAAAGGCCAGTTTTGCAGCCAGAATGTGCCAGAATTGCATAGTGTGTAAGTATTTCCTCTCATGGTCTGGAGGATACCGATAGTCTCTGTACCTGTTGGATAGAAAGACATGCAGAGGTGAAATGTCACATTCAGTCTCAGACAGACGACAAGCTCAGTGACACTTACAGGCAAGTACAGCTGTCACTTAAGGAACCTTTTCATCTCATTTTAAATGGTCTGTTTCCTTCGGCAGGAAAAGGTCGCCTCTCTATTTGTTTCCATCTCATGTTTGCTTAAAACCCCTCACATTCCCAGCAACAGAGACGAGGATGTGCGAGAAGTGAAATTTTGTACATAGGTTACTTTTTTTTCAGGTAATGATCAAATAATACAGTACAGTGATAGAATGTATCACACACTAACGGTCAAGTATTGAATAAATGTGACAGATGTTGACAGATTGCGGATGGAACAGTTGCAGGGTTTAATGGAAGGACAGTCTTGAGCACGTGTTCTACATTCCCATGTACAAGTAGGATAAAGACTCCTGGGGCTTTACAGTTAAAACATCATACAAACGTAGCTGCCTCTTTAAGTGTTGAGGCTTTTGTTTGGTTCATTTGTTTGGGGATTTTTTTTTCATCAAATCAACACTTTTCTTTTACCATGGACTTCTCTAAAGTTCTTTCTCAATTATTCTAGAGCCTCCAATGCTGCTTCTAGCAAGAAAGGACTATTTTTAAATGAGAGCAGGATGGCCCAGATCCTTGGTGATATCTAGCACAATAACGATTGTCTTTAAACACCATATCTCATTTTCAGTTTTGGAATCTAAACATTCCTTTAATAATAGTCCCTTGTCCACTTAGGCATTGCAGTCTAAAAACCTTCAAAAATATAAGGTGAAGTTTGCAACCTTAAGGACGTAAAGCTTCTCCATCACTCAAAAATCAATAGTTCAATTCAGTAAAAACAACCAACCATTAGCAATGAGACACTTAAACAACAAAAAGGTGATGTTTTTCATTGGTGTCATGATCTCTTACCATCTCAAGCGCTGCTTTGCTCACAGCTTCAATATTACCTCTCACACTTTAGAATGATATAATTTAATTTCTAGTGGACTACTTAGATCTGCACTGACCTTTTATGCTGTATTCTAAACAAAGTGATGTTTATTATTACACAAACACAAACCTGCATATGACAAAGTCTTCTCGGTTCACTTTAGGTTTGTTTCTGTCAGGAAAATCTGAGATTTGAAACACTGACAAACTATTGTTTATGTATCCAGACATAGGAGAGTCTTCATTTTCAGAATAAGCATAGTAGTAAACTAAACGAGGGATCATATCTGATGTGAATGCAACGATAAAAGCCTGAAAAAGAAATTGGAAAAAGAAATTAAGGAAGTGGCACACAAAACTTGTGAGCAGATTCATAAAAAGGTTTTGGTACAGTGACTTCAGACTTTTCAGCAGGGCCTGTTACAACAGGACAAGGGGTGATGGTTTTAAACTAAAGGAGGGGAGATTCAGGCCAGACATGAGAAATATTTTACACTGAGGGTGGTAAAACACTGGCCCAGGTTGCCCAGAGAGGTGGTGGATGAACCATCCCTGGAGACATCCCAGGCCAGGCTGGACGGGGCTCTGAGCAACCTGAGCTGGTGAAGATGTCCCTGCTCATGGCAGGGGTGGGACAATGTGCTTTGAAGATCCCTTCAACCCAAACCATTTCATGATTCCATGATCTTTTAAGCAAGGGTGAGCATGACCAGGGGACTTCACCTTGGTAAAGATGCTGATCGTGGCCTTTGATGCAAGGACCAGCACTCAGTGAACAAAACATGAGAACAGTGCATATAAGAGGCACCAAATCCCAAATATCTCCTCACACCAAACTGTCTTCTATCTGTGATAACAGCACTCCTTAGTAAAAGGGGAGATGTGGTTTTGAATTCTTGTGAGAAAGGATGAACCCAAATCCAGTGTGTGATGACTTCATCCAAGAAGGGGCCGCTCTCTCCAGCTGTATTTAAAAAGGAAACAATGGCCACCAGCACATTTTGCCTGGAACCCTGAAGTACTCGAGATGCTCAGGTACTTTGCTAATTAGGCAATACCTGCAAGTGGGTTTATTGCCTAAGGCACTTGCAGATCTGATACTGTTTAATATTCTGCATTAAAAAGAGGCAACTCTTTTGCTCAGCAGTCTGCTTTATATGCTACTTAAGATGAAATACTAGCACACGTTTAGTTTCCAGCTTATAAAAAGTGCTCTGAGCCACTGGCCCCATAGGGGCATCCAGAAACAGTCAAACGAGCAGAACTCCCACAGAATACTGTTGATGAAGGAGAAAAAGCATTAGCTGATTTTTAAGTCTGCAAATTCTGAGTACATGGAAGAATCGAAGTGGATGTAGCTTAGTTGATGTACTTACATTAGTGACAACAGACAAGATGGCCATTCCGTTCAGGATTTCTTGCCAAACTCCGATGCTGTGTGCTTTGGCAGCCACAGGCCTCCTGTACTGAGTGGTTAATTTCCAGGAGTCCACTCGAATCTCCAGGATATTATTCATCAGAGCAAGAAGGGGAGCCAGGGGAAAGGACGCCACAAAGAGAGTAATGAATCCAAACTGAATGACTGCAAGGGAGAAAAGAGAAGTGATAAAAATATGCCCCTATTCACCAGCTACACTCCTAAATGAAGAAGAGGAAACATGTTTAATTTCATCACAACCTCACCTCCACCTATTGTTAGTGGTTCAGTCAAAATATTAATACTAATTCTATATCTAACAGTTCCATTGGAGATTCTTAATATTAATTTAAGAATTGCAAATAAAATACACAAATGACCCCTTTAGTCATTACCAAAATGAAATATCTCTTGGTATGGAATGTGGCAGTTCTCAATGCAGAGTCAATACTGCCACTGTATTTTAAAGATATGAAACAGAAAATCTTGTCTGGTTTAGGCAGTGGATAAAAATAAACTCCCATACACCAGCCATCGGCTCTTCCATGATTTCAGTGATGATTTCTTCATTCTAGACAAGCAACAAGACTCCTACTAGCTCAGCAGCCCCAGGACAATGCCGGAGCATTGGGGTTCAGTTCTGATTCAGGAAGAGTGAGGACATCTATTAACAGGCATGGCTCACAACACTGTTCTGAGTGTATGAATTTCATAAGATCACAGCCCTGTATGGAATACCATGAAGTGTACGAAGTTACAATAATAAAGCCACACATCTCTAGGCAATCTAGTACACTTAAAATTATTTCTGTAGCAATAAAACACTACAAAGGTCCACTTTCCCACAAATTTTGTCCTTATAAAAGACAAATATATATATATATATATTAGCATCTTTTAGCTTTAGTTTGGCTTCAGTTTCTAGTTTTAGTTTCTCAGGTTTTGTAAACTAGTTTTCAGATGCTGATCTGTTCACGTTACCTTTGAAAACCCTTTTCAGTTCCCCGTGCTCCCTCTGCTGGTCTGTATCGAAACACTAATCAGCACAAACCCCAAACTAGACGGATTCTCCCCGCTGCAGTTCCCAGATCTCATATCTGCAGTTCCCATCCTTACAGCATATTTGGCACTCACCCCATACATACAATTTCCACTGACATCAGCTGAGAACACGCTTGGGAACAAGAGCAGAACAGACACTGAGACAGCTGGCTGCACCGAGAATAATGTTCCCCATTCAAATGAGGGAAACAAAGAGTCTTTGCAGTGTTTCTGTGAAATTCCCTGCAGTCTAAGACGCAAAGGCAGCTCTTTTTTAATTGGGTTGACCTATTTAATGATTTCCAGCAGTTAATCGTCTACTGTTTACCAGATGAAAGTGGTGGCATCAACCCATAACAACTAATTGAGAAGCTATTTTTTGGAAAGTGTCTGTACGAGGTGTCTTGTCCTCAATTCCAAATGTGTATTTTTAAACTCACCCATTTCTAGATATTCATAGAACAGGCCTAAGGCTCCAAATGTCTGCAGATCATGGTCTTGCTCCCAGCGACTGTACAAATTTTCTGGATTATTTCTGGCTTTCCGGCGACCCCACCAGTTACAAATCCAGCTGTAGATGCAGAAAAAGAGTTAAAAATGAGAAAAGTAGATCAAGCATCCCTTTCTCTAAGCAAGCCTCTTGTTGCAACATGCTTTTCCAAGCATGGCTTTCACAAAAAGAGGCCAAGAGCTGCTATGAAATGAGTCTACTTGTCAGAATTTGTGCTTAATTTACAGAAGTTTTCTTAGCTTCTTCATATGGCAATACTCGTTATCATTGCATCCAATAATTTCCTCTGTCTGTAACACGGGCATCTCGGTGTAAGGGAGAACTTACGGGACGATGGCCTCTTGGATATTTCCCCAGATCTGTTTGCCAGCCATGACGATGGTGAGTTGTGTCGTCAGTTCTATCAAACAGCCCGCAGGATCGCACTGGCAGAGACAAACTGGGGGTTAACAGACATTACCCAGATAAAATATATTCTACTACTGTATCAATTAAAGAGGAAGAAGGGTTCTTAAAACTTGTTAGGATAATTAATTTTCACTTGGGCTGCCAGCTAAGACACCTTCTCAGGAAAGCTGTTACAGAGGGGCTTTCAACACTCCCTGTGCTTGATAAAACACGCACCAAAACATAACGAACATCTAAAAACAGAGTAATTCAGAGATGCTCCAGGCAACCACTATGCAGGTACACAAAGATGGGGCAGGTGGATCCACGTACAGCAGCCCCAGCAAAGGTGAATCTGTGGCACTTGGTCACCTCTCAACATCAGACCAACCCTGACCTACATTTTCAATTTATATCCCTACACCAGAGTATCTTTAAAGTTTCAACTCTTTATTGAGGCCTTCTTAGGAATTTATAATATCAGCCAGACCAGTATTAGGAGACACTCCACCAGCAAGTGCACTGCATTACTTCAGCGTGTTTTGCGTGAGGTTTTTCCTCCACTATTGACTCCCAGGCAATGCTTCACATTAAATATTATATTTTATCTCTGTACAAACACCATAATTAGCAATGAAATGAGGGGAAAAAAGCAAAAGCTTACAGGTGTCCCTCTTAGCAAATGGTCCCTCTGAAAATGTAGTGCCTCAATAATGAAGACACCCAAAAGGCAGAGAGCATTTATGTTTATACCAGCTTGCTTCAACCTAGAGGATCACTTTTAAGACCTATGGTGAGATCCACTGGTATTTCAGGAGCATTTTTATTTTTCACCCTTGTGACTGAAAGATGTAGATTTTCACTGCTGGTGCTTCCCTGACTGGCAACAGCAGGAAAAGTCCTTGGAAGCTCCTCCATCAGCCTCAGGATGCCCAGCTGAGGTCCAGCTCATTTCAGACCAAACCCACAGCTGGTACTTCATGGGGATAAAAAATAGTTTATTATTATTATTCCATCCTCCTCAATCAGAAAAGTCCTACCTCTTCATTTCGCCAGCGATTAAACATGTATGTGTAGGCACCTGGGTAACCAACAAACTTCCCTTTGAAGAAGGCCACATAGAAGCAGGATGAATAGTAGTTGACAAACTGGAACAAAAACATTTTCATAGTGAGCCTGTTCTCATACTCCATATGAGTTCTGGGAATCTCTGCAAAACCAGAAAACAGTAATTTTATTTTGCTTTAGTCCCTTTAAAAGGATACAGATTCATTAATACTCATTACCCACAGTGCCTTTACAAGCCAAAAGAAAAAAAACGAAAGAGAAAGGAGAACCACCTAAAAAATGGAATTCCAGCTCTCAGACACCCTGCCCTTAATTTACAATGCAATGCTCTGAGTAGACAAGCAAGTGAAATTCATTATTGAAACATTTATAGGCTTCAGTTTCCCCTTCTTTGTACAGACCACTAGCACTTGTTCATCCCAAAATCTTACACTATTTTTAGGAGATCCATGATGAATCTCAAACATTAACTGGCTGGTCTTGTTGACGATGAAAATTTCACTCACCCACCCTGTGGTGAAATTATTTTATATATCTGAGTAAACGAACATTTCCAAGCTTGGCAAAACATTTCATCCTCCGGACCCAAGCCTGACCCTAAGCCTGGACTAAGCGCAGCTGCCGCAGCCGCCAGAGGAGGGCAGCAGTCCCACAAAAAAACGGATTTATTGTCCCTCTAACTGACAACCACAGGTTATCAGGTTATCCAAAAATTAATAAATTAATTCTCCATGCTTGCAAACACCAAAACAACATGGCTGAGACTTCATGCTTATAATTCCTGCCCTTCAAGAAAGAAAGATTTAAAAAATAATGTTTGGGGTTTTTTTCTCCCCTAGGGGCAATTTTACCTATTACTTGTTCTGTTTTTCTTTCGTCTAATTTGGCCAAGTGAGATAAGCAACACACATCTTCGAGACAAGAGATCCATGATAAATCAAAATAAACCCAGTGCAACATACCATTAAGTTTGTGCAAGAAACACCTTTTGATTCTTAAATCCACTTGCAAGACCTCATTAAAAAAAAGATCCCCCAGCTATTTTTATGACAGCTGTGCAAACTACAAGTATCTAATACTTTCGGCTCTAGCCCCCCAGCTTAATATTCTGCAATTATTTCTTTCTATAAAGCATCTGCAGGGACTTGAGCATCTAAATCATTAAGGGCAAACAAAAAAAATATGGAAGAAGGGCTCTAGGGAAGGACATTTCCAAACATAAAATCTGCTACAAAAGTATTAAGTCTTTCTAAGATCTAAGATCTTGTGGTTCCTCCCCAATGACACACCTTGGGCCCAGCTTCTCAACCTGCTCAGCCTGTGGTGACTCCAAATCTGCAAATCCACAGCTACAGGGAATAATGCCAAGAGAAAACCCTGGACAATATACTGTCCTATCCATCCCCCAGCCTCCTACCTTTTCCCCCAAAGTAAGAGATTGGATTATTCAGTCTTTTTTCTTGTAAGGATGGCTGTGAAATTTGTGTTCTGTTTTTAAATATTATCTTCAGGGTTTCTAATTGAAACACTGCTAAATCAAGAGAGTTTAATCTTGCTTTGGCAGCTCTAATTTAACACATGATAATGTTCAGAACTAGGCTTGTCTCTGTAGACTAGTTTTAATATAAGCAAACATGATACTAGGAGAAACCGGCTTATGATAAGTACTCAAATGCAGGGAAAATGTTCAGTGTGGCCATGGATATATCCGAGTTGCTGCTACAAGCTGCAGACTGACATCCTCGTGCTCCCACTGTGCCCAAGTTGGAAACAACTACGCAGAGCACCTAGTTCTACCTTCAGCGATTCCTTGAAAGTTTTGTTTTCAACTACGCTGCTTACCCATGTCGGTGATCCAGATGGCTATTCTCTCATAGAGGAAATTCAGTATCATGATGATGATAAAGTTGAGGCACGAGGCCGTGACCGAAGTCGCCAGCTGGGGGGTCAGCAGCCCCCTGACGGGCTGTAACGTCTCCGTGTTCTCCATCAGGCTGGCAAAGGCCGCGTACACCGCCAGGCGGTACACGATCACAGCGATCATGCTGGCGATAATCAGAGACACCTACAGGAAAGAGAGATTTGAAATACACCTACAGCTCAGTACAGCTAGATGCATGCAACTTTGGAAATAACATGTACATCGTTACGCTTTATGGCTTTTATATTTTATTCTTCACAGGTATGAGTTGAGCAGCACTGAAATGCAAAGTCCACAGGCAAAATACTTTCTTTTCTTAGATACACTAAACCCCAAAAAATTATTTTGTTAACACAAGACAAGCAGACTATCCAATACCAATATTAATAAAAAATAGTGCAGAAGGATACAGACTCATAGAAATGGAGATGGATGGGACAAGTTAGATTAAATTGCCCATGCTGAAATTCACTCTGCAGGTATTTCTACAGAGGAATATGTAGATTTCATTGTGATGAATAACACTGGTTTTTTTGCCTTTACTACTATTTTTTTCAGTACGATCTGTTAACAGGACACAAGCCAGAGGAAACGTTATCCCTGTGCTAAAATGTCCAATCAAATTACTAATTAATGACAGATTTCCAAGGTATTTTTTTCAATGTGAATTGAAGTCCATTTTGCATGATAGTAGGAAATCCGCAAGACAATAATAAAAGCACATGTTAATATAATAATGAAAGCCAGTTTGTGTTAATGTAACAATTAGTGATGATCAGCAACCCTGATGTATGTTAAAACAATCATTTGGAAAGATGCTCACCCAGAACAAGACTGTAGTTCCCGAGATGCAGAACCGCACAGCCTGGCTGGTTATAGGCAAATAAGGCTCCATCTCCTGAAACAGTCAAGCAAGCAGAGCACTGATCACAAATCCACCATCTGACGTCAAGCAGCACACAGAGCTCTCATCAGCTGTGTGAAAGGAAAAGCATCTCTAAAAGGGCAGATTTTGAATGTGCTGGGGGACAGAAGTGGCCAAAACAATGCTAAAAATTAAGTCAGTACTTGGAAAGACTGGTTAAACCTTTGTAAAAATCAATCGATAGCTGAATGAAAAAGACCACCCCACTCATTAGATGAGAGGGACAGAAGTGTGACAGGAACGCTCGGTCAGCTGCCATACTGCTCCGAGTCCAAAACTAGACTGAATTTTAAGAAATTCTTCATGTCGAGGTTTCTTAAAATGGTACCACATTTTCCACACAGCCAGAGAGTGTCTTACTCCACTCCTTCAATTTATTTTTTTAATTGAAGAAGTGGCCACATTCATTAGCTGCCAATCTCTGCCACAGCATCAGGCAGCGAGGTCTTACCCAAGTGAGTATCCCCACATAGCACATGAACAATACTCCATGTTCGTGTAAAGTTCTTTTTTTCATAACCAATTCTAATTCCTAAAATATCAGATTACATGTGTTAAGAAAGGATCATTCGAGTACTAATGACAGTGGAAGAAGATTCAGTAAAAAAAAATCTGAATTTAATAAATCTTTAGGACAAGACATTGTAGTATCCTTACACTCCTCTTGGACAAATGGGCACCGATTACTATAGGCGAACGCAATATTATCTTATCAATAAGTATACTGAACCAGGAAATGCTTCTTTTGACAACAGAGGATATTGAGCCTGTGAAATGTTGTGAAGGGAGTTTATTTTCTGTTGCACAGAAGGTCAGAATGTGCCAAACACGCTGGCATAATGCAGTCTAATACCGCTGAATACAACAGCTCCACATTTCTCCCTGACACCACCAAGCAATAGATGTTCTTGATGGCGATATTCTTCAGTCAATTGGGATGCTCATACCAGAATGTGCTGTTCTCTCAGGAGAGATAAATCGCCTGTATCTGCCTGAGTATACTCACTAAACACAATTATCAATACCGTAGTCTTGAGTCACAACAAGTTGTTTGATGATGAAAACAGTTAAAGGCTCTGTTGACAGAACTATAAAAACCCAGCTGAAGATAAGATAACAAGCATAGGTAGCAAGCAGCTTTACATAGGCTCATAACATTCTATATCTATTATGTATAAATAGATAAGACATATATTCTATACTAGGAACATTTCACACATTCTAGGCTATTCACCAACTTTTTTACTTTATAACAAAGGTGGGCAATAATGTGCAATGACAGAGCCTAAGTTTGAATGGAATGCTTCATCATTTATGTAAATATGTAAAGATTCTACTGTAATGAGCAAAACCAGATTTTAGCTATGACATAGCTAAATAGTTGGCATTGTGATCAGCTGAGGTGTTAATTAAAGCCTCGAGATGGGCAATTTCTGTTCCAGCGCAACTAGAACCTGGAATCATGGCCAGGAATAATGAGGAAATCATTTTCTGAGGAAGGCAAAGCCTACCTTGGGACACAAGAAACTCCGTGACTCATCTGGGTGTTCCTGCTCCGGAAGGGGATTGGACTGGATGATATTTCGAGGTCCCTTCCAATCCCTAACATTCTGTGATTCTGTGATTCTGATTTTATCAGTCTGTAGAACTAAGTTGTTTCAAATCACTGCCCTTTCACATGTTCAGTATTGCACATTATCTAATGGAAGGAAATTACACTACAGCCTGCGTAACCCATATGGTTTGCTATAACTGGGTATTGATAAGGATCACTGTTATACTTTGCTGCACAAAAGGTTCTGAAAATCCACCAAAGTAATAAATTGATGTGTCATAAAATAAAGGATTGTGCAGTCATAGAATTTTTTTATGCATACTTAGAAAGCACAGAACAGTGCAGTATCTCACTCTGAGATGAGAAAAGTATACCATGATCCAACTTCTGTTTCCAAAATAAAATCATAGAATCACAGAGTGGTTGGGGTTGGAAGGGACCTCTGGAGATCATCCAGTCCAACCCACCTGCTAAAGCAGGTTCACCAGAGCAGATCACACAGGAAGGTGTCCAGGTGGGTTTGAATGTCTCCAGAGAAGGAGACTCCACAACCTCTCTGGGCAGCCTGTTCCAGGGCTCTGGCACTGTCAAAGCAAATAAGTTTCTCCTCATATTCAGATGGAACCTCCTGTGTTTCAGTCTGTGCCCGTTGCCCATCACCCTGTCGCTGGGCATCACTGAAAAGAATCTGGTCCACCCTCTTGGCACCCACCCTTCATATATTTATGAGCATAAATAAGATCTCCTCTCAGCTTCTCTTTTCCAAGCTGAACAGCCTCAGCTCCCTCAGTCTTTCCTCATGAGAAAGATGCTTCCGACCCCTCATCATCATCATAGCCCACTGCTGGGCTCCCTCCAGTAATTCCTTGTCCTTAAACTGGAGAGCCCAGAACTGGACACAGCCACATAAGAGAGCGGAGGTTTGGAGTCCAAACACACACAGGGATACAAACCAGCAAATAACACGCAACAGGCAGGCATCTGTTTTCAATTAGCTCATCGAAAATTGATTTACCTGAAATTGTCTTCCTGAGCATGGAGAAATCAATACCTCAGCAGAGCTACACTCAAAATCACTGTGCATGGTTATCAAAAGTCTGAGTAACTTGTACAGTGCACAAGCTACAGGTGCAAGAACAACAGCGTTAATGCTGCATGTGCAGACGGGGAAGGAGAGACAGGAAAACTGTCCCTCATGAGAAATAAGATTAGTGTATGTAGTTCCTGATAATTCAAGATACAAACCCTGAAAGGCAAGGCTACTGTTTATATGACAATGATTCTTCTCATGTTCTGGTTAAGTTTATATTTCTTTTCTGAAGACTGTGCTATTGAAGTATACCTAGGACTACCAAAAATAAGTTATTGATATGCAGTTCTAGGAAGAGAAAGTATGGTTTAAAAATACATCAGATTGAGGTGGTAGATGTATCGGAATGCAACCATCTCAACCCTAAATTTGTCAAATAACTACTACCTAAATTAAATTTTAATGAAGACATTAACGTCTAGTAAATAATTATATACAGCATTTAACAGAGTTAAATAGCATGGTTAATTGTATCTAAATTAGATTTCAGACAAAGGGCTTCAGTAACCTCCATCTCTCCCCCAAGCAAAGTGGTTTTATATCAGAGGCAAAACCACAGCCAGTCCCACTTCTGTATCTTTAGACCGAGACAACTGCTCCTCCATATGCTGCGCAGGGATGAGAAAGAGTGTTTCTAAAGGTGTGAAGATTTCAGATTGCTACCTTGAAACGTGAAGGACACAGTAAAGATGGTGTTAGCTAACTGAAAACTACTAACTTTGCCTTTGTATCCCTGATTTAATATACTAGTTTTCAATTAGCCAACTGTGACCATCACCACTGCTCTGCACACGTGCAATAGCCGAGGGCCTGCCCTGCTCCAATATAAAAGCAGCATTGCTTTTGTGTGTCACGCAGATCTGTACCCGAACCTTTGCCAGCCCTCCAGCACACCACTGAATCTGCACACGTGTCAACCCAGCACCCTCATTACCTGAGTCACAGGATTCTTCTTCTTTTGGGTACATTTTGCCTCATACTCGGGCCTCAGCTGGAGCTGTTGCTGTTCCTCTTCAAAATCAACCAAATCCCACTCGTATTTCAGCCTAGCTTGCCGTCTCTTCCAGAACTCCAAGAAAAGCGTAACTGCAATTTGGAAATTTTACAATATATTTAAGGGAGAAGTGAACAAGTTTATGAACAAAGATAAACTTGTTTCTTTGTTGGCTCCTATTCTGTGGTCTGTTATTCCCCCTCGCAATGTGACCATCTATTTCTATCAAAGTTCACAGCTGAGACCATAACATGGATAAGGTAATTTATTAGCTAACTGAATTTCAGAAGTGGATGACAAGGAAGATGCCAAGACAGGATATGAATGTTTCCATGGTTATGACAACCATGTTCCATCACAATTTAACTACTTTTCATAGGCAAATAGTAATACAGAATTAACAAAGGAACATTATCATTCAATTAATTGCTTGTGTATAAACCTGTAACACATAAACAAGTATTACGAATAAGCAGAACTGTTTTCAAGTCGTGTGTTCAAAGGCTTCTGTTGCTTTTTGATGATTATTTGATGTCACGGTCATTTTAAAGACAGTGAATGTCTGACGCTTTTCATACAATCAAGAGCGAGACTGTTGAAGAAATTTAAGACTCTAAAAGGAACTGATTTAATATATAAAATAAACAACTATAAAAGTTATAATATTATATCACACTTTAAAAGCCTTTTATAAACTACTTTGAAACATAAGCCTTTGGTAATCTAATTGTTCTTATTGGATGTGCGGAGACTGTACAGTTCACACAAACACAGGGAAGTTTATCTTCTAAAATCTTTTGCTGGCACTTCCTGAATGACTAATCCATGTCACTCAGAGACTAATGCTTAAAACCAAGAAAAGTTTAGGAAAGCAGCCATACAACATCATCTTACACAAGATTTTCTTGAGAATTCTCTGTGAACAAGTTAGTGGCTACATACTGATCCTTCGATAATGAATACACAAATAGGTTTTGTATTAGTATACAGAGATCTCTGCACATTAATGAAATATCTGTATTTGAACTGAAGATTCAATTACGGTATTTCATACAAACAGTATGAAACAGGATACAAGGTATTTAAGCTAATAAGAAATAATAACTACACTGTCCTGCATCTATAAAGCTGCCCAGAGTTAAAGAACAGAACATGTATTCAAGACAATAAAATCTTGACGTGTGAACAAGTATCTCTTGGTGTGAAACCACACTTCTTATAGAAAGAATCAAGAAATCCACCTCTTTCTGCATCATCAAAACATACCAGAATGTATGACCCTCGCTGGAGCAGAAAACAACTGAGTCTCATTGTAAAATTAGTACTAATTAAGCCGCAGTGCTGGACCACCCTGCAGTGACACTAATAACTTGTGGTGCTAAGTAGAGACTATTCTTACAAGGACCATGTAAGGGTGCACCACTTGACCTTAGGTTATTAAGGAAAGAAATAAATGTTACCAGTACACAATGGTTAGGATGTCTCAGATACCTGCTGGATGTTGTTTGGTTTTGATCAAGCCTAATCCCTCTGTAACTTTAAATTACTTTTATTCTTTCATCACTTTTGCCTCTGAGGAAGGATTTTAAAGCCAAGCCATTATTCTCTTCCTTCCCACCTTCAGTGTCACTCAGCAGTTTGGCCAAGATCTCCTTATTGCTTGACGTAACAGTTATCAAATGTACTTACCCCATATCCCCATGAAAATGGCGAAAAACAGAGTTGCCACGTTGTCAAACAAATGGGAATACTGCAACAGAATACAGGAGAATAGGTCAGTACCAGAACAGTTTTCAGTATGACCAAAAATGAGAAGCAGTTGGAGAAGCAGGTACAGACCTCTGAGGACTGGCAGGTGGTGTTCAGCCTCCAGTACTCGCAGTCTCGGTCACAAAGAGGGCACATGATGATCTCTCCTCCAATTGCAGGGTCACAAATTTCTTTGCTGAGGAGAAAAACCATTGTATAGTACCTGTTTTGATACCATCTTAACAGATGCCGTATGAAATTCACTTAAAAAAAAAACAATCAGCATTTGAAAAAAAGATAAATTAAGAGCTTCGTTGGTTCAAAGCTCAATTGTTGCAGCTTCACAGAGAAGATGCTAAGTCTTGTTACATTCACTGGCGTTCATCTGTAGTTGGTGAGGGCAAGCCAGGTTGTGTAGCAGCTGCTACAAGGAGAAAGAACAATTCACATAGCCTGGGCTTTCTGATTCTATCCCTAATGAATCAGAAGCCTGTGAGGAGCTGTACTGCACCTGCATTGCGTTCAGGCGAGATACTACCCATGTTATTTCTCAGCGGGTTAGTAACGTGCTCATAACACCCTTTCTAAAAGCAAAGGTATTAATTCAGTTTTGCTACCTACAATAAAATTTGCTACTTCAATTGAAGTACCACAGCAGGCAAAGTTTACAATCCCATGATAGTCCTTCAGTACCCAGAGAAATCTGAACACGTACAGCAGTATTCCCAGGTGAACCCTGAACCAAGCTAAAATGTAAGTCTCAAACTGACCTAATTCAATAGAAAGGATGATGATTTTAATCCGATATTCATCTTTTATGGTTAAAGCTCAAAATTTTCTGGAAGCCTTCTTATAAAAAACAGTGAGCAATGGAATGTCAACCCTCTTTTCCTCTCCCCGCCCCACATCCCCAAATCTTGGGATCCTTGAAGAAACAAATATAATGCTTATTTAAAAAAGAAGCAAACTGTAGCTTCCAAGATACGGGACCCTTCTTTGACAGGAGAACCTGCTGATCTGTCCTGTGCTCCTGCTTTGGACAGTCAGCACAAATGATGACCTACACAACATGGTCAACGGAGTATTCTGCAAGGCAGTTTAAATAAAAAAGCTTAAGGCAACAATAAACACTTGAAACAAATAGTATTGAGATGTGCCAGTTGTACCCTTAGGACATTATGTATTGCAGGTACTCCAGTCTAAAAAGCTGTTGCCAAATGGCAATGAAATATTGCTTTTCACTTACAAATCAAGTCTTACTAATTAACAGTCACAAGTTCTGCATTTGCTGTCCGCCACCATTTCAGTCAATAAAGGCGGCTGAAGAACAAATTTATCTGCTCTGACAAGCTTTAAAAGCTTCTTACCTGCTCTATTGCAAGAACAAAATTTTCACATTGCTTAGCGCTTCCCATTATAAGCTCAGGAGATTTTCAACATTACTCACCTGCTCATATTTTCATCCATTGTAAACAAGCCGTAAAGAAAACAGATTAAGCCAACAACTGCTGCAAGGAATAACATCTCAGTGTAAAATCCCAGCCAGGCAAAATAGATTCCAATCTTCTCCCCATAGTACTTCCTGAATAGGAAAAAATGCAATTAATAGGAATACAAAGCAAAGTTTAAAACTACAATAAAACTACTACTGGCCAGACTGCAAAGTGCAAGCTGAATGAACAAAATATGTGGCCTCTTTCAACCCTTTTTAAAAGCTCCAGCTTTAAAAATCACTCTTTCTCCTTCCCACAGGATAATGTAAATGAAGATTTACTTTTTTGATTTTCTAAGGGGTTATATAAATGAAACTGGGCCCAACAGTTCTGATCATGTGCTAGAATGAACGTCTAATTCACAGGAATACAACTCCTTGTGCTATGAAAGGGGCAGCTGTAACCTGTGAATAATGTAACGTTTTTGTTATATGAGCTGAATCAAAGGGATCTTGGGTGAGGTTAGTTTAAATTCGGGTTTGGTACTGAATTAAGAGCCAAGCTTCAAAACTGGTTTTATCAATGTTTTTTCAAGTCTGTGGCAAAATTTCAAATCAATCCTTAAAAACTGTGGCAGATATTGATTATAAAATGCAAGGTATTCTTCATATGTGTTCCTCTACAGCCCAATTATCTGTAATACACCTGACACCAGCAGCACTGGCTACACTGAAAGAGGCTTGATTTGAGATCAATAATTTTTCCTGTTGCCAATAAAAACCTGTGTCATGCCCTCCAAGGACCTGGGGTGCAATTAAGTATCTGATTCTTAAAAGCTATAAAAAAATCCCAGCAGGATCAAGCTACAGATGAATCCACACTTGTATTACAGTGAGAACCAAGTCAATCTAATAAAGCACAAGTGGTATTTTATTCTACCTGATGAGGTCCAAAGGCTGTTCCTTGTAGAAGCGCAAGAAACGGGCCCACTCCATGTACAGCGTGTACCTCTCGTTGTCACAGTTTGGATCATTTGCCTTTTTCCAGTACTGGCACTGTGAGCAAATCAGAGGAAAAGCAAAACACCTCAGACTCAAATCCTACATTAAAATAAATGAACATTAATGATGACAAAGCATCCCTCTCAACATTGTGCCAATTAAACTGATTTGAAAGTCAAACTTATCACTCCATTTAAGTATAACCCTTTTTATATATGTTTTAAGATAATATATGTTTTCAGAAAACATTCATCAATCTGAGACATTAAGTCAACCTGCACTGTAACCACATCATGTTACTTTACACCGGTGTTGTGCTGGTACAACATACTCATTTGCACTGGTAGATTAAAAGATGTATGTCTTTCAATGTTTAAAAGATGTATAGATGAG
Organism: Patagioenas fasciata; assembly: GCF_037038585.1. Classification (NCBI taxonomy): domain Eukaryota; kingdom Metazoa; phylum Chordata; class Aves; order Columbiformes; family Columbidae; genus Patagioenas; species Patagioenas fasciata. Next base: position 5,003,601 of record NC_092524.1, on the reverse strand, counting down.
GCTTTTAGGGACATGGTTTTGTGCCAGAGTTAGGTGATGGTTGGACTCGATCTTAATGGTCTCTACCAACCAAAATGACTGTATGATCATTGCAGTGAGCGGTCTGTTCCTTTGCATCGGTAACAAGTGCAACTGCAGAAGTTCGAGCTTCCCTAAAGCAGAAAATTCCCATTTCATTCCAAACAATGCAAATTGAAATCCCATTCTCTGTACTTCTCAATCATGTTCTCACTGTAAATTGCCCAGCCAAAAGCTCTTCACCGAGAGATGGAAACGGGGGGATAGAAATTCAAGTTGTTTCCTTTCTCCAGCCAGAGCACCAGAACGTGCCCTGCGCTGTGGCTGCTCAAGCTGTCATGCAAAGACATGCAAACTGAAATTCTGACACTAATTAATGTCAGTGGCGTTCGTCACTATCATCCACCCACTTGTCAAATACTAAGAAAAATTAAACAGCACAAAATAATGGCAGTTTCTGACAGCTCTTGGAAATGTGTGTTGTACAACTCCAGAAATATTTGGCTATGTCAAATATTCTCTTTGTCATCTTCATGTTCCTTTTTTTTCTGAATGTCTCTCAGTGACAAAGAGAAGCCTGAAAATTGGTTTCTCAGTAGAAATCAAGAAGTCTATGCAACCTAACGTTTGCATTTTTAAAATATTTTAAGAGGTTAAATAGTTTTTTTAGACAATGATTTGTGAGTCTGTCTCATGACATTTGGAGTTTCTTCAGCTGTTTCCTGTGTAACCTCATCTGGGTGTTTCTGATCCAGCAGGGGGATTGCACTGGATGAGCTTTCAAGGTCCCTTCCAACCCCTGACATTCTGTGATTCTTAGCATTTAAGGCTGGTTGTATTTGTATAGAACAGATTCTTGTACAACTGGCTTTTATTATCTGTGTTTTCGGTTGTACCAATAGTATAAAGTACTTGCCAGTCTAGACTAGTCTTCTACAGCCAAGACTCTGATCAGCTAAACTTTCACCCTGAAAAGCTAAAGATTGTGCATTAATCCATTTCTTTCCATTTTCTAATGGAGGAAAAAAAACCAGAAATCTATATAAAGTATTTAAAAATTTATTGTAAAATGCACAGATGTAAATAAGCACTTAAAGTTCCTAAAGCATTGTGACAAATCTGAAATAACTCTTAGAAACAAGGAGAGAATTTAGGATTTAAGCAATGAATTAAATACAACATTCAGAAGGAAAAAAAAATACATTAAAAAGAAATCTGTAAAATATACAACAGGTAGTATGTGCTACTGTGTAACTATAGTATGTACACATCCTATGCACACACAGCTCAATGTATGTGTGTACAGAAGGTATTCATTCCTTGTTATAATCTTGCTAATGTACTATTGCATAATCCACACCATAGACATAATAGGAATATACTACGGAATAAGTCTCTTACAAATTATGTGTCTGACATATAAGCATATCCTAGAAACTCATCCATAGGAAGAAACACTTCAGCAAATAAGACCCAAACAGTAAGGCTGGCAGCTCTGTCTTGTGTCTTATAAAACAGAATCGACTACTGGCACAAATGGGAGGGTTCATTGCATTTCCCTTTCTGCTGGAAACAGCAAATGTCACTGCAGGTAAAAGAGTAAAACCACGGGGAAATGCTCAGGGGAGCAGAAAGCTCCAGTACTTACGTCATGAAGAGGATACGCAGCTGAGTAGGTGCCATTATTTAGCAGTCTCTTAATGCCGAATTTTTTCTTCCCTTCTTCTGTTCCATACGGGCAACGTGTAAGAATATAATTAACCTAAGATTCAAACATAAGAATTTCAGACCTTTCCTGCTTTATGGCCATTTAGTAGAAACCTATAATGGTTGTGCGCTGTGTATAACCTGCAGGAACAATATGCAAAAGCAAAAAGGGTTTGTTCAGAAGGCCCTACCCCATGTGAGATCACTCAGGGCACACTTGCCTTGTAGACAGAAGATCCATCCAACAAACACCACTCCAGATTTCTATGAAAGATGCCCAGGCATCCAGGCTTCCTCATATTTACCCAGAGACAGCACAGTTTATACTCTCCTTCCTTGCATGAACATTCCAGTGGGACCACATAAATCTACCTATAAATATCAGTAGGCAAATTCACATACGTACTATTCTGTTTCTCATGGACGGTGAGAAGAAGGTGCTCTCATCATCGATGAGATACAGCTCCTGCTTGTCCTTGCTGAATGGAGCCGTGAAATAATCGGGCTCAGGGTGCATCACCTTCTCGGGCAGCCTGAGAGGAGCCAACATACAGTCCAGGGGGTTCTCCACCGTGGAGGGAATGTCGTTTTCCCTGATGGGAACTTTGATGTTCAGCACTTCTGCATACGTGATCAGAACCTCCCACGGGGCGTGGATCTTCACAAAATAGATCTTGCCATCTTCCGATTCCTGCCCCAGGGAAGTTAAATCAGATGTCAGACTAAACTGTGTTTCTTTGCAAGATTCATGAGAAAAGATGTACAAAATCTATTGCCTTGTACATATTTTTAAAAGTGTTTTGTTGTTTTTTTTTAATTTTAAAGGAGGGGGGATTGGGGAACTTTTTGTATACACATTTTTTTTAACAACTGAAAAGCTTATCTGAGTGGTCGTTTGTTCATAAAGATAATCTTTGCACTACTAAAAGCTCAGGAAGGCTTTTCAAACTACGTTAATCTTGTGCACCGAGGCCTGAAAACTCTCCTTAGGCTCTGAGCCATTGGAAAGGCACAGGCTGGTCGTGCAGGGCTGCAAAGCTGCTGTCTGTCCTGGAGAGGGCACTTTTCATACAGCAAGTACAGCACACAGGAGTCCTTGCAAAAAGGAGTTAGCAAGCAGAGTAAAGATCTGTCACCGTCTCACAGCTGTGATAAGGAATAATCTTATCACAAGCCTCACCCCCCAGGATTCTTGTAGTGTTCCTCAGCACACAGAGGAGAAAATGGTAATCAGAAGGTATTTTAAATGTGTTACTTAATGAATCCCCATCCAGGGATGTTATACAGACTAAACTTCATCAAAAGTTATTTTGCCCTCCCAATTTCTAGTAGGAAAAAAAAGAGGCTGCTGAGTGAAGAAGTCAGCGAAGTCAGCATCCTTGTTCTCTACCTATCAAACAAAACAGTAACACTAATCAAACACCCTCGAGTTGTTACACCAGGGTCCTTCCTCATCGTAACTACAACATCCAGTGGCCACACGCTAATCCATTCACTGATTTCTACATACGTTACTAGTTTATCAGTGGGATTAAATCTGGCTGTAAGCATAGTTCCCATTTACATGGGTTTAAATGAAGTCACAGCTATTTTGGAACTGCTTTCTTTTTGTTACGAAATCCAAAGCCATTACTTCCTCCTGAATCAAGATTACTTTGCTTCTACAATTCTTATAAAGATATCTGAAAAAATGAGCGAAACAGACACATTAAGCTTGTTTCACTTAGTCATAGCCCACTGGAATCTGGTAGAATAATTTGTAATTAGTAATTTGTGTGTATACTTCTTTGGTCCTAATTTTTCTCCTTTCTTTTACCTTCTTGTCTTCTGTTTCTAGTTCCAAGCCAGCCTTTTGCAGATTGCTCTCAAATTCTTTTCTTCTTTCCTGAAGAGAAAAAACCCCATGCTTTATTAATTGGTCAACTTAACAATTAACTGATCACTTCCTAATGATTTCACTGAGTTTCACTCCTCCTAATGTTCCTGATGACAACCCCTTCCTGCTCTGTGACATTTGGAAAAGAAAGCAGACAAAACCCAGTTGATGCAGACCAGGCCACTTCTGACTAGGACCAGGAAACCTATTTGTTAGTCAGGAATAGGCTCATAAACTGTGCAATCTTGTTAACCAGAAAAATAAATGAAATCTTGGGGATGTGGTTTAGTGACAGCATTGAGTCAATGGTTGGACTGGATGATCTTGAGCGTCTCTTCCAAACAAATCATTCTACGATTCTATATCATGTGTCTTGAGCACTTCCAACTCTTCGGAAGAGTGGTGTGTGGTATTGTTTAAACGTAGCTATATTTCTAAGGGACTGTTAAAACTAGATGAAAAGAAAAACTCTGAAAGCACATGGAAGACCGATTGCTTCTAGCGATATCTACTTACCAGTTAACCAACCATACCTGATATAGATGCTCAAGTACTGATAACACACAATTCCAACAGGACGCCTCCCAAACAACACAACTGTAAAACTAGATAAGACTAACAAATCATCCTGTGGAAGCTCAGATATGCTGAGCTTGCATAAAGCCAGCGTGGACTTCACGCAGAGATAAACCAAGGCCTCGCCAAGCCTGCAACCTTCGTGAACGCTGTCTTTTGCCAAGTAATTCCAAGGTGGTGTCTTAAGACAACGACATTTTCTCCCCCTTATTGTCTGTAGAATTTTTTCTCCTATTAATTTCCTTTTAATTATACACAATTCATTGAAGAACTGCAAGAATAACCAAATGTTAAGCTCAGTATTTGAGCTCTAGCGTCATTAGAAAGCACTAGGTAGACTAACAATTTATGGGTTAAAACGTGCATGCTGGGTGATGTGTTCTCTATCGAAAGGTCTTACATGACATTTTGCAAGCACACTTGAAAAAAGAAAACCAAAAAACAAAGCAAAACACCATCATTTTCAGCCAGTTTCCTTCTCCTGGGTGTCTGTGAGGGTCAGGAAGCTCTATTTGCATTTCAGTTTGCATTAACTACTCAGATAAATGAATACAGACAAGAATGGCTTTAATGGCTCTGAAATCTATGCTAAGACATGCCCATGTTAGTGGCCTTGTATTTTGATATGTCACATCTGATTTTATTATTAGATATTAGATTAGACACTGGCCTAGGTAAACTTGCAAATACGATCATTCCTGAGTTATAGCACATGCTGTGGAAAATGCAATTCCATGTATTAATTTTAATTCATTTATCCCACAAACCTGCCTGGATAAACATACCCCAGAACTTTTCTGTGCTGACCTGCTGATCTAATAGAGAACAATACAACTAAAAGGTGATTTATCATTACAGTCAAAGTGGTGTGTAAGAGCTGACATTCAGGCCTGGTATCCAGAGCTACGTGCTGTTCTGGGTTACATCTTGTCTGAACAAACACTGGGGGAGAGCCAAGCGAGTAGCTCAGCGGTTCTGTGCCACCAGACCCCAGCTCCTCCTCCCGCTGTGCAGAGCCCAAGGGTCTGGCCCCATCTTACTGATTTTTCCCTACTATACACTTACTGTGATAAATTGCTTTGCTCCGATAGAAGTTATACCCTTTTCACCTCTTTGCTCTCTTCCCATAGGCCACCTTCTCTGAAATCCGTGAGAATGTAATGTACTTGCAGTCACTTGAAACAACCGTCTTTAGGAGGAAATCAATGTCCTGCAAAAAAAATTTGCTACCCCGTTTCTTGCCAAATACTAGATTTATTCATGTCGCTGCTAAAGGCTTAAAATGGACCAAAGGTACCCTTGGATTAGTGCTGTTTTGTTTTAATATGTACTTAATAGAGCTTACTATCCCAAACCTAAAAAGCTGGACCTGGTGAGTGTATTTGTGACTCCACAATAGATGCCGCTCTGTAGTCACACAGGGAAGCAACAAAACTAATAACGGCAGTGAAGACCAGGACTTGTGGGCTAATGCCCTTCCTCACATTTACACGTTGTTTAAGGACAGTCCTTAAGCCCCTCCAAAGCATCTGTAAAGGACTGAAACCACATTTTCTGAGACCACTGTGGCCTATATGGGGGAGTTGCCAGTAGAGCATCCACCTCTCCCAACACCGCTGGGGATGTCCCGCCTGCTTTATGGGGTCACGTCACCATCTAACTTATCCTGGGCTGTAATGATTCATCCCGATAAGATTAACAAAGCAAGATCCAAAGTCCACCGGTACTAACACGCCCGATGCAGATGCAACACTGCAGGATTAGATACCCAAGGAAGATAGACAAGTGTAATCAACCTGTTTTCTTGATAAGAATGCTGTTACTGCTAGTAACAACAATCAATAAGCAGGAAAATAAAATAATTTCAAGTTTACAACATACTATTCCTTCATCAAACTCCTCCTTCGCACTTTTCCCCTTCCTTTAGGCAGGGAGCGCCAAGCTGACAAAAGCCTTTTACATATCAGGATGCTCAGGCCTATTCTAACTGCAGTCCTAGGTAGGATATTGGGAAATCAATATGGACTTTAGGAACAATCACTTTGGGGACTTTGCTTCCAGTAAACACAGGAACAAGTTACTTTCCACAGAGATCTCAGAGTCTTATTGCTCTGGAGTTTCTTGCGGAGAAATACACTTATGGAGAACAGAGATCAAGTCCTGGTCATACGTTAATGCTCTGTTTATTTTTCCACGTTCACATGCATTTCATATGTGGGTAAAATATTTCCACTTATCTGCTAAAGGCTTTAAGGAAACAAAAACGTAATCCTAATTTTTGTTTAGAGAGACTTTGTGGTTTGCATTTATTCATGTAGCTCCTAGAAGGCGAGTTCAAAACAGAGTTTAAGATGGAAAGTTTCTGGGGAACATCAAAGTAGTTAATGCATTTGTTCTACATGAAGCTAAGGGAGAAGATGAACAGACCGTCTCTTCCGTCTGTATCAGGGCGGTGTTGAAACACAAAGAAGCTATTCATTCTTTTCTTAGCAATGCAGAATAAAGCTGTTTCCTTGAGACAAGGAAACAAACCCCTTTGTCACAACTGTTATTCTCTTCCTATGAAGATTTCCATTCTTAGCTGTTCCAATTTGCTGTGTCATTGTATTACAGTAAAAGAAATTCACATTTCTGTCCTGCGATGACTGTAGGATGGCAAGTACAACATGTCAGACAGATTCCAAAGGCTGCAGTGCATCAATATTTAAATCTTGTTCCCACAAAGACAACAGCACAGTACTTCTATGCCAAGAAATTTGCATTAATTCATGGCATTTCATTGTACAAATATAAAACATAAATATAGGGCAAATCTCCTTTTCTTAGCTGATAACCCAGGAACTGTGTAAAAACAGATACGCTGTAACATGGATATATTTTTGCCATGTGAGTTACCTATAGGGCCATAGACCAAACACCTTCCATGGGGCCATAAACTCTTTTACGAGTAGCAGACATACAGAATTAAATCTCACGCAACTTGATGTGGATGTTCTCACCTCTTGCAAGACATTTCTTCCTGACCAAGCGCATCTTTACCTCAAAGAAGAACTACAATATTAGCTCTAACTCTTGGGTTCTTCCCCATGTGAATCCTTCAGGCCATAACAACGCCCACGTACGTGGCCTCTGGTCTGGCAAAGATTCCCGCTACCCCCTAACGACCCATAAAGCAATGAAATGGAAATTGCTGCACAAAACACAAATAAGCAACGAGACTGAGCATCTGGCTTGTTTTCCTTCCCACTTGAAACTTTACCTAAATAGTCTCCATTTCTTTCCTCATGTTATTTGAGTATGACTAATGGAAAAGTTTATTTTAAGAGTTGCTTTCACATAGTTTACATGGGTATCTTTCTTCTCTCTACAGATTGGCCTCCTCTCCCTTCTTTTTTAAATGCATTTTGCTTTATGGGAGAAGTAATCTAGCTGGATTACAGGCTGACAAAGTACTTTTTTTCTAAACCTATGGGCTCATAGCTATAATGTAACCCTGGTCTGCCAAACTAATCTCCTCAACATAGCCAGTTGAGAAATGCTGCCTGTGAGATGCTTAAACTGGGAAAAACACCAGAGACAATGACGGAGATTCTTGCTTTTTTTAAGGTAACAAGAGTAAGATGTAGGGGCTGAGCTCTACACTGGGTCAGATTTGGGTGCAAGTGTACCCAGCTTAAGTCCTTAATGAAAACACTATTTCCTTCATAAAGGACTGAAATCAGTCAGCAATTTTTTTGAACAGCCCAATGTTGCAGTTTTTGTTCAAAGGAAATGACAATTTTTAATTATGAAACGCTTTAATATGACAAGATATAGGTAGGAAATGTTCTTTACTTCACAGACCTTTAGTTTTGATCATGATTTTGTCATAACCCTCAGCATAGTTTTCTTCCAACATCCTTATTTTTCTGAATAATATGATTACATAAGAATGAAGTTTCTTTAGTTTCCCTCTCTTGTTTAATTTTGAGATATATATTGGAGAGACTAGTTTGTAAATGTAACCTCTCCTGGCAGAGAGAAGGCAATGAATAAAGAGAAAACAAAAGAATTCAAATCCCTGCAATTATTATTCTTTTAAATATTGTGCTTTATATAAAGTATTTGTTTGTCTTGACTGCATCTCATAGTTCTGGATTTTTTTATATAGCTTGAATTTACATGTTAGTCAAGTTAGACCTCAAGTGGCAGTGTTAGCAAGAACAAATACATATAATTTAGTGATTCCATCTGCCCTACTGCCACCATTCAGTCAACTGGGTCGTGCTGGGAAGCTCAGGAATCATCACTAACCAGCATTTTAGAGAAAGCTCGAACTTCGTGCTCTGTTATTATACACAGGAGGTCTCTTATCAAAGTCACTTTCAATATTCTTCTAGAAGAATAAATACACATATGCAGAGTGCAAGTCAAGCACCGAGCAGACGCGCTGTTTGTTTTACTCTGAGTATTTATTTTTAAAAAGTCTTAAAAGGAAAAGTGCCTGGATCCTTGGACCTGAGAATCTATTTCTGCTCTGACTGAAGTCAAAGGATGGGGGAAGAAATTACCGTTACATCTCATTTGGATAATGCTTTGCTTATTTAAAAGAAACCTCCTTCATCTAACTATTTACATGAACAGTTTCACCACAGCCACAGGTAACTGTAAGACTCTTAAATGAAGAAAACAAAGCCATTTGGATTACTTGGCATTGATTGTGTAATATATTGACCAGCCTAAGTAATGGAGAGTGATCAATTCAGTAAATAAAGCCCCAAATATCTAATAACATTGGGTCCTAATGCACAACAGTAAATTACACAGAATTTTCAGTACACAGAACAGCTTTTTACACGAGTGCAGCGATTTGAAAGGCTTAGCAACTGATATTTGGGTTATGATAGATAAGAATTAAGAGGACCTCAAAAAGACACACTTACCAACTTTTTTTCCCATTCCTTATTGAGATCATCCACATAGGAGAGAACAAAATCAATTCTCCTGACACCATCCCTGAAGAAAATAGAATCTTTGCTTTGATGTCTTTTATCAATCTGCGGAAGACACAGGCATGTGATTAAAAAGAGCAAGTATTGCTGTCACTCTAAAATGTAACAGAAGACAAAGAAGTTCCCCAAATTGTCTCAATTCTTCAATTTCTTCATAGCTGAAGATACACTTGTGCAAGTTTTAACAAGGGATATATCCAGTTACAGTAATTTCAAAATTAGCTGCTTATGTCCACAAATTCTACATGTAAATAACTACTATATGAAGAATAAATATACATTAGTGTAGCAATACCTGTGAGCAATGCCACCATCACAATCTTAACTAGTGTGTCATAAATGATCAAGACAAGTGTTATCTGATAGCATGGGGTTTTTCCTGCAGTTAGTCACAACGCCACCACACAAAACCCAGCCAGGGCATGGTTCATTGATCCGAAGCAGGCAGCAAAATGCGAAATCCATGCGTTTTCTTCTACGTAATAAGAGTCACTAAACCAACCACCACAGAGAAACATGTTCCAGCAATGATTACATGTGAAAACACACACAAACAACGCAGGGGTTACATTTCAAAATAGAGTACTTACTTTCTTGGAGGGGAAAAAAAACATCTAATGAAAGGTTATCAATGTAACCAGGTAATTAGTATTCTAATTGGTCTATTAAAGGTCATCCTTTCATTTATTGGCATGTCAGAATGTCATAGTAACAACATTAATCTTTTTCACTCATTGTCGTTTGTCCGTCTCAACCACGACAACTCATTAGAAAACAGCAATTAATGTTAAGGAAATAAAGACTATTACTTCACTCTCCTAGGGACCTTAACATAATATTAGGTAATATTATTTATTATCATATCAATATTCAGCTCTATCAATTGTTTACAGGACTGGAGGCTCATCCAGCAAAATGCTCTCCATAGAAACTAATACCCCGGTCTCAATTTAACTCAATGCTAAGGAAGGTTGGTGTTGGTTTTTTTAACCACAGCCATCACAAAAATTGTATTCATAAAGGACTGGGTTTTCATTTTATTAGAGTAGGAACAAAAAAGAATAATTCAGAGGGATGTGTCTCTGTCTTCTCTCTCTTAAGCCATGCGAGGATGCACGTGAAAAATATCCTGTGCTTTCTCAGGGAACTTTGTAATGTGAACCTTGCTCCCAGTTAACAAAAGGCACCACACAGTGAAGCATGTTATTACTGCAGCCATCCGAGCCACTTGCAATATCATTCATCACTGGTTTTTACCCTGAGACGTCGCTTCAGGAACAGATTATATCTCCTTCCACTCTGCCGGAATAACCAACAAGCCATTAGTGAGCCCACGGTTCCTCCCCAAAACCCAAACCAGCTGCCAGCACACCCCAAAACTAAAGTTAGTAACAAATCCATGTCCTTAACAAAGCCAAGAAAAGCCTACAACTATTAAAAAATGCAAGCACCCACAAACATTATGACTATAATGTCTTTTTTACTAAAGGCAAAGCTGTGCTGGCAACCATCTTGATAATAAACTCAGGTGGTTTAAAATAATGACTCCTATAATGCTAATTGCCATGGTTGGGATACTTAAGCGGATTTTTTAAGAAAGAACAATTGAAAGTTTATTAGAATGGAATGCAAAGGTAACAAAACAAGCGCTGGGTAATGAACAGTGTGAGCCTGTTTCTGTTACACTCAGGTTGGACCAAAGGGGACATAAAAAGACAAATGGCAACCAGGTAATTCCAGAGCGGACAATATTACAAGCAATAAAATCCGCATACTCCAGGACATGTGTTTGTCTTCAGACAGATTCAAATTTAATAATAATAATTAAAAACATCCTTATTGTGCCATAGTGTTGCACAACTTCATGCGTTTTCACCATACATGCAGGCAGCAGCCGGCTCAGACCATCCAGGCATGCTGGAGAATTCCTGTATTTCTGAAACTATCTGAGCCTTTGGGAGCTACAAATCAAACAAAAACACTTCTGAAAATGCTGCAATGTCTTTTTGTCTTCCCTCTTTGGCAATTCTGTTGGGTTTTTTGTCATTTTTCTTCTTGAGAAATATTTACGGCAGATCAATTAGAGCAGGATGGCTACCTCAGAAAATGCTTTTATTTCCAAATGCAGTACATAATAATGCAAGACTAAAGGGGTCACAAAACACAAAAACAATGGAATCCAACAGAGCAAAAGAAAAGAAACAGTCTTTTCTTATTCTATTTTGTGTTTATGGTGTTTTTGTAAATACAATTGTGACAAGCAAATCGCAACTGTTTAGATGTTAATGTCATCAACGTAACATAGAACCACACCCGTATCTACGTAGCATCAACAGTGTTGGAATTATTCAGCATTACAGCAAGTGAAGCCCAAAGTGCATTCTAACAACCTATCTTGGGAATCCGCCTAAAACTGAACTGGTAATTTAAAAAGACAGAGATTGTGCGAGCGTGGACACTGTCCTAATAAACTACCAAAATCCATATACACAAAAAAAAGAAGTATAAATATCAATAAATAATATTTATTTCACAAAGGGCTCCTGCCAAAGGAGTGTCCCAAATTCCTTGGGCAGCATACTTATAAATTAGATTATTCCATACAATTGAAGCAATAATTTGTCTGTAGTGTCAAAGTTTGCCAATTTTCTAGAATGTATCAGAATCCTGCTCAGTCATTAAAGGCCTGACTATCAATTTAAGAAGATGTAGTAGTCATCCTTGGATCTGCTTTGAGAAGGGGAATACTTATCATTTCCCTTTCCTGTACAGAGGATTATTCATCATGGATAGTGACAGACCTACTTATTAAATCCATAAATTATTCCTTTCCATTTTGCTGCATTTGGATTTCACAAGAAGAACAAGATCAGTCTTGCATATTCATGCCGCTCTGTGCATAAATGTGCACTCACAGGTTTAAAATATATAAAATGTTACTAATTTGCACTGGTCGCATCAGTGAATCATGAAACATTATGGATCAGTACATCTCATTCCTTAACAGCTCCTTCCAGAACTGTATTCAAATTAATTGATCTTAGACAACCTGCAGTTATTCAATGAAGTTACACCTCATCGGAGCAGATATTGTGTGATGTGTTCCTTCTGGAATACAAGTAACCAAATTCAAACTTCCCCACGCAACTTTGGAATAATTGAATAACAGCCAGTAAAGAATTACAAAAGAGATGGAGCCCCGAGGTGTATGGTGAAAACTCAAGAGGCAACAGCCACAAGTTGCAACAGGGAAATTCCTCCTGGATTGAGGGTGGGGTTGAGCAGGAACAGGTACAACAAGTTGCCCAGATTGACTGTATCATCTCCATCCTCAGAGATCACACAGCTTTTCCAAGCGAGGCCCTCACTGAGCAACCTGATCTAAGTTTGAAATTAGCCTTGCCTTGAGTAGGAGATTGGCCAAGAAGACCTCCAGAGGTCCCTTCCAGTCCAAGCCAGTGTATGATTCTACAAAATGGTGCTACTTCCAAAACATCAGCTACAAAGCAAGTTTACAAAAGCTACTTGTTCAAAACCAAATACTGCTCTCCTGTTCTCCAGTAGTAACTTCCCAGTTTTAATAGTCTTAATTACCTCTATAGGAACTAAAAGACTTTGTAGCCTGTAGACAGATGTGCTAATTGAACCCTCTACAGTCTATCATAAAGACAGAAATTTTCTTTTGATGTGGCTACATAAAGTGCAAACTGACTGGATTCATATAGAATTAATATTTCTAGTTACACCATAAGCGATAACTTCTGGCTAGACATCCAGTGGAGGTCAGGGTACGGAACGACCTTCAACCAGCCTTCCAAGTACCTGGATTTGCAATCCTCACATTAGGGACTCAGGCAGGACAGGTTATAAGAAAGACCAAGATGTCAGTACAAAAATAAACAAAGCAGAGCTCAAGATGAAGTAAGGCTACAACACCCCATCACGGTCAGTTCTGCCCAAACCGGTTTGGTGTAAAGGGTGTAAATGCCGGTTGACGGTCACACACTACATTCAAACCCATCAAAACCCTCCTGCTCAAGCCTTGGCCACTTCGTTCGCACCAGTGGCCCAGACTGGCCTCTCCAGGGCCAAAGCAAACAGTGAGAGGGGAAAGGGAACTGCTGGTTGTGGTATCAACCGCTAAACACAGAAAGTGCTTCAGAAAAGCAGCTTGGGAGTGAAGCTGAAGAGACCGTGGTCAACATTTCCCTGGCCCCACACCAAAGCACACAGGCAGCTGACCTTGGTCAGCACAATCTGCCAGCCCTCGGTGGTCTAACGATATCACAGCACCTGAAAAGCAAATACATCTTACAGATTATACCTGGACGATCTAATCCTGTATATTTTCACAGGACTTGGGGATTTCTATTTTTGGCTATCTACCTAACAGGAAATTCATGTCCCTACAGGCCACTGAGCACAGGTCTCTCCTTGTAGGCAACGGAGCTTCCTCCAAATGCCCCTTGCTACTCAATATCCCAGCACTCTCCATGTCTGTACTTCAAAGACTAAGGAACTCGGCTTAGAGTAGTACTTTTCAGATTAATATTCAGTCAGAAAACTGCAAGTTTCTCAGGGGCCTACATTCAGAACCACACTTCCCAAATTCAGTTCCCCAGAGCCCAAGGTTCCACAAACGTCCGACCTCGCGGGACTGTGGGTTCAGACCTCAGAGTCCTTCACCTTCTGCTTTTTGTACCTCAGGGTGGGAAGATGGTTTAAAACGGTGATTTCTGTACCAAAGCAGTAAGTAACCAACACCAATCTGAGACAGAGGAAGCCAAGATATGAGCTGCATTAGAGTTATAGCACGGTGAAGAATCTGTGTCTATTAGTAATGGGTATGCTAAAAAGTTATGTCAATAACACGATGCCCACCAGCACAGTTCTATTATCAAAGTCCTACATTACCAGACAAGAAAACTACCTGAAATTACAAAATAAAATTGATTTGCAACATTTTGCTTACAAGATACAGTCTACAAACCAAATATTTATTTACTGCACACCTTTGATAATCATACAGGCAAATTATTTTATCACAGATAATGTAACAAACCAAAATAACAATATCACAAAGGAATTCGTTAATTTATGAATTAAAAATCCACTGCAGAAAAAAATTCAGAAAATGGACAAAAATACAAGGGTTTGAAAGCCGAATCGAAATACAAGAAAAGCCTCCACAATTGGAGGGGTAGGAAACATTCAATGGCTTAAAAACAAAATTATCACCCTTGACCCCCAGTTCACAGAGAACATTTACACATTTCCCTTTTCACAGAATTAAACATGCTTACAGCTCTATGAGAAACATGGTGATTAAAGTGCTGCTGTGCTAAATACAACTGCTTGATAAAATGTATTTCCAAAAGCAAAATGCTCCTGGAAATGCATTTCCACAACATATGAAAATATACAGGCACTCTACTGAAAATCAAAAAGGCAAATTCCTGGTTTCTGCACAGTAAACTCAGTTCCCATTAGAGCAGAGAGGCCCTTTGCATGAAGTTCTCTTCAATATTCTTCCTTGGAGGAATCCAGGCAACCAAAGTGCTTCCCCACTTCAAAGAGGTGAATTAACAACACAAGATCTTAACGCCATTTCCAGTTATGCTTCATGCAGGCTCCAAAGTTGCATACAAAACTATAACCTTTCCCATTCAACAAAAAAACCCACAAAAGCTCATGTATTTCTTGCAGCTAAAACTTGCAAGCTGCTATTTGCACCTTTACCACGCTCATGTTGCAATTTTGAACCACGGGAAAATCGGAAAGCTTGAAAACATGCATTTCAAAACCATTTAGGACACCAAGATGTTTGCACTAACATCTAAATGCACAGAAAAAGCCTCTCTGGATAAAAGACAATGAACAGAACAAAGAAACATAAGAAATATGCTAAGGGAGCGTACATGTTAATGTAAGACACCAGAGCCCAATGTAAGCAAGCAGGCAGTTTGAATACACCTCAGCATGTACTTCTTCAGTTATCTTAAATGAGTTTTGTAATGTTTCTCTCCATAAAAGCATAATGGTTATTTTAAGTTTTCTGGTATATTTACCAATTAATACAATTATCTTGGCTATGAATTTCAATAAGAGGATATTTTGAGCCTTTCCTTATTACTTGCTACAATAAGAACAAACCAAAAGGCAACGCATTTCAAATGGCGTCAGGATTTCTTGCTCTTTGAAACATTTTAAAGTATCATGCTGACTCAGAGAGCCCTCCAGATAAAAAGGAATCCCACGTTTGTTAATAACACCACAGTCAGAATACACCCTATAACCCATCAAACCAAAACAATGCTAAAAAAAGCAAACTTTCCAGTTTACTCCACCACTACTTAACTTTTCAATTTTATTTATTATCCTTTTGATTCGCTGGAATTTAAGCCATCGCTGGGAATAATCTCAAAAACCACATTTGTTTTTATATGCTAGAAAAACAACGATTTCCATAAGGATGGCTTCCTTGAAACTGGAAAATTTTCTGGTGAGGGACTTTTTGGCAAACGGTAAGAGAAGACGCCACACAGATTCATGCAGGGAAGCATGAATATCGCTTACTGCTTACCACTTGATGTTCAGGGATGAGTAAAGTAGTCTCAGTGCTGTTTAGGCCCTGCCAGTGGCACCACGGGAAAAACATAACGTTGTTAGCGACGATGCAAAGGACGCTTTCAAATAAAAGGCTATTTCAGAAGAAACAGTGCAGCTTCTGCTTTAAGTTGCTGAAGAGCTGTTCTGAGCAATAGATGGGTTTTCAGTCTAGATCAAGTTTAAACAAAGCTCTACTCTCTCAGGTGAGCTGGGTCTCCAGCCTACGCCACTGACTTTTACATGGCCTCTATTGATTTTTAGATATTAGTAAGAATAAAAGCAATACAGTAATCCTCAGCATTTCCATTATAAAACAAAGTCTAGACAACTTGGTACAGATTTCCATTTGCAAGCTGATAAAGAACAAATTTTAACAGTACTTGTTATTTTCACATCAAAGAGAGACAATGTACATAGCACAGATGGCTGCACTTGCATTCAGAACAAACGTGACACCCCTTCTTAGCTATTTTTTTCAATACAAACTGAAATTACATCCTGTGAACCGAAGGCAAACAAATGCAAGGAGACAAATCATTAATCTCATAGTGTAGACAAGGCAAATTGGTATCGGTAATTGTAGTTGTTCCACCTAATGAGACTGGCGAGGGTTTCCCAGCTTCCAGTTCTGATCCACGCCTGCTGAGGCCCTACCCTGATTTTAGTTGTATTAATTGGATTAATACAAGGTCTGGGTGCTCATTATTTTCCTGTATGGGGGCCCAGAGGGTGCTGCAACGTCCTCTGAATATTTTGCAGGCAGGAATGGCAGGAATAAAGGGCTTGGAGGCTTCGCTGTTGGGATGAATGATGGTTTACAGTCCCTAAGCAATTTGGCAACACCTAATTCTGTTAGTCAATCATTGCTCACACTGTTCTCCTGCTTCTGAAAACAAATTATAGACAGGTTTAAACAGTGCAACCAAACAGTGCAAGCGGATTAGGAAAATATGACAATTCCCTATGGAATTAAATTAGCTTTCAACAGAATATTCACTTCATTTCATTATCGTATCACCATTTATTGGTTTGGGGTTGTATTATTTCAAAAACGCGCATTTCCCAAAATCCAGTTTTCATAAAGTACCGTCTGTGATTTTTGAAATTAGAAGTGAATATTTTTCACTTTTATTACAATTTTGCTTGAGAGAAACCACACAGGCCCGCTCCTATAATTTTGTGAAACACGCTATTTTTGTTCCTATTTCCATTGCAAGTAATACACACACACATATCTCTACATTCTTTCTTTGTGATGCCATCTGAGTATTTGCTTATCTAAACAAGATAAAAACGTCCTTTTCAGAATTCAGTCAAACAAACCCAGAGAGATTGATCTGGTTTTGGCAAGGAATCCCCACGAGAAACAATGCAAATATAAATAGCTGCACTGTGCCCTTACCCTAAGATAGCCTGAACTGGCTTTACAGTCTAATCCTCTCATCACTGATGCTACTGGAAAAACCTATGCTATTTGTAGAGAAATAAGGGCTGAGACACTTCAATGGAAACTTTTTCTCCAATTATACACTTAAAATACCTGCCATGTAAAGTACTGTACAAATTTGACATTGATAACAGTGCAGCCTTGCTCATGATGTCCCCATCTTTTCTTCCACCTCTCCATCCTGTGCTGCTCCCACCTCCTCCATAATTCAGTGTAACTATGGATTTTAGCCACCCGCTGCACCTCATGTGCTGCTACACTGCTTCACTCCGAGATACAGTTGTAATATATTTAGTGAAATGTTCAACTGTGGGATGAAAACAGCGTCCAGCTGCCAAAACCCCTTTGTACATTCCCATTTGTTTTGTGAAACACTTTCCTGCTAAACCAGGGAACTCCCCCTGCTCTCTGTATAATTATTTGGCTCAAGTCCTGCTGGTTATGTATTAAAAACAATGACAGTCAATATAACTTTACCTTGCACATTTAAAGTGCAAGAACTCTTCTGGAGAGACATTTTCTCATCATATGCTAAATTCTATGTACAGCACAATGGGGCTTCAGTCTTCATAACACGTGAACCCCAAAACAAGAACCAACCCGTGCTTTCAGAAATGCTCAAATAGTCCAACTTGGTTGAGGTGAAAACCAAGAATGAAGGTTGGCAGCACTGCTGGGCTGGTCCTTCATACTTTGGCATCCACTCTTGTATTAATAATGGTATTTTATGTTTCTCTCTACTTGAAAAGCCACTGGTCTGAATTGCGAATGAACAAGCATGAAAGTAATGTACGCTATCATGGTGTTTTTTTCAGAAATAAAGAAATCAGTTCATGTGGAACACCTGCAGCAACTGCTGCTCTCAAAATAAATAACCTGCCTCACATCCCTAATTTCGGTAAAATGCTTTGCATTACCGCATTGGATGGAGCTCTGCCAATTTACTCCTGCTAACCTGGCTTAAATAAAATGGCTTGTTCTCAGATTATCTCACAATCAAGTTACAATACGGAAAATCCGGTTTAACAGAAATGTTTAGTAACCATTCCATTGGTGAGAAATAACAGCAAAGGTGAAAATTTCATCTTTAACTGTGCTAAATGAACTCCCAGCTTCTCAGAGTCAGAGTAGGGCGCTATCCTGCAGCTTTACTCAGAGTAGTACAGCCTGGTATGGGCTGAGAAACTCAGCGCCCACATACACACAAAGCAAACATTTCAAATTACTTTGTACTTCTTAATTAGAATAGTAGACAAATAGTCTTCAGCATACGCCTCTTACAGATGTCGATAAAATACAAACTAGTTAGTAAGTCTTCTACAAAATCTGTACTAACTTTACAATTATCCCACTTGAATAGCCTAGAATTTTACTATCAGGAAATTTAATACAAATTCAACTTTTTAACCCCTCTTCCAATCTTAAATTATTTAACTGACCTTCTTCCCTTTTAAGAATAAGAACCCTATTTTGTCAGTGGGCCTCATCCTCGTTTACATTTTAATTTGAACAACTAATTATAATCACAGAACAGAGATGCACTGTGCTATCAAAACAGAATTATGCCATTCTATGTATTTTTCTGGTTCTCTCTTTGCATGCATATAAAGCACAGAGAAAAAACAGATTCTCAGTTTTTCTTCCATTGATTTTCCAATTCTCTTGAAAGGACTTTCAGAGGCATTTATGTATTTTTTGGAACACAAACACCATAAAGCCTGATCCAGGTAGATTCTACATGGAGATTCAATTAGGACAGTTGCTGGTCCCTAACAGAAGTCGCTGTCTGTGAATTATTGATTCAAAAAGGAGATAGGAAAACTGTTGAACTCTAAGCAATCCTGTTTCTTGTGGGAGATTAAAAGAAGAAAAATAAAGAAACTCAACAAAAAGCATATAAAAAGGCAAAAAAAGAGGGTAATTCAGGGAAGCTGCAGTGGATTAGAGCACAAATGCAAAATCATGAGGAAGGACCAAGGCACCACTGACAGGAGACTCAATTGCTTTTGGAGTCCTGGACTTCATCTGACTTTTGTGTATGTGTTGGCAGGTTTGGCTACAGCCTGTTTTTCACCTTCTCTTTTGTTTTACTCGCATTATTCCTTGTGTACATATCACATGCTCCTATACAGATTACCAAAGGAAAAAAAAGCACCACTGAATTATGGATAGGTAATGTTTTCTGCTCTCTACATTTGAATCTAGATTTCTTTTTCCCCTGCTGTTGCTAAATCAACAATAAGGACGTAGCTTTTCCTCCCTACTGCTGAGCAGAAGCATATTGTTATTGTATGTTATGTTTCTTCTCTTCCAAAAGAAAAGACAGCCCAAGCATAATGAAGTTGTGACTTGAATGTAATCCATTTAACTCTTTCCCAATGGTCTTTTTATGAATGAATTCCATTACCATTTTAAAATTACCTGACCTTATTGTTTTAAGACTTCTAAGCTTTCGTGTTTTCCAATTGCAGGAACAAAGTACATTGTTTAAGTAACAAGAATGTTTCCCATCTGTCACTAGAGTAAAATTATAAAGTAGAGAAATGTGCTGTCTGTCAAAACAAGAACAAAGCACATTGACCTGAGCTAAAAAGGGTCCTGGTGGGAAGGGGAGAAATCATGGCTTGTTTTTTATGGCAGGACAGATGACCCGGCTCAGTTCCTATGGGAACACATTGAGGATGACAGAAGGCAGCCCAGTGGAGAACTGCAGGAAAATGAATTCTTCCAGTTTATAGAGAAGAATATTGAAGTTGTGACAACACATGAAAATAAAGGATTAGCATTGTATGGAAAAAGAAAGCGGGGCTACCTTACTTCTGGAATGAATTCATGGAAAAGCTTTAAGGATAGACTTAACCTGAATATCTAGGACATTGATCATCAAGCACTAAGCCTGTCGTGGCTGATAAGAGTGTGAAACGGGGCAAGAAGATTAACTCTGTAACTTTATGCCTGCCTAACGCCTAGAAAGCAAAAATCAGATAAATGAGACCTCATTCCTAAAACTCAAACCTTCATTTGCTTTTTCATGAGTCTTGTTGCACTGTCACAAAGTTCCTAGAGCAGAGGAAAGCGATTGTCTTGATTTCCCTATCGAGCCAGCGATATAGTTTGCAGCATGAAACAAAGTGCTGGGTTTGTGCAGAAGCATTATGTTTTTCCAATTGCCAAAACATCAAATGATTGTTTCTCATTTCAAGAGTGATACTGGAAACACTGTTTCCTATCACCACTGGGTTGCAGCGCTAACATTTTTAAGTCTGTTGTAAGACTCAATGAGGGTCAGTGGCGCTTTCATGGTTTTGCTCCTTCAGAACGCTAGAGGAGGAAAATGTTTACATGAATAAAAACGGAGGTATAAGACAATCTAAAAGAAATATTGGTTTTAAAACTAATATCTCTCTTTCACAGCAACTGTTCCTCTTTCTTCCTACCAGTAATGTATTAACACCATCTGTATTGGACCTTACCTCGGAGCTGCTGGGGATTTCTGATTCTGCAGATGAAACAGTTTCACATAAGGGTCCGTTGCATTCTTCCCCTAAGGAACATGGAAAAAAAGATTCACATAAATACATTCCTTATTTTAAAACATGATTGTAGCTGAAAATGAAGTGAACCTCGAGGGCATGGAACTACAAACAAGCAAAAGCTGGAAAATACTACTCAGCCACATAAAATCTGCACGAATAGTTCTTTGAAGGGAAAAAAAACTGGGAGACACAAGATAATCAGTCTGTCCTACCTGGTTGTGACCTTGCAGCCACAGGAACACAGTTTAAGATGTAACAAACAAAAATCCATCAGCATCATGTATTTGATGAGATAAAATTCGTTGTCTTAAATAGGTGACTGTCTACGAGAGTCTAACACTTGCAGCTTTGCTGCCTCAGTTAGAAAGTTCAGTTATCTCTGGGGTTTTGCTAGAAATTGAATTATTTTTTTGTTGCTAAGGAATTAATGGTGCATACCTCAAGGTTATAGATGCCCACATAATGGAGATACGCTGACAGGATCAAGCACAGCAATACCAACTTTAATCCCCAAGCTTCTTGTTATTTAAAATAAACAAAATCCTCACCTTGAACTTAACAACAGTATTGAAATCTGACATGACTTTCCTGCAAATATAGCCAGCCCACCAAGGACACTTATCTAAATGTTAACATATAGGGAAACATTAACATTATAGGGAAAAATCACATTGAATATCTTCTCTTTTCTTCATCTAACAGCAGGAAGTATTGGTGGGTACAGCTTAGACTGGACTTAGACTGCCTAGCACAGCTTAGACTGGACCGCTGTCAGACATCTATGGCTAGATTAGTCCTACCAATAAAAAACAAACTACTCTCCTTTTCTTCTTTTGGAACCTTCAAATATTTGATGCCAAAATTGCAGCCAGGCAGGATATAAACTGTTTCATCTAAAAATCTATAATAAGATACTTAGGCAAAAGAAAAAATAAAACAGAGGGAACAAAGTGCTCTCAAGCTATGTCTAAGTTCACTTACAGAAAATGGTCTCTGTAATCTGTAACTGTACATACGATGTGATGAGAAACTGGGCAATAGCGTACAATGGTATATAACATATAACAAAGTGTCCGAATGCCGAGACATTCACAGTTTGCTAAAGCAAAGCATGCCTGCAAAATCTGTATTAGTTGATATAATTTGAAAATTGAAGTTTTATTCATGCACCTAGAGAAAGATGTTGCATATGGCGATGCAAGTTGGGAGAACAGTGTTGTCACCTCTAGAAAGTTAGCCTGGAAGTAAATAAGTATCAAAAGTATCATAAATAGTGATTCCACGGCCTCCAACAGCAGCTTTGGATTATCCTTTCTGTAGCTGTGAACGTTTAAGCTCGGGAACAAGCACGATTCTGAGTTGTACATTTTAACTGCTCTCCCAGCACCACAGCTGATTACTTGTGCAACTTGTGAAATGAAATTCTCTCAGCATCTCTGATCCTGGGGAATAAAACTGAATAACCCCAGTGCAGCACCCAAGGTGGCAAAGAGAGAATGTAAAACATACATTAACTGAGAAGTACAACACACTTTATGTTCACTCCCTGCAAAACACATAACAGCGTTCCTAAGCAGGATAAGAAATGCATGTTGAAGTCATATAGGAAGGTATAAAGGAGCCGCACATCACAACTGCAACAAAAAACAGGGAACAGAGACGTCCAATTAATTCCTAACCATAAGGGCTGCCTACAGATAGCTAGAAATTTACTTGTAAACCACATTGCAAAAAGCTTGGCTCATATGTGATACCGATGACTCATAGAAACTTAAATCAGATTTCCAAGAGGCTCTCACAGGAAAAAAATACAAGAGGACAGAGCAGACATACAACAGGGAGGAAGGCGCAGTGCTGGTTAGTACGGTACCTTCTGACCACGATGGCTTGAACTTGGTGAGAACCACAATGTCATCTTTAAAAGGAAAAAACACTTCAGTAAGAACCAGAAGGAAAATTCACTCTGAACATGAACTCGTTTAATAATTCTCCTCTATCCTTTACAGTATGGCCACTATAACCAAACAACAAACAAGCCGTGGAAACAAGAGACTGTGACCTAGCCTTTTTTCTCCAGGCACATTATTCAGCAACACAAAGATGCCACTTTTGCATATCAGCAGCAGGGAGGAATGTAATAGTTTCTGCTAGCCAAGAAAAGACCTTTAAAATTCTTCAAGAAATTATAACTTCATATCTAAAGAGAGAGTAAAACAATAGTATCCCGATAAATGCATTATATTTAAGGGAATGGCCTTGTTTTTCAACACTACACGCTCTACTGTATGTAAAAAGATCTAAAAACTGCTGCACACCAAGAAGAATGAATGAGGACATCTGCTAAGAATAAATAGCCCTTCAGTATAAAATTCATTTTTACAAATTATGGTTACTCCTTCCAAATTTTTTGTATAAAATTAACCCCAGAACCACACTACGACTATCAGAACCCATTAAAATCGCTTCAGACATATATAATTTCAAGATTTATTCCAATCATTGGCCTTTCACGGGCATGCACATACCCCAGCTGAAAGAAATGTCTCCTTCCCAATGCAACCGTCATCTCCAACACCCTTACAGTTCTGCACACTATTATTTGTAACTCCTTCCACACGTGCCTTGGGATTTTGCACATTATTAGAAATAAGTGAGCTTCAAATGGTCTATAATTTTGCAGTATTAACGTATGCTGTCCCAGACTCCACCCCACCACAGGGCAACCTACTTATAAACCTTTGGTGTGCCAACCCAAAGAATTACAGGCCGTTTCTGTTTCAATGACAGACCCAAAAGATCAGATCAGCAGGACTTCAAAACAGTTCAGAACTCAAGACTGGTGAATGTAATCCAGACTAATTTCGCTCCTTAAAATATATGTGGTTTACCCCACAAAAAGAAGGTATTTTAATTAGTGCCATCTTACGATTTCCCCAACAAGCATGAAAAATAGCTTCTTGTGTACTGAAATGATTAGTCCTTCTACAATAGCTTAACTTTGTTCACAGTGTCTGAATCACTTTATTTTCCTACATTGAAAACAGACATTTTTGGGGAAAAAAAAAAGGAATTTAATTCCATGTCTTGACCTCCTGGTTAAAAGAAGTGGTTTAATACGATTAATATTTCGGGAATCAAGAAGTTGTCCTTCAAAGCCTTTTTATTCATTCCATGATGAAAGACAAAACTGCTCAGTGGTGTGGACGCCAACATGCTCATGGGTTTTCAAAGACATTACTGTATCTGCCATTTACAGAACTGGCACACAAGCTATTCAAGTATGACTGGATGTCTTTAAAACTCAGATAAATGGATGGGAGACCAGATGCACGACCTACCCACCCTTTATTTGACAGAAAGCAGGAAATTCTCTTTGACAACAATGGCAATACTGGCTTTGTAAATTTAAAGTCACCTGCAAGAAAACAAGCAGCTTGAAATAAATTCTGTTTATTTTGACAAGTGCTGTTTAAGTTCATTATGAAACAAAAGCAAAAGTATTCAAGTTGTCATAAAAAAGTCACAATGCCATGGTAAATCAAAGCATTCAATAGCCCTCCAAGTTGTTGCAGGGAAGGTTCAGATTGGACATTAGGAAAAATTTCTTCATGGAAAGGGTTGTAAAGCATTGGAACAGGCTGCCCAGGGCAGTGATGGAGTCGCCCCTGGAGGGGTTTAAAAGATGTGGAGATAAGGTTCTTAGGGATACGGTTTAGTGCCAGAGTGAGGTTATGGTTGGACTTGATGATCTTAAGGGTTTCTTCCAACCAAAATGAACCTATGATTCGATATTTTTGTGATAGCTGGGGTGAGGAAAGCATCACCATTTAAAGATGCCACAGGACTGGTGATGTATCCCTCTGCACCAAAAATGATCTGCACATTCTCTGGGAGAAGTACAGCCTGTCACAGAGCATGTCCTGGTCACAACACCCATACCTCAGCTAGGGAAACAGAAGGTCCAGGACATGAGCCCAACCACAGATCTGCTCACTTGACTTAATTATTAGTGCACTCCATCCAACCAGTGCAGAAACACACTTTGGAGGACATCACAGCCAGGTTCTGCTCTTGAAAACAGCGTGAAGAAGTCAGCCCAGCTTGGGGAAGGAGGCAGTTTGGTGCTATGGACATGGCTGGACTGTGCTACTTGTTCTCAAAGGCCAATGAAAAATTTCTTGGCTTTTTGAATTACTAGCAGAGGCCAAGCCAGGGATGCTCCAGCATCTTTAACTGTACCTAACCAGTGATCTCCCTGAAACATGATGATGTATATCACTTCAGCATCCTTAGGCTGCTGGCAGATGGGAAGAAAAGAGCTGGGTCGGTGCTGCAGCGCTTCAGGTACCGCTGGACATGGAGTGGCTGCTCTGGGGATGCTGCAGCCTGGCAGGGTCACAGCAACTCTGCCTCAGAAAACACCAAGAGAAAGCATCTAAATTCTCCTTCCTTTCAAATTCTATTACCCCAATTCATCTGCACCAAGTAGAGCTCTTGGTAGATGTCTACCAGTAAAAACATCAACAAATCAGGTGCTTCTAAAGCCAAGTGGCAGCCAAATAGACAGTTTATGGATCAAAATTTTCATTTTGCTACCTAAACTAAAAAATCATCTGCATGTGCACACCTAAGACCTCCGACAGAGCTATTGTATTGCAAAGGCAAAGCCAGAGCCAGGATTCTCAGGCAGGTGCTGACAAGCCGTTTAATGGGCAGCAGCAGTAAGACAGTTTTCCTACTGCTACTGCTACTACTTTCAGCATTGGTTCCAAAATAATTGCTTCCATTTATTTCCACTATGTCCTTAGACACAGCAACAGCATCCCATTCAGTCAACAAAAGCAAGTAGGTAAAAACAAACAGTTTTCAGACCTGTCAAACTCTCCTGCATATGTCTGATGCCTTCCACATATCGGTTTACACACATATATATCCCTAGAGCAAGTTTTTAATGGTCGAGGTACAACAAATAAACAAACACCCCATAACCAAACAAAAACAACCATCAATAACATAAAACAAGAAACCACCCAACAATAATAAAAACGTTGAAATATACATGGCAGTTGTTACAAGGTAGCTACTTTGTACTATGGAGAAAATTCCTAATATTCATCCTTACCAAACAATGAAAGAAGATTTTATTCCTAGATGTCTTGAAGTTACCATCTTAATAGAGCCCTGTCATTATTCACTAACCTGGCCCGCCTGACAGACAAGATAATTCAATTTAAGACATGGTTTTTTATCACTAAATCAATGTGTTCTTTACAACACCATGTCCTTTGCTCCCAAAAGATCGCGGTGGGATTCCCGCTGCAGCGGGATCTACTCTGACCAACTTCCATCCTTGCCAAGGATTCAGCACTGAGTCACTGACAAAAATGTGTAATGAACACAGATCTCTCCAGAACAAGGTCACTCATTCCAAGTGAGCTTCGTCATGACTAAAGTGCTTCCATATCTAAGAAAAATACAGCTTTAAATGACTTATTAACTACATTTATGTGTATATTGACCATCTCCTCCCAGAGCTGGATGAGCGAGTTGCCCAGGGGCACTGAGGACCCACCTGCACCACTGAACCAAAGAGTCCATCTCAAAATTACACTTGAATTGGTGCTTTATGCACACTCAGAGCTGCTCCTAAAAATTTAAAGCTATTCTTTAACATGCAAACATAAAATTCTCCATAAATCCAAGAAAATTTATTCAGAACGTTTTAAAAGAACTTTATGATTCCCTTAAAAAAGATTGCTTTCAAGTACAGTTTGCTTCACAGACAGTAATTTTCAGCATGTGTTTTATTATTAAACAAGTGGTTCGAGAGAAGAGATATTTGTCAACACATAGAAAGTAAAAGGAAACAAACAACAGTATTTTATATAGGCAAAAATATACAGAAAAGAAATCTGCTGCTAACAATAAGAAAATCTCACTTAGCTTATGGAAAACACATGAAGTCCTCAGTTCTCATCTCTGGTACGGTAAATGAGTATTTGATATCAGAACTTGAGGTTTACCCTCAGCCGCCTTCCTTTTAAAGAACTAGAAAACCTCCTCTTTTAATTAAAGGCACTTGGCTAAAGAAAATAAAAAAAAAGAGCGGTGCAAATCTGTTTTTAGCAAAAAAACCACAAGCATAGTGTTGTAACACAGAACTTGAATAGCATTTCAGTGTGGTCAAGGCAATAACCGTAACTGTATTGTATGTACCAGCACAGACCAAAGCTAGAGCATGCTGTGAGCACTGAGTTTAGCACTTGCAGCTTTCAGGCATCATCATTTTGCAGAATGACACAAGTAAACTGATTAATAGGTTCAAATGCAATTAAAAAAAAGAAAGCAGGGTGGTAAAATACAAGATTGCAGATGACCTGACAGCTCCTGAAGCAAATGGCTGTGCTTGTTTGTACTTAAACTATTCGGAAGTGTGGGCCAGATTTCATCAGCACCATCTGACTGCAGAGGCAGAAAATAGCTCGGGCAGTGGCCTTGCACATATATGAATATAAAAGCGTCGGGTGCTCTGAGATTTCCTTCAAAAAAGCTGAAGAAAAGGGAACCACAGTATTGCTTTTCATCACAGCCCGAGGGAATGATAAGCACCTCAAAAAGCATTAAGTACAGGGCTGCTTTCCTGCTGTTCCCAGAGATACACTTAAAATCTTATAGCATCGCTCATTAATGAATTTCT
Organism: Patagioenas fasciata; assembly: GCF_037038585.1. Classification (NCBI taxonomy): domain Eukaryota; kingdom Metazoa; phylum Chordata; class Aves; order Columbiformes; family Columbidae; genus Patagioenas; species Patagioenas fasciata. The sequence continues at coordinate 4,976,144 of NC_092524.1, read as the reverse complement.
CCCACTGAAATCACTGATGTAACCCTGAAGCAACACAATCTCTAACTTCTTTCAGCATTTGCAACACACAAGTTTTCAAAAGTAGGGGAGGGCCCAATGTATTATTCACTACATGCCCATCCTTGTATGGCAGATCTTCTATAGAGAAGAGAAAAGCGGTATATGAACAAGGAACTAAACAAGGAAATAGAGAAAAAATGCTGGGAAGGCGTTTAGCATAAACTAGGAACGCATATAACTTGTACTTTCATTAAGAAAGTAAAAAGCAATATATATTCAAAAAACCACATCATGAATGTACTGTCCTCTGGCAGTACTCCTCAGTTTCATGCTACCCAGACATTGAATTTCAGATGGCCAATTTCATCTGCAGTTTTTTGTTCCTTCTGGTCCTCACACTCTACCTAGTTCAATACTATTTTGGTTATGCTCCCAATGAAATGCGTCATTTGGAATTTCACTAGTATATTCACCAAGTATTTAATTGCCTCATATTAAACAACATAAAAATATACCAGTATAGAAAGACTTTTTACAAATCCCATCAATTTTTGTTTTTCCTGAAGTATGAGTTTGCAAAACTCAACATCTTCTGTCTGAATTACTTTAAAGACAAGGCAATAACTCTCGAAGTCATATACTGACCTCAGAGAGAAACAGTTCCTATCAATCAAGAAAATGAGCAGGGCAACAGACCACAGCTCCCATCACTTAGAGTTTTTTAAGTAAACACCCATCGATTAACGGGACTGAAGTACACGCTGGCATCCCGCTTGCCAACGGCATCAAAACCACGTCTGCAAGTCATTCAGTCACTAGCATGGTATATTTGTGGCACACTATAAATTGTACAAACATAGGCTCTCCCATTTCCTACCTGATAGTTAAGAAAACCCCTTGGAATAACAAGCCACAGGGCCCTTTCTAATTTCAGGCTAGCACAGAAAATTAAAGGCCAGTCATCTCTATCACGAGCCCTACCCAGATGCTTTGCTGGGCTTCTGCTCTCTTGCCAAAGGCCTCAGATTTCACTTTTACCCTTGGGAGCCTGTGAAGGAAGACAAAAGATCACTTGGGATTTCCACTTAGAAGACTGGAGTTCACCCAAAGATATTCTCACTTCCTAAAAACCAGCATTTGGAGCTTCACTACCTCAATGGGTCCTCATTGAGATCCAGTGGAGAACGGCTCTGACAGCACCAAAAGACCCAGACAAAGCAACATGTGAAATAATGAAGTGCTTTTATTGTGCTGTTTTGAGTGAATGGGTGATCCACATGCACTGGAAAAAAAAGTCTGATTTGAAACGGTAGCTTAGAATTAAGTCTTTTAACAAAAGTAGCACCAAATGTTGGTCTATTCTTAATTTATTCTTAACAGTAACAAAATGCAAAAAAAAAAAGGTAAATCTCATAACCCTTTAATCCAGGGGTGTCGAACTCATTTTCATTGGGGGCCACATCAGCCTTGCGGTTGCCTTCAAAACGCCAAATGTAATTTTAGGACTGAACTAATGTAGGAGTCATTACATTTCTACAGTCCTAAAATTACACTCAGCTCTTTGAAGGCAACTGCGAGGCTGATGTGGCCCCCACTGAAAATGAGTTTGACACCCCTGCTTTAATCTATAGTATCTATTGAAAATTCCAGATTACAACTGTGTAAGCAGGACCTCAGATAATTTCTCTCCTCGTTTCTTGGGCACCAGTTATAACTAAAGCTGAAACCTCACATTAGTGAAACTAAAGATGAAAACAGGGGCTAAAGAGAGAGACTGCAGGCAGGTCTGCGGTGTGTGAGGTACGTGCTAGTTCTGCATTGGTGTGGTGTGGAAAGAGCGATCCAAATTCCCACATGGGTATATTCTGAATACACAGAAAGATTCAGAAGCCTTTCCTGGATTACTGAAATACGAGTATTGCAGATATGGAATTATTTTCTCAGCCGTTCTGGGGAACCACACTCACACACAGATTTTCCTGTTGCATCCCCTTGCCCACCCAGACAGGCGAGTTAAGAATAGTATTATTTTACATTAAGACAGGTAGGTGGTGCTGACAACGCACATCAGCACAGTTGCACAAGGGTGTCTTGCCTTATTTTACTCCTTTTTTATCAGCAGCAGCCAACCACCCTGCTAACACCCCATTTCTTGGCACACACAGACCACAGCATGAGCACTGTGGGTTTAACCACTTTCGGTTCTTCCAGGAGGCCCTTGAACAAAAAACACACATCTCTGTAGTACAATGCAAGCAACCAAGTCCCGACCTAGAACCAGCTCCTCCCCCACACAATGTTTTATCTATAAATAATCCCTGACATATTATTCAGCTTTCTGCAGGAAGCCGACACCTCAAAATCCTTCCATGCTATAATTGCAAGAACTATCCCTATCAACAGGACGCAAGGATGTTCCTTCCCTTTCGTGCATTTATACACATGCACAGGTGAAAAGCTACTGCCAAATACAATGAAATTACTGCTAGATAATGAAGCACAACCTGGCAACGACACTCACCGGTCTTCAGTTCAACCCCAGATAACAATAAAAAAAAAGTGGAAAAGTTCACTGCATTATTACCTTGCCACTTAATATCTGAACCAGCAGCTCTCGCCACATTGTTACATTACCTATACTTTC